>NC_083561.1:21966503-22714487 GCF_019925205.1 Metopolophium dirhodum
CCCCTCCTGAGTTATAATATAAAAACCAATTTTCCCATGTGACTTAGTGGTAATATTTTTACTATGGCTGTTTATCGTGGAGTTGTTATAAAGATAACATCCAACAAGTACTGGACGAATAAGCAAAAAAAAAAAACAAAAAAAATAGATTTACTAATATAATAAAAATATTGTTAATACTATAATATACTTATAAAGTCTGTATGGTAAATGAACATTCCCCCCCTCCCTTGAGATTTTCCCCCCGACTGTTTTCGGTCTAGTAGGACATTTAAACATTACCCCCCGGTATATTTTTAATGCAGACATTTCCCCTCCACCCAAATTTTTTTTTTTTAAAGTTTATTATTGACTAATAAATAATAATATTGAATTTAATATAATATAATATAATATAATATAATATTATTATTTTTTTAAAATTATTATTTTTTTCAAATATAAAAATATATATTATAAACATATTTAGATTCTGAGCGAAACGATGAATGTATTGATTTTACAATGATGTGTTTTTTTTAAATTTTTGAATTTTTTTTTTTTATTTTTGTGTCTGTCATCACCTTTTAGGACAGTAAAAGTGCTTGGATTTTCTTCAACAGTAACTTTTCTGAAAAGTAAAAATTTCCCAGTAGTTTTCACAAGCGACGTGAAAAACAAAAGAAAAATTAAGGAAAAACGGGAATTTTTACGAAAATCTGTTTTTGAGAAAATCGATTTTGGTTTTTGGTGTAACTCTAAAACAAATGACTGTAGGGACATGAAATGTTGACTGAATGTTTATAATTGCATTTCCTATGTACCATAACATTTTCCAAATATTTTGACTTATTTTGAGCTGTTTACGGACATTGTCAATTTCCATTTTTTTTAGGTTTTTTTTTTCTATAAATATCAATACAATTTTACCTGTTGAGTAAAAAAGCTTGACATTTTAATAGAAGGCTCCTAGGTTATTGTTTCAAAGGCAGATGAAAAAAATTAAAAATCCTTAGTCACAGTTTTTATTTATAAGCATTTAAAGTTCAAATTTTGACAAAATACGGAAAAATCACGAAAATTAGCAAATTATTTTGAGTTGAGAATTCATAAAAATTTTTCTTTTTAAATCTAAGATTTTAAAATGTAATATAAGAATACTTATAAGTTTGTCCACCTTTATCAAAAAAAAAAATGTTTACAAGAAACTTAAATTAAATTTTTATGAGCGTCTGAAATTTATATTTTTACAACATTTGATATTCACTCGATTTCTCATGTAACAATTTTCTTATTTTATTGTAATTAAAAAACGAATGACTTGACAATTTTCACTGAATGTTTATATTAGCGTTTTCTATACACCATAAAATTTTGAAAATATTTTGACTTTTTTTGAGCTGTTTACGGACATTGTCAGTTTTCAATTTTTTTAGTTTTTTTTTCTATAAATATCAATAAAATTTTATTTGTTGGGTAAAATAGCGTGAAAATTTATTATAAAGCTCCTGATATATCGTTCTAATAGCAGTTGAAAAATATTAAAAATACATAGGCACAATTTTTTTTTATAAGCATTTAAAGTTCAAATTTTGACAACATGTATCAAATTTATAATTTATTAATTATTTTGTAGTTAAAAATGTATAAAATGTTTAACTTTTATGGCTAAGGATTGAAAATTTAAAAAAAGGTTCCACGTAAATAGGTTATATATAAATTACTTTATTCACAATAATATCATCAAATATACTTGATAATATCATAGGCTGACTGACCGTTTTCGCTCAGAATCGTTTTTTTTATACAATGATATTATATCATTGAATTCAAATTTAACACCATCCATTACAGTAACCCACTCGTAACCTACTGTACAGCAGAGCGACATCCACTTATCCACCTTTTTTTTCTTTCATAATAGATTATAAATCTACATGTTCGATCCACTGAACTACTTAAAAAATAAAAATAAAAATAAAATAAGCATACAATAAAGTATAATTAATAATTAATAAAAATAGCTGAAAATTCCGGCATAAAAATGATACATTTTGTAAAAAACATTTGATTATTAATTCTTTTGTTATTTCTAAACACATATTTTTTAGCCTTTGATCATATTTTTTTGTTAAGACTATACCAGTTTGGATATCTAACAATTTAATAATTGCTTTTGAATTTGATTCAAGTAATTCAGTTGATCAAAAATATACATTTATAATTATTAATTTATTTTATTTATGAAAATATTTGAAAATATTAGACAATAGGCAAAATAATAATTTCATATATTTATATTTATATTATTATTAAATAGTAAACTTTAAAAAAAAAATAAGGGGGAAATATCCACATCAAAAATATATTGGGGGGAATGTCCGCGAGTCTGTATACCTAAGTTATAAATAAAGTTTGTATTTACCATGATTTTATAAATTGATATTAGACATAACCATACATTATATTTTTAATGATAAAATTATAATGCATATGTTCAAAAATTTGCCATATCCCTCCCCATGACGAAATCATTTGACCGCCACTGTACCATCATAATAAATACATTTTTAATTTAGATGTATTACTGTCTTGTAAATATGAACTTTTCTAAGGTTAAGCTTTTTAGTTTTTCTATCACGTTTTCTCAATTTTATGTAATTTTATAGAATATTTACTCAAAAGTTTTAAAAAAATTTGCTCTTTAAGGAAGTTTAGAAATTCTTCTATGGGTTTTAACATTATGTTATTGATTTTGTTTATAGTTTGTAATCTGAATTAGTAATACAAATGATTACATCATTAAAAAAAAATATATTCATATACTATTTAGTAACCTATTCATATTTTAATTACATTTTTCATATGTGATATATTGTTATTAAATTAATGTCTAAGAATAAGATATTAATAAAGCAACATGGACAATGTTTATAAATTACAAACATTACTAGACTGGTAAAATAAATTAGATTAATAAAACACTTTTAAGATCCATTAGTGTTATTCAAACGTGTTACTCCTATACGATAGCTCGAAAAATTCTAAAAATTACTTTTTTCATTAAATTTAAATTTATAGATAGAAATTATAAATGTCGCATACGTCTAGTAAAATATAACTTAATTTAAGAAACGAAAAATGTTAATTAAATAATTCCATTAGAATTATTTTGTTTATTGATTATAATAGCGGGTAAATGTATTAATGGGTTGGTTTTACAATGATATTTGTGAGTGTGTTTATTTTTCATTTTTTTGCCTATTATCAAGTTTTTAGCAAAACAATTATGCTGGTTGATAATTCAGATAGAAATAATCATAGAGACTAGACATTATAACCAAATATTTATATTACTATAGACACGGAATTATTTTCAAAAATATTTTGGGTCTTTTTGATTTAGTTAAATAAATTTGAAATTTTTAAATTATATTGATGAAAAACGTTATATCGGTTATTTTATTTTGAATTATGTTTTATTATTATATACATTAATTGTTAAATGTTAAATTGCTTTATTGATTTATTTATTAATTTAAGTTTAAACGAGCTAAAGCCCAATATCTTTTTTATATTAGCATAACAACAATGTGCATTTAAACAGAAAGTGAATAATACAGATAAAGAAATTTAACATTTAACAATTAATGTATATAATAATAAAACATAATTCAAAATAAAATAACCAGTATAACGTTTTTTATCATTATAATTTGAAATAAAATTTCAAAATTTCAAAAATTTCAAATTTATTTAACTAAATCAATAAAACCAAAACACCGATGAATCAAAATCCAACGACAAAACTGGACTAGCTATAATTACAGATGAAGAAATGTTCAAGTTCTCCTCACTGGAGCTAAATTCTATTTTCACCATTGAAGCTCTAGCGATCCTGAAAGCCAAAGAACTAGCTGAAAAAAATTGGAAAATACAAAGTCTTTTTTAATAGCTAGTGATTCCTTTAGTTCTATTCTAGCTATACAAAACCAAGGGACAACAAATGAAATAATAAAAACATACAAGAAAGAGCCTCTTCCCTTGCCCCCCCCCCCCCCCCATTCGGTATCCTTCATATGGATACCCACCCACAATAACATACCAGGAATAAATAAAAAAGCTGATGTAGCAACTAAAGAAGCCTCCACCAACAACAATACCCCCAAAATAGAACTCTCATCTTTTAAGGACACTGCTCGAACCGTAGAACGTAGCAATAACGCTCACCAACGACTCTGGGACCAGGAACAGAATAACAAGTTATACCAAATAAAACCTTTTTTGGCACCAAACCCGACTCCTCCGTTAAGTACAAGACAACAACAAGTGATATGGACACGAATAAAAATTAGCCACACAAATATAACCCACGTCCAATGAGAAGAGAACCGAGACCAACCTGCGAACTCTGCAACAACTCACTTATATCCACAAAACACCTCCTCCTAGAATGCCCAAATCTAACCGAAGAAAGAAAAAAATTTTCACATCTAACATTAAAAGATATTTTAAGTATAAACAATTTTAACTGTTTAATTCATTCCTTAAAATAACCAATCTATACAATAGAATTTAAATAGTTACTAAAAATATGTTTTATTATTACTTTCATTATTATTACCATTTCCGTTGTACTGTATTACCTTTATTTAAATATTATGATGATTGTAAATAACATGTAAATATGTTTTTGTTCCCGGCTAATGACTATAATGTTGAAGCCGTAATAAATTAATTTAAAAAAAAATATATTTTTTTAGCCATTTGAAGTTCCACTTTTGACAAAATTAAATAAATAAATTAAACGAAAAACAGCTTTTTTTTGGCTAATTTGTTAAATTTAAATATTAATTAATATTATTAATTCCTATGCATGGAAATACATTTTTTCAAATATTTAGATTCATTTTAACTACGAACCTATTCACATAATTTTATGTAGGTATGTCGGCTTTTCCTTATAATAATAATAATAATAATAATAATAATAATAATAATAATTTTTATGATAAAATTCGTAATACTAAAATAAAAATTATTTATTTATGTGATGTTTAGGGAAAAAATGTGTTGAACCTCTCATATTACTGATGGAAAAATATATTACCGATACTATAAATATTATAGAATATATCATATTATTCACCAGAAATAAAACTAAAGAAAGAGACTTCTGTAGTTCTGTCGCCACTCAGATTCGATTTTAGTATACTTACAATTATTTATCATTGATTTCAAATTTAACACGTTCATTACAGACTACAGTGAACTACGACACTCAATGACGTAGTATATTATTCAAAACAATAGAGATTTCCCCGGTTTTTTTTTTATCTGTACCTATACATTTAAATCCTACGGTTTTTTTTAATAATAATAATAATAATTATAATAATATTATTATTATTGTATATACACATTTATATAGTTAATACTATGTATTAATAAAATTATAAAATTTTCAATATTTATTTAATAGGTAGGTATTATAACTTGAATATTTCTTTTATTAAATACACAATATCATAATACATGTAACAAAAAAAAAACAATATATAATTATAATAATGATAATAATAATAATAATAATAATAATAATTCGCTTAGTATTATTTTTATGAAACATAGAAATATATCAATTTTAAAGATATAATATCATATTATACATTTCAAACAAGAAATTCATAATAATGTAACAGTAGACCAAAGCAAAATCAATAAAATATCTTTTATATAAATCAACAATTATAAATAAAGTACAATAACATGATATATATATATATAGATATACTTGTAGTTTATAATTTTGATTTTTCGTTGAACATAATAGTCTGGTACATTATAAAAATTCATAAATTATATACAAAAAATACGGTACTGGTAACGACTAATGATTATTATTGTTATTGTAAAGGAGGTGGGCGAACTGTGTAGAGGTTCAAATCGAATGGAAGGCATTATTACAAAGGCAACACATACACTTTGGCACCTCTGTGTGGAGATTGTGTTTTGAACACCATCTCACCATGTTCGTTTACGTAATCGTTATAGGCCAGCGAATAAATGCATTGAAAACCAAGTCTTTCGACTGCCTTGGCAGAATAATGACTGGTGCACTCTACGTAAATCATTTGGCAACCCATTTCCAGTGCATATTCTCTAAAAATTAAAATTTCACTTTAATATTTTTTGTAATTGTATACTGTAAAATAAATATTTGCTACAATATAAATCTAAATACATTTTAATTATTACTCTAAAGCTTGTATATAAACGCGTATATTTATATTTTCTAATGAAATTTATTATCAACGGACCACAGATGGGCAGTGAAATTTAATACATAATACCTATATGATTTTTAATTGGTAATAAATAATAATTAATAAAAAATATTGATAATTTATTAAATATTAAAATTGAAACTAGGTTGGTTTAGGAAGAACCCTATAGTACCGAATAGATATTAATCAAATATTCGATTTGCGTATTAATACGAGTTTTTTTTTTGCGTACTTTGTTTTATCGACGAGCGCCTTGCATACTCCTTGGCCTCTATAAGCTTCATTCACTGTAACAATTTTTATTTCCAATATACGATTTACGTTTTTATATTGGGCAAACACGTCTGCTTCTCGTTTAATTTTTTCCAAGAGAACCACGATGTCCTTAAACTTCAAATTGTCATTACATGTTTCACTGTCCTCGTCGTCTTCTTCTACGTCGTCTCTATGCATTATGTTGTTCAAAATTACGCCCATTATGTCACCAGTTTGAGATACTGCCATAAATGTCATTCCTAAATATAAATTAATTTATATTTATACAACGTTACATATAATAAAAAAACACGTGTTACTAAATTTTACGATTATGTTTGATAAATAATAATTATTGGTTTCTGGTATATATTCTAAACATTGCATATTATTATCTCTTAAAATTGTTTTGTTATTTTATTTTAAATATTCCTCTTATTTTACGAACTTAAGTTCCAATACAAAGTCAACAACAACTTATGAATTATTCAATCGGACCATAGTATTTATAATTTATATACCATATTGTAAATAGCTAATGCAGTAATTTTCAAGTTTGGCTGCCGAATCTGTTTCTTCCAATAACTGTATCGCTACGTTCAATGGTTCATCGCGGAAAAAGAATTTTCTTAGGAAAGCAGCAACAGTATGCTTATCTTTGGCAGTGGTGGGTACTATGCTGTAGCTGAATTTTGCTTGGTTTGTTTCGTCCATGATGTTACTGTAATAGATTTTTTTCTGGAACTAAAATACAAATATATTAATTTATAAACAGTACGAATTTCAGTAAAACATGTTTCTTAATTATTTCTTTGCTGCGCCTTTGCGTTCATGGTAAATGTCGTATTTATTCCTAAACAACTGAATAAAATAATGTCTAATGTGTTCATATTACAATGGAATATAAGATTGATAGGTTTTTGTTAAAAAAATTCAGGAAAAATGTTTTTCTTAAATTGTTGTAATGTTTTATATAGTCAAACATCGGACTTATGGATGTTGGACTAATAATGATCAAAGTTAAATTTAGTATAATGTATGTGATAAAAGGTTTAAACAAAAAGTTAAACAAAAAGTTTAAGAAATTATTGGTTTGATAAAATTCAAAAACTCTTTTTGTAAAGTTGTAAGTATAATATTTTCAATCTTATAAGAAAGTTATTAGATAAATACTAATAACATTTTTAATTTAATGTATTTATTCAAATTATTGCTATACCTATTCAGTGTTTGTGCATTCTGTCAGTAAAAATTATAAAATATAATTTTTCATAAACTTTTTTAAAAGCTTTTTAATAATCAATCCTATATATTAATTATTCAAACATTTATACAACATATAGATTTACATAGGTTTTAGTTTAAGAACACAGTACAAATATGGTTATCTATAATAATTTGTTTTTAAAAAAGGGATAAGTTAAAAACATTTTAAAATCCTCAAAAAGCTTACACATATTATTATCCTGGTTATAAATACAATTGTAAAAAAATTCAAATATAAATAATTATTAATTAAAATTAATGAAACATTGTATACCAGTTGATGAGACGAAAGTTTGACGGCGAAGCCATTATCAATTTTGATAGAAGTTGCCATTTTTTTTTTGCAAATAATCGACAAACTGTTTACAGTGGACGAAGAATAACAATTAAAATTATGGAATACAACAACAATTGAACTCTAACGACGACTCACTGTGCTTGGTTTTACATTCTCCATTCTTTATATACTCAGACAAATCAAAGAAAACTGAACACGCCCAATATCCTAATCCACAAGAGCGAAATCCCGTTCTGAATGAATATAAAATAAACATAATTGAGTGCCCTTCAAACACTATACGCGTCGTTAAAGCGATGTATTGGTTGATACGACGTTTACTTTCAACGTCAATATGCAAAAAATGAAATATAAATCTTTGTTTTGCAGACATTTTGAAAAGGAACTGTTTTGCGAACAATATAAATTTACAACTAGGAAGTCTTAAAATAAAATTCACTATTATATGTCACGCGTTTAAAATAGGTATCTTAAATTATACATGTACACTGATTCTGTTATACTAGTAAATCATAATCGTGGACTTGAGCGTTATTTCGGAATAATATTACCCGGCTATGTGTCAATGTATAACAATGTAAGTATTATATATTCAAAGGTCAACACATACAAATTATGTGACACTTAATGTTACGTTAAAATAAATAGTGAAATCCATATGTATTATATTAAATTATAAGCAGGAAAATACTTAAATCAATGCAGGTGCATATGCATTACTCGCACCGTTTAGTGTCAGATAAAATCATTCCAATAAATTACAAGTAGGTACATTTACATTAATTTATATTTTATTCAACCAGTTAGTTATGTTAAGACTACTAAAAAACTAATTATTGGTTCTAATGATATCGCAATATAAATAGATACAATTAGTGTATGTTACAATCAAATTAGCTCCTCAAAAGTAATTTTAGCTCTCTCAATTACTGCAAAATCGAATTAATTTCCACTAAAATATATTATATTCATCATTTTTATACAATCAATGGCGCTATTAACATTTAAACCTTAATAGCTAATAAGTGATAAATTTTACCAAATATATAAACATGATATTATTATTCACTTATACTAGTATTTAATGATAATACTCACACAATAATAAATCAATAAAAATAACAATTGTATTTATTAACTACCTATATTTTATAAATGATAATTTAATTATTAGCTGTAAACTTAAATATTGTCTTAATAAACTAATATTATACTATTTAAAATGTATTCTACACTACTATAATAGTCGTACATTTATACATTATTATGGAAAATAAATATTTAAATTAAAAACTATAGTAAATGTATAGTGTCATCTTTTGGTGGCTAATTTTTTTTTCTTGTAGGCCAATTTATATCATACCTACTATAACTAGGTACACAAATTGTATGTACCTATATAAAATAAACTAAAACATATATATAATATACATAATTATTTTTGTATGTTCGTGGAAATTTCATTGTTTTCCTTGCAATTAAGTGGTTTAATAAAAAAAAAAAATAAAGAATGTAAGAAGTAATAATTATATAGATACTATGGTACTTAACAAAGTAATGATTCAAATATAATATTAAAATAACATAAAATGTTTATTAGTTTAGATTAAGCAGCTGGGTCATTAAGAAATTAATAAAGGAGTTTATGATCCGGAGATACATATCCAAGGGAGCTTTTTTAAAACTAGTTAGAGTTAAATTAGCCGAAAGATGAAAAAAAATAATAAGATTGTTAAAGATTCTTTTTAGAAAATTAGATAATATGACTGAAAAACTTCAAAAAATTTTAAAAAAGTTGCAAAAAGTTGCAAAATTTTAAGTTTAGACTTGCAAATACTTGCAAATTAAAAGCTATCGTTTGGTACCATTATCAAAGTCTTAGGGCAACTTGGGTGGGCTAACTTCGTAACTTTGACAGCTCTTACTGGCTTTCCCAGTTACTTTCAAATTCTAAAACTGAACTTGCAAATACTTGCTAATCATAAGCTTTCGTTTGGTACCTATTTTGAAGTTCTTGGACAACTTGGGTGGGCTACGTGAAGTTGGCCCATATTTACATTTTTTGGTTTCACGGTTAAAGTTTGGACTTACAAATTCTAAAAAAAAAACTGTCAAATACTTGCAAATAACTTGCAAAAAAGGCATAGATTTTTAAAAAAATGAACTTCACGAACGTGTATACATCGAGAATGGTATTGCCCTATTGTGAGTATTGGTAATCACGATAATGTAAGTCACGATGAAAACCATAGTCAACAGGTAAATAATAAGTTTTCCATACACTATAACGTGTCAGTTGGCGCAAATAGCCCTAAAATATTGGGCTATAGCAGCATAGCACATATTTTATTTTATTAGTTTTTTTTTTTTTTGGAGGGGGGGCTAAGGGCCTAAGCTTTGCTTGACATTATTAATTACAACAGGGCAACTTACAAAGTGTTACAAATAAAACAATTAGTTATATAGATATTACTAAAGTCTAAAATGATGTTTGGAAATTTATCCATAAAAAGTAAAAAAACAAATAGGTGTTTAGTAGTTACTCTTGTATGTTTTAAACAGAAATTATGATAAGTAATTAAACTAATTTAATTAAAACTTATTTAATGTTTGCTCAAATTTGCATTTTAAATAAGGGCTCACGCATTGTTGGCTCGAAAAAAAATTAATATATTTTTGTTCATATAGTTAAATACAGGGTATCCCGTGAGGATATATCCATTAGCCATAGAGGGGTACTCGCCACCCGGACAAAACCACGTTTTCCATTACCCATTAACTAAAAATATTATTAAAAATCTTGAAATAAATGAGAAAATGAACTAAGTCAACATTTTCAGAAGAATAAACTCTATAAATTGGTTATCTTCAATTGTTTCAAACATAAAAAATTAAATTAAATTAAAAAGAGTGGGTAAGTGGGTGTCGCTCTGCTGTACAGTAGGTTACAAGTGGGTCACTGTAATGGATGGTGTTTAATTTGAATAATTCAAAGATATAATATCATTGTATAAGAAAAACGATTCTGAGCGAAAACAGTCAGTCAGCCTATGATATTACCAAGTAGGCTATATTTGATGATATTATTGTGAATAAAGTAATTTATATATAAACTATTTACGTGGAACCTTGTTTTAAATTTTCAATCCTTAGCTATAAAAGTTGAACATTTTATAAATTTTTAACAACAAAATAATTATTCAATTTTAAATTTAATACATTTTGTCAAAATTCAAACTTTAAATGCTTATAACAAAAAATTGTGCCCATGTATTTTTAATATTTTTCAACTGCTATTGTAGTAATATTTTAGGAGCTTTGCATTACATTTTCACGCCTTTTAACCCAACAAATAACATTTTATTGATATTTATAGAAAAAAAAACTAAAATAATTGAAAACTGACAATGTCCGTAAACAGTTCAAAAAGAGTCAAAATATTTTCAAAATTGTATGGTGTATAGAAAATGAAAATATAAACATTCAGTAAAATGTTCATGTATCTACAGTTATTCGTTTTTGAATAACAACAGAATAGAAAAATCGTTACATGAGAAATCGAGTGAATATCAAATGTTGTAAAAATAAGAAATTCAAACACTCATAAAAATGTAATTTGACTTTCTGGTATACATTTTTTTTTTGATAAAAGTAGACAAACTTATGGATAATTTCGTATTACATTTTCAAATCTTAGAGTTAAAAAGAAAAATTTTTATATATTCTCTACTCAAAATAATTTGCTAATTTTCGTGATTTTTCCGTATTTTGTCAAAATTTGATCTTTAAATGCTTATCAATAAAAACTGTGACTAAGGATTTTTAATTTTTTTCATCTGCCTTTGAAACAATAACCTAGGAGCATTCTATTGAAAATAATTCGACTCTTTTTGAGCTGTTTACGGGCATTGTCAGTTTTCAATTTTTTTCTATATATATCAATAAAATTTCATTTGTTGGGTAAAAAAGGGTGAAAATGTAATGCAAGGCTCTTGATATATTGTTACAATAGCAGTTGAAAAATATTAAAAGTACATAGTCACAAATTTTTTTATAAACATTTAAAGTTCAAATTTTGATAAAATTTATTAAATTTAAAATTGAATAATTATTTTGTTGTTAAAAATTTATAAAATGTTCAACTTTTATAGCTAAAGATTGAAAATTTAAAACAAGACTCCACGTAAATAGGTTAAATAATATAAATTACTTGATTCACAATAATTTCATCAAATATACTTGGTAATATCATAGGCTGATTGACCGTATTCGTTCAGAATCGTTTTTCTTATACAATAATATTATATCATTGAATTCAAAAACACCATCCATTACAGTGACCCACTTGCAACCTACTACACAGCAGAGCGACATCCACTTGCCCAATTTTTTTTGAAATTTTTTAATTTAAAAGTTAATAAAAGTACATTTTACAATAATGACTATTATAGGGTATTTAGGGCATTTAGGCAACTAAGCACTTATATTTTTAAGGGCCAAGGGGGATAAGACCTTTTTTGAGGTCCCTCCAAATATCTACCTATAGCCTATAATGTACCTTCAAAACCAGGAAACTAACTTGTTTATAGTGTATACTTCTACATTCAAGTTTTAAAATCGAATAAAGGATACGATTATATGAAACCGTAACAACCAATTTTGAGTGACAATTCAAGGACCGTTGGGCTGTTAACGCCGGAAATAATTTGATACAAGATCGATCAGTAAGTTAAAAAAAAAGATTAGACATACGACAAATAAAATCAGAGATTAGTGAAAGGAAATAGTCGAAAATACTCACCTCGCTTTGCCCACCTTAGCGCAGGTCAGTGTTGAATTTTTCATTTATATTTTATTACGGTATAATATAGGCACATTCTGTTCCTTTAGGAACAATAGGAATATGTGGTAATAGAAAAAAATAGATACATGATTATTTGATGAGAGGAGTCACCCAGTGGTAATACTACCATTACTTGATGGGTATTGAATTATTATTTTTTTATTTGAAAACTATATAATAAACTATAGTGTTTCTAATTTCTATTACTGTTTTGAGAGGAATTTGGTTAAAAATTCAAAAAGGAGTCAGTATTAATTAGAAAAAATATAACTTCTAGAAAATGTTATCATAAAATAAATTTGGTAAAAATGTTAAGTGTTTATGATTACTCGTTTTTGAATTACTACAAAAAAAATTTATTTTTTTGTTCGACTAGATCCAATTTGTTACCAGAGTCTAAAAATACCTTGTAAGTTGAAGATAAAGCATTTTTTATATTAGTAAGTGGCTCCAGACTCAAAATAAAAATGTAGAAAAAACAACTAACTTTGGGAACCTCTAAATAGGCACTTTATAGTGACTATAGGTAGGTAACCTTTTAATCATAGGAAATTTTTCGCTCACCTAGCCGCAGTTTAATATTACTGCATACAAAGCCATACTCAGAACAATTTTTTTTTTGGTGGGAGGGATAATTATGTACGCTGTAATTCTAAATAGTGTTAAATTTCTAAGTTTACGTAATCCTAGAAAATTTCAGTGGGGAGGATTATTCCCTTAAAACCAACCCTTGAGTGCTTGGGTACAGAATACTGTAATTCATCTGAAATGTATGACGCTACTGGCATTAAACCGAGTACCTCATTTATAACAAGATATGACAAGTGCAAAATGAGAGTTTTGTTGTAAAAAAACTTAAAAGCGTGAGAAAGGTAGACAGTTATTATGGTCCATCCTAAGAATAGTATACCTATAATGTGATGAGAATATGAGATTATAGTAGGAATAAAAGATAGAGTTGAATTATCATTAAAAAGGGAACGATAAATATTATACTAAGTGTATTTTCAGTTCTCATAATATAAAGCTTTTATTTGTTACTTTTAAATCGGTTTTAAAAACATGTAATTATGTATGCTCTCTATTTTATACATACAAATATAGAATATTAGAATGGTTGCAAAAACCTGACCTAATCTAACCTAAAACTAAATTATACTAATTAAATGTTATTTTGTCATATAAATATTATAATTATATGTATATGATTATAGATTTTTTCACAAAAGTTTCCTTAAAAGTAAGGAAAACCCTTCGAAATATTGTGAAAAAATTGTGAAATATCATTTCTTTTGAACTATATATAATACCGGCTGCATAAAATTTCAGAAAATTTGACTATAATACAAAGTTACCTACTTGTCAGTACTTCGTTTCAAATATAAAATAACCGGATAGAAAATCTTGGCTTTGTACTAATTTTGATACAGATTACAGATATAATATATTGTGATATTAAGTAATAAGATATTAAGTATAATAAATCCACTTGAAATTAACACTTAAAAGAATGTCCTATTATATTCACATATGTTTAATATGTAGATATAAACTCTAGGTAATAAATATGTATAGTAAACCGGGTTTCGGTGTACTGCAGATATATTATATTCTATGTATTCTGTATAAAATGCGATGATTTATAATTATTATACTTTCAAATTTTAAAACACCAGTCCCAACGGGCAACGACTGGCCAAGAATTTTATTATTTTTTAAAATTTAAATAATTATTAGGGCGTAACTATATCATACGACGTGTAGACACGTTTAAAAATAAAAAATAAAGTTATACAACAATATGTGTATATATATATATATATATTAATTAGTTCCCGATTTATTATTAATCTCGTCCTCGAAAACGGCGTATCAGAGTACCTGACCAAACCTAACAGACGCGGCGTCGCTAAGGTCATCGCGTGTATATTTTGGCAGTGGCCGAGTCGCGGGACCACCATTAACGTCGATTCTGGTCGGGTGGGTACATACGTGGTTCGAGGGTATACGCTCTTCTCACACAATAATATATACCTTCCAGATAATAATATTATTATGAACGCTGTGGGTAGGTATTGAACGTGAAAAATTAATAAATTAACATTGTGCACGCCGCTCCGTATACATCGCGAGGCGAAGCGGTCGCGCCGAGATTTATTGTAATGGGTTATAATGTATAATAATATCCTCTCCCGTTAGCGCCGTCGAGGCGAACTTCCTACCGGGCCCGTTCGACCAACGAGAGCTTTGTGAGCGCGTGACCGGCACGACCGTATAGGTCCAAGTCCTATACGTTGTGACTTTGTACATTGTATTGCGATAGGCAACGCGATAACGCGAAAATTCCCGTGCGAAAGATATACCTATAAATTATAATACGTTATGTGTCTACCGCTCGTGGCGATAGTTGGCACTGAACCGTTCCAATACACTTCTAACGTTTGTAAATCATGTATATTTCAAGGTCATCTCAATATTCTTAAACTAAAGTATATGTATATTTCGACACGGGTAAGTGCTATGCGTATTTTCTCTAAAAACCGAGGGGGGTACTCTTATTTTTTTGCATTATTCCAAAGGGTCAACCGACAAGGGATTCGAGACCTATATGATGTACAAATTAAAATGCCACTCGCAGTGTCCCGGAGTATTTAATTTTTTGTGTAACTCGTGTCCTCTGATCCGATTTTTAAATTATTTAATTTTTTGTTTTTTGTATGTGAATTAGCAACACTGTTAGAGCGTACGTGTACCTACATCGTGTGCAATCGATGAAAAATTAGTACGGTTTATCATGATTATTAATTTTCTTTAAAACTTGAAAATGTATAACTCAGCTAAAACTTAATTTTCGATGGAAATTAAAAGTTCAACTTCTAATTTATTTAAGGCAAGGCGTACAAAATGTTGGTATCTGATACAGAATAAATAGTTTAAGAAACCCAGGAAAGTCTCTATGCAGTATTATTATATAGGTTTTTAGTGTATCTCGTTATTGTGTAATTAGTAATAAAATATTGTACACGAAAAAAATTCCTTAAACTCTCAAAGTAAAACAAAAAAAATTTACGAGGCATTGCTTTACGCTAAACCTATTATTTAAATGCCAGTAAAACTTACAAGGAATCTTGTATTACATCAATTTCAAGCCTTAGATGTTAAATCAAAAACTATGTATTTTTAACTATAAAAATAATTTACTTATTTTAGTGATTTTGGTGAATTTTGTAAAAATTTGAAATATAAACGATTATAAAAATGGTAACTATTTATTTAAATACGGTAAGAACGATTATGATTAACCTGCAGTAAAAATTTTCAAGCTATTTGCTCTTAAAGAAATATTTTATAATACATACACATAGCTATAAATAGCACAAAAAGAACCTAAATATTTTTAAAGTTCTAAAATAAATATTAAGTTAAAATTCAAGTTTTCAGTTTTTCATGTTTTTTGAAATCTGGTGTTCCGTAAAAATTACATTTTTTCCATAATTTGAACGGAAGGGTGTATTGATTTTACAATGATGTAAGTACCAAGGTATTTTTGTTTTTCTATTTTATTGTTTTTTGTCTATGTAGGAACACGAAAAGTATTCGAAATAATTCAAAATTTTCAACTTTGGAAATGGTTTCTGGTAGCAAACCGGATGTAGATATTATTATATCCAGTTGTTTTCAAAAGCATTAGGAAAAAAAATAAAAAATTAGAAAAAACGGGATTTTACGCAAAACGAGTTTTCGACAAAATTGATTTTTTTATAGTGATTCAAGAACAAATAACCGGACTTAATTTTTACCAAATGTATTTATTAGTATTTTCTACACTTACATTGTATAATTTTCAAAATACGTTGACTCTTTTTGAGTTAATTACAGACATTTTTAATGTCCAGTTTTTTTAGTTTTTTTCTATAAATATCAATGAAAAGATGTTCTTTGGGTAAAAGGCTTGACAATTTAGTAATAGGTTCCTCATAAGTTTTTAAAATGGAATTTAAAAAAATGAATGATTTTTGGTACTATTGAAACTTTTAAAGTACCTATGTAAGTATATAATTATATTTTATAGACAGATGACATTTTCAAATTAATTCAACCTACTGTATTGTATTAATTAAATCTATTACACTATAACTAATAGTGAAATAAATAACTTTAATCACAATTAAATCATAAAATATACTTAGTAAATAGTAATAACTAATAAGTTTAAGCTAACCACTAACAGACTGTATTCGCTCAGAATCGTTGATTTTATATCACTGATTCAAATTTAACACACCCATTAAAGGGAATACTGTACTGCAGAGTGATATCCACTTGCCCACTTTTTTTTTCCGATTATATTGAAAAATACTTTGAATTTAACTTTATGCACTCCCCCCTCACTATTCGATACAAATTTCTACCAGAAATCATACTCAATGTTCAATATTAAATCATTTTTACAGCTACTAACGCATAAATAATTTGACGCCAGTAACAAAAAAAAAATTTAAATACACAGAGTGTACGATAATATTTAACCCTTCCTCAATTCTATTTGGATAGACAGTCAACTAGATTATTGTAGGATGTGCCTTATTAACCAAGGGTATTTACAAAATCCACTTCCTATTGTTCATAGGCGAAGGTCGTTGTGGATGGCTGTTGTGATTGGAAGACTTGGAGTAAACATTAACCTGGAAAACGTACTATGTACCGTCGTTTGTCGCCTATCACGTGCACAAACACATGCATGTACATATAAACACGCAGGCCGTAGAACCCAAACCCTAACCAAACGTCCTTCGGAACGTCGGTCGGTCACTGCCACCATCTAATCATCGCCCATTGGTAAGTTGTTTTTAATATTTTAATATAAACCAATATTTTTGTTTAATGTAAATTACAATGCCATCGGAGAAATTAACAATAATTTACATCTATTTTGTAACAGCAGATTACTATTTGAGGAGGCCACTATAGGCGAAGGTATAATTATGTAATAGGTCTATTTTTAGATTAATTCAATTTAACAGCCCGAAAATTCTGAAACGTCCAGAAAAAGCTATTCAACATTTGAATTAATGTTCCAGTATTCATAAACATCATTAACAGTTACACTTTCTCGGTTTCTATAATTAGACAACTATCAGAAAATACAAATAATATGAATTTCTACTCACGAGGTATATATTATGGAGACATTATAATATCTTATATACTTTAAACTTAACTCCCTACTATAACTACATCTAAAATTGAATAATAAATGGAATTTGAGTTTGGGAAGGTCTTACCTATTAAACCTCAACAATTACTCAGGACCAATCAAAATTATCAAAATATGCATTAATAAACATAGGTTAGAAGGATTTACGTTGGTAAATTATAATATGAGTATCCTGTAATTGCAAACATAAGCATATAAAATATCATTATTTTAAGTACTAATATTAAGCCCTTTTCTCCTACTCCAACGACCAACACAAGCTATGCTTAAAGGAGGTCCATAAATCAATAAAACAAAAATATATAATATACGTACTTATATCGAACGCGTATCAATATTCAATATATCTTCGATTTCCAATAAATACAAACAATTAAAAAATAAATGTACTTGGATTAACTTTCGAGTTCGGTACAAATTAGTTCTCTCTACTATTCTGTCATACAAACCATTGCAAACTATTACGTTGCAATTATTAATTGGTAATATTACACAGTTATTTTAATGATTACAAATTATATTTGATAAAAAAATTAATGGTTATGATAAATAAGCTTATAGCTATACAACTATACAAGTTTGAAGTTGTATATAATACTGTATGATCTCTACAGGTAAATAAAATATATTTTATATGATTAACTCCAATTTTAATATAAAGTGTGTAGTAAGAAAAAAATTATATTTTAGCCTCTGACTGCTAGTGTTAATCGCGCTGATTATTAACTTATGCAAATGAATAGATATGTTTAGTGAGTATTTTTTAGATGAAACATTAAAACCCAAGCACGTCTGAACTTTGAAATATAACATCCATCCAATATATTTATAATAATATAAATTATTTGTAAATTAAATTAAATTAATTTTGAGACACGATCCAAAATATATTTGTTAGGTTACGTATCCAACAAATCAACTTTTTAATTTAAAATGACTTTTTATATTTGAACTAAAAATGTTGAAACTTTTAACTTCTTATAAATTAAATCAACCGAATCCAGCCAAGATCCAGTAAATTTTATATTCCCAGTTCTTTTTTAAGTAATTGGCAATAACAAACAAATACATTGTAAAGTGGAATATTTACGTCGAATCCGTTTTTGGATCCAGTTAGACATTTTTTTTTTCGATTTATGTTGGTAAAATTTTTGTTCCTCATAAGTTTTTCTTATAACAGTTCAACAATTTTAAAAATACGTGTAGACACAATTTTTGTAGGTTGAAATTCAAATTTTAACGAAATTACAATCGTTTTTAGATGTATATATAGAGCTTATCACGGTTTTCGCCTCTAAAGTTTTTAGTTATTTTGCTGTATTTATAAATAATATATTTAAGGGCTTATTTAAAGTTTTGGCTATTGTCAAAACTATATATTAAAATAATAATATACACAAAAAAATGTTGACTAATTTTAAGCTATTTATATCTTTTCTGAGATTCTATTAAACATTGACTAATAATAAAAGAATGTTTTAAATTTTAAATTGGTAATAATTATTGTAAAAATTAAATATAACATTTATTTTTTACACTCCATACCTACCGATTTGTCATATTTGGTAAATACTACACGTTTACAGACTATAGTCTTACCGTCTCATATTACAGTCTTACCTACCTATATGGCTATATAGCCTACTTATTGTATAAAGATCGCATTTTTAAATTATCATGGTTTTGTAAAAATATTAATTTATTTTTTAAATATAAATTTATGTTCCTCAACATTTTATTAATCATTGCGAATTATTAACAATGTTATATCATTTAGTTGAAATGTTAAAAAAAAAATCTTTTTTACAAATAAATACCTATTGACCACCTCTTACACGAATGACCTTCATTTTAATAATAGTTTTTTATTTATTTATAATATAATTTCGATATTTTATTAAATGAGAATTAATAATTGTAGGTATAATATGTGAACTAACACGTGTATGCCCTCTAATAGTATTTATAAAAATTTAACCAATAATTTTCTAATCATGTTGATTAATATATTATTGTTAAAAAAAAAATAAAGGAACATAAGCAGTGAAATTCAATTTATAGGTACTGTTCCGTGTATCGCATAAACATAAATAAATATAAAAAATCGTATAATCGCATTTTTGCATACTTATAGACACGCTACCTATACGCAATATAAAAATCTTCTTTATCAATTACTTAAAATGTTAAGTTTTAAACTAATGTATGTACATTTTAACACTGACAAAATTTACTTACGTTTAAGTAATTGAATAATGTAACAACAGTGTTGACAATTTATTACAATCGTTAGCAAAGTACGCAACCGATATATTTTTTTAATAACTGCTATAAAATATACCTATAATACAAAAGCGCCCTTTATTGATTATTCATTTATCCATTGTTCTTTGTTTTTTTTTTTTATTACTAAAGCGCTGTACGTTGCAAAATATATAGGTACTGCCTGATATTTTATGGCCCCATATTATTTATTCATCTGTGTAAATAATATATAGGTAGTAGGTACTTACCTAGTAGGTACTACATACAGTCTACAGTCTAAAACATAATTATTATAATGTATACTAAACAACAATACATAAAACATACAGAACAGAATACATTTAGAATGAAAAATAATGACCTGATTTTAAAGAAGTTAATTCATTAATAATATTACAATAATTATTTTTAATCGTAAACAAAAGTAAAGAATCCACAATCCTTAATTTCAGTATGGGTTAAAACGTAGTACACTAAAATATGAGAAATGGGATGAAGACTTAAAAATCATTTGTGCTTACACTATTAATACTATATTTATCCCTAAGAAAATTATACACTATGGTAAATGGTAATGCAATATTTGGCCTAGTTAAGACCTTTGCACGCACTTCCTGAAACTATAAATCTCCCCTACACCCCGACTGACGAGTCCTAATATAAAAGCCAAATTTATATATTTTTTTATATGTCCAAACAAATATAAAAACTATAAGAAGACGTATGATTGCATGAAGGTATTTTTAAGAATATTATACATCTGTTCTACCATAAAAAAATTCTTCAACTAAAACTTTAATTAAAATTATTATTGTTTATAAATTATAAATTATAATTTATTTTCTTTTTTCTTTTACATATTCCTACTATATGCATATTTTTCTTTTATATATATCTTATTTTGTTTATAAACCGGTTTAATTTAACTTAAGTAGGTATATTATTTGATACTTGTTAGATATTACAAATTGGGCTTCTGCCTGTTTTATTCAAATTAATAAATTATTATTATGTATTAGGTAGGTATTAGTAGTAGTAATAATAGTAGTATTATAACTTATATTTACTAATTGTACGTGCATTTTAAGAATTCAAATATTCGTTAGACACTATTCAATAACAAATACAATACAATAGATGTAAAAATTCACAAATTACGCATTCTTCCATCAATAATTAATATAGATATGCAGTATACTGTACAATTATAATAGCTCAACATTAAAAACAACGTGCAAATGATAATTTTATGATAAATAATTCATAAATAACAACATTTTTTAAATTAATAATTAAAATACATGCAATTGAAAATTATTATTAAGTACCTATTTTAGTTTTAGTTTTATTTTAAAATTTAAAAAAACTATCGTGGTTATGAATTTCTCGGTATTACATACAATACAAATATAATTCAATTAAAAATATTTGATTTCCATCATGGGGCTTAATTATTCATAGTGAATTATTTACAAACTGTATTATTTTAAATTATAAATAAATGTTATGTTTTTAATTATACAATTATATCTATACATGTGAATTACTTAAAAAGTACTATATTTTAAATAAAATATGATACGTAATTTAATATTATTAATTTAAGATAATGTTTCGTAGGTTCTCAATAATTGTATAAAACAAAACTAATTTCGTAAAGCTTAAGCAAATAAACAATACTATTTAATGGTGTCTAAAACGTTTCAAATATTTTCAATATTAATAAATAATATTTTATTGTATAATAATGATAAAAAAATTACAATTTTATATCATATTATATTTATATTCCTTGATCATAATAATAATAAATTAACAAATACAATATATTGGTATATTAAGATGTAGATTGTACATTTGTATATGTATACTACTATGAAAAATTCAAGAAAATTCAAGAAAATATTGACATCAAATAGGTAGGTATATAATAATACGTATAATATTACAGTTGAAGTCACAAAATAACATGCCAGTGACTCGAACTGTCTCAAACTATCATACGTTTATAACAACATTGGCACAAATGGCAATATAGCTAATATACTATCCTATAGTGTTTAAGACTCGAATGCATTCAGCGGCTACAACCGGTAAGGGTATACCGCAAAAGATTAAAAACGAATTAAAAAATAATAGTATAATATATATATATCATAACAATACGATATGAAATAATAATAATAGTACCTATAACAGATACGAAATAAAAAATAATTGCATAGAATATCAACGAGACTACATGTTCAACGGATTTTACCTCAAAACGCGCGATCGGTTTTATAATCTGTTGATCTGACGCCAAGGCACCGCGATGTGATAGTACAACGCGTGACTATAGGGTACGAGACGGCGAGTCGCGGAGTAGTGACGAGAGAGATAGAGTGAGAGAGAGAAAGAGAAGAGAGACGGTGTGAGTAATGTAAGAGCGCCGCAGCGAGGGAGTCGTCGCGTGGCGGTGTCGAGTACACCACCGGCGTGATAGGACAGGGACCAAAATATAATAATAATAATAGTAATAATAATAACTCGAGTGCGCGTACTATAATATAGCGTATATAATAGTGCAGCTGTGGCTGTGGCTGTGGCGGTGGTGGCGGCGGTGTCGGCGGACGGTGGTGGTGTACTACAACTGGCGGCGGTGTTTCGATGATAAGCGGCGTCGTAGTACTACGCGCTGGCCTGGCGTCCGGACGCTGCAAGGGATCCACGGGCCGGGCGCGAAAGGAGTCGTCATGACGACGCCAGGGCGTCTGTGCTGCCGTCGGCCCGATATGACCTTGGCCGGGATTGATTGCGCCGCGGCTCTCCTTAACGCGGGCGCCGCACGTCCCCCGCCGACTACTAGATCCCTTTTGCCGACGCCGCCGCCGCCGCCGCAAAGAGGTTTTTTTTGATTGCTAACCGCTTGCGCATGTGTGTGTGTGTGAGTATGTGTTTTTTCGATCGGTATATCAGCCACCGCTTGGTGGCCGGACTATGTCGGGGCGACTCGGCACTCGGGTCGTATATATTTTATTACGCGCGCAATCAATCACGTGCAGCAGCAGCACGCAAACACCGTAATCATATACGCGTCCCACCCGACCGCACCGCCCGCCAGTCATTCCGCCCTTGGAGAAAGTTTACAACTACGTTCGCGACGGCCACGGGTGGACGGGCCACGCGCCGCCGTCATCGATAATACATAGCGCGTTGTCCGGCGACACGGCTTTCGGTCGAACGCTCGTGATGCTGCGTGACAAACGGACCCAATATAAAGTGTAACCCCGCCCGCCTACCAGCCCTACCAGCCAATAAAAAGAGTCTTTGAAACTTATTAAAAACTATTGAAAAATAATTGTTGTCCTTAAATAGGTAGTGTACCTACTTTAAGAATAGTATAATAGCTTTATGCTTTATACTTTTTGAATAATATAGTGTATACTGAAGCGTTTGGTTTTTTTTAAGAAAGTGTGAATTTGTTGTAATGGTGTGTACACTATCCACACCAACAAATGTTCAGTTGTCGTATCGGATTTTTGATGTGGAGTAGTTATCATAGTAAATAATGTATTTCCGTACCACTCGCTACATGCCCATAATATGCCGAAAAACGTATGTTTTGAATTTTCACACTATACAGCACACCCGACACTTGTCTTGTACACTACTATACTGTTAAGGGGATTCGATACCGTGATTTTCTGTTTTTGTCTAACACACTCGCGACATAGTATTTTAGACGTGTTTTTTGCCAAACATTCCAATTGATCTATTGAAGCGATAAGAATTCTGATAACAGATTTGAATTCGTCGTCAAGTCTACTTTTAATCGACTTTCCCACATTTTTGATATTATCCCCCCAAATTCCAGAAAACGTCATATTATAAAAGGGTATTTAAACATTTTTGTATTTCAATTTTCGGAGAAGCTAAAATCAAAAAATAAAAATTGTGGGACAGTCGATTTCAAGTAGACTTGACGACGAATTCAAATCTTTTTTCAGAATTTTTATCACTTAATTATATCAATTGATATGTTTGGCAAAGAATCCGTCTAAAATCCTATGTCGTGCGTGTGTTAGACAAAAACAGAAAATCATGGTATGGAATCCCCTTAACACCAAGTTTTTAAAACGATCAAAGCAAGCTAGTGTCGTTCCACCGGATGAGCAGAGGTCGGGCGTTCAGAGAGTCAATGTGCGTGATCCCTGCCGTGATGTATTATGATTTATGAATTAGGTATAACACATATTATTGTAGAGCTCGTGATTAGCGCGTTAAACCACGGTAATATTATTACAAATTATTATTCATATTATTACATTGATATGCTAGTCCGGGATTGTGTAGGGGTTAGTGTGAACTACAACTGTGAAGTGTTTGGACGTCACAATTATTCAAATCGACGCGATGACACGCACGCCCATGCCGCCGCCCGTTGTCGACCTGTTGATCCGGGTGTCATCATCCCCGATTATGACACATGATGATGGCAGACTCGCGCACCTGACAATATATTATAACACAATATTATTATTATCACCAAGTATTTAAATCACACGAAAATGAGTATGAAACTCCGAGACATATTGTTCCCGTAACACAGGTTCAATGGTACACGAAGGCCAATTTTTTGAGTTCAAAAATCTAGTCTGGCCAGAAAACATCGAAAGCAAAAAAAAAGAAAAAAGAAGCTATGTCAACTATGCCCCTATATATTTTATTAGGAATTATAGCAAAATATAATATGGTACTTACCTATCGCGAATGGCAAATAATAATAATTTATATGCGATACGTGCGATAATATACTGCTGCGAATCAGAATTTTTATTTCAGGCAACAGAAAAGTTAAGATAAATTTTGAACATCATACACCGAATATTAAACAACGAATTAAACAAAGTTTGAGTCATATAGAGTTAGTTATACATTTAACGGGCAACGAAGTGCACGGGATCAGCTAGTAGGTATATGTATAATATATGTACTTAATATGCATATTTGATTTTTATTGAATACAAATCATCATTTATATACTTTAAATCAATGAATTATTTTTATAATTATATCATTGAATTCAAATTTAACACCATCCATTACAGTAATATCCACTTGTAACCTACTGTACAGCAGAGTGACACCCAATTTCCCACCTTTTTTTAATTAATTTTTTTTTTTTATTATTTAAGATTGTTATCTAGTAGGTCTTTGCATCATTTGCGCTTAAGGTGACGAGAAGGGTTTCAGGATTGGGGAGAGGATTCCACTTACCCTAATTCCTACTATATTTATTATGAAAAATTAAACAATAAATTACTAACGTGAGGAGAACCGATAAAAAATAATAATGATAACTATAATAAACAAAATTAGTTGCAACAACATAATAAAATTAAAATTTGCATGCAATAAGAATTATTTAAGTTCACACAGAATGCTCAAAATAGGTAATATTATAAAGATTACAGTACACTTTACCATGTTATACCATTTTTGCCATGTTGCCTATTCATAATTTAACTACTCTGCAATGTTTCTTAAAATATATTTATGGGCACCTATATAATTCGAATTGCTTTAAATTGAATATCTGATTATTATAATTTTTAATTTAATTTAGCCATAATTATATAATTTAATACATAGATGATAGACAATACCATGTAATATAATAAATAAATATTATAATATTATAATATTATATTTTTTTTATCGATTAGGTACCTACCTAAATAATAATATAATTCGTCCATTAGTCGTTTAATTAAGTATACTATGTTAATTACAGATGAAATTTGAACAAATCAATTAATACCGATTGAATATTTGCGATCTAACAGTAATAATATTATAATAATTGTTACCTAATACCCACAATATTATACTGCACGTTTCAGATCATATAGATACGCCTTTCACGAATTATCTATATTTAACAATTGCAAAAAAAAATTGAATTTAAAATAAGTATATTTATGTTTAAAATGTATAAAAATAGATTATAATTTATAAATAAGTTGTTATAAAAAAAACAAGATTATAACTGGTTCAGAACGAGTTTTTAATATGATAATCAATTATTATTATTTATCATTATTATTATTTTTTATTCCCTTTAAAAGTTTTAAGTTAGATTCACATAAATTATTCTTCTACATGAATTGCAAATAAATAAATAATATATTTATATCATTAAAATTATATTTATTATTTTTATTAAGAAGTAAAAACTACTAATTTACGTAGCAACAAACGTTGCACATAAGAAATACTGTGCACGATTAAAAAAATTTGTTGACCAGGAGTGCAGTGCAATGGAGTCCACTGAGTATAGGGTGTGTTTGTCTGTTGCCAATATTTATGTACTTTAAAGGTAATTACAGATTTTTATTTTAAATATTGTGATATCTCCACTTATTTAAAATTGAAATACTATAATAAGTAGGTATTGTTTAAAATTGTATTTATACCGGAATCTAACCACCTTCAATAATATGCATTATACTTGTGCACACTCCTTTCACTTTAGAATTTCAGACCACGACAAAGTGCATTTAATCTCGTTTGTTATTTTGTTATTTGAAGGTACGTTGTGCATCCACTCCAAACAATGACTAATATTTAGATATTAAATTACAAATAACAGGTTACAGTAGAGAGACTGGTTATAGCTCGCAAAAATTATCATTAATATATTTGCATTGTATGCAAATTTAAAAAGGTGGATAAGTGGATGTCGCTCTGCTGTACAGTAGGTTACAAGTGGGTCACTGTAATGGATGGTGTTAAATTTGAATTCAATGATATAATATCATTGTATAAGAAAAACGATTCTGAGCGAAAACGGTCAGTCAGCCTATGATTTTACCAAGTATATTTGATGATATTATTGTGAATAAAGTAATTTATATATAACCTATTTACTCGGAGCCTTGTTTTAAATTTTCAATCTTTAGCCATAAAAGTTAAACATTTTATACATTTTTAACCACAAAATAATTAATAAATTATAAATTTGATAAATGTTGTCAAAATTTGAACTTTAAATGCTTATAAAAAAAAATTGTGCCTATGTATTTTTAATATTTTTCAACTGCTATTAGAACGATATATCAGGAGCCTTATATCAAATTTTCACGCTTTTTTACCCAACAAATAAAAATTTATTGATATTTATAGAAAAAAAAAACTAAAAAAATTGAAAACTGACAATGTCCGTAAACAGCTCAAAAAGAGTCAAAATATTTTCAACATTTTATGGTGTATAGAAAATGCTAATATAAACATTCAGTGAAATTTTCAAATATCTACAGTCATTCGTTTTTTAATTACAATAAAATAAGAAAATTGTTACATGAGAAATCGAGTAAATATCAAATGTTGTATAAATATAAATTTCAGACGCTCATAAAAATTTAATTTAAGTTTCTTCTAGACATTTTTTTTTTGATAAAGGTAGACAAACTTAAGAGTAATCTTATATTACATTTTAAAATCTTAGATTTAAAAAGAAAATTTTTTATGAATTTCTAACTCAAAATAATTTGCAAATTTTCGTGATTTTTCCGTATTTTTTCAAGATTTGAACTTTAAACGTGTATAAAAAAAAACTGTGACTAAGGATTTTTAATTTTTTTCATCTGCCTTTGAAACAATAACCTAGGAGTCTTCTATTAAATTTTCAAGCTTTTTTACCCAACAAATAAAATTTTATTGATATTTATAGAAAAAAAATTTAAAAAAACTGAAAACTGACAATGTCCGTAAATAGTTCAAAAAAAGTCAAATTATTTTCAAAATTGTATTGTGTATAGAAAATGCAAATATAAACAACCAGTGAAAATTTCATGCATCTACGGTCATTTGTTTTAGAGTTACACCAATAACCAAAATCGATTTTGTTAAAAATCGATTTTGCGTAAAAATTCCCGTTTTTCCTTAATTTTTCTTTTGTTTTTCACATCGCTTTTGAAAACTACTGGGAAATTAAAATTTTGACCTCCCCAATGCACCAACGATATTCACTTTCCCATCGAACAAGATACTGAAGTCGAAAATCGAAGCATTATTTCGACTACTTATCGTGTACACAGACACAAAAATAAAAAAATTTAAAAAAAAATAAAAAAAAAATAAAAAAAAAAATAAAAAAAAAATAAAAAAAAAAACACACATCATTGTAAAATCAATACATTCATCGTTTCACTCAGAATCTAAAATCATATTATTTTGTAATTACCTATCATATATAATGCATTTTATTTTCCGTAATTATTAATAGCACCTACACCTACGTTGGTTATTTAGAGTCAATAATATACACATACTTAGATTTAGGTAATTTAGACAGGGGGGGGGGGGCAAAGCATAAAATATTTAAAAAAAATACTCAACAATTAACAATAATAATTTATTTTTATGTTATTTCAATGTTTCGATAATGTCAATGGGGGGCATGGTTATTGCCCCCCTTGCTACGGCACTGCTTCAAAATATTTTAGTAGTTTTAAATGTTTGTAAATACGTTTATATATGTACTTTCCATGTTGTAAGGGTGAAGGGGTTTTACCCCCTCCCCCGTATCTATGACCCTGAGTACGTCTATAAGTTATAAATTCTAATAAAATAACGTTTTCCTCGTCATTAGGTATATACGTATATTGTGTTTAGGTATCTATACTATTTCTCAAATATCAATATAAATAATATAGTCAGTTAACTAGAAATTGTTTTTACGTTCGTTTTATTAAAATAATACAATGTATATAATATGATGCTAAGCTCAAGTATAGCGTTTTTATTTTCAAAAGCCATATATATTATACAGAAATATTAATGGAAATTCCCACCTTCAATCCGCCGACTCAAGCGTGCACGACCTTCTAATTCAATTTAATTATACACTTTTATCTTTCTAATTGTTATGCATTTCTCATTATCTGACATATGTTATACGTACACTAATAATATAGTTTAATATTATATTATATAATATATTATATAATATAATATCTATTATCAAGCCAGGATTAAGACATTTTGAGGCCCAGGTGCCAAAGTTTTAAATGAGGCCCCTGTACGAAAAAATAATAATAATGTATATTATATTATATAGTATTAGGTACCTGTTATAACAAATATATTATATAGGTATTAGTTACATAGCAATAAATAATGAATAATGTATCACTTTATTTATAAACTAGCTGACCCTGTGCACTTCGTTGCCCTTAAAAAATGACAACCCTTTAAAAAATTGTGATCGTTTAAATCCTTTTGGATGTAACTCACAGCAGTAAGTGCAATTCAGCCACCTTGGTAGGCAATCCAACTAAGTCAGATCGCGGACATTGCGCTACAGCATATCAAGTAGATATGTATATCGAATATATAAAAATGTCGTGCCACAGTGTTTGTTACTGAATTCTTCCGAAACGGCTTGACCGAAACTAAATATAATGTTCTAATTATTAATAGATGTGTAAATCTCTAATGAAATGGATCAAGTGTAGGAAAATAATAAGGAAAATCGGAATAAACATTTATCAGACGTAATGGAATATTTTCGGTTACCAATTTTTTGAGTGTATACTGTTGATAAAGAACCACTTTTGAAGTTAAATTACAATTGTAACTATATGTCTATATAATATTTTTATATTTTATTTTCTTATTTTTTCAAAATATATTATGTTGGTAGGTAGAAAATATTTAGATGAAGCTTATACTGTTCAGTGTTCATACAGTACTCGGTACTGAGTCAGAAGCACCAAATTTTACTTGTTGCAGTATGTTTTAATTATGAGCAAAAGAGCAAAAGACCATCTTCCTCTTTTGTTTAACATAATCACAAATCAGTGGAAAACTATACCAATAATTATACCACTAAATAGTTATGGTTGATTTTACTCGATGATGGTTTGAGTAAAAAATATGACCGGATTTAATAAAATATTGAGAATTACTCTTAATACCATCAAAATCAAATATGTGACCATTATCGAGTAAATAAGTTTCACCATAACTATATAGTGGTATAATTATTGGTATAGTTTTCCACTGATTTGTGATTATGTTAAACAAAAGTGGAGGATGATGTTTGGCTCTTTTTTTTGGCACATTTGTTCGACTCTTTCAGCCAGCTCATCACGATTATAGTCTTGCTCTCGTTGCAATTCGCGATTGAATGCATCATTCGTGGGCTTCCGACATGAGTAGCTGAGAGAATGGTCAAACGACCAATTTTGGCCGTGTAGCGATGGCGTCACGCAATTGGAAGTACACGTCTGATCGTAACATCGACTGATTGAGACGCTCCATTAAATATTAAAATATAATATTCAAATTAAAAAAAAAGATAATAATAAATAAATATTATTCTCAACTACTATAACCCATAGCAACCATTGATAAACAAAAATTTCTATCGTAAATCTCAAAGTTCCTGTTTGAGCACCTAACGGGGGGTGATCAATTCCCTTTTTAAATTAGCCTATGATCCTCACAAAGAATGTGGTTTTCTATTGGTGAAAGAATTTTCGAAATTGGTTCAGTAGTTCTAGAGATTAACCTCAACAACGGTAACTAACAACTCCTCTTTGTATAATAGTATAGATTATAATTTAATAAATCATCGATTTTTTTAGGTGATTTATGCAGTGTTATAGCTTACAAAAAAAGTGATGGACAAATCTGAGGCCCCTAAATAAATTATAATTATTGAGGCTTGGGGGCCATGCCCCCTTCTGAGCCCTTAATCCGGGCTTGTCTATTATATCATTGCATATTATTGTAGAGTACTATTTTAACTATCATCATCTCTACTTGCACTATATATAACTTGTCAACTTGACATATTTTGTTCCTAGCGACTGGCGTTAAGAAATTACATTATTAAATCAACAATAAGTTCAGATGACTGTTTGTCAGGAATACTTTAAAAGTAAAAAAAAAAGAAAAGAAAAAGGAGGACTAGTGGGTAAACCGCTCTGCTATACAGTACCTAGGTGTCGAGCGGTTCACTGTTATGGATGGTGTTAAATTTGAATTCAGTGATTTATACCATTGTATACGTAAAACGATTATGAGCGGACACGAGATTAATATATTTATATTTTTATATTGTTATAAGTAGTATGGTAGCCGGTAAGTTGAATTTGTTAATGCATTTGCAATTTGAATATTATCCTAAAATATTGGTGATAAAAATTAGTATATATGTATAATTTATATGTATATATATTATATATACCTAATTGGACTGTTTTTTAACCAGTGGTTACATTATATATATGCCACGGCTTTAGATTATTAGATACTAGATCAGTAAATCTGCCATAAACACTGGAAGTCAGTACAACGAATAATAGGTAACGTTTTATTCAAAATTTGGTTTTTGTAATTTTGTTATAATATTCATTTTAACATTCTGCGTATTGTGTATAAAACGTTACATCGTTATACGCTGATTTCTAGTTTCTATGGCAGATCTATGTACTTTCAGATCTACAATCAGCTTCCTTGTGTAAATGTGTAATAATGAATTATAATGTATTATGTATTTATGTACCATAAAATATGTACCATTTAATTGTCCATACTTTTCCTAAATATGACATTGTATGTCCGTATTCATAGTCAATCTGTGTGTCACATAAGACATAGTTTAACATGTCTTACGTGACACAATATAAATTTACTGTACATACGGACACTAGATTTGTAGCCTGTAGGTAAGTTTTATAAGTATCATATTTACTTTTATTTAAGATTATTCATGTATTCAATTATTTTATATTTAACATTATTCATGTATTCAATTATTTTATATTTATGTTATTATGTATTTTATTTATTCTTTAGTTATGAATATGATAAATGACAACATTATGTCATAGCCCATGGGCGGTGAATATGTAAGTATAACAAATTCCCGCTAAGGTTATAGGTATTCTGTAGATTTTAGACCAAATTCTTAGTAACTACTCAATCGATAGATTTTACCAAAGCTATTTCAAATAAATTGTATTGGATTACAATTGTAACAGAACACAATTAACTATTGAAAAATTACTGATTCAAATAATTATTTTATTTATTAAATTTCATAAAATTAACTGCGGATTAATACATCCTTTAATTAGTTACTACTTACTAATTTACGGGTGAATATCCAATGTCAAAAATATGTGAAAATCAAACGCCCATAAAAGTGAATGTGGCTTTTTTTTTATTATAAGTAGAAAACTTTAGACGCTCATAAAACATGAGATACACCAAAAACCAAAACAAATTTTTTCGTGAGTTGGTTTTGTGTCAAAATTCCAGTTTATCTCAATTTTTTTTTTGTTTTTCTCTACGCTTTTTATAATTACTTCCCCCTCCTCCAAGTACCAACTAGATTCACTTTCCTACCAGAAGACGGCCACCTAAAAAACACAATATCGTTGTAAAATCGATACATTCAAATATTCAATGCTCAACTCAGAATTTAAAATTAAAATTAATATTAATTAAATGTTAATTTTAATCTTTTTTCTTTCCGATATATCTTATATTCTTATATGGTTGTCAGTAACCAGAAGTCAGAACATTCAGAACATATAATATACTGCAGCAAACATGATAATAAAATCACTCATTAAATCAGATGCGATCAAAAAAAAAAATGTACTTGTAGAAAAAAATATACTAATACCGGATATAAAAAAATAAATAATTTGATTGTATTTCATTGAGGGCGTGGCTTTTATTATAACAGAGGCGACTAATCTGAATATAAGCTACGACTCCTCCAGGCTTCGGACAATCAGTTTATTAGTTTCCTTGAACAATGTAAGATTTTACCGCTGTTTAAATTGTATTGATTTAAATTTTTCAAAATCTGATATAGGTAATGAATTATTAATAAAAACAAAATATATTATACATTTTAATATTAAACTAAATGCGACTTCCGTCCATTTACTCAACCAAAGTTACTGTACCTACATATTTCATGTAGGTTTTGACCTTTTATACATTGTAATATTTGCTAACCGTTAAAAAATTATTTATTAACAATTTATATGATATAATGTAAATATATTCTAGTGGAAACTGTAGTTGCCAGCTGTTTTGAATAAATGAAACAAAATAAAATACCGCTTCATATAGGTACTATAATAATTAATATTATATACTTTCAATTAATAATTATTATATTTTTTAATTTTGGAAGAAGCATGGTACTTAGGTATGTATAAAATATAAAACAATTAATAATAGTACCCTTTTATTTATTATGAATTATGATTATTAAATAAATAATACTGACGAGTGTTGGTGATTATTGATTATTGAAGCCCACGCAGGCCATAGAGTTATGTAAATTGCAAGTATAGTATAAAGATATATAAATATGTAGGTACTTTGGTACTTAAATTAAAATTTATAAAATATTTGCTGAGAAGTCCAAGGGTATTTCACAGAATTGTTTGTGATATAAGTATATAACCCAACCAAATTTCCATTTACACCTTAGATTTAGAGTCAATTATAAATAATGCATAAGTGTTTAGTATACAATGGCGTAGTATTCACAACTATATATAGGTACTTCAACTCACAAATGCTTTTCTGACAACCCTACAACAAAAGATGCATTTGTTAACAATTTATATTCTATACCTGCTGGATTTTTATTCAGTCTGTTCCGTAAATACATCTGATATAGCCAAATATTGGTTGATATATAAAATATAAGTTAAAGAATAAGAATATTATTTAAGCATTTCAATCAGTTTTGAAAATTTTTTTGTTATTAAAATAAACTAGCACTATACCTATAGTGTGAGTGCAAGATCAAAACATTTTCAATTAAAGAATATTTGGTTTATGTTCTTAGTCCCTGCAAGTTGGTACCTAAGTATTCTTTACTCGTCTAATTGGTTGAAAATAGCATAATCAATAAAACTACTGCAATACAAATTACAGTATAACCGCAGATCCACGAATTACTAATTCGTAAGGTTACGCATGAAAACTCTTTCCATACATTTTAAAACCATTAAAATTAAACAATACAAGAAATGAAATAACTAATAATAGACAAAACAATCATGTATTTAAAATAAAAATTATTTACTCATTAAAACCCATAATTTTATATAATACGTATTTTTTAAATTAATTTTGCTATGAAAAAAGTTGTATGATAAATATTTGCTGAACTTTAAAACATATGCCCATAATTTATAGATTTATATTTTTGCGAATTAAACTCTTTTAGATTCTAAGCAAAGCGATGAGAGTATTGATTTTACAATGATGTGTTTTGTTGGTTTTTTTGTGTCTATTATCAGTTATATCACATTTGGGGCAATAAAATGCTTCGATTTTCTACTTCAACATCTTTCTGGTAGAATATATTTGGTGCATTCAAAGAATCAAAAGTAAAAAATTCCCAATACTTTTCAAAAACATCGGAGAAAAATATGTTCTAAACAAGTTTTTGTCAAAATAGATTTTGATTTTTGGTGCCTAGGTCCTTCTAAAAAAAAAATTGTATATATGTTTATATTAGTTTTTTTTATACACTATTCAATTTTCAAAATATTTTGACTCTTTTTAAGCATTTATGGGCATAAGTTTTTTTAAATTATTGTCAATTACAAATATTTTGCTTTAATATTTTTCAACTACTATTGTAACATATCAGGAGCCTTGTATATTAGTTTTTCAGGTTTTTTGACCGAACAAGTATAATTTTACTGATATTCATAGAAAAAAAACTAAAAATATTGGAAACTGAATATGTGACTCGATATATATTGGTTGTAAATTATTGTACCTACTTCCGGTAAAAGTTGTTATTATAGCCATTTAAAAATATTAAAGACACATAAGCACAGTTTTTATAACTTATAAGTATTTGAACAAAATTTGTCAATATCGCGAAAATTATTCTGTAATTATTGAAAATGTATAAGATGTTCAATCGTAGCCCGTAGACATTAGATAAGGCTTGACAGTTTAATACAATAGGTTTTACCAAAAGTCCAAAAGTAATTTCATACTGGAACCAAAATATATAAACACAATTTACAGCTTTTACGTATTATATTTTATATACACTACAATGACATTTTTTTTGTATATTATACTTTAGCTAGTGGTTTTACAATGGTGTTTATTTTTTTTTCATCTTGTATACAAATTTCTACCAGAAGAAGTGCTTCGATTAGCAAATTGGATCAAGATGGTACTTTTGAGAGGTCATTTTTCAATTTTTTCATTGCCACGGGAAAAACTACCAACAAATTATTACGAAAAACCGCTATAAATTAGATTTTAATTTCTAACGCTTTGTTTATCACCATAACAACGAATAAAAAATTATAATATTATAATATTAATTCAACTTACAGGCAATAATAAATAATAACAATATAAAAAATCCAGACTGACAAACCGTCTCCGCTTAGAATCGTTTTTCTTATACAATGATATTGCATATATCATTGAATTCAAGTTTGCATTAACTTGAATTCAATGCAATCCATTATACATTGACCCACTTATAACCTTACTGCACAGCACAGCGACATCCACTAACCCGCTTTTTTTTTTAAATTGTACGTTAAAATTTGTGCATGGTTAAGCTTACTTGAAGATTGCATATTTTATAAAATATTAATTTATTAGGTAGGTATACAAATTCATATTATATTATAATACTACAGTATAGGTAGGTATACAAATCACTCATATGGGGTTTATTCATCGGCGCCCGCATAGGGGTTCTAAGGGCGTCATTGCCCCCCTTGGAATTTTTAACTGCATGGACTTTGTTATCAATATCGCTAAAACTAAAATTAGATTATAATTTACAAGTAATTTGTATCTAGCCCCGGCTGGGATTTTATCCTGCGGGCGCACTTGGGTTTATTACTGAGGGTATTTTACAGTGGACTTTTCATACCAGGATGTATTAATATTTTTCCGTGGTCTTTTTTACCGACTACTGATCACGCCTCGTCATATTTTCGATTTTAGCATTATCTCTTCGAAATGTCTCTAAAATAGTAAAATATATTATTTCATATTTTTATTTGAATCAGAAATTATTTTCGCGCCACCTGTCCTATTATGACTATCACGCTATTTATCATATGTATATTATCACGAGTTATTATTATCAACAACAACATTGTTTTTTTTTCATTCAAAAATTTGATAACATAAATGAAAAATCAGAAATCTTAATAACAATACGACATTTGACGATAAAACTTAAATTTTTTGGCTTTTCCTAGGTATTTAAGTTTTGTTTTTTTTTTGTCTAAACGCATCCATACAATTTACTTTTGGTGAAGTTATTTTTACTATTAATTAAGTACTTTTTATGTCTACTTAAAACATAAATTATGAACAATGTTTTTATTGTGCCTATCGCTCTTAAAATAGTTCGACTTGGTTTCAAGGATATATCAATACGTTGCCAGTAAGTCACGACGCAATTGTTATTTGATATTTTCAAAATATAAATTGTAAATATTAATATTAATAATTATTCTAACTATAAATATCTAACACTGGATAAATTCTGAACGTCAAGTAACATCAAGATTTCAGATTTGATGGTTGGTATTCATATTTTATTCCCTGTACTTGTATGACCTATGTCCTATGACCTGTGTCCTGTACTCCTTTCTCCACTCTTTTATCTGAGAAATTATTAATAATAATATATTTGGTTGGAAAAACTATCTAGAAATGTGTAGTTATTACTTACACACTTCAGCATAATTGTTTGACTCTTTCAATATTATTAGGTACATTATTTATATTTTTTTAGCGACCAAGTTGTCTTAATTTTAAACAGTACCTATTGGGTTTTAAATAGTTTTATTGGAGTACTTAACCTACCTATTTACTCTTTCAATTTTCCTTACATTTATTATCTAAATATTTGTTTATTGATTTTGGTCACATATCATAATCATCTACAAAACCCTTTCTTTTTATTTATATTTTTATAAATCCTGCCTTTTATAGGTACTCGCCATGATGCCTTTTTTTAAATGTAAATCCTCGTACCTTCTTTATTGTTTTTTACTTTTTTTTCCTTTATTTATTTTCTTTTTTTAAAAATGGAAACTTCACTCTGATGTGATTGCCTTATAATATTAGTGTCCTTGTATCATTTCCTTTTGTTTGTAAATCTTTTAAAGTTATTCTCATGAGAACTACCTATTATATGTTTCTTACTTTCTAAAAGTGTTATAAGTTGTGTTTTGTCTTAATTGAATAATAATTTTAATTATGTTTAATTCTCAATAGTATACCAAAATCCATGTCGTAAAAACGAGTTTAATATTTTTTTAAATATTAAATAATATTTTTATCATTCATTAGATCATCAAAACAAAATTTGTCTTCATACTATGACACATTAAACCTGAAACCAGGATGTACAAAAAAAGAAATACGTAACTCATTTATTAAATTATCTAAATTGGTAAATATTTGCTTATCTCTATTTTAAAATGATTAACACAAGTTACACTTAATATAAATACGGTCTGCGCCTATGTTTTCTAGAACCATCCAGATGTATGTGGTCCTTCTTCTAATGATAGATTTGTACGTATCAATGAAGCATATAATGTACTAATAGATGAAAACAAGAAAAAGTTATATGATGAAACATTGGTATACACCAAGAATAGTAATCCAATCTATTATCATTACCGGGAACGTCAAAATAGGTAAGCAAAAGGGCAAAGCATAACAATTCTGATACTATAGTAAATTAATGATGTCTAATAGGCCCATAGTCAATGTAGGTTTCCTATAAAAATTGAATCATTTAAAATTTTATAGTAAAATAAATTGAATTTGAACTATCTCTTTTAATACTTATCTAATTAAATCTAGAATATTAAAACTGAATACCTATCCCGTTTAACTAATTACAATTACAAATTTAGAATATTCAATTTGGTTTTTAAAACAAATTTATGTTTGCTGATCTTTATTAGTGAAAATTGGAAAGATGTATACAATAATCCAAAAAACCATTGGCTAGCATCAAATATTGCTATTGCAGGTGTCTGTCTTTCTATACTAGTTGTTGGATCCATAATTCGATATAAGGGTATGAAGTAAGTACATACAATTTTTATATTTCAGTAATTAGTCAATATATAGTCAAATAGTCAATATATATATATATATATATATATGTACTTTATCATATTATAATTCATAACCATATTATATACCTAATACATTCAAGGATATTTGATAATTAATGTAATGTAATATTAATTATATTAGTATATATTATTGTATAATTATATTCTGTTAGGGATTACTTATTATATTATTAATTAGGTATGTTAGTTCAATTAACACAAATTATTGCATTCTGACAATATTATTGCATCCTATCAAACCATTTTTTTAGTATATACTGAATCTTAAAAAAATTAATGAAATAGTAGTTATTAATGTCGTATATTATATTAATTTTTCTTAGAAAATCTGCCTCAATGCGAAGTTTATTGATGGATGAATCTGATGAACGTTTGTCCTTTTTAGAAGAACAAAAATTAATGAAAATTGATAAAACCAATGATGAGCTTATAAAACTGTTTGAACAAAATATTGCAAAAGAATATGGTCATATTGTAAAAAAATAATTTGTTGTTACATTGTATTATTTGTTTCTAGACTATTATTGTTAACTTTTTAATGTTTGAAATAAATTTGTTGAATTTATACAATATTTATACCTACGCATTTCAATATTTGTATTTTGTGATACTATAAATATATATTAGTTATCAGTTATCACTGACAAATTACAATAGAAAAGTTTAACAAACCTAAAATTTCAAAAAATATTTAAACAAAAAAATTGAAAATTAATTACTATAAAAAAAAATAATGATTTGTGAAACAAAAAATAATAGTCAAACCAGAATCAAATATACATTTTTACATGGATATATGTGTATTTTAAATATGAATATAACATACATCTTGATTGTGTATGTTAATAAATAAGTTCGGACCTGTTAGAAAGTCTAGTTACATCCCTATGTCAATAACACTACATTCATAATTCATAATTTCAAAACTACATATTTATCTTTACATATTTATAATATAGCAGTTATTACACAGAGCTTTCAAAAATGGAAACTTATGTTTTATTGTGACACGTGCAAATGTCATCAAACTTTCATAAGTTATTTGGAAAATAATTTAAATTTCTATTAGCAATATTTTTGTTGAATGCAGCTTTTCTTTAATGGTAAATACAGATGAAAGACATTATCTGTTAGTGAAAATGGTAAAGTCATAATCAGAATAAGAGAAAGTATTAAAATATGTAACGCGTGATTTTAAATTTAAAGAAAAAATGTAAGTTCCATATAAAAAATAAATATACAATGTGTTCCGGGGAAAGTGACCGGCCGACGTAATATGAAAGTTTACCAAAAATTATGAAGAAATATCCCTAAGGGGAGAGGGGTTTAAGTTTTATTTTCTAAGTTATGGGCAAATTCCTTTTTTTTTATCAAAACCAAGCCTATCCGCAGTTGTTTGTGTATCTTTAAAACTTTTCAACATTTTGACGTGCATTTTTATTTTGATTTTAAAACTATTTAATAGTCCTATCAACCAACATATGCAATTGAACCAGAAATATGCAAATTATTTTAATTAAATTTAAAAAAGTAATAATTTTTATATAAAATTAGTACTTTTAGAAGTAAATTCCAAATAATTAATTATTTATTACAGGTTTTTTGTTTTTTGTATTATTCTACTGAATAATACAATATATCACATATCACATTTTTTTTATATATAATTTTAAAGTTATGATTTTAATTATTACAATAATATTCCTAGTGTATTTTAGATTCTGAGTGAAACGATGAATGTATTGATTTTACAATGATGTGTGTTTTTTTTTTTATTTTTTTATTTTTGTGTCTGTACACGATAAGTAGTCGAAATAATGCTTCGATTTTCGACTTCAGTATCTTGTTCGATGGAAAAGTGAATATCGTTGGTGCATTGGGGAGGTCAAAATTTTAATTTCCCAGTAGTTTTCACAAGCGACGTGAAAAACAAAAGAAAAATTAAGGAAAAACGGGAATTTTTACGCAAAATCTGTTTTCGAGAAAATCGATTTTGGTTTTTGGTGTAACTCTAAAACAAATGACCGTAGGGACATGAAATTTTGACTGAATGTTTATATTAGCATTTTCTATACACCATAAAATTTACAAAATATTTTGACTCTTTTTGAGCTGTTTACGGCCATTGTTAGTTTTCAATTTTTTTAGTTTTTTTTTCTATAAATATCAATAAAATTTTATCTGTTGAGTAAAAAAGCTTGAAAATTTAATAGAAGGCTCCCAGGTTATTGTTTCAAAGGCAGATGAAAAAAATTAAAAATCCTTAGTCACAGTTTTTAATTATAAGCATTTAAAGTTCAAATTTTGACAAAATACGGAAAAATCACGAAAAATAGCAAATTATTTTGAGTTGAGAATTCATAAAAATTTTTCTTTTTAAATCTAAGATTTGAAAATGTAATATAAGATTACTCATAAGTTTGTCTACCTTTATCAAAAAAAAAAATGTCTAGAAGAAACTTAAATTAAATTTTTATGAGCGTCTGAAATTTATATTTTTACAACATTTGATATTTACTCGATTTCTCATGTAACAATTTTCTTATTTTATTTTAATTAAAAAACGAATGACTGTAGATACTTTAAAATTTCACTGAATGTTTATATTAGCATTTTCTATACACCATAAAATGTTGAAAATATTTTGACTCTTTTTGAGCTGTTTACGGACATTGTCATTTTTCAATTTTAGATTCTGAGTGAAACGATGAATGTATTGATTTTACAATGATGTGTGTTTTTTTTTTTATTTTTTTTTTATTTTTTTTTAATTTTTTTTTTTATTTTTGTGTCTGTGTACACGATAAGTAGTCGAAATAATGCTTCGATTTTCGACTTCAGTATCTTGTTCGATGGGAAAGTGAATATCGTTGGTGCATTGGGGAGGTCAAAATTTTAATTTCCCAGTAGTTTTCAAAAGCGATGTGAAAAACAAAAGAAAAATTAAGGAAAAACGGGAATTTTTACGCAAAATCGATTTTTAACAAAATCGATTTTGGTTATTGGTGTAACTCTAAAACAAATGACCGTAGATGCATGAAATTTTCACTGGTTGTTTATATTTGCATTTTCTATACACAATACAATTTTGAAAATAATTTGACTTTTTTTGAACTGTTTACGGACATTGTCAGTTTTCAGTTTTTTTAAATTTTTTTTCTATAAATATCAATAAAATTTTATTTGTTGGGTAAAAAAGCTTGAAAATTTAATAGAAGGCTCCTAGGTTATTGTTTCAAAGGCAGATGAAAAAAATTAAAAATCCTTAGTCACAGTTTTTTTTTATACACGTTTAAAGTTCAAATCTTGAAAAAATACGGAAAAATCACGAAAATTTGCAAATTATTTTGAGTTAGAAATTCATAAAAAATTTTCTTTTTAAATCTAAGATTTTAAAATGTAATATAAGATTACTCATAAGTTTGTCTACCTTTATCAAAAAAAAAATGTCTAGAAGAAACTTAAATTAAATTTTTATGAGCGTCTGAAATTTATATTTATACAACATTTGATATTTACTCGATTTCTCATGTAACAATTTTCTTATTTTATTGTAATTAAAAAACGAATGACTGTAGATATTTGAAAATTTCACTGAATGTTTATATTAGCATTTTCTATACACCATAAAACGTTGAAAATATTTTGACTCTTTTTGAGCTGTTTACGGACATTGTCAGTTTTCAATTTTTTTAGTTTTTTTTTCTATAAATATCAATAAATTTTTATTTGTTGGGTAAAAAATCGTGAAAATTTGATATAAGGCTCCTGATATATCGTTCTAATAGCAGTTGAAAAATATTAAAAATACATAGGCACAATTTTTTTTTATAAGCATTTAAAGTTCAAATTTTGACAACATTTATCAAATTTATAATTTATTAATTATTTTGTGGTTAAAAATGTATAAAATGTTTAACTTTTATGGCTAAAGATTGAAAATTTAAAACAAGGCTCCGAGTAAATAGGTTATATATAAATTACTTTATTCACAATAATATCATCAAATATACTTGGTAAAATCATAGGCTGACTGACCGTTTTCGCTCAGAATCGTTTTTCTTATACAATGATATTATATCATTGAATTCAAATTTAACACCATCCATTACAGTGACCCACTTGTAACCTACTGTACAGCAGAGCGACATCCACTTATCCACCTTTTTTTAGTTTTTTTTTCTATAAATATCAATAAATTTTTATTTGTTGGGTAAAAAAGCGTGAAAATTTAATATTAGACTCCTGAAATATCGTTTTAATAGCAGTTGAAAAATATTAAAAATACATAAGCACAATTTTTTTTTATAAGCATTTAAAGTTCAAATTTTGACAACATTTATCAAATTTATAATTTATTAATTATTTTGTGGTTAAAAATTTATAAAATGTTTAACTTTTATGGCTAAGGATTGAAAATTTAAAACAAGGCTCCACGTTAATAGGTTATATATAAATTTTTTTATTCACAATAATATCATCAAATATACTTGGTAATATCATAGGGTGACTGACCGTTTTCGCTCAGAATCGTTTTTCTTATACAATGATATTATATCATTGAATTCAAATTTAACACCATCCATTACAGTGACCCACGTGTAACCTACTGTACAGCAGAGCGACATCCACTTATCCACCTTTTTTATTATTCTTTACATTTTATTACCCATCTTTTCACCTCGTAAAATCAGAACAATCAGAACCCCAGGTCCGACATCTCTCAAAGGAGGCAGCCCTAAAGGTAATAGAACTATAAAAGTAAATATTTTTGTTCAATATTAATTTTGAAAGTAAAATCTCTGGTATTTAAATTAAAAAACTCAAATATCCATTTATGAAGGTTGAAAAATTTTCTACCTATATTTATTTAGTTATGATATTATCTAATTTTGAGGGTCAACAAATAATAATTTGACTCAAATATTTATATCACTAATACTATGTATGTCAAAAAGTACATAAATATTATTAATTTAAACATTTGTAAACAAAATAAATACCTACTAATTTATTGATTCATAAAATTTAATAAATGGTATAATTTTAGAAGTGAATATAAATTATAAAAATAACATTCGGCATTGGTTGACAATGACCAAAAGCATCATGAAAACAAAAAATGTATCATACTGTCGAAAAACAATTGCCAAATGACAAATACATACTTGTTTATAACACAATATGAAAATATTGTTACATAGATACCTCATACCTACCTACTATTTTATTATATTTTAGCTAATATTGTTTGTGATATTTAAATTATAATTATATATCTACTATACAATATAATACATATGTTACAAATAAATATCTATACCTACATAATTATACATTTATACTAACTTTGTAAATTCCTACCTTTATTTTGGTTATAACCCTATAACAATGTAATTTTGTCAATAAAATATTAAAATATATTTAAAATTATTATATTTTAATTGCTTATGTTTTTAAAATATTTTTTTGAGTTCAGGGTTAGCCAAAACAACATTACAGGTAGCATATACATGTGTAGGTAGGTAACACAAATATCAGGTTTCAGATTATTTTGTAAGCATAAATAATAGTTACTAATACATATATTTGACAGGTGTCTTATTAATATATAGGTATGATAAACATATATGTATACATTTGTTGTATTCGTCCTATATTATTTTATTTTATTTTACGGGTTTTGCCCTTTGATAAAAGTATTCATAATATACTTATAGGTCTGGACCCCCTCCCCCCCATTGATTAACAAAATTTAAAATTCTTAAGTTGCAAATCACTTATTGTATACTTTTTACATGTCAATAAAATTTGGACCCCCCCCCCCTTTAAAAATTCCTGGGTACGCCCCTGAACAGCATGTAATAACTAGTCATTTTTTTTTACAGTTTTTTCTTCATTAATTGAAAAATTATTTGATGTTACATTGGGAAATAGATAGATAAGAATTTTAAATATTAATAATAATTATCATCATTATTATTATTAGGAGTCGTTTTTCACAAGTTTTACTTATAGGTATAGATACAATATTTAAAAGATTATAAAATAAAAAATAAAAATATTTCCAATGATCGATAAGTCAAATAATACAAATAATTATCAAACAATAGTAAATTAATGTAGGTTAGGTAAAAGAACCATTACCTACATATGTGTTGTTTCAAATCATGATATAAAACAAAATAATATTATTGTTAATGTCTGAAAATTATTTATAATATATTAATTTTTTTAATGATAAGTATACCTAAACCTAGTGCATATTTGTAATTAAATATTAACAATGTGGTAATTACACTAATTAGCTATTAATAATTACTTGATCAATCAATTTCATGTGGTTGTGAGTATTATTTTAGTCTGGGATCATTTTTCCTAGGGTCGGTGATTTTTATTCCGCAATTCACTGTCTCTATATTATAGTTCAGTGCATAATATGTTGTAAAATTATGTATAATAATCTTACCAATATACCGACATAAATCGTTTTATTGTGATGTAGTCTGCAGTACCTACTCTGTAGATAAAGAAAAATAGAAATTTACTACTCTATGCTTATGTAGCTATGATCAAATACATTTTTTTTGGGGGGAAGGGTGTAGGGGGCGAAGCTTCTCACGGTAAATCCAAATTTAATATAAAGTGTGTAGTACGAACAAAATTATATTTTTAGGCTTTTAACCTCTGTTTAGCCAATTTATAACTCCGTACAAAGTACCTACCTACCTACTGTCTATTGATAATGACCTTTCTACTGTACAAATTGTTGTTGGCAATGAAATGTATTGATTTAAAGTTTATAAATTATGATTTGTATTCAATAAAAATCAAATATGCATATTAAGTACATATATACATATACCTACTAGCTGATCCCTTGCACTCCGTTACCCGTTAAATGCACAAATTGTATATGACTCAAACTTTGTTCAATGCCTTATTTAATATTCGGTGTATGATGTTCTAGATTCATCTTAACTATTCTGTTGCCCGGAATAAAAATTCTTATTCGCAGCAGTATATTATCAGGTAGGCTATCTACCTGCGGTAGATAGCGGACTCCGTGCTGTTTGTACATAAGTGTATGATTTAACTCTAAAGTATCAAAGTTATACCAATTTTGTCGTTTTTACTTAATTCCACCTGCTATGGTGGATTAACCACCGATACATATAATATCAAAACACAGCGTACAAAAAAATTAAATGCATTGAATGAATACACTGATTTCACGGCAACCAATAATTATTATTATAATAGCTTTAAAACCCATGGCAACCATTTATAAACAACAATTTCCACCGTAAATCTCTAAATCCTCGTTTGAGCACATCCCCTCGTGGACACTTAGGGAGATTATTTGAGAATCCAAACCATCCGAGGCGTCACCCAAACGCATACAAAAAATTCATTCAAATCGGTCCGGCCGTTCTCGAGTCTTAGCGAGACTAACGAACAGCAATTCATTTTTATATACATAGATAGATACTAGATTACCTACTATATTAATACCTACGTATAGGTACAATTTTAGTGATCTCTCACCACGTTTATTAAAATTGTTCTGGAACGTGTGACGATCAGGATTTCCTTAAGAGAAGTATATTCGGTGGGGTTGAAGTAGACCAATTCAGAGACAAAAGGAATTGAAATATAATATAAACATTTAATTAATAGTTAGGTACTGTTATAAGTTTGTGGACAGAGCGTAGTATCTGCTCGAGAAATTAGTTAGTTGAAAATCACAATCAAACTTCAGGAAGTATGTTTAATATTTTCATTTTTTGCGATGTATTGACGTGTGCGTGCGAGAGTTGCATCCGGCGGTAGTTGCCTGTCGCGGCATTACAGCGATACTTGGAAACACACACTTATGTTTATTTACTACTCACACATAGCATAGCCCAAATGTTTATGTTATGTGAATTGCCTAAATATTACTCCTTAAAACATGATACGCTGGAGCAACTAAAATATATAATATAATTTTCAAATTTTATAGAATTTTGGGACATTTCGGGACATTTCAAAAACCGGCAACGAGCCCCTGCTTAAATAGACATTAAATTATAGTAAAAATATTAATCATTGAATAGTGATTCTAGAAGCTAATAGTAATATTATAAGGATTGTAAGGATAGACGACGACGTACGATGTACAAATCACAATATTTTCATCAATAGAATATAGAGCTTCGAAGATGTGCACAAATGTAGAGGCCTGCAGTTCAGTAAAATCGATCAAATACATATGTAAATGTGTGAAATAAGGCAGCGATATGGATTTTTCGGACTTGCAAATTCCAATGCATCCGGCAATGAAGTACAAAAACTAAGTGGGACGTTATATTAGCAGTTATGAAGCTGTATGGAGAATTCTGGGTTATACATATACTTATATTATTATCTATATTATAAGAATGATTTTGGAGATTTTTCCGTTTCTATAAACAGCTGATTACCTATAGTTTTTTAATTTTGTTTTCAACCAACCGTGTTTTTAAATATTATACAAATATTATACGAATAATTAATAATAATAATTATTATTTTTCTCGAATTACCTACTAAAAGTCACTTTTCTTTGAATTTATTTAAATTTCCCAATAAACAAATGTAGACGAAATCAAAACCATTATTCAACAAAATTCATATTATCTTTGAGGTTATACATAAACATGTGTAGATACAATAATATAATATAATATAATATCAAGTATAAAGATAATCTCATTGTTAAACACCGTGGCTTATAATTTCGAAAAATAGGTAATCAAAAAACACAAGAGGTGTGAGATAAATAATAATACAAAAATTGTCAAAAAATGATGACATTTAATAATATTATAAATGATATTTGATATATATAATATGAAAATAATTTCTTTGTTAAATGAAAAATGTACAAGTGTTTTACAATTTTGAAAAAATTATGCCGAAAAATAAATATCACACAAAGAAAAATTGCTCAATGTGGCAAAAAAACAGAAATAATAATTTTAACAAAAAAAAAGGTGCTCAATGTGGCAGAATAAATTACAATGAAGATAATTGTAAAAAAAAGACATCAGTCAAGACGAGGTGAGGTGGTGGGTACGTGATGGCAAGTGGGTAGTGCATCGTTCTCACGGCCGGTTTTGCTAGGCGGACGAGAGTCGCGGGCGCGTTTACTCGGGACGCGAAGACGACCATATGAGCGGACGGCTAGTGCGCCATCTCGTCCGCGTGACGGTACTGCTGAAGGACGTGCTGAAGACGACTATTGCGACGGCGACGACGGTGACCCAAGCTCGTAGCGAGCGAAGAAGACTATATTATTATACCACTGGGCGAAAAAGGGAGAGAATCGGCGCACCGCAACGCACCGCTGTCCTGATACTCTCTGTGGATTTCGCCCTAGCCTGGCATCCCGTCGGCGCCGTGTCTGCCGCATCCGATGGCCTCGCCATGGAGTCGCGCACCGCTGAATCCTAAAACGTTTCGTTTTCGTGGATCCAGTACTGCTGACATCCGTGTTCTTAGCCACCACATAATTATAGTCATCCGTCACTCACCCGCCGTGAGCTCCGCGGTTGCCATCGCCACCGTCACGAGTCGTCTTCGTGCAACGCTGCAGCAGTCGGGACGGCGTCACTCTCGGGCCGAAGCAGCCGAGGCCCGCCACGTCTCCAGAGGGTCTCGCGTGTCGCCGACCTCAAGCGCACATCGTCTGTGATGTCCCATAGCACCACCGCCGGTGGCCGGAGAACGTGTGTTACGACTTACCACCGATCACCCCCAAAAGTACAGTATCACGTACCTACCTCGACCCCACATCGCATCAACTTGGCTGCGGTCCTCAACCTGAGGAACGGAGGTGTCGGGTTCTGCGGACGCTTTCTAATAGTTAGCAACCTAAGCAAATGACCACACGCCCGGCCCGTTTAACTCCCCTCCACACGGCTGCCGCGAATCGCCTAATCCGCCCGCGTGAAATTACTGCGTGGGTTGCTAGGTTAACTCCCGGATCAAGCTCACCGTCCAGTACCTCAAACATGATCCTCGCCTCTCCCGAGCCCTCGGTCAGCATTACGTTGTTTACTACGACCTCGAAGCCATAGCTGTTCACTATGTCTTCCCCTACTGCAATACAACCTTTCCGTTTACGGATGCGTCTCCGGGCTGTACGTGCGGCACGGAGGATAACGTTTCCGACACCAAGTGAACCAGAGCGTCGACCAATTGATCGACGATGTCGACCATCCATCTTCGTCTATATCATCGGTGCCGGTGTCCAGTTGAAGATGGTCTCAGTAGCCTAATTCCATCGCTACGATATCCTGAAACACCGACTGAAGCAGGACGGTCGTCTCGATTTGGCGGATGCTGGAATCCAACAACACTACAGTGATGAGGTCTTCCAGCACTTCCTCGATGATAGTGTCGATGTTTTCGGAATCATAGAAGTTTGACATAATTGTGAGTCTTATAGTACGTGTGACGTCGAATAATAAATTGTGAATGAACTAATATTCAGATTTTGTCTTACTTTTTTCAAACAAAACAATTATTTCCCAGACAACGGGTATAACGCGCGTAGCTGCATCGAGTTAGTACAAATTGGCCAGCATGATTATATGATTTTGGGGCTGTCTATTTTTCTAAAGACCAACAAATATTTTTTTCTTAAAACTAAAAATAAAAATAAATTATGTTTAATTTTATTTTTGTTATGTCCAGTCTAATAATGTTTAGGTAAGGTATTTGAAAATATTTGTACATTTCAACTTTGTGTAGGTATTTTAACTTCTGTTAATTATTCTTTTTAGATTTTGAGGCTCTGAGCGATGAATGGTATATTGGTTTTACAATGATGTGTGTTTTTTGTTGTCTGGAGAAGCTTTTTGTAAAGGTAGTAAAACAATTATCTGAACATCAACTTCGATGGAGGTTATTGGTAGAAAATTGGATCTAGTATATTATATAATATATAATAATATATACTAGGTTATATAAATCTAAAATTTTTAATTTACTAAAAGTAGACTAAATATATGGTAGGTAGGTATCTAGTAATAACAATAAAATAAACTAATATGGCATTTTTTAGATCTTTGAAATCTAAAGTTTACATTACAAATGCAACTTTTACTCACAAAATGTAAGTCTCAATCATAGATTTATGAACCTGTAGAAATATGTGATTAACATCAATAAAAACGATTCAAAACATCTATTTTTGTATAAAATATAGGTATCATATGACATATTGTTCAAACATATACATAAAGCCAATAGAAACAGTTAAATACTAGAAACGCTGCAGGAAATGCAATACGACTGCGTTGATCAATCCATTGAGCAATCTCTTGTGGAGTTAATGTAAACAGACCTCCACCACCGCCAGTCTTATTATCATTCAACGTTGGTACCCGGATACTAAAATTTTCAAGAGGCTCTGGATTGGTGCATACGGCAGGGCCCAAATCACCAACGGTCAGCAAACTCCTTGATCTCTTTAAAAAATAAAACAAAATCGTTAAAATCAAGCGATTGTTCTTATAGTTGTATCTAAATGTATAGATAGTTATATCAGTTATCTATAAATACATAATATGTAATCACTTCGTAATTATAAATTGAAAAAAGGTCGGCAAGTGGGTACTTCTCTGCTGTAATGCTGTACATACGTTGTAAACTATTATGGATGTGTTAAATTTGAACTTAATAATATTAATATTATATAATTGTATACGAAAAACGATCCTGAATGAAGGCGGTTCGTCAGCTTATAATCCATCTAATAATCTATACACCTATATAAAAATGGATGTTTGTCTATCTGTATGTTACTTTGTTAGCTATAGATCAGTGGTTTTCAAACTGGGTGCCGCGGTACACTGGTGTGCCACGAGCATTCACTGAGTTTGCCGCGGTCTTTAGGAAAGTTCAACTATTCGTCCAAGAGTAAAATTATAAATATATAATTAATAAATATTATATTAATATAATTATAATTAATGTAATAATTAATACTAATAATATTAGCCCGTTAAGCACACATTTCTAATTAAATGTACTTATATAATTATAATTTAAAGCAATTTTGTTCATCTAATTATTTAGTGCAAAAAAAAAGGTCAGTGTGCCGTGAAAATTTTTTGAGGTGTACGGTGTGCCGCGTTTAATAAAAGTTTGAAAACCACTGCTATAGATATTCAAAAACTACTAAACTGTTTTCTAAATTCTATCAATAGATTCCTTGAGTCTTGACTGGTGTTCATAGCGTATTTTTTCAATCCCTATTGGCTATAGTCTATATGTAGCTGAAGGGTCTGAAGGGTAGCTCACGCCTCACACATTAAAATAGTTTTTGGCTCACAAAAAAGGAATATTATTTTTTCTTTATTTGTAGAATTACCAATGGTTACCTACATATTATATTACTATTATGCTTAGGTAGTAGAAATATTTTTTTTTTCATCTCAATTTACATGAAAATTTATTTTTTTTTAAATCTATTTTTGGAAGTGTGTGAAACTGTGCAATTTTTTAGAGAATTTAATTATCAATAACGAATCTTTTATAGTTGTTAAAAGGTCAAAATCGTTTCAAGTCATTGACTGTACCTACTTGGCTACCTATATGTAGTAACTGGTGTTTGTCTTAATATCTATTAATCTACTAAAAAAGTAAATAATAAGACAACTTATTATTAATTAGTTGCAAGTATTGAATGGTTAAAACTTTAAAAGTGAGTATAATGAGTAGCCAGTAGACTCCATAGGCGTGCGGAGACTTTGGCTTCAGGGCCTATGAGATTAATGCGGGTCATTTTCCAATAATCTATTTTAAAAATAGGGCTTTTTGTGTACGTTTTCAAAATAGGTCATTCAAATTGACGCTAATTACTGGTGTAGAAAATATTCAAAATTGTTTTTTTTTTTATAATTCGTTGGGAACCTCATTAAAATCCAACATTTTAATGGTGGTGGGGGAGGGGGGTGGCTGTAGAACCGTGAAAATTTACACAGTTCAATATTTTACGACTGTCCGAAAAAAAGTTCAAGGACAGCACGTCATGCTTCATCTGCTGTTCCGGGGTGCATGCCTATGCTAGCCACATGTCATTTGGAATGAGACACAATTGAGCATAAAACACCTTTTTTGCGACACGATTGAGCAAAACTGTTGGCGTATCAAAGGAAATTGGAATACAAAAGAAAACCTACACGATTGAGCATAAAAAACTTTACAAAGTTGCCATTTTCATTTAAAGCTATATTATACAACAATATTTATTTAAATAATTATAATAATTCAAAATATAACATGTCAATAAAACATGATCCCATAGTCAATAATATAGTCACATTTCACAAATCTGTTTGATAATAATAATAGGTATTAATAGTAAATGGTGAAAATAATAAAATCGAAATATGGTATGAATTTAAAAAAAATAGCTTAAAGTCAATAATACTATAGAGTATAGAGTATGGGTGATCGTCGATCGAACACTGATATTGTTTCTATAATAATTTTCAAATTGTATCATAATTATCTTATATTTTCCCCCAATTTTAAATGTTTAAAACGTCGAACTTTATTGCTCCGGAACTAATTTATTAATCGTTAACATTGTCGACAAAGCTGGGCTCGGCTCACGTCTCCCGTCTGGTATCACAATAATTGGTGAAATAATACATGAAAATAATAAATTACAACATTTCGGCAACATGAATGTGGCACCATCGAATAACATACTCTATGCTCAATCGTGTTGCTAAAAAGGTATAATATGCTCAGTCGTGCTTTACCGGTCATGTGTGGGGTCGTGGGGAAGGGCCGAAGTCCCTCACCTGCTGTAGGTTTCATTTTGTAGGCCATGGATAATTTATTGAGTAGTATGGTTATTCATTTAGCTATTATTTTTTTTCTAAATATTGTATAGGCTATAGCACGGTAAAGTAGATATATATTTTCAAATTTATTAGACGTATGGGAATATGTATTATACTTACATTATCTCTTCTATTTAATTTTCCACTCGTCACTGTTGGACTAGCACCAGTAGCACCTCTGTCAATACCGCTGTCCACAGATACTGACTTCCTTTGCATCTGAGGCGTTAATGTTGACTTAAAAATATGTTTACTATTGACTTTTTTCAGTTCCACGTTTGTTCTATTGCAATATCATTTACATCGTAAACGTGAATACACTTTCTTTGTACTTGATATGAGGAATATATCATATTTATATATTAGATATCGCAGGGCCGAATATTATCCATAAGGCAATGTATAGGCAACTGCCTAGAGGGCCCGCATCGGCTAGGGCCCCGTGCGCTGAGATATTTAGTACATTAGGTGAAAATGTAATTTGAATTTGAGTTTTACTGGTACTACATATTAATCTACTCTATGACCACGCCACTTTCATAAGGTTGGCAGTACTGCCAGCATAGGCGCAACTAGACATCTAAAACGTGGGGTGCTATATAATATTTTCTATTTTAAGACATACAATTGGTGGTATTTCACCATAATAATGATAGTTAAACCTAAAAAAACAAGGGGTGCTAAAGACCCCCCTAGTTGCGCCAATGACTGCCAGTACTGGTTAGCATGACAAAGAGCATTGGGGGAGTCCCCGAGTCGTTGGGACGTAGTGTATATAGTTGTACGAGTATTATAAATAAAAGTATTAATTATGAACATAATTGAATTATGGTATAGTAAAAATGTATTTTAGGAAGTAATAAATGGGTTAAATGGCCCCCAGAATTGCATTGGTTGGGGCCTTGACATGGTTAATCCGGCCCAGTGGATATGTACCTAATCATTAATCAGGTATACTTTACTTCCGTCTCCATATGGTGTTGACAAATGCAAACTCAACCAATGAACCGAATATGAATGCCGTGCACACAATAAACCATATCTCAGTAGCTTTAATGTAAGAAACTTTTGGTAACGAGCTGCCGATGTTTCTGGACAGTGTAATGAATGTTAACATTGTACTGGTACCTGAATTATATACACACATAATATGACATATCGTGTGGGTATTAATTTTAAAATCAAAACATTTTAACAATTAACAAATGCCAAATGGGTGTTCGTGTATTAATAAATACACCAACAATCAATTTGATTAATGTAACTATCTATGTAATACGATATTTATAGTTTTAATTTATTATTATACCTAATTATGTATGGAAAAAAATAGTTTGAATCACGTATATAACCCACATTATATCCTGTAGATGTAGGTAGAGCAGTTGTCGTTAAAAGAAAACATGGCATATTAAAAATATAATTGGATTAGTAAAAACAATCTTAAGGCGCCCGGTGCCGATGTCATTTTGTCCTCAAAAATACACTCTGCGGGAATAACGATACCGCCTTGTAGAATCAACCAAATTTCATAATTTTTTTTTTAATTTGTAGAAGGGAATATTATATAGCCCGCATCAATCTCTATTTTTCAATATTTTATTCTCAAACTTTATAATATGTCTAAAAAAATACAAGATAAAAAGCATTTTTTTTACAATTTTTTTAATATAACTATTTGAAATAAAATACAAAATTAGAGATCGATGCAGGCTGTAGGAAGTCTTCTTTCAGATAAAAAAATAGTCATCAAAATCCGACAATTCTACAAAGCGTGAGAGTTATTCCCGTAAAGTCATCTTTTTCGATATAATACACCCTATTCACCCCCTCTAAATAGGTATCAGGTAGTAGATAAGTGGAAAAGTCTTATAATTAAGAGGGCAACTAAAATATAAAATCTCAATTTCAAATTTTATTGAATTGCGGAAAACTTGAAAAACTGGCACCAGGACCCTTAAATGATGGATGTTTAGTACATAGATATATTTACCTAATGTTGTGCGACCAGGTACTGCATTTGGGTCTAACCAAAACGATACCCATGATACAACTACAAGCATGATACTTGGTACATAATAGTCCATTATATAGTGACCAACTTCGCGTTCTAATTCAAAGTTAACTATTAACTGACTATAGTTCCCAGCTTTTGACAAACAAAAAATTAATAAACTATTAAAAAACACATTTTTTTTGAATAAAATAAGTATGTATGTTTTATAATATGGGTAGGTATTGCATTTTTAACATAAACAGTATAAAATATAAATATTTTTATACTTTCAAATAAGTGTCACTACTGGGTGGCTTCTTTCAACAATCTCCTTCATGTTCACGTAATTTTAGCTCATATTCTTATTGTGCCCTCCCCCCCCCCCCCCCAGGGTAAAGATTGTATATTTCATATAAAAAAAAAATACTATCAAATAAATATAGTATAAGGTAGGTAGCAGTGGCGTATTTACGGGGGTTACCCCCCCCCCCTCACAAAGACCAAATTTTGTACACATTACAACATGTATATAATAATATAATATGTGTATACTGAATGTCTATTAAAAATTGTTTCTCCCCCCCCCCCCCTTGAAAACATCATAGATACGCTACTGGTAGGTAGTATGTTTTTACTAGACTAATGCCAGGTTGCAATCACTAAACATTTAGCGAATCAATAGTGAGCTACTGCAAAACCCTTAAACATGATTTAGTGGCGATCATAGATAAATTATTGAAACAGCCAATGTATTATGTAACGTAGTACCTTTATATTAAGCCAAAAATGTTGAGTTAAAATTGAAATACTCCCCTACTCCCACACTACATTTTAGCAGAAAAAGCTTTTTTGGGGGAGAGAGGACGTATGTTTATTTGATACTTCTGCGTTGTTGTTGGTGGGGATATTATAACATTAAAAAATGCATGTGTTATATTTAGGCTATAATTATTAATTACCTATACTTTCAAAAATTAAATTAAAAAAATTAAATAAGTTTACCAAATTTTCCATAGTAGTGTACATGTTCAACAGATAATGGTGAATATTCCTTTTTTTTATCGTGTTTATCATCAGACGGTAACAACGCGTATTCACTGACCGTTTCGTCTGTCCAGATTGACACTAAGTTGTATTCAGTCATTCGCAAATTGCTATTCAGTACAGCAGGAGAATCGTGTTCCCACACCAACTCCAAATGAGTATTGTTATAAGTCCCTGAAAATATAATAAACTCTACATGTTGGCAAGCATACAACATCATTGGTGTACATAAAATGTAAAAACAAAATCAAATAGTCTACAAACAGCTTTCCAGTATCAAAGGACATGTTTGTTGATCAAATGGGAATTTTTGTAAATTCATCATGCATAATAACGACACTTTTAACCTACAAACAAATATTTACTTCAATTCGATTACTATCATAAAGTATAGTGCAGTTAAAATTGATGTACAATTATTATTGTGTTTTACGACCTAGCTGAATACAAAACTGTTCCATCCGGTTGAACCGTGACTAGTATGTCTTGACGGCCGGATCCCATTATGTTTGAATCGTGTTCATTGACGATGTAAACATGTGGAGTCCATACCCGTTCCTTAAGTTTGTTCTCGCCCTGTATAGAAGACTTCGAAGAAGAATGTACAAGCCGATCATCCCGCCACCGATACCGTATCAATAAATGGGCCGTGAAATGCTGAATTTTAAATATACGAATATTATAAGTTTTTATTGCTATCAGACAGTAAGTTGTAGTACTCGTAAACACACATAATCACTTGTGCACGGGGTAGTCATCGAAGTATTGTATAATACAGTATTACAGATTACAGTACATTGACGACCGTCGACCACCCCATACATTAAGTATATCTATTAAATAATAGGTACCTACATAATATATCAACTTCAATCAGGTGACTACCTTACGAGGTATTGTTTACCAGTTTGAAAAACAAAGAGAAGGATACAATATTATTCGATAGAACAATACGTCATAATATTAATTATTGTACGCAACTATAGTCTGCTGGTATTCTGGTAATGCCTGCACACTGTTATATTATAAATTATGATATTATATCGTGTATTAATTATTTTACTAGGTAAAATACAAGTGTACAATAATAAAAGTACAAAGCCACAAAGGATAGGTTACAATGGTTACATGAACGAAAACTATACTACATTTGTCATGATTTTTTTAAATTTAAATAGGTAATAATATAAGAATATTTGTTATGGACGAAGAATGACGATAATCTATAGACAAAAGACCATATATTATAAAGTTCATAATACCTATAATTATATTGTCTAAATTGATCATCCACGCCCATGGCGTAGGGAAAATAATTTAAATTGTTGTTAATATTATAAATACAACGTTCATTCACGAATAATGGTGGACCTTAAAGCTCTTAATTGTACTAACCAACTGTTGGGCCTCTACTGATCCTAAAAAGTATACATATACTCGAGCAGACACACGCGTAGGTGCTCCGGTTTTACTGTTACTGTCTGGTGGTATTGGTCTTGTCCAACGATCGTACCGACATGGATCTGTTAGCCACATGAGCATTTCTACACGATTGCCACCGTCTGCGGTATTATCATCACTGCACGCCCTAATGAAAAATATGATGATAGATTTATGACAAGTATTTTATAATCCTTAATGTTACGATTTAAGTGTGAACTATTTTGATAGCTTAAAGTTTTTTAGTAGGCACTTATTAGAATAAATTGGAATCATGCATAGGTGAATAGTGAATACCATTTTAAATATCGATTATTCATAATATCGAATAGGCAAGTCAAACGAGCGGGCTACAACTCTTTTTTTGTGGTCATGGCCCATGGCCATATTCATTGGAAAATCAAGTGAAAATTATAAATAAGTTATTTGATTTTTTTTATTTATTAGACATATTAATTATTATGTCTAATAAATAATTGAAATACAGAACACTTATAAACAATTTAATTACTCCTAATTTTGTCTTAATGAATACAATTATAAGGAATTATTTTAAAATATTTTTTTAACATATATATGTTTTGGGGCTGGGTACAAGATTTTTTGTTTCTGGCCAATTTTTGTAAAGTTTTTGATGTCATAGTTTCATGTTACAGCAACAAAAATATATTTATGATTCATATACATTTTCCTTGTAGACGAAAAATATTGAGTAGCGTGCCATGGTTTTTAATAAGATTTTTTTTGCTCCTCGCATAATATAGTACTATTTTCTATGTTTTCGACCCAGTTAATACTTTGAGTTTGACATGACTGATACGTAATAAACGAATTAGTTAAAACTATTTGAAATAATTTATGCATAATATTATATATATGCTAATATTTGCAAATTCATCGTGGCATTGCATTTCTAATACTTTATTATGTAGGGCGTAGGCTGCAGACAGATAGTATAGGTATTAGGTATAGGTACTATAACGTTTATAATATAGGTATCTATTAGGTACCTACCTATAATGTACCTACCTACGCATAAATGTTTAAGCAGTTGTTTTAATATTAAAAATAAAAACTGTGTGTAAATTCAAATATAAAAGAAAACCTAAATGAGTTATGGGCAGGGTTGGGCAGTATCAAAGATACAATTGTATCTTGTATCTTGTATCATGATACATAATTTTAAAGTATCAAGTATCATGTATATTTTTTTGCCAAAAGATACAAGATACTAATATTGTAAAATTTTGTACTGAATAGTACCAAAACATTTCGATTTTCGATATTAGATAATTTCGTCGTGGATTGTATTTTTACGAAAAATTGTCCAGGTGCAATCGAGTCGAAATTAACGATAACGAAAAAATGTACCACATGTCCACATACAATCTTATAAATTTAAGATAGTTTGATAAACATAAAATTAAATTAAGGTGTCCGTATGGCCGTACACGATATACGTATCTTCACGCAGTCAATAGTCATACCTACAGAAAAGCACTAAACCAATTTTATTCTACACATAAAGCAACTATATAATAAGTATAAATTAAGATGTAATTTATTAATTTTGGTGTATTTTTATCATAATATATGTGATGTATTATTTTTTTTTTTATTGATCATTGAGCCCGGCAATTATGGCCATTAGCTGTTTGTTTGTTTGTAGAGGAGGATACTGTTGGTTGGTAAACACGTGTGTGTAGTTTTGGAAGATTTTCAAGTGGGCACCCGTAGGTATCTGCCATGCCCGGGTGGGGAATGGCGGCACTTATTCTTCGGACATCGTGATTTACCCGAAGAAAAATGCCGCCTGTGAACCGAGGTTTGAACCAGCGCCGGTGTGCGTCACAACCGATGCCTTAGTCCGCTCGGACACTACATGCCCCCTGTGATGTATTAGTTATAAATGTATAATGTGTACCTATAGACTTATTCTATTATTTAATATAATTATGACTTTATAAATATTTATAAATACTATTATTATGTATTTATTATGTACAGATATTATATTATATTATTATATTATATTTATATTATTATAGACAGTATATTATAATACAATTCGATTAGAAATATAAAAGTATCACGTATCTTGTATCTTGTATCTTGATACACTAAATGCATGTATCAGGTATCATGTATTATGATACTTTTTTTGAGTATCTTGCCCAACCCTGGTTATGGGTAATTTAAAAGAAAACTTAAATGGGCCTTAACTATAACTATATGCAGTACCTATAATATAATAATGTACATATCTACTAAAAACACCATATAATATGTGTACAATGATAGGTACATTACTCACATGCATGATATATAATACATTTACATTAAATATGGCATTAAATTATTGCATTAGAATTATTATTTACAATTCTGTTGATAAAAATGTACTGTTTATTAATGTGATTGTCCACGTGTTTACGAATGAGATTTGTGTTGGCGCATTGATTGTTTGCATACCTAATTTTTTTTCTAGTAGGTATATAGGAATATATTATATATTTATTTCACAATATTTTCTTTTAGCCAACGTCGTTTATTGTGTGTCAATATTAATTAATGGCTAATTGATGGGTAAAATTATTTTGACGGCAGTTTGGTTCATAAAAAAGGGTGTGTTCATAAGATAATAATTTTAATAATACCAGAAAACAAATTCTTTGTCCCACTATATAATATATCTACTCACTGAATACTGGATAGATTCAACACTCACCTTGCTCGAGATGCAAAATATTTATAATCGTTGTCGATAGTATTGCAAATAACTAAATGAAAACTGATTTGGGTTTATAAAATATATTCGTACCTGTTTCAAGGCCGAGAATAGAATATTATTAATTCCGAAAAAATCTCTGCGGCGCATGGCTATACATCATGTGCATTATAAATTATATTTGGTTTGACCATGGAACAAACGAAATTAGACAACTATCTGTGGTCGGAAAAATATAAAACCTGGCAAACAGAATATACTTTCTGGCCAGGTTGGGAAACAGGTAGTTTTAATCAGGCCATCGAACATAATATTATTATGCTCTATGATCAGGTTGAATCTATATCAGCGCATCCGCAGCAGGGTTTCGCCGACGAAATAGGTCGACACTTTAAATGATTATAATAATATGGTCACCCGAACCACCTAAATATAAGCCTATAAATCGTATTAAAATATGGGTATGTGACTTGCGCTGGACTTACGGTTGGACTGTTTGAATGCAAAACGCTGTGTACACTATTACGGTTACGGCTTGCAGTGTCCGAAGACCGCGACCGCGGTATCCGATCATCACGACACCGCCAGCCACGAGCGTCGCTGAGAAATTTGTCCGGTGCACTGCGTGTCATATGTGCCTACATCACCATCGACGGGTGGGTGCGTAAGCGTAAATATAAAATATGTAAAATATAACGTAAACAATAAAAAAAAAACCGAACAAAAGATATACCAAACGATAGTAATATTACTTATATATTATATTATATTGTAGTGCGAAGAAACTGGATGTCTTAGGTTGGTAGGTAGGTATCTATATTATTACGAACTTGGGTATATTATTATACATAAAACGGAAAATATTATACTTTGCCCGAACGCAATAATGTTATCGGCGCGACACGCGACGTTTGTGCCGCGTGTCATCCACCGGCCGCTGAGCGCGTGCGTAAAGGCGTACGACATAAATGTATAATACTATATCGTATTAAACATGATAATATGTATGTACATAATTTCTGTACGGCCGCATATTACACATTTACACGTATTATGTATACCGCGGCGATCCCATTCATTACACAGCCGGCGCGCCAAACGAAATTCGTTTGTTCCGACGCATATGCATGCGACGACGCCGCGTAGACGGTGACGAATACATATAGGTACCGCGTATTTTCACTATTATTATTATTATTATTATGATTATTGTTATGCTTATGCAAATATAATTGTACCTACCTGTGTATGTTTATAATAACATAATATAATATGGCGGAGACGCAACCACCGGAGATAACTGCACGTACAGCCATGATGTACCTATACCTATACTGCAGGCGTAGGCGAACGCGCGTGTGAAGAGCGGTCATCGTCGTCGCCGCCACCGTAATTACACGAAATAATATACGATTTGAATAATTAACGAACGGCCGCGAGACCGCCGCGTTTTCCTAATTTCCAATTTACGCGTATGTATATACAGTATACACTGTACCTATATTTTCGTTATAATTATATAATATACATGCGCGAATGGAGTGTAGGTATATACCGCGCGCTCCATACAGGTATCGTTATGATAATATTATAATTTAATATATATGCAATATAATCACGTGTGACGTTATAGGTACCTGCTCTACTACATATTATTGTGAGCACGTCGGTTCTGAGGTATAATATTTTGACAATAAGCGTAGGAGCAGAGAGACGTAGGTATTACGCATATATTATGCAGCGATGTGTACACACGAATACACGATACAAGTAAAACAAGGGCGACAATGCGACATAATATATTTAAAAAAATAATTCACAGCGAATGTGCGCCTATTATATTATAGAGCTATAATAAATAGTAAGTTTTATCTCATCAAAATTATAATTTATTCAGCATCGATGGCTAATAATTTTCCATATTATTTTGAACAGTAAATTATTTTTAATATCGAATATTCTTAAAACACACATCATCATTCATCATACTTCAAAAGATTGATTATTTATCATTGCTTTCAAATTTAATGATTATTAATTCATAACACATCACAAATTCACAATGCTCAAGGTCTCTAGGTGAGCCAAGTGAGTCGAGTGCAGTTCAACATTTAGTTTCAATATCCTATCCAGTAAAGTTGTTAACATTAATTTTAATGTGCTGTTATCATATATACCTATTTGGTGACTTGGTATTATAAACTATATTCATATATTAATTGAAATACTAGATACTTTTTACTAGCAAATTTAAATTGATTTATACCTATTACAACTTACTATACCACACATAAATTATTGGAAAATATTAGCCAATAAAATATTGTGAAATAAATATGATCTTCAGGTATATTAACTAGGTAATAAACATGTAGCTTAAAAATCATATCCATTGATATGGATATGATCACTACGTGACAAATCGATAGATACATATTTTAAATAGGATTATTCAACCTAACTTATTTATCTTCATCGAGGACGGGCAAGATGCTTGATAAATAGTATCTATAGATACAAGACAACAGGATACATTCAAGTGATTTGATATTTTCGAAAACATACCTAAGTGCAAATATGGGGCAAGTGCCCTAGGGATGCAAAAGTTGTAACAATTTAAAGGGCGGAAAATGTTTAAATACGTATGTTTAATAGGAGTGCCATACATTATTGCCTTGGGCGCCAACGAAAGTTCGCACGGTACTGAGATATACTGCCCACTCAGTGCCCAGTGCCCAGTGGTGTATCTGAAGCTTCACCAAGGGAGGAGAGATTGAAAAATTGTTATTCACTAATTATGAATACGCCCAATGATAATAAATTATTTATCAAAAGACCACCACTACAAATCCAAAGGGGCGATTCACCCTTAACCACTCATCATTGACTGTCATAAGAAAATTTCAATTTGTTGGCCAAACTAAAATAATAATATAGGCGTGTTCCAATTTTTTTTGTGTCTGATGACAATTTTTATAGAAGAAAAATGCTTTGATCTTCCTTTTTGAAGTGGGTTGTAACTGGGGTGGATATTATAATTACTATACATATATAGTTATTAGTTGTAGTTATAAACATTTCTCCGAATTGCGGAGAAACACCAAGATACCTGGTCAGGTTATTAGAGATGTTTCTCGTCGATAAATTTTAAATAAGACATATTATACTATATACTAGAAATTTGTTAATCCAAACTGGTGTAAAATTATCCCAACATTATACCACACAAGGATAATACATTATATCAATGCTACGGTACATACCAGGAACTGGAACTTTGATGACTTGTATGGTTCCGGTTCCGGTTCGGTTCTTGGAAAAACTAACATTTTGGTGTTTTTTTTTTAAAAAAATAAAAATTTAGTTTTCGGTTTCATTTCGATTTTTCAAAAATAATAAAATATTGGAATTGTCGGTTGGCGTCAATTATGGCGGATCAATACCAATTTTCAACCACATATCTTAACATATAATTAGGACTAAATAAGTAAAAAATGTACTCATCACTGTCACTTAATATACAACCCTGTTTCAAATAAGAAACCAAAATAAATCTTAAAAAACTATTCCATAAAATAGTAAAAGTATCGGTTCCGGTAAAGTTTTTGTTTTTAAATTAATTTAAATAAGGGTTTTGGTCAAGTTCCGGCTTCCAATACTCAAAATGTTCCAGTTTCAAAACCGGTTCTTTTCGGTGAGGTTCCAGTTCCTGGTACAAACACCCTGGTGCGTTTTTTCACGGTTTCGCACCGGTTTGAGCGACCGAATTTCTATAGAATGCTCGTAGAGTGTTGACTTCCGTACTCGTGTATGCAGGTTCCGTATGGAGTATTGCCACATTTTATATTATTGCACTATTTCCTACGCAATATTGGTTGAATCGTATTAATAGGTATACCTAATATAGTTCTTGAAAATAGAAATGTCGTGGTTATGGGGGTGGAGCCCCCACGAGTTTCTGTCCTAAAAACGTTCAATGTACGTTAATACGCTACGCATATGCTAGGTTAATATTTTGAAGCAGTTGCCACCGTTTATAGTAACAATAGTACCTACAGCACTGCAGAAGTAATATAGGTATTTCAGTATTTGTCACCTAATAGTCAGATCATATATAGAATCTTACTAAAAAATAAATTCATTTTAAATTGCACAGAAAGCTTCATCAAAAGCCAAAAGGTAGATTAGTTTCAAGGATTGCAATAAAAAAAAACCCCACCTACTCAATTAAGACTGATTAAACAAGTGCGATATATCTTAGACATTTTAATATCCTTTCAAAAATCAAATTTTTAATTTATGCCAAGAAATGGGTATTTTTTAAGTACCTATTACAATATTATAATATACTATTGAAAAAAATAACATTGAAATATATATTGATTTTCCACTAAGGCACTTAAGCACTTGGGATGATAAGGACTTTTGAACACACTTAACATATATAGTACGATAGCTTAGGAGTTAGAATAGTGTGGCAGCTGTGGCTGCAGCATCGCATCGCGTGTGCCATCGTGATCTATCGTTTTCGATCTCTACTCTCTAGAAAAATACGTGCACGCAATACTCGTATTATACTATATTTGTATAATGGGTATATTTCAATATAGATTTACTCTGACCCTGAAGTTTGAACCAGCATATCAAAGGATATTTATTTATTTTTTGTAAGACTCCCAAGTTTTTTTTTGCTTGGGATGACCTCGATGTGCCGTCGTGCGTATAATAAAGTAGGTACCTATATTAGCTATATTACTACATAAACATGAATATGATATATTACAATTTATAACTGTATAGACAATACGACAGTCGTTATGTATTTCGTTTCTGCCAAACTGTATGTTTAGGTATACTTGTAAATATTGTTGTACTTTTACCCTTTTACATTATTTACATTTTACATAGGCATAACAATAACAATACTATATGCGCATATTTCTGTAAGGAGTAAGCTATAGCAACACCTATTATTACATAAATATAATATAATAAAATCTGTTAGGTATAGCTGATTATTTAGATTCCCATTAACATTGTTAAAATTAGTTAAAAGACGTGTAACTATATTTAAGATTTTTTCAATACATATTTTTATTTAGATTAACCATTAAAAAGTAACAAGGCTCAATTGATCAATACATCATACATTATAGGGTGGTGGTGATAGAGGGCTTCATGCGTTTGGGTGAATTACCTTTTTATCCACATAATAAAAGTAGTATGTTTGGGCGAGTTTCTTAAAATGTGTTTGAGCTAGTATGATACAATATAAATGATAAAATAGTAAATTTGTAAAGATTAAGATAAAAATAATATCATATAAAACCTATGGGGAATTATATATCAATCTAAATATATTATGGTACATCATTTCAAGTTTTAATTACACACACTTATATTTCACTTACATATTTTTTTTAATTTTAATATTATTTAACTTGATTTTTAATCATTTCAATTTTTAACCACCTAAACACAAAAAAAATCCACTTTTCATCATATATGGTATACTCGTGGAATTTATGGACATTCCGAAATCTGTCAAAATGAGAGGAAAAATGGATTGATTAAATACAGCATCTCAGGATATTAAAAAAGTTCGCCCAAATACATACAATGTTTTAAAATCACTCGCCCACATTGCATTTTTTAAAAATTCGTCCAAACGCAAACCGCTCGATGATAGAGTAAATAGTGATTTTAATTGATATACTATACATTATAAATTATAATAATATGTAACTAATAAAAAAAAAATAATTATAATAATTATAATAATAATATGTACCTAATTGGATCATAAAATTATCCGTTAAAATGCACATAAACAAATAAATATAATAATAGCATAGATATAAGTGCGTTCCACGCCATAGCAACCGGTTTTTCAGTTTGAACAAATTAGGAAATTAAAAAACGCTCGCAATAAAAGTCACACTCACGCCTCATATAAATGCTACAGCTGATTAAAATAATACCATACTACTAAATTATACTAAACGACTATTAAAAACTAAACCCCATCATAGTGCAAAAATAAATACCTACCCATCATGAGCGCAAAAACATTTTACCAAAATAAAAATGAAGTTATCAGAATTATTATTAATTTACCTGTTATTTCTACTTAAATGTACTATACACAATGCACTGCACTCCTTTATTTGTATAAGTTATTTTTGAGTGATTATGATAATTTTCAATTTTAGCGAAGCCCGGACTGATACGCACACGATCACAGTGCAAACACTGACCTAGATAGATATCTAGTTCTGGTGCCTACATTATTCGAAATATTTTGCTGGATTTTCAAACATTCTCAATTAAAAATAAACAACTACCTAATGATAAAGTCAGATAATAAATAATAATCTGTATATTTATACAGCTACAGTTATCAAAAATCCTATATTTTGATACTGTAAGTAGTAAGTTTATACTGTACCTATAATATAATAATCGTAAATGAATAGATAATGATTATCAACTGGCAATTGTCATCGCAATTTGTTACGATAAAATACAATGCTATGAAACTTAACTAAATTTAACATATTATGAACTCGATTAATGATGTTTTTAAAACAGATTAATACACTAAATATACTACTATAGTAGATTATACGTTTATAGCTAGGTATTTTAGCTAGGGCCGTCTCAAGCAAATATATAGTGCGATAAGCAAAATCAAAGTGTACCGCCCATAAAACAATTTTATCACTGTTTTGAAAATGCCACACTAGGCGTGGGCCTATGACACCGGGACTGTACCCATTTGAGAGTAAAATATAATAATCAGTGTCAAATTTTGAACTGAAACTTTAAAGAGCATGGGTACAGTATAAATGTATAATAATTATACCAGATAATACAATTTATTTTTGAGCTTTCAGACAGTCAAAAAAAAAATAAAATCCACGCTTTGAGGTATCACTTGTCTATTATTTATAACTTATAAGTTATAAGCTAATTTAGATACCTATCTTATTTATTACCCCATTTATTATTAACTACAACTTAAGCAATAAACGTAATTTTCTATCTACAACAACTAAATAGGTTGTAGACAGTGCGTAACTGAGGGCCCGCAGACCGTTTGTCACGGGGGTGTTTGAGGCCCATAATAATTCGTAATATATTACGAATATAATAAAATATGTTTTTGAGGCCTTTTTTTCTTTTTGCGAGAGGGGGAGGCAAATGTTTGTTATACGCCACTGGTTTTAGGTGCCTAGTTATAGGACCTCATGGGCCATGGCTCATAATAATATAAGTCAATATAAAATATATATACTTATAAGTTATAGGTATAGGTGGACTTAGGTACCTAGTACATGCTATTTACCACATAGGTACCTGTAGTATAAACGATTAAACTGTGATACTGTATTCAGTAATAATAACTTTAACTTACATTTTATATGGTTCAATAGTTGGTATATATAGGTAAAGTCACGATTCCTTTGCTTGTTTTTTTTTATTCGTATCCTGTAAACTCACAATAGTCACGACTCTTTATTGCCAACTTGTCCCAATAGGTACTGACCTATATTCCACAATATTAATACGACCTCGAAAATAAAAAAAACAAACACCATTGGTACTCGATAGGAAGTTGGTGATTTCACTATACATATTATACTTAATAAATCTAAAGGATAACTCAATATAATTTGTCAGGTATGTGTATAGATATGTAGAACGTAGGTATTATGTTTCCCATAAAGCCTAGCTAAAGGCGTAAGTTATGGTAAATGGTATATATAGGTTGTTACTTGGTACACGGTTGTGTTTTATTTTCATGCACGACCTGCTTGCGTGTTGGTCTTGCGTTTTTAAAATGTCGAACTGTATGTCTGTATACAATGGCTTCAATTTATTGTTGTCATATATTATACCAATTACTCACTTGATTATACAATCGATAACTGCGTTTATTAATCCAATCGTTAAATGTAAAAAAAAACAACTAACAAGAACAATAATTACCCATAAATGCGATAAAACGACAAGCACGAAATAGAAAGGAAAAAACACACGGACGGTATACCCATTTATTTATAAATATATATGTTAAATATAGTACATGGCCGATTCGAGTAGCTGTTAATAGCTATATACGCCTATATTGACATAAAATGGCACGGCGAATTCCTATACTATAAGTAGCCAGCACCTACTTAGTAATATGGAAATGATATACCTAATTATATAAATTCATATCGTCCAATCTATTGTCTTATTGCAAAACCGATATAGGTACATCCTGGCACCCGTAAACATAGAAATATAGTATATTGTCTATATTAAAACTGTCGGTACACCAGCTGAGTTGTGGAACGAGAGCGTATTGGAAGACCTTGTACCTGTCCCATTATAGTGGGTAATAAAAAATATATTGGATATTTTATATTTACATACCTATAGGTACTGGCTATATACTTACAACATTTTAAGATTTTAAATACCTATTATAATTTAGATAATAATATACCTTCTAACATCGTTAAAGTAATTTTATTAATTAATCACATACAAATAATTATATCGATATCGATGTAGTCTTAGATCATAATATCATAATATATACAAGGATATGATCTAAGGATATAGGTAGTTATGTAGGTTTTGTTGGTTCTTATCAGTGGCGTGCCCAGGAATTTTCAATGTCATGGAGGAATGGTAGATTTTAATTTTTAATAAGTTTTAAATTTTAAAATTGAAAATGGACTTTAAAACAAAAGTCAAAACTACAAAATAATATTTTACAGGAAATGTGTGATATTGGGTATGCAAATAAAATAAAATAATTTTATTTTTAATCAAGATAAGTAGTAACTAATAACATTGATTTACAAATTAAAAAGAACAAAATATGAAATAGATAGGCAGTGCCGCGGAAATACCCGTCCGCAACTGTCAACTGTACACACTGTACAGTATTTCATAGATTAATGTAGGTACTTTCCGATTAATGATATAATAAAGTATGGTAAATTACATCGCTTTCTTGCATATAATATATATAATATATTATATATATACATACTATTATATTAATATATTTTGTCAAACGTTTCAAAACATTACTTTACGAAAAATTACTAACTCTCCACCGTACATAACAAATCACACCCTCCACACCGATCTCCGTCAAAAAACCGTCCAAGAAGAAGCAAAATACTTCTATAAGCGTTTTCATGATCGTCTCATAACCCACACAAATCCTTTAATCCGTAAATTAGCATCAAACGAAATTCCTGGTAATCCTCATCGACGACTAAAAAGAAAATGGTCAAACGGTCAAAAAATAGTTAGTCAAGTCAATATAGGAAGTGTCACTACTTAATGTAATATTTTAGCTTATATTCTTATTGTGCTTATATATTAAAAGGGTGGGTAAGTGGGTGTCGCTCTGCTGTACAGTAGGCTACAAGTGGGTCACTGTAATGGATGGTGTTTAATTTGAATAATTCAAAGATATAATATCATTGTATAAGAAAAACGATTCTGAGCGAAAACGGTCAGTCAGCCTATGATATTACCAAGTATATTTGATGATATTATTGTGAATAAAGTAATTTATATATAACCTATTTACGTGGAGCCTTGTTTTAAATTTTCAATCCTTAGCCATAAAAGTTAAACATTTTGTACAAAATAGTTAATAAATTATAAATTTGATAAATGTTGTCAAAATTTGAACTTTAAATGCTTATAAAGCAAAAAAATTGTGCCTATGTATTTTTAATATTTTTCAACTGCAATTGTAACATTATATCAGGAGCCTTGCATTAAATTTTCACGCTTTTTTACACAACAAATAAAATTTTATTGATATTTATAGAAAAAAAAACTAAAAAAATTGAAAACTGACTATGTCCGTAACAGTTCAAAAAGAGTCAAATTATTTTCAATTTTATGGTGTATAGAAAATGCTAATATAAACATTCAGTGAAATTTTCAAGTATCTACATTCTACAGTCATTCGTATTTAAATTACAACAAAATAAGAAAATCATTACATGAGATATCGAGTGAATATCAAATGTTTTAAAAATATAAATTTCAGACGCTCATAAAAATTTAATTTAATTTAATTTAATTTAAAGGTTCTTGTAGATATTTTTTTTTTGATAAAGGTAGACAAACTTATGAGTAATCTTATATTACATTGTCAAATCTTAGGTGAATTCTCAACTCAAAATAATTTGCTAGTTTTCGTGATTTTTCCGTATTTTGTCAAAATTTGAACTTTAAATGCTTATAAATAAAAACTGTGACTAAGGATTTTTAATTTTTTTCATCTGCATTTGAAACAATAACCTAGGAATTATCTATTAAATTTTCAAGCTTTTTTACTCAACAGATAAAATTTTATTGATATTTATAAAAAAAAAAAAAACTAAAAAAAATGGAAATTAACCATGTCCGTAAGTAAAAATAAGTTTTTTACTCAATTTAAAATTAAGAATTGTATATTTTTTCAAATAGGTACTATATAAAATGTTACTTACTACTGATTTAATTGTTTTCAGATTATTTATTAAATTACATAATGTTCGTAGCTTTTTAAATACAAGCATACAACTATTAATTTTCTTGATAAACTTAATAGTATACAAAAGTACAACATAATTAAATAATTAAAACAAAATTACTATCCTATTGATATGTAGTCCAAGTCAGATTGAACATTATGTTTTACAGAATTATATTAAAATAATTTAAAAGGAAATTTATATTCTATTTGGTTAGTTTTTTTTATTATAAACTGTTTTTTTCATCTAATTTATTTTTATAGTTAAAGATGTCAAATAAACAACCAGGTTCTTATTATTTTGGAAATGTATAAAATGTAGATTGAAGTGTGCAAGTGTGCTTGATTTTTCGTATTAAGAGGACGTTATACCCGCATGTGTTGTCTCCGTCTTACAAGTGCGTAACATAGCAAATTTTACGCTCGGCTAAACACGTGTACCTCCGTTAATTTAAAAATTAGAGTGAATTGACCTCTTATGAAATCTAAAGGTAAGATTATTATCTAGGCAACCTTATGGGCTTTTTAGTATATTTTAATTTTAAAACGAGTTATGAGTATTTTAAGATGTATAAAAAATTTGCAATTTTAAAATATTCATAACTCGCGGTAAAATTAAAATATAATAAAAAGCCCATTAGGTTACCTAGATAATAACCTTACCTTTAGATTTTATAAGAGGTCAATTCGCTCTAATTTTTATATTAACGAAGCTACACGTGTTCTGCTGAGCGTAAAATTTGCTGTTACGCACTTGTAAGACGGATACAACACATGCGGGTATAACGCCCTCTTTAAAATACCAATTTTGGCCACCTCCTTGAAATGGGCGTATTATTTTCATTTTCCCCGGGTGTTAAAAAGCTTAGATCTGGCCCTGGTTATGCGAACAGTATATTATCAGGTAAGTAATCTACCTGCGTTAGATTACAGACACAGTGAAGTTGGTGATAAGGCAAATGAACCAGTCTGTCAATTTTTTCCATGTTTACCCCTTTTAACTCCCGTAAGGTTGAATTTTGAAAAATTATTTCTTAGAGGTTTTTTGGATCATAAAATGAAACTACTGACTAAATTTCATACTCATAGCTTTAAATTGTTCTGGCCACCTTGCCCCCCCTGGCTACGCCACTGCTATTTTGTAATTGTTAATTTTTTTTTAATTAAAAAGTTCTTATTTGCTCATAAGTGTTTGCAACTTACCTATTTATCTATTTACATATAAGGTACCTAATTTATTGTCCTAATAAATTATTACTTATAAATATTATCAGTATCATCCTAGAAATGGATAAACTGTTATTTTGCTTCTGATAGGGCTTAACAAATAAAACGTAAGCCTATTTTAATAAACAAGGACAAGGAATAAACGAAAACATTTAAAAATTCATAAAATCAATTCTATGAAATAAAATAAGCATATGAATGTTTACTTTAAAATTATATGTTAATTAAACTGGATACACGGAAAAATTTTGTGTTTAATCCGGTTCAGTTGACTTCCAACATTTTTGTTGGTTGGAGATACTGTAAATCCGCTTAGCACAGAAGTTTTTCCTCATTATAGATAATTTTTTGTAATTTTTGTACAATGTGGGGAATTTTTCTCAAATTTTAGATTTAAAGACATTTACTTTTATACACATACACCAATATAGGTACAAGTTGTTTATCGAGTATTATATTTATTAATTGAATGGAATCCAGACAAGGTTAAATTTACATAGACATATTAACTGTAAAAGGAACTATTTTTTTATATTTCATTAGGGGAATTAAAAAATTGTTGGTATTTTGGTTCTTTTTTATGCTATCAACATCCTAATCCTAATTACACACATATATATATAAATATATAATATAGGCATGCAAGCATACAAGTTAAACACTCAGCCACTCGGGCTGTTATAATCAGCAGTCGGCACCAAAGTTTTTGCAGGTTCTGTGTCAAATAATACTACCCAATTCATATTTTCAATTTTGCAACCTCCTAACTTTGCCCCCATTATGCAAAATATGGTAAGGAAAATTATCCACTCAATAACTCTGATGAGATTTGTATAATATACATACCTATAGGAAATATGCATGGATTGTATGCTGTTCCATAGTAGAGCAGTGATTGTGGCTAGCCGCAACAGCTTATTGCAGTTTAGAAACTGTACCTTAGGTCATGTATTAGTAAGACGGATTCATTATATTTAGTATGAGGATATCGTATGTCATTTTAAGCAGTATATCATACTATGCAAAAAAAGAAAAATGTATAACTAATATTATGATTATTCAGACAATATTATTTTAAAAATAAATTACAAAAATACAAATACAAATATCAATACAAATATTTAAATATCCAATTCAACTGATTAAGTTTGACCTTATATTTAGTGTTTTGTTTGAACTTTGTAAAGTCAAGTTTAAAGTGCAAACAAAAATCTGCGTGCTTTAATGGCACCAGGTGTTGAGGCAAGAGAGCTATCGGATCCGGCTCTAGCTTCAATCTCAGCTAATAGAGCAGTAACATGTTCTGTCACCTAGAAATTGAAAATAAATACAATATATTATATTACATGATGAATAATTATATTTTATTTACCCCTAAGGATTGACAAGCATTTGTCTCCGTTTCCTTCCACAAATCACGACATTTTCCAGCCAAAGAAATAGCTCGATCATAATAATGTAGATCCATATAATAATGACCCAAGTACAAATATATTTTGCTTAATATCAAGTTCAATTCAATAGTAGTTCTATTTCTAATTCCAATTTTCAAAGCTCTTCTATTCATCATATTAAAATTTTCACGAGTTAATTCATTACTGCAATCACCATATTTATCATAAAATCTATAACAATTAAATAAATATTATACACCTATAAAAATATAAAATATTTAATATTTATTGTTAATTTGTTAATTCACAATAATGATAGTTTTATTTTAACATAATATACAACAAATTCATTCAATAATTTTAATTTTTAAATGTTTGTTACTGCTTATTGCTTGTAAAAGAAAATATGGTCACCGAGTTACCAAAATTTAATAGATAATTTGTATTATACTTTATATATTTAAATAAAAATTATCACCATATTCCTTATAATATTACTTCCGTATAAAAATGCTTAGATGCTCCTTCACATTTTATCACAATTACAGTGGTCGTCGCTTAAAGTAATCACTTTGGTACTGGACAAAACGGATAACATAAACCGATTGATAATACTAAACAAAAATTAAGGTATGTACGTAATACAGTGCAGTACTTACACTTCTCAATAACAATATACAATTGATAAAATTAACCGTGATTATAATAAGCGGTAACCACTGGAAAAATAATTATTTACTATGTAATTTATCATGATGTGTGCGCAATTGTTTACAATTTAATATCTATGGCGCATACAAAATATTGTTTTAAAATTATATGTTAACACCTAAACATTATGTTATTATTATAAATATTGTTTGTAATATAGTTTGTGTATTCTAAAGGTGTCATACCCCTAGTTTTTAATTAATATTTCATTGCACACTTATAAAATTAGATCTTAGGCTGGCCGTTACTTGAAAACATTTCTGGGACTGTCACTAAACATGATGAAAGTATGACATGAACACTAGACAATATTACAGCCAATTTGTATCAATATCTTAGATTAAAATATAATTATAATGGTAGGATACAATAAAATTGTAAACATATTTAACACACAAGCTTAAGTATATCGTAAACAAATTATGAGTAACATACTTTGAGAGTTTTAGCATTATTGTTCCATCAGTATCGTAAAATAAGGCTTTATAGAAGCAAGCCATTGATTCAAAAATACGATCAGCACGATCAAACATTTCTCCTAAAGATACTAGCATACGATAATCTCTAGGCCTTAAGTCACGTGCATGTGTAAAATAGAACAATGCATAATTCGGCAACTTCACTAGTTCGTAAATTTGGCCTAGACCATACCAAGCTCTGTAATCTCTTATATTTATTTCTGTGAACATAAATAATATGAATTATTATTATTACAATTAGGAACAATTATATGAAACATTAATAAGTAATAATCTGGCAAGTATCCATTGTTTAAATTAATTTAATGCTTTATTTTTAACTCATCCAACCATCCAAAAAATATTTTAATCTTGAAAATTGAAATCTTTATATTTTTAAACAATTTTTAAATGCAAATAATCATATTAAAAATGAAATGTTTATTGTTGTTTTATACTTATTTCTCATTAATATTATATCAATTGTTTAATACAGCATAAAATAATATTGTTTTTTATTTCATAAAAAATATTTAAGTTAATTAATAAACAATAATAACAAAATTACTAAAATTGGTACAAGTGTTTAAGATGATTTATTACCTTACGTGCGACGTATCTATATTATCTATATTATATATTCACGCCTATTATTTACAAAATAAATCCACAGATACTCTAAAAGATATTTTGTAAAACGAATAATATTTTTGAATAATCTAACAAGAAACATTTTTTTCATAATTACTTTATCATTGATAATCTAGACAAGATAACTTACTTAAAGCTTGTCGATATGAGATAATGGCAGCATAAGAGTTTTTCATTTCAATGTACTCATGCCCCAGTAAAGTCCAAGCAGTTACATTAAATGGATTAATTCTCACAGCTTTTTTAAAATATAAAACTGATTTGGCATGATCACATTTTAAGCTATACATGTTCCCTAAAAACAAATTAATACAATTAATATTATGTTCTCAAAATGGTATTGTTAAAAAATATATTTATTAGTCGTGCACATATTTTAAAGCAATATAATATACAAAATGAATACTTATTATAAATGTATAAATTAATAAACAATTATAGATTAAATGTATTAAAATGTATTAAATTAATACATATATTTCATGAAGTACATGAAATCAGCTTTCCCGTTTTCTAGTGCTTTTTAATATTTACATTAAGATAACTACATAATTTTCAACATTTTCATACGGGATTAATATATAATATACATAAGCCTCCTTTAAGATATTCTACATTACAAATGTAATTAACTTTATTAGAATAAACAACAGATGATTTTAAATTTTGCTTTAAATTCCATACACTATTATTAATATATATTACCAAGGATACATAATGTTTCTTGACGGTAACGGTCGATAGAGGCTACATATTTGGACAAAACTACGAGTTCGTCAGGACTAGTACAGACATACATAAGATTTGATAATAGATCTAAATTATCTATCCTGAATGGATCCATTTCCATAACAGTTTTAAATGATACTATTGCAGTTGCAATTTCTGTAAAAAATTCAAACTTGTTGTTAAAAGTGAATTGATGTATTAATATTAGTTATCAATTAATATTTACCGCGCTTGTTATGATGGGCAATAGCTAATTGAGCTTGCATATACGGCCAATCTTGAAAAACAGAATGGCCCAGCTTCCAAATATCATTGTATATATTTAGTGCTCGGTCAGTTATTTGAAAATCAACATACATATGTGCAATAAAAAGTAGATGCATCCAATGATGTTCTTTGCTTTCATTGAGTCGTAAGTTCAAAGCATCAAGCTGAAAAATTAATAATCATAATAAATAATTGAACAAACTGTTCTAACTGGTATAATATATTACAGTAAAATATTCTTAATAATCACCATATGTAAGTCCTTAACTAGTGTTGATAGCTCTATCCACGCACCCCAATAACATGGCTGAATTTGTATTGCTCTGACCAATATATCTACAGCTTCATCACATCGATCTATTCTTTTTAACATAACAGCTGTAAGCCATAACAAATATGGGTCTTCTCGTTTAATTCTAGCCTCTTTGTGATCACCAGATGACATATTATTTTCAGATTGAGCTGCTAATGCTGTAACTTTGACTTTTTTAGCGGTGTTGTTGCGTTTGGTAATCTTGTTTTTTTTTCCTAAGGTAGTTGTGGTAGCTTTTTCAATTCTTAAACTACGTGGTCGCCTACTGCATCGTCTTCCTTTAGGAGTGGAATCATCTTCTTGTATAGAATGTTTTCGATTAACAGTGTCAAGATCAGATGCCTCTTGAAGTTGTGGTTCATCTTCAGATTCTTCATCAGAATCATCTTCACTACCATATACATTCAGTATTAATAGTTCATCTAATAGTTCCATATATGCTCGCATATTTATTGGTTTAAATGAATCAAATAAATTAGTACGCTCATAAATACATTCATTATGCATACTTAAATATCTAGCCATATAATGCAAAAACATAGATTTGCTGTTATTTGTATGTTTTGCTATGTGTGCACAGCTAAAAATATAGTATTAAAAAATATATTAAAATCAATTTATATGTTATATAGATATTTAAAATTACCTGGGATAATCTTCTAGATCATAATATGCACGTGCCTTAAAATACACCAAATAATCTTCTAAATTAGTGAAAGCTGGTTCTAACTCGAAACGTATAAATTCATCATTTTCATTTTCAAATTCAAAATATGGAGGTACATTTTTTAAAGTCATCATCAATTCTGAAAGACTGTAAAAAAAATCAAATTATTTTATATTATTAAGACCACCTCTATGGCAATTGTTCAACAGTTTTATACTGATCATTTGTAAAAATTATGGCCATAACTCGGGTACAAAAAGATAGGTATATTTACATGACCACTTGGGAATTGGGAGAATGATTGGGAACATACGTTAAGGTGCACATTCTTTCAGACACCAAAAATGAATACGTTTGTGTACATCATATTTTTAAAATAATACCATGTTTTGGCACCAATACATTTAGGTACACATTTTTTTCTATTTCACTATTCAGAGTCAACTAGACTGATTAAAATTATAAGATGGATTAGATTGGTACCTTTTATTTTATGTCTCAACGTTGTGCCTATATTTTGTACCCAACGTGTTGGCTGTTAGGTCAATATGCCTAAACGTTCAGCGCCAACATAATACGGCCAATTGGGGGGAGGGGGCATTGCCACCACACCGTGGCTACGCCACTGCAAACATTTATAACGTAACACGTTATTGTAATGTCATGCCATTGATTATAAATACTAGTTAATTGTTACGCATATGAGGGACAACAAAATATTTTTGAAAAAATACAGTTATTTACAATATATATGGTATCACGTCCTCTTAAAAACGAGTACTTACAATTTTGTACTTTGGTGCAAACATCTGTCCCTGGATTCTTGTAAAGCGTAAATAAGTTCAGCTTTAATAAGAAACGGATCTTTGAAGAACTTCAAATAAGGTAGGTATATATTGGCCATGATGCAGATCAGGATATCAGACAAAATATTTAAATTATTTACAAATTGAAATGTTATGTTGAACACAATCGTTTACTTTACACTACCTACATAATAAAATTGTAAAATTTATAATATTTATAACTAGGTATGTCATATGTATATATTTCGGGCCCGCGTAAAAACTAAAAATCTATATTCACTATTCAGGAATCCTTAATCACGATTAAAGATTGTCTCTACTCGACTCTCTAGCCGGGTCTTATCACAAAATAATAAATTCTGGTGGTGTCGGATCACTACTTTTAGTTCCACAGAATAGTTGTTCCCTAGAATATTCTGTGGTTGTTCCAAAAAAAAATGTACCATATTAAATTAATACAATAAATATATTAATATTTATCACGATTTAAGATAGAATAGTTTCCCATCGATTACAACGGTAAAATAGCTTATCCGACGACCATCAATATGAATCTAGCAATCAGTTGTTTTTAATACTATAGCGCTTTTAGTGAAGATAATTAAAACTATGCAGACTACTTTTACCCACCTAAAACTGTATATTTAAACCTAACATGGCAGAATTAATATATAAATATAATAATACTTTAAACAGTTTAAATATATTAATTATCATTTGATATTTTACTATGTTAATATAATTTAATAATCAATTATATTGCTATAATTTTGGTTATTTTTATATTATAAATTAATTAATAATAATGTACCAATGTCTTACGGAACTCATCTTTGATGTTGACTGTTATACAGGTACATGCACAAGATGATTTAAATCTAACCGACTTATCACAAAAAAGTAATGCCTCAACTTCTAACTCATCTGAAGTATGTACTAATTATAAAAGCAACTAATAGTCATGCCAATAAAATAATTGAATAATCATTTAATTTTTTCATGTTCCTTCTTATTTAACTTTAGTCTACTGGCATATTGATCACTAATATTACAAATAAGCACAGCTATAATACATCCAGTGAATCACAGTTAAATGATGATTTACTTATGTTACCATCACCAAAAATAATGAAGGTACCTATATTAATTTCTATTAAATCTAACTATATTTTAATGTATTTTTTTATCACATAGATGTGTATGTACTTTAATTTACACGTATAGTTAATTAAATGAATTAAATAATTAAATTGGTTTAAGTTCCCTATTTTTTTCTTTATTGTATTACATTCAAAAAGCTTTAGATTTCCAAAAACTGTTGTCTCAAATTTACTTGTTAAAGCTCCCAGAGAAGGGGTATTATGATGTTAGCCAGACTAATACTAAAGTTAAAGTTTTGTGTTTCCATAAATTGGGACCATACAGGAACGATTTTACTCGAGCTGTAGAAAAACAATTTGTTTTTACTGAAGGTAAAGGTTTAAAATTTCCATAACAATATTGAAATACATTTGATTGATGGCCTATTGAAAATTTTTTAATTTATTTAAGCTATTTTATTATATTTTAATATTATAATTTTGTAATGATTAACAGATTTAACTTATACTATATGTGTATAGTAAAAAAATAGAAATAACCGACATAGGATTCATCTCTAATTTTGTAGTTGAAACATACGAAGATTTACAAAACATAATTGATAAATTAAATGAAATTAAATTATGTCACGATTCTGTACCTTCAAGCCAATTTAATGATATCAAGTCTTCATACGGTTACCAGTTTGTTGAAGCTTATGAAGTATGGAGGCATTATAGTACTCTTCAATATTAAAAGATGATACCGTAAATAGGTAGGTAATTATTATTTATTTTTTATTATGTTTAATGTTTAACATTTTTAGCAATATTTGTATATGGTGTAAACTAATATATTATTATTATTAAACATTTTTGTTAACTTTATTATTTGTGTTCTTGGATATTGTTTGTATTAAAACTGTTGTAATTATTTAATTAGAATCCAATCGGTGGATAACATTTATAAAAACTAGCGTCATCAAGGTACATATTACACCGATACCATTAATATGTCGTATCCGTATGATGTAAACACTAAACAGTAAACAGTCGCGCGAATTACGAGTTTACGACACTATTTTGCTCACATGGAGCACTGCTATAGTAAAAAAAGTAAGATTCACTGTACTGGCTTTCTTATCACAAGTCGATGGGCAGGCGACCATACTATCTTAAATCGTGATATTTATATAGGCATGAACTTTTTTTCCGAGAAACATAAAAATATTTGTTCCGACTAGGAACTTCCAAACTTATATATAATATAACTTATAACATTTTTACATAATATGCAAGATATATTAACAACTAATGTTCCGACTTTCAAAGTAACGGAGGCTCCGGCCTCCGGCGCTTAATAGCTAATATATAATGGCTATCGTTATTAGTAGAGTTTGGATGTTGATGACTTTTGCATTTTTTTTCCTTTTATTCTGTATAATGCTATCCTAGCTAAAAATTTGTTTCATGTTCCCTTGATGCAGAATATTCTAATTTTATTTTGCATTTTTTTTGTTTTTGAACGTCATTTTTTAACATTTATAAGTCATTTTTTCATCTTTTAGGGCATTTTTTGTACTTTTTATACAAATTTTTCACAAATTATATATTTTAAGGCAATTCATATTTTAAATTACTATTACATCCATTATTAATTATTATACCCATATCTCTAATAAAAATTATTATTTATCAATAAGTTTCCTCACTTACTTAATTAGTATTTTAGATAATTTTCAAGGTCATTTTTTGAAGTTTTTAGGGCATTTTTGCACTTTTTTTAGAGCTTTTCTTGCATTTTTTTAGGGCATTTTCGTATGTTTTTTAGGTCATCAACGTCCTAACTCTAGTTAATAGTTATTTATTCCAAAAATGTGTCTCAATAACGATTACCATATGATTATTCCACCTTCCTCAGAGGCTCTATCTATTTGTGCCTTACCCATTAAAATTTAGATCATACTATAACTAATACGAGAAATAAATTTTTTTATTTTTATTTTATGATATAATTATTCCGTGAATATATTGAAAAAATGTGATATGAACGATGAACCTAACCCGAAGATAAATGCATTTAACGAAACGTAAATAAATAATCAACCTAAAATTATTAATAACTTACCTATTTGATAAGTAGGTATATATAAAAATTTAAAAGTGGTCTAGGTTATAGGATAGGTCTAAGTCACCAACGGTTAAATCCATTTTAAGAAAAAAAAATTGAAATAAATAATACAATTATATTGTATATTATATATCTATAGTCAGTCTTGTAAAAAAATTAAAATACTATAAAATTGTATGTAAATCAAAAAATTGCAAAACAGACACACAGTATTTCAAATACTTAATTTTAAAAGTATGTATTTAAATACATTTACAAATCTGTATCATTTTGCTAAAACAAAAAATAGACGCTTACTCAACTTAGATAGGTATAATATTTTAAAAAAAATATTTTTTTTTCAAATAATTTCTTCAAAATTTCTAACTATACTAAGTTAATTTATCAGTCAGAGCCATCACAGACAAACATATTTTCATTCTAATATTATACAAATATTATTTGTTAATAACTTTTCCATTAAATATCTTTTTAACAAAATCGAAACATTCATATTATAGTAGCATTTTCTTCTCACATATGCACCTATTTTTCTAATTTTTTTTAGTGGGAGGGGAAGGGTCAATTTTTACAGTCAAAAATCGAATTTTAAACACAACACATATTGTGACAGTTCATTGATGCTTATTAAATGGTTTATGAAAAATATATGAGGAACCTTGTGTTAAATTTTCAAGAGTTTTGACTTTGCATAACATTTTTTATCGACATGTATAGAAAAAAAAATGTTAGGTATATGTCAAATGTTTCTCAAAAATGCACCAAATTATTTTGGAAAGTTTTCATTATGCTAATATAAACATATTATGATAGAAATGTCAAGTACCGCGTATGGATATTTTTGTTTTTGAGTTACAGACGTCAGAAGTATACTTATAAGTTATAACAGCAAAAAAAAAAGAATAGATTTTGTCAAAAACTGGATTTGCGTATATTATATTCATTTTTTTTTATATTACTGGGAATTTTCATTTTTGACGACTTGAATACAAGAACAAAATTCACATTCCACCAGAAAAGATAATAGAAAATTGAAGCATTTTAACCATTTATTCTAACCCAAAATCTGTGTTAGAATTAATAAAAACATTCTATTCATCTATTCTTAGATAAAAATAAATAAGTTAATTTATAAATCCTCAGATTATTTATCATAGCTATTTATAACTTACAGCTTTATTGAATAATGGTTAATGCTGATATGGCCTAAAAGCAGGGACGGACTGGGAATAAAAATTGGACCAATTTTGTGCTAATAATAAAATAATTTTTATCAGCCCAAATTTTCGCCATATTTTTCAATCAAACAAGATGCTGTATCAATTACCTATTGTATATTAGGTTTAAACATAATAATTAAAAAAAAAATTTTAAACCAAATGGTTTGGCCTCCAGCCTAAACATTTTTATGATCCAACAGGGGTCCGGGGGTTCCATGCACTCCCTGCACCACCGGTAGTTGCGGCACTGAAACCTGACTAGACATGAGATATTTAAATGAATAACGATAATTTTTTATGTGTTTATTTTATTAGTGGACCATTGGCATAAACTAAGTTTTATTTATTTAATTGCAATTCAAAAAATATTTTTGCCACAATATATATATACACTTTTTATACCTAATAACATTTTCAAAATATTCAAATTAATTTTAAGCTATTTATACTATGAATCTATTTATATACAGTTATAAAGCAGTATGTTGGTATAGATTTAAAGTTAATGAGAAGTACTTATATTATAATAATTAATATATAATTATAATATATTGTATATTAAATTAAATTTTAATATATATTATATAATATAGAAGATTTATTTTTAGCAATAATTAGTTCTATAGTCGGTTTTGACTTCAGAAACCTTAGTCAACGTAGACAATGATTTATTATTAATTTTAAATTTAATACATCTTAACTTTTTAGTTTTTACTTGTATTTGACTGTTTTCTAAAATTGTAAATTGTAATTTATTAGGTATAAATAAAACTTTTCAATGTAATGAATAATGTATTTTAATTATTATTGTAATTATTTTAGTGTTTTGAACAGTAAACTAAAACCACATTATTTTACATTTTTTTTTCTTATGTAAGTAACAAAATATTATTTTTATACCTATTTAAAAAGAAAATTTATCAGTCTTAAATGTTTTGAATATACATTATAAATGTTTCTCAAATTAAACTTGAAATAGGTATGAATAATAATAAAAAAAAATAACATAATTTAATCTCTTTTTCATTTGTAATTAAAATATTACTTTGTTGAAGTATATTTAAACAGTTAGACAGTATAAATTTATTCTGGAAAACACAAAATATCTGAAAGAGACCGGATAGTTGATCTTCGATTGTATTGGTCTTCTGGAACAATTATTTCATCCCTGACAAATGTAACCATTACTTGTCTAAAAACAATAAAAAAAATGAGTAAATTATTATTGAACACCAATAAATTTATGAAAAATAGGTCCAATTGTATTTTTTTTACTAAGGATAATTTAATTAAAATATTAAAAATAAGTTATTTCACATCTTAATATGTAAAAATTGTTACTATTATTAAACAAAAATTGTTGATTAAATGTTTATTTTTACATTTTATGTTTATGCAGTGGGTATAAAACATAAATTATAATTATTTTACCTATTTTCAATGATCTCTTTGAATGCTTCACTTTCTTCATATAAATCTCGATAGTTGTCATTTGAAACAACCACTCCATCACATTTATGGGCGTAGTTGAGTATAATTCTATGAAATAATAATAATAATAATAATAAAGGTGATGGTGAATGTAATTTTTAAAACAATTTACTGTAGTTAATCAGTTAGTCAGTTATATATTCATATATCATATTATGTAATAACTATTATTTTTTAAATCTAAATTTGTCAAAATACAAATTTATAGACACTGGACTAGATTATAGAGGAGTTGTGTGGTGTTTTATCCGTTCCCTACCAACTATTAATATTTCAAAACAAGTCGGCAATTTGTTAAAAACAAAGTTGGCTGTCAACAAGTCTCAATTGAAAATTTAGCAAAGCTAATCATGAAAAAAATTGTCAATTTAGTAACTGATTAAAATAATTACTAAATTATATAAAACACGTATAATATTATCATTATCTTATAATAGATATGATAATCAAGGTATCAATGACATGATTGATTCAGCTTAATAGTTTTCTACTAGATACTTCAATATTGATGCTAAATCTGATTTTTTAAAACAACATACTAGACATATACCAAAAAAAAAAAATTTAAAAAAATATAGATCCAAATTCAAATAATCAAGTTGATAAAAGTATGAAAAATTTTTACGAAAAATAATTTTACCTATATGATTTTAGACACTATAATAAATAAATTATTAGACAATCTTTTTAAGTGCATGCAAACTATTTCACCCTTATTTGATATTTTTAAATTAACTAAATCTGATAAAGATAAAAAAAAATGCTTTCGACACAGTTCTTGTTAAAAAGGTAGTATCTTTGTTTGCACCGACAAGTGATATGGGCCATATAATTGACCAACCTAGAATCAGTTGGAGTTGAGCTAAATCTAATAAGTTTGCTAATCATTAAATTACCGGTCATCATGACATGTCATCCTTGTGTTTTGGACTTTTCGGCTGGGAGTAAAACAAATTTGCCCTTTTTTAACTAAATTATTTAAGATGGTGTTCGATTCAGACCCAGGTGGTCCCTGTCGATGTTGTGGAATGAATGCTATCACATCTTTATGTCCTAGATCGGTGAAAAATTTTATACATAATTCAATGCCTTTTCCTGAAAACGTTCCTGAACCATGTCTAAAAACAAATCAATTTTATAATTTAATATTTTTACGATAATCAAATACTTAAAAGTTGAATAATATATTTCCATGATGTGAATTTTTTCATAAGCTATTAATACCTATATTGTAATGAAATAATTCAGAATTTTAAGAAACAAAACTCACGCAAATCCAATATTTAAACCATCAATGATGATTGGTCGCAGTTTTCTATTGGTTCTAGATGTTGTACTTATTGAAGATACGTGTGGCTTGAACTTCTTAACAGGTTTTTTTTTCAACGTAATAAAATTCTGTGAGTTAGGAGAAATTTTTTGTGTATCAATAATAAATCCTCCTAAGTTGTCACCCAAAGAAATAAATTTATTTATATTTTCTTCTTCCCATTTTCTTTTACGGTTACGTAATGGACTATTATATGAGCTTTTAACTGTGCTTGTTGTAGGAATACCTAGACGTTCATGCACAGATTTAAAACTATTTGGTTTTTCAACAGATTCTTGATTTGATGTATTTTCTTCATCACTGTCGTCTGATATAGTAATAAGTTCAATAGACTTATTTTGAACACAAGTAGGAACATCAATAATTTGGACATCATCATCAACATCAAATAATAATGTATCACTTGAAAATTGTTTATGGACATCTTCATGTGTATTGCTTGTGATAGTAATATCGGTAATATCTATTATTTCATCATTATTGATGTTCAGGGCAGTTTTTTTATGACTTACAGTTGGGGAGTTTTCAAATGTACTATCACCACCAGTAATATTAGTAATATCTATAATTTCATCATTTGTAATGTTTGGTACTGTTACTTTGGGAGAAACCATTTTTATACTTTTAAGTTCATCTGTAGAAAGTGAATTTTCATTGTTATCCTCTATTACATCAACTGCACTTGCATTTGGTTCATTAATGTTCATAGCTACCGTTTTGGATATCATTTCTTTTACAATCAAATTCTTAGAATTCTTAACAGACCGACGCATTTTTTTAGATGAATTTAGACTTTTTCTCCTATTCTTTACTTTTCCCATCATATATCTGTAAAATACTTTTAATACTAATTAATTATACTATGACATTTTACAAAGATTTTTATTTGATAAGTTATAAACATATAATTCAACACAAATATTAAACCATAAACTGTTATTTATAAAAACATATATTATTAACTTTGTGGAAAATGTAAAAACATGTGTAGTTATCCAAACTATTTTAAATTTTTTAAACTTAAATTAAAATTACAGAGTTAACTAATACTTATTATAATTATTGTTTGTTACAGTGATTTTCTAATATTAAATATATTTAAACCATATTTTTCTAAAAAATCTTTACTTAGATAAGTATGTATATACAATATTATACTTTTCATATTTTAAGATAGTTTACTTATTTTTATAGTTATAAACATTGGACAATACAGAATATTACAAACCAATGATAATGTTTATACTGATAAGACTGGTCCAGCCAAAACATAGAATTAATAACTTCATTTTAATATTTTTTGTATTTGTGTAACATTAATAATATGAGCAAGAAGTGTAAATTATTATTATTATAAATTATTTTTTTTATAGTAAATCAAATGTATCTATTCTGTGATATAACAATCTTACCATAGAATAGATTTTAAAATGTATACTCATTGGCAGTGACATGCTCAGCTTTATAAAATGTGAGGAGAATCTCTATGTAGAAGATTTTAAAAGTTGAGTTCACAAATGTAAACATAGTTCATGCATAATTAAGAAATTATAATCCATGGGAATATGACACATTCTTTGAGCTCATCCCTGCTCAAAGGTTATACTTACCTTAAATGAAAAAAGATTTTCTTATGTACAATGAGAATTTATTATGTTATCATCAAAACTCAAAAGAAAAGCTAATTATAGAAACTTAGAAACTGAATTAGATTTTTATTATAAATGGCAATCATTTACTATTGCAGGAAGCCATTCAGAGTAAAAAACAGTATTTGAGTTTTTAAAAATGCAATTTAGATAGTGCCGTCTGTGATTGGAAAGTTGAGCTTTTGTTATGATTAATGACCAGAGGCAGTCTTATGAGAGTAAAAAATGTGGACGATTCGTTCAATTCCGAATACGTAGGAAAAAGTTTTTTTTGCATATTTGAGAATATTTGATGGGTTAGACTCTAACTATTTTGGAATATTTCGTAAATTGTGAGAAAAAATTTGTATTTATTTTGAATTATAATATTACGGTACCCAGAAAAAAATGTTTGAACATTTAGAATTTTTTTTTTTTTTTATCATTTCCAACTCTTACTAAAGTGCAATAGTATTCCATTAGAATACGCAACTTTTAATACCTAATTAATACTTCACTATTAAAATAATGTTGAAAAAAAAAAATATTAAATGCACATTTAAGCAAATAATGATGTTTAAAGATATTTTAAGAGAATATAAATCTGGTCTTTAGTTATGATTTACTATTTTACTATGTGGAACTTAGATCATAATACACAATGGTTGGAGCCATTCTCCTCTCACCTGTATAAACAATTTGACGCATATATAAGAGACGAGTCTCTGAATTAGATGGTGGAAGTCCACATGTGTCACATATTTAACCGTTGGTCACTGATTACTATATATTTATATATTTGTCCATAAATAAAATAAAATAAATAAATAAGTACCAATTCAAATAAATGAATAATATGCTACATCTCTCTTCTCTCCAGTGTATTTATATAATTTAGAAAATTGTCGCTTATATGTATGTCAAATTGTTTACACAGGTAAGATGGGCATGTCTCCAACCATTGTATATGATCTAGTAGACCCAGTAGAAAAAAAAAGGTCATATTATTATATAATTTATATATATATATATATAATATTGTACATAAGATAAGATAAGGTATCATATTTAACTTTTAATCACGTATTTAGGGAGGGGGGTTGTTCTGAACATCTATAATATTGAAAATAATTAATATTTTAATGTATCTCCACAATTAAGCTCCTAAGTACCTTTCTATAATATAGTTTGTTACAATTTAACATAAAAAATTAAAAAAAATTAAAATTACATTACTTAGATAGTCGAATAATGAAAACACCCCACATACTTATTTACGTACAACTTTATCACATACCCAATCAAAGGTTAATAAAATGTGAAGAACACAATAACAATAATTGTACAATAATGTCAAATTAAATTTTATCTTCATAAATACTATAAATATCAAAATATCATAGAGACCTAGACACACACGGATAATGGTCATTCTTTGTTGGAATTTTGGAAATATGTGCCTGTTATTAAATATCCAAAAATTACTCTTTGCGCTCAAAAGTTAATATCAATTTTCAGAATTCTTGCGAGACTTTATACTCAACCATGAAATGGGTAAATCTAAACATCGATTAACATTAACGGACGATCATTTAACGGAATTGTTAAGGACTGCGTTAACAACATATAGTCCTGATTTTAAAAAACTTACAAGCAAAATAAACCCGCTACAAATAACAAAATAGTCAATAAAGAAAAATTATACCAAGAACACTTTATTTTTACTTATTTTTTTCTATACACTGTAATTTAATATAATATTATACTTTTTCAAATAAATTAAAAAACTTTTTTGTAAAAATGTTACGATAGATGCAAGACACAAAAGTCTATGACGCGAGACGCGGTTTGGCCAACCCTGATATATATGAACTATCCAGGATGATTCTTTTAACATTAAACACTCATTATTTAAAAGTAAAATATAATTTTTAATAAAAATATTGTTTTGTAACGACTTAAAACTATGTAAAAAACATTTATACATTTTAAAATAATAATAATGAGTTTTCAACGACAAATGAATCAGTCTGTATATATAGTAAAAATATGGTTGCTTTCCAGCTTATTTATTATTTATACAGGTTTGGAAAACTGCAGTCGTCTGCCTCCTGGTATTGCAAATCAGATAGATACCACGTGCAACACATACTCTTTATCTGCGATATCTGGCTCAACAAGAGATTCTTAGTAATTCTGTGAATCAACAGCCAACTGAAAATTATGCACTCCAGATTCCATGGTGACAATGATGATATCTTGTGAAGAAAACTGGGAAATTATTTCCAACTTCATTCATAAGGTGATGAAAAATAGAAAGACGAAGAATTGAGAAGATAGCTACTTCCAGCATAAATATACTAGTCAAGACACATAATTGTTATGAGCCGAATGCTAACATTAAAAGGATAGAGCCTCTTTTTAAATGTCTTCCAACTAACATATCATGTGCCTCATAGACTATAAAATTAAATTTCAATAAATGATAGGGCCTAGGGGGTGAAATTTCAAGTCTGGTCACCCTTAGGCCTTGATTGAACATGTAAAAGATATTTGAATTGTTCCATATTGTTAACAAGGTTGAAAACCACTGGCTTAGACGGATGCTAGTACAATCAACTAGAGTATCAATAGATCAGCTTCAGATTTATGGTTTAGCGAATGACTACAGAGCTGTCAAAAAAACCCTAAAGCAAGCAGCAAAAAGAATAGGACTGAACTTAAATGGAGAGAAAGCCAAAATAATGGAAATGAATTTCAATATTCATTAGTTGTATATATTTTAGTCAAATAACACAGCAAATTGGAACTTTTGAAAAGTAAACAAATCTCAATACCTCAGGATGATGCTAAGCAAGAATAATAATTGGGCAAAAGACATTTTTAGATTGATGTGTTCAACACACAGTAGATATTATTATAGACATTAGATATGAACAACTTTTTAAAATATAATCAAAAATAGGTATATGGTATAGCATAAGAAATGTTAACCAAATCAGTTTACAAATCAAATCTATATTAGGTATTTTAGAAGTTCTGAAAAGAACTGATGATGGTCCTTAAAAGGACCCTTTAGAAAATGTACTTGATGTTATGGTGGAGGAGAGGGTGACGGAGTTCTTTTTCTTTTTTGAAAATATTTAGGCGTACCACTTTTAATTATATCCTATATAATCAATAAAATGTTTTAATATTCAGGTATGCACATTTTGTTTTTACACTTTTGCATCCCCCTTCTAATTTTATCCTAAATATTTAGCACTATTTAGAAATAATGGTTTTATAATAGATATATTAATAATCATAAGGTATTAAAAAAATAATTTAAATCATCTATATTGGGTAAATTATTATAAAAATCCTCCGTCATACTCTGCATATTATGTTATATTTGTCAAACAAATTTACAATATATCAAATTTTTTATTCAGCAGAGAGCAGAATCAATTATGTTATTTTAGCTTTAATATTATGGTGAAATGATTTAATATAAAATCTAAAAATAAGAATATTATTAACTAGGCATCTTGTAAACATTTGATGATGTATAAATATTAAATTGAGTTACGAACATTTTTTTTTTTTTTTTTATTTTTATTATTCATAAAGTTTTACTGATGAATGTCATCTTAACTTATTTTTTTTTTTTTTTTTTAACATTTAGAACATTTTTAAATTCTAATATTTTACATAGTTACTTATTAATTATAACTCACTTGAAAATTAAAATATCAATAAAAGCTTATGCAGTCTCCTAGATAATATTCTTATATGTAACTTTAATAATAGGCAAATTCATTTTAATATTAAAAGCAAACAACATACAACTGGTTCTTCTAAATGCAAATTTGCTATCTTGTAGGTTTGTAATCTCCGTTATATGTGGGTGTGGGCATGTGGCTTCCATTTAATTTTTTACTTTCATGGAACTAAAATGAAAATATCTGGACTCTACTTACAAGTAATTACAAATTTTTGGTTTAATAGAGTTTTATCTGTTAATTTCAGTCAATTGCTATGATTAATGATTATTTTAATGATGTTAAATAAATAATTTTTGTTTTAGTCCACAGTTCTAGTTCTAGTAACCTATTCACTGCTCCAGACATACTATTACGTTCCTGTATTTTATAATATTATCATTTTGTCATTAACTATGAAGTTTTAGGAAAACTGGCTCGCATTATTTTAAACTTAAATAATTAGATCTTATACATCTAAATATTTAAAAGTATTTTATTTTATGTAACATAAACAAGTTGATTATTGTGCAGCAGTGAAAAGGTTAAAGCAGGTCTACACAACTTCATGGACGTACATTTGAACAGTGCATCTTGATAATGATATCCCAAATATATTTTTTGTAGCCATGTTTTCTAATGTCATGACAATCTACTAAAACCAAAAAGGAGGTCCTTCAAAAGTTACATAACTATGCCAATATTTAAATATATCTGTCAGCAATTGCTGCTGGTTGTATCATAAACAGTTAATGATGTGTAGTAGTGGTGCCGAGGCTAATACTGAAGTTTTGTACTCTCGAATACTTTGAAATAATATAATACTTATAAAATAATCTTTATTAATCTAGTGTAAAATATAAAATACAAAATAAGAAGTGAAGAACACCAACAAACAAAATAAAATATTAAAAACTATTAATTTGTATTCAGTGGTTGGAAAGTTTCTTTAAAAAAGGAATAATTAGTTCACGTTCAGATTCATCTCGTTAAAAAGAAACTAAATCGTTTCTCGGCTTAAATAAAGAAACTAGTTCCTTTCCTCGTTCCTAAATAAGGAACATTTTTCATTCATCAATAATTTTAAAATTGTTTCAATATAATTTGTAGATAGTAATAAATTGTTTAATTTGTTTATATCATACAAGTTAAAGCCGATAAGAATACCGTGACTGACTTGAAATTTTGTATACATTGTCAATATTATTGTATACCTATTGACTAAATTTCTAAAAAAAAAATTATAAAAACTTTTGATATAAAAATTATTTAAATTCCCTATATTTAGGAATAAATTAACAAATAAATATGAACAAAATTTCGGTATAAATCCAGTTTACAGCCTAAGCTCGTTTTTCAAATTTTTTTTTTCATTATGTGTTTAATGCATTGAATTTGAAAAAATTGTCACTCTTTTTAATTATAGAAGTTATACCAAAAAAACCGGAAAACAATTGAATTTTTGCAACATCATGGTATCTTCAATAAAGGGGGTTGGGTAAAGTGCATTTGTTCCTGATGTTTTAAAAAATCAATTGTTTTTTGGGTATAACTTCCAAAATAAAAAAGAGGAACAATTTTTTAAAATTCAGTGCTTTAAAACACATTTTGAAAAAATTTCAATATGTTCATTCACATGAAAAAGGAACTACATTCCCAAAAGTTCATACTGACTAGTTCCTTCCAAGCACTGTTTATATTACGGATTAATACTACCTACCTATTAATTAATTTGTATAATTAAAGACATTAAACAACAAAATGTACTGATCAGGAAATTTAAAAAATGGATTTGACAAGAAGCACCATTTTTATTAGATAAAACATACACTACAAAGGTACAAATGTACAATGTACAAGACTAAACTAACTTTTCTAATTAAAATTATTACTTACTGATTATTGACGATCCACGTGTATGTTTTAGGTCGACTTAATAATTGTGATACTATATATAAGAACTAACAGTAAATTGTAGTTGTCTTTGGTAGGCGGTAGCGACTCGTGAGTACAAACTACTATAGTACAGAGTTTAGATTACCCCACAAAGCATAGTGATAACTTGTATGCAGAACAAAAAAAATTCAAATTCAAATGAAAGAGAAAAGCTATTCAGAAATTTAAGAAACAACTTGTAAGTTGAAATGTAAGAACACAAATAGTACAATACTAATAATCACCATTCACCAGCATGGTAATTCCCGAAGTCACAATATCGTTATTCGTTATCAGCACGGGCCACGGATTACGGACCACAGATATCTTATTTAGTACTAGATAGCCATAGATAATATAAGATATTCTTATAGATAGCGTAGATAGCGAACTCCCACCGTGAATTGAAGCATCAAGGTCGGGGGGCAATAATTGCATGGTATTTCATATGACAAATAAGATTAAATACGATTTATTTTCGATTGTATTTTATTATTTCTAAACCTGTAAATTTAAAAACGAAAAAATATTTTATAAAAGTCATTTTACATTTACTATTTTATTTTACCATTAAAAACGATGTTGTTCCCAATATATATTTTGTATAATGAATGAAATGTCTTGCCCCGAGAAAATGGCGGGCGTCGACAGCTGCAATGCTGAGCTTCACTTGATAACAATGTAAATTATAAAGTTTAGTATCAAGGTTAGTAAATAGATAATATCTGTGATCGATACAAGTCTTGTACTCATTACATTAATCGTTTGTTAATATCGATATCGATCATTTTATCGATAGCAAATATCGATATGAGTAAATATCGGATACAATATTTTTGAAGGCATTACAAAAACAAGCCGTCAAGCCGATAGGGTATCCCAGAAAAATTAAAAATCAATTATATTTATTTTTGATTCCAATAATAGTTAACAATATTATCAATCATTCCAGGAATAAATATTATCACTTTATTAACAGAAAGAAAAGAGTTCAATTTTAAAATAAAATGTTATTAAAATTAATTATAATTTATGACTTATGACTAGAGTTAGGATGTTGATGACTTTTGCATTTTTTTTCCTTTTATTCTGTACAATGCTATCCTAGCTAAAAATTTGTTTCATGCTCCCTTGATGCAGAATATTCTAATTTTATTTTGCATTTTTTGCATTTTTAGCTATAAATGCATTTTTTGTACTTTTTATACAATGTGGGGTATTGTTCACAAATGATAGATTTTAGGGCAATTCATATTTTAAATTACTATTACACCCATTATTATACCCATATCTCTAATAAAAATTATTATTTATAAATAAGTTTTTTCACTTACTTAATTAGTATTTTAGATAATTTTTAAGGTCATTTTTTGAAGTTTTTAGGGCTTTTTTGCATTTTTTTAGGGCATTTTTTAGGTCATCAACATCCTAACTCTACTTATGACTATATAGCCATCATATAGGTGAGATGATTGTACATTTGTACACAATACTATAATAGGTATATTATCACTAGGTCTATGATTATAAAATATATACATAATAATTAAATCATATGAATTGAATATGGTTAAAAAAAAATGATAAAAAAAAATAACGTTATTTGTAACGCATTACTTATTTTATTAATGAAAAAGTAATGTAACGTGATAAAAATAATTTTAGGTTCCTAACGCAAATGTAATTTAAATAAAAATATTTGAAGTAACGAGTAACGTAATTTCATTACTTTTTAAAACACTGTTCATTAGTCAATAGTCATTAGTCATTACATAAAAAGTTACATAAAAAAATTATTCTTACCCTGAAAAAGTAACCCCCGATGGAGCTTTGCCCCTACCCCTATTAATTGCCTATTTTATTATTATTAATTACTAATTGAAGTGTTCACAACTTCTTTCAAGTCTTACTTAACAAATTAAAAGTCAGATGTATTATAATTTAGTATTAAACAAGTTTTAAAAAGTCCCCTGGTCAGTCCGTTAGCCCCCTGCGTACGTCACTGAACGGCAATAATTAAGTTTACAATATCTATGATAAATGCTTTATTATTATTTATTTATATTGAATTATTTGAATTTATATTATATGAGTTCAAAGATTAATCCATCTTGAGGGGGCTATGAGTAATTTCCTTAGCCTTCCCTAGTTGTGCTTATTTTTAGCTATATAGGTTAAATAATAAAAACTGATAATATTATTGTTATCTAAAGAAAAATAACTGTTCTGATTTTCTGAGTCCTCATTGTGGGCGTATACTAATTATAAAATATATTATAAATGATAATTACATTTAATATTACATTATTACCCACTTGTCACAACGGGTAAAGAATTAAAAGCTTCCGTGTTAAATATCAGTAATTTTTTGGTAAGAACTTTGTGTTAAATTTTAAATCTTTTAGACCAAACGAATAATTATAATGAAATTTGTAGAAAAAAAAACCAAAATAAATCGAAGAAGTGCTAACTTTTTGGTACCCAATAGTCATTAGATATTATATCTAAATCATTATATTGATTAATATATTTTACACATTTTCGTATTTGTGTTTCCTGAAAGTAAAAACGAACGTAGATCCAATTTGCTATTAGAAACCTTCATCGATGTTGATGATCAGACAATCACAGCTACTTTTCTTATTTTTGTGCAACAATTAGTCCCGATCTCTACTCATATGTATTATTATAATAATATACACTTACTTATATTTTAGACGTCTCCCCCCAACAAAAAATTTGAAAATGTGCCTCTGGAATACTGGATATATAGATATTATGAATTATAATAGTAGATCTATTCAGTCATGATCATGGCTTGATAGTTAATACACATTTATGTGCATATGCCATTCAGCCATGGCGTCATAGGCGGAAATCCCTTAGACATACTATAATATATCTATGGGATATCCATCAACTTTTCAGGGGGGTGTTAAGTCTCCTCAAGAACAGCCCCCCACATTTCCACCAATGAATTGGCATACTGCAATACTACCGCATTGGTGTACACCGTTCTGAGGCAGAGTAGCCTGCACAGTTGTAGTGGACACGGTCTTAGATTTTTGCATAACTAGCAGTGAGTGCCAGTGACGAACTGACGCGGCGACACCGTGTACTGTCGTGGGCTGTGGGACGTCGCCCGTCAGCTGCTACAGACGCCTTGGCTGAGCTCATTCCGTATATTATTTAGTACTATATGTACTACTTAATATGTATAGGTAATAATATAATCTAAGGTCGTCACAGTGCCGGTGGTGTGGCGCGCCCGGAATTATGGTACAGTGTTCGCGATCGGCGTGGAGGAGAAACGGCGGTCAACGATGGTTGGAACAATGGCGTTACTGTTGTCATCGGTGCGGTTCGATGGACGGGCCTGTGTGATTGTGAATATTTTGTGACAAGCACCTAGGTGACCGCCCACCGGCGCTTCGCCGACCGTACCGTATCAACAACACTTCGGCAAGGCCACCGCCGCGCAGCACCATTATCAGGTATCCCGAACAGTGCCGCCGCAGCTGTGGCAGCTACCGTTTTATCTGTTGACCGGGCGACGGGGGTAGCAGCAGCGTGCGAGAGAGAGAACCGTAAGCTGGCGCGGAACACCCGATCGGCGCGCACGGGCGGGAGTGAGACGGCGTCACGATATACGGCAGCCGTGTGCGCGTGCGACGGAGCGAACACCATAGAGAACTATCAATGTCGACCGTCCTTGTCTAATGTAATTCAATGGTGGACAAAACCTCCCGACGGAGGCCGCGTAATTTGTAAATATTATATCATAGCTTAAAAAAAAAAAAAATTGAAAAAAATTATCATACATAATATACATTATATACGCGTGTATAGTATATATTATATAGGTGTACAGATATATCGTGTTGTAAAATATTGTAAAGTTCCGTTCGTCAGTTCGTTTTGTGTTTGTGTGCGTGTATGTGTGTGTGTGGTGTGAGCGAATGCTGAGTGCCGGCTGTGCGTTCCAGAGGTATTTTGTATAAATAACAATAATAATAATAAAAAATAGATAAAATTGAAACAATTAGCCATTGCCCAATAGTATTGCAATTAAAAAACCGTCGGTTGATTAATAACAGTGTAAACAAATCATCTCTCGATTATTGCTGAACGTTTTTCCATCGGTTCAATTGGTTCTTCGTTCACCATCCGCCGGCTATCGTTACAAGTGAGTCCACCAAATACCGATGTATGCTAAATCCTTTTGGCCAGTGACTTGCCCTGATTTGTCCATCATTGACGTTCATTCCACGCATACTGATCCTGATCTTATTATTATGATTCAATTATAATATAAAGGCTCCCTGTGGTCTATACTGATTTGAACTTTCTTTGGATTTCAATTCACTGTTTTGCTATAATTTTTGTATTATACTAGCAATTTATGCTAAAAAACTGGTTTACCGTTATTTATATTAAATATTTAAGTTGCTTTACATTTTAATGGTTTTATGAACCAAATAATAAACCTAGATTTAAAATTATTATGATAAAATTATAGGTACTTGGTATATATTAGCCTTTGTGATACTTTCTGGGTGAACTTTGATATTCCTTAAACCTCAATAGAAAATCTTAGTCAAATCAACAACTGTTAAAGTTATTCCTCTTTTCAATTTATAATTATAATATAAAATGTTTGTAATTCTTGTCATATAAAATTAATATTAATTCCAATAATGGTTTGATTTTATGATTTAATAGGTATACACTATACTAACTGTTTTTTGAATCTAAATCTTTGATATGCCAACCGCTAGCAATAGAATTGTTATTTTTGTATGATATTTTTGTTATGCAATTTAAAATGTATCCAGAATTTATCCATGTATTGGTTCTTGATTTTGCAAATGTTTGTCTACCTTGGACTAACATTTTTAACCATTTATACCCTTCTTAATATTATGCAGCTCTATTACTCTTGATAATATGATCCAACACTTTCAGTATTTAAAATCCTTGGTGTCAATTTATCATCTAAATTTTGATTTAGTTATTGATATTATGTATAGGACTAGGTATAAAAATCCTTGGATTCTTAAAACTACGTAGAAATAATTTTATTTATTCAATTGTCTTTGCTGTTTATATGCTGCTGTAGTCACTAGTACTTGGCTGAAGATCAATTGTGTATTAAGCACATGTAAAATAATTTTTTTAGCTAAACAGGCAGCCTCAGTGTATTCACATTTACTATATTATGTCTTATTATGCCAGGTCTTCAATATTACAACCATGAACTAAGATCTTGGTTCATGATTCCAAAGTGTATCACAATGAAGCTGAAAATCATTTCATTACCATTCTATTAAGTAGCCACCGTTTATAGTTAATGTTCTAGACCGGATTCCTGATAGTAATAGTTTTATTTCTCATCACAAACCCAAGAAACTTAAATTTTCTGCATGAAATATATTACATTTTGTCATTTATGTTTTTAACATTTTTCTTATGTACCTGAGTGTTTATGTTTATACTTAGTAATGAAATGTTGTCTATTTGTAAATTCAAATGGATCTGACATATTATATTTCCCTAAGAATTTTCACCCCCATCCCACTCTAGAGTAAAAAAAGATAACATGGCAACCCTTGTTAGACAGTTATATTTGATAATAATAATGAATATAATGTTTTTGAGTCGAAAAACAAAATGTAGGTAATAAAAGGACTCAATATATTATTTTAATTTATTTCATTTGAAGACCTAATACCTATAACCCAAAATAAGTGGGTACCTAATAGGAATTCTTAAAATAAAATTATATTAAAGGTTAATCTTGTTGAGTTTATTGCTGGTTCCTTAATATTCTTTGTAGATACCTATTTTAGTATTTTAAAAATTGAATTCACACATTTTTTGTATGTACTTGTATAAACTTATACTTATAGCAGTGGCGTATATAGGGAGTAGGCCTAGTGGGCTGCAGCCCCTCCCCCAAATTATAATCTTTTTAAATAGAACAACAATATATTTTATTAGGTACTATTATAAGTTATAATATTTCATAGTTTGTCGAAAAATAACAAATACGAATATATTTTATAGAAACTGTTAAATATATAGTAGACAGTAGCCTCTAAGTAATAGATCACTTGCTAGTTTCTATCTACTATAGCCCATCCCAAATATAGTTTCTATATACGACACTGAGTCTTATAGTATGTATTATATAAATAGAGTATCCTAGTACTTAATAAATTAGGCATATGTTCTGTTTAATTATATGAGTCCTAAAATCTAATTAATGTAAAAGAAGTCGAATCCTTAAATGAGTTAACCAAACTATTTAAGGAATACATTATATTTATATAAATTCTAAGAGTTACTTATAGCCTGTAGGTATGAGAACATTATTTCTTATTTTTATGTTCAGCTTGTTTCATGGATGTTTTATTTTTATTTTGATTACCTGTATTATTATTAGTTAATGATAATATTCAATTTATTTATAAAACCATATTAGGTGTATATTCTATGTTTCTATATATATTTCAAATATTTCAATAAATTCTAATATACCGATATATTTGTATCATACCTAAATATATTCATTTGATTTGTATTCTGTTGTAAATTATAACTATTATCCAGTGTTATTAAATTTTTTATTTTGTTTTTATAAATTAGTTATATTATTATAGTTATAATAATATATACTATGAATATTATTTTTAATCTCATTGCCCCCACACGAGTTCTCTCGGTGGGGCCTAGTATTCATATCCATACTTATATTATGATTATTATTATGAAATTATAAAATAAAAACAAAATAATTTCAGATTTCTTACAATTTCAAATGAAGTGGTTAGGCGCAGGGAATGTACCTGTTTCCAGCACAAATAATACAGTGTTGAATAACAGTGGTAATCATTTGCAAGTAAGTTATTTATATTAATGTAAAGATTTAATACACTCATATTATGCATTTGTATTTTATGTTATAATATATTTTCTGTATAGTATAGAAATAGTGGTTATTATGGTTATTAGGTAGGCATTGACCAAAAATGATATTACCATATAAGACAAAATATGAGCATCAATTAGATTATTGTTGTTGTTGGAATCCATATCTTAAAACTATGTTCATTATTTTTTCAATCTAATTTTATATTATTTCTTTTTAAATATTAAAAAATATCCCTAGTTCTATGGTTTCTATGTGTAGGTGGTTGTCCCCAGTGGCGCCAAAAATGTACTTCAAGTAGTTTAATTGAACTGCCTTAAGAGGATATTAGCACACTATTTGTTTTCTCTCAATGGCCCCTCGCGCAACATAGGCAAAACGCATTTATGCAGAATTGTTTTTTCTATATTTTTAAGTAATCTTAGAGTAAAATCATCTATTACAAAAAAGATAGAGAATAATATTTTTGAGGGATTGACATATCAATTTGTCTAAATATTGTCACAAAACAATTTAAACATAATTTCAATTTACAAATTTTTTTTGTTTATTTTAAAAGTCGAATACAAAGTCAAATAACAATAAAATATAAAATCGATATGTCATTCCCTCAAAAATATTATTCTCTATCTTTTTTGTAATGGGTGATTTTACTCTATGATTACTTAAAAACGTATAAAAAATGATTCTGCGTTAATGCGTTTTGTCTATGTTTCGCGTGGGCCAGAGAGAGAAAACAAATAGTGCTCTGAGATCCTCTTAATAATGGTTGGGTGGTTGGGTATTGGGTAAAAAATGGAGCATACTTCTTAGTATTTCTGCTATAATTATATTAAACACAGAAATGTCATTAAATTGTTTATACATAATTAGTTGAGCCAGTTTCAAAGTCCTTTGAAGGGGCGGGTGGTTCAATCAAACTATTTGAACTGCCAGTTTTAATTTCATTCGGCGCTACTGGTTGTCCTGCAAATAATCAAGGAACTGTAATAAAGTCAGGCTATAAATTAAGCTTATTAATGATTATGATAATTCTCCCCTCTTCATGGTACAATTTTATAATTTTGTTATAATTCATAGTAAAATGAATTAAAATTCCAAAAAATGGACAACATAGACAAACCTATGTGTTCAATTTCTAAAAAGTATAACACATACATACCTATTTATACAATATACATACATTTTACAATAAATGGTTAACTATTTAATATATTACAAATAATTGTATTTGCTATTAGTATAAACAAAATTGTATGTTTATGATATTTTCTATGCACGGAAATATTTACAACTTAATTATTTTAGGAGCATCAACAACAGTTAAATGAGAATGAACCAAGTGGAGAAAATGTATTACGACAAACAGTACAAGAAGAACCAATTGTCAATTATGTATTTGATTGTGCATCAGGTGAATCACAAGAATATGGATTACAATCTGCTCCATTACCATCTAAACTCCCACAGCCTAGGTGGCCAGCAACCTCTGAGGACTGTTTTTTAGAGCAAGTAAGTTAATATATTATTATTTTTATATATGTCACTTATATTACAAAATATAATATAGGATAAAAAGTAGGATTTGAGGTTTGATTGACTGTTATTTATGTTTAAGATGCAGGAGAAATGGAAATATTTCTCTGCGAAAATGTCTCAACCTCCACCTCAGATATCTGAAGTACCAAATGTACAATATCAATTACAACCAATATTAGTTAAAGTGAGAATTTTAAAAAAAACTGTTGCTTTATTCATATATTTTTGTTTACTTAGAAAGGTTTTATTATATTATGATTTGCAAAAAAAAGAGAATATTTTACGCACGTAGATAGGACACAGTTTTTTATTAGTTAATTGGGTAAATAGCTTATAAACTACATTATAAATATTTTAAACTAAAATTATTTGATTTTAAAAGCTATTCTAAAAAATTAAAGACTTATTCAATTATTCATATTTTTTCTATTTTAAAATAAGAATAATAAAATTGGCTTAACTAGGTAACAACATTTTTCTTTCAAAATTCAATTTATGATGTTTTAAAGTAAATAAAATAATATATGCATTTCTAGTGAAATGTGGTCTACATTTTTAAATGTATTTTAAGTTAAAATACTAAAATACAGGGGCACAACTAGTGGGGGTTCAGGAGGTTTGTGACCCCCTACAAAATAGGTTTGATTATTTTTATAAATTCTACATAGTACATGAATGTATACTTGTATAATTTGTATAGCAAAATGAAACATTATGTATGAAATAAACATAAATATTTAATATGAGCTTAATTTTTTGTGTCTTACCTATAGATAAAAGGTGAATAATTGAATTTGTTATGTAAAGTTTTGGGCGTGTATTGTTTTTACCAAATACTACATTTTTGTTTCCGCCAAATCGTTTTTCTTCCAATATTATAGTTGAGACTTGAGAACCACTAGTTATAATTCTGTTTGTGTTATTATTTTATGGTATTCTAAAAAATATATTTCTAAAAATAATACGTTTCCATCCACAGCATGGTCCAATTATTTCAATGATAGTTTATGTAGAGATAAAAAATAATTGCAAATCATTCCATGCACATTTGTTCAACGAATAGTTTTACAAATTGCATTCTAATATTAATTAAAAAAAATTTAATTTCAAGTTTTCCAACTATTGTACTATACAAATACATAAATAAAATACAATACAAATACAATAACATTTACCTCAAAACTAAAAAACGCGTACCACAGGTTGAGAAACGGTGATGTAAATTATTAAAAAACTAAAAAAATCTACTGAAAATATCAATATATTTTCTTGCTTGCATCATTTTTTGTCTAATATTTAAGTCTTGGGATAACCTGGATTATTTTAGTTTGTATATGGCAATATTTTTGGAAATAAAATAGTGGGTATTCTTGTCATATGCGGAATACTGCACATTTCTATACGTCATATGTGGTCCACCACATATTTTTTATATTTAATGAAAATATGAATAAATATTATATATATAAATCTAGAAATAATATATATATATATATATAAATATTTATAAATATTCATTGTGTATCAAAAAATATTATATATATTAGAATATGATTTGACATCTCTTAGAAAACATTCAAATTAGTCATCATTTTTTAGACGCCACCATCATTCTGCTGAATATGATGGGAACAAAGATAGGAATGGTTGACGATTTTATGTATATACTCTTATGGCCGTTCTTACAATGTCCGGTGAAAGTTAACCGACACTTACCGGCCGAGTCCTGCCGGTAATAAAATCTGTTATCAGTTGGTTAGCGTTAACTGACACTTTACCGGACAATGGTAAGAACGGCCCTAAGTCAGTCGGCCCTAACATCTTATATGCAAGCCATTTATCTGAGTATATTTCTGTACAAATTTAAAATTTGAATAAATTATTCTGTGTAATGTCCTTCTTTACTACAAACTATTACCTTTATTAAATAATTTTCATATTTTTGATACAATGATATACTAAACACCCACGAACTAGTAAGTTTTTTGCCATAATTTCTATTATTAAAATTAGGTTCCTCTTCATTGCTCAGCCCGTCTACATCCATATTTTCAGTAACAATATTAGCCCTAACTATCGCCTTCTGCTGTACTTTCTTTTATCATGATTTAAAGATTAAAACAATAATATTTGTACCTCCCCTTTAATTTCTTTTTTCAAAAGCAGTTACTGGTATGTCCAACACATCCAGTTATACATTATACAACTTCCATACTTGGTTATTTTTTTATTTCTTTTTTTGTTAGCAATAATAAGCCAGTTCTAAAATGTGTGACATTGATAAACCACTATTAATTTTACCGTTTTTATCATTGTAATGACAAATTGTTACCCTTACGGACGGACTGAATTCATTGGCAACCTTTCTTGGTACATCATATTATCAAAGTTTAATATTTTCTCTGTTTTTTGCTAGAATAGAATTTTGTTTGAGAACCACAGTATCCACAAGGAAGAGTATCATTTTAAATAACTCTTTTTTTCTTAAAAAAGGTATTTTCCTCCCACTGAATAATTAAATTTAAATTTTTGGCTAACATAATGTTAAAACAGAATAACATATATATTACTTGTGTTCAACATAAACTTAATTGTAACTGATTATCTTATATGATTACAATTACAGGTATAATTGTTGGTAGACCCAGGTAGGTATTATATTATTAAAATTGGAGTAGACGAAGATTAGGATAAATTTTAATCGCCAGTCTACCGGTGGGAATGACTCGGTAGATGTGCGGTTCACGACAAGTGTGCGGTATACCGCGTACAACAAGAATACCAAATTGTGTTTGTGTATTGTGATGCATTTAGGTGTTATGTGCGCACTTTTTACTTCCCCCAACTTTGATAAATTGACATAACATTTCTTTTTATATCTGATGCTTATCTGATATATGAAATATTAAATATATTTTGTAGAAAACAAATGATAGTTCATTCAAAATACAGTGGGTTCCGCTTAATGTGATCACTGGTTTATAGAATCAACCGTTTATTGGAATCAAAAATTAAAATCCCAAACCAAATATTAAATTGAAAAAAAATATGCTTTATGGAATCAACCCGTTAATGGAATCAAAATGACCTGAACCAATGTGTTCACATTAAGCGGTACTCACTGTAGATCTATTATTTAAACAAAACTTATTGAATACAATATGTTGTATAGAAATATTAATAATAACTAAACATTTATATTATATTTATTCGGGTATATAGGTTTAACATCACTAATTGATCAAGAACCAATTCCTCATTATCTGAATCTATTATATTCATAAGAATCCATTATTTTACTTAAGTCTTTTACTAAGTTTTTATTGCCATGTTTCACTCGTGTGAAAACCATTTAAAATTTTTATTTTTTTCAGAGAACAAATAAACAATTTCTATTTATGCCATAGACTGTAATTGATAACGGTGACATAGTTTTTTCATACAAAAAAAAAAAATAATAAATTATATTTCATTTAATTTTTGCTACTAAAAAAATACTTACATAACCGCCACTATATCTTTTGATCACTACATAAATCTTTAATTTTCATCGCCTTTAAAATTTGGCACCCAGGACCCTGTCAAAATTACCCTTCCCTCCTAAATGTGCCATTTTTTGTATTTTAGAGCTTTAAAACAATCTGATACAAAATAAAAACAATTTATGGACATTTAGATATATTATTTTCAATTTTTTTCTAGTCAAATAAGTTTTTATATTTACTATTTAGTACTTATAGTTAATTATAAATATCATTGAAGTTTTTAACCTCTATTATATTTTTATTTGAATTCAGGTTTATTAATTTAAATAAATTTGAACAGTTAGTTATATAAATTTTTTGTACATTTAAAAAAAACCAATTTTCTCCCATTGTTACAATTAAAGACGTATGGCTTTATTTAAAATATTAGCATGTATATGTTTTCATCTATTGAAATTATTGTTGCACGTCTAAATTATTTAAGGCATTTGACAGCAATATTGTACATTTTTTATTGTACCACTAATTCATCATTATTGTGTTTTATAATAGTTTTTAGTATTTTAATAGTTCCAAAATCAAATCAGGCATTTTTATAGGTTTACATTGCAACTTACAGTATACCTTTTTCATTATATTTTAGTCTGGAGAAGGTGGTGCAGAACAGTATGTCTATGGAGCACCCCCAGGATTACATCCCTATCAGCAGCATATGGCAGATTTAGCAAACTCTTCAATGGCACATAATTCAGCACATGCAATTATGTCAACACAACAGCAACATACTATGGACTTACACATGCGAAATGGAGAAGTAAGTATTTTATTTGTCTATTTTATGTTTTTAACTTCTCATGTTCTAAAATAAAAATTGTTACATTTATTATATTATACAGTTGAGTCTTTATAACTCGAATAACAAAAACGATAGAAATAAAAAGGCTTATGTATTTTTTGAGATATATATCTAAAAAAAAACTTATATACACACTTCAAGGGAAAAAAAAACACTTTTAGTTATCGTGACTCATTTAATATTTCAATTTTTAATTTCTAAATTTATTAAACTAATATTATGTTTTGAATTAAATTTGATATTAGTAAGTATGTGAAATCTTGCTTAAAAGTAATTAAACTGACTTGGTATTGTAACATTTTTTAAATACTTAAAGACCTTTAAAAACACTGTACTTGGTATATGCTTTGGGTTATAGTTTACTTATTTTTGATAAATTTACTGTGATTGTGGTTTTTACAAACAATCTTTATATATTAATATGTATTTACTCACTTATGTAAGCACACACTGCTTGAATCCTTTTACTAATTTAAGTTAAACAAAATATTTATTATTGAAGTTCTAAATAATCTCTTACAACATGAATCAACGTGCGGGAGTATAGGCTATTAAACATTTGAGGAATCTGTACAAAAAATTGCACATAATACTTTTTAAAACAAGTTAAATTTAGTTTTAAATATTTTAACATAAACTTTTTTATTAGATTTATTATTATAATATTATTACTTAATGATTAAATTATAACTGTTATATTTAGGGATGGGCCGATACCATTTTTTACCGATATCCGATACTCCGATATAAAACCGAAACCTGATAATATATGAAAATATAAAAACAAGATTTTTGACAAAAAAACATGAGCCGATACTATCAACCGATATATAATAAAACTGATAACCGATAACACAAATATTACCCAGAAAAGTGAAAACATTAATTATTATTTAATATTTATTAATGGTAATAAATTTAGAATTATTATTTATAGTTAATACTAAAATTATTATTTTATTATTAAGGGGATTTCATACCGTGATTTTCTGTTTTTGTCTAACACACTTCTCTAATGAAGTGATGAGAATTCTGAAAACAGATTTGAATTTGTCGTCAAGTCTACTTGAAGACTTTCCTACAATATTGATTTTTTGATTTTAGCTTCTCCAAAAATTGAAATACAAAAATGTTTAAATCCTCTTTTTTAATATGACGTTTTCTGGAATTTGGGGGATAATATCAAAAATGTGGGGAAGTCGATTTCCAGTAGACTTGACGACGAATTCAAATCTATTTTCAGAATTCTTATCACTTCCATAGATCAATTGGAATGTTTGGCAAAAAACACGTCTAAAATACTATGTCACGCGTGTGTTAGACAAAAACAGAAAATCACGGTATTGAATCCCCTTAATATGCTGATCTATAGGTTTTTTTTGGTATCGGTTAAAGTATCGGATTAAAAAAAAACCGGGTACCAATAAAACCGATACCACTGATATCGGCCGATATCTAGTATCGGTTCTAGTATCAGCCCATCCCTAGTTATATTCCCCAGCCAATTTCTATTCTGTTTATTCTACTTAACAGATGAAGCATGTATGCTATTTTAGATTCTGAGCGGAGCAATGTATGATTTTACAATGATGTGTGTTTTTTTTTAATTTTTTTATTTTTGTCTCTCATCACCTTTTAAGACATTAAAAATGCTTAGATTTTCTTCAACAGTATCTTTTCTGATAGGAAAGTGAATCTAGTTGGTACTTTTTTTTTTTGGGGGGGGGGGGGGGGGGGGTCAAAAGTAAAAATTTCACAGTAGTTTTCAAAAGTGTTGTGATAAACAATAGAAAAATTAAGGAAAAAACGGGAATTTTTACGCAAAATCCGTTTTTGAGTAAATCGATTTTGGTTTTTGGTGCAACTTTAAAACAAATTACCGTAGGTACATGAAATTTTGACTGAATGTTTATATTAGCATTTTCTATACACTATAACATTTTTCCAAATATTTTGACTTATTTTGAGCTGCTTACAAACATTGTCAGTTTCCATTTTTTTTAGTTTTTTTTCCTATAAATATCAAAACATTTGTTGGTTAAAAAAGCTTGAAAATTTAATAGAAGGCTCCTAGTATATTGTTTCAAAGGGAGATAAAAAAAATTAAAAACCCATGCTCTCAATTTTTTTTTTATAAGCATCTAAAGTTCAAATATTGACAAAATATGGAAAAATCACGAAAATTAGCAAATTATTTTGATTTAGAAATTCATCCAAGATTTAAAAATGTAATGCAAGATTCCTCATAAATTGTCTACCTTTATCAAAAAAAAAAGAAATGTCTACAAGTCAAATTACATTTTTATGAGCGTTTGAAATTCATATATTTACAACATTTGATATTCACTCGATTTCTCATATAACGATTTTCTTATTTTGTTGCAATTAAAAAACGAATGACTGTAGATACTTGAAAATTTCACTGAATGTTTATATTAGCATTTTCTATACACCATACAATTTTGAAAATAATTTGACTCTTTTTGAGCTGTTACGGATATTGTTAGTTTTCAATATCAGTTCAAAAATATTAAAAATACATAGTCACAATTTTTTTTTATAAGCATTTAAAGTTTGAATTTAAACAAAATTTAATAATTATTTTGTAGTTAAAAATGTATTTACTGTTCAACTTTTATATCTAAGGATTGAAAATTTTAAATATGAATCCACGTAAATATGTTATATATAAATTACTTTATCATCTTAATATCATCAAATGACAAATATACTTAGTAATATCATAGGCTGACTGACCGTTTTCTGTTAAAATAGTTTTTTTTATACAATGATATTATATCATTGAATTCAAACTTAACACCATCCATTAAAGTGACCCACTTGTAACCTACTGTACAGCAGAGCGACACCCACTTGCCCACTTTTTTTATTTAAAATTGTTTTTGACAGTAAAATGTTTGTTCACTTGTGTTGAAAATTGTAACTTTGAATTATGGTGTTGGAAAAATTTGTTGATTTAAATACAATGAGTAAACATTTTTGATAAACAGAAATGGAAAATATTTTGATGGGTGTTATTAATTTTTTAGATGTATTTCATGGGCACTAGGTTTATCTGATATATTAAAAATATGCAAGACAGTTAAAAACAGTTGATTTTATCCAGAAAATTTTTTATGATAAACGATAATTCTGTAAAACAAATGTATATTTTATTTTTTTAAGGTATCTGCACATTTAGCATAATTATATTGATAACTGGATATATTTTGTTCAATAATAATATATTACAACATTTAATTTTTATAATTCTGAAAAAACGAAGTACTTAGTACCTACCTACAACTGCTTTCATCGTTTTTTTTATAATTATATAAGATAAGCGATTGGATTATGTTACATGTTTGTGTTGGTTTAATATTTATTATTTATTATCCAAACTGTGTGCATTATTTTTATTATTCAGAAGTGTACTTTAAAACAATTGAAAGTAGCTCAAGTTCATTTATACCATAATATTATACTCGTTGTTACTTGTTAGTCGTATGTACATAGTAATATGTATAATATATAAATTATATAAAATGATATTATTATCAGACGATTCAGGCATACAGATATAAGTGTCAATAATATATTAGCTGAGTGACTATACTGCAAATGACGTCATCGAGAGTTATTTACGGTTACCATAGCAATTAGCAACAGAATAAAGCGCAATTATTTGTTCGTAATTTGTTTTTATGCAAACGTAGCTTTAAGTATCTATAAGTTATATTATCTTAATAAATTTAAATGTAGTGCCGGGAGATTAATCTTGTGGAATTACGCTGAAAAAAATAATTGCATTTTTGTACTTTTCGCACGCAGTGTGCCTTCGATTAAGGCCGATTATCATAGGAATACATAGTTGGAATTTAATACGCGAAAAAAGGCATGTCGGCATGCCATTCGTCATCGAATTCGAAATGGAAAATGTTGGTGATTAGAAGTCACCGTGGTCTGACATCACCACATGTGCAACACAATAATATTATTGTAATGCCGCGACGGTTTTTATCGCGTTGAACACGTCGGGTGTCGACGACCAGAGCGAACGACGCAGTGTCCGTTTTGCGATTGCTCGTCGCGAGTGGCGAATCTATCGGCGCCCGTCACATATCATGACGACTACGCGCCGCCGCCGCTCCGGGTGTCTCCCGGTCCCCTGACACGCGCGTGTCGTGTCTACCTGTTGTACCGACGCAAACGCGCATGCGCGTCGTGCGTTCCGGTGCAATGGTTTTTTCTGCCGTTCTGTTACGGCCTACGACTATATTATTATAACAATATTATAATATTATATACCAACTATTTTTATAACAACATTATTTATTATTTAATATATTATTTTCCGAGAAATATCCGTGAAAATGTCGAAAGTAATAATAGCGCCGGAACGACAGATTCACGGCTACAGCTACAGTGGTACAAGTCCCGCAAATTGACGGTGATCGTCTAAACGTTTTATTAAGTTCATATTATTATTGACTGTCGTTGTCGTAGATCATAGTATTATAATTTATAACTATCGTAATTTGATCGTGTCGCGCATACGAAGCAAAACAATATTATTCAAATTTCAAAGACAAACGAGATTAGGTGTCGTTAGCCCACGAATGTTTTGTATTCCTTCCGTCTGGAGGGATACAAATACAAAATATATAAATAATAATAATATAATATTGTATAGCACTTTATTATTATTATTATAAAACATTCCGCTGTGCCGGCGCACGCAAGGAGCGCTAGTGTTTTCAACCGGGTATGGTGTTCGGTGGGTAGTGGGTGGCGGGCGACCGGTAGCCGCAGCCGCAGCCCTCAGCCACCGCACCAGTGTCAGTGTGTGTCCGTGTTCGCATGCGAAATGTTGCCGTCCCGGCGCGTCCGTTAACCGTGTGATTTCGCTGCAATATTATTATTACTATTATTATTATTTACTGCTATCGATTAGCCGGACACATTTCGCATTCGGCAAACGGTTCTCCCCCTCCCCCGTGATTGCATCAGTGTAAATAGAGTGTACAAATATAATTTGACGTGTTCTAGCGAGTGTCTGTGTATAATAACCGTAGTGTAATAATCATATGTGCACGCGAGTCTTACGTGTTTCGCGCGCGTCGATCACACCCCTCAGTCACGGTGCTATATAAGGGTACATGTGGTCGCGGTAGGATAGAAGACTAACCGCTCACACACACGCCGCCGTGTGTCGCCGAGGAGCTACGCATGATTCTGTCGCAGGAGTTCAAACCGACAACCATGAAAGACATGGGCACGGAAATGGTGAGCGATCGGTAGAGTATTTCACAGTTAGCACACGATTGTGCCCACCGCCGTCGATCGTGAAAAATCATTATAAATATTATATACTTATACGGTATAATAATGTTATTATACCCATCACGTGCGTGTTAAAATATAGTAAGTCGGAGTGTTCCCCCACCACGTTTATCGTCGAGTTTGGTCGTCTACCGGTCGGCCGACGCTTTTGTTCTCGAGCGAGTCGCCGTCGTCAGTGGGCGCGTGTGTGTTTGCGCGCGCTAGACCGATTTTCAAGGTTAGAAAACGGCGGCGGTGGCGAATTCGCATCCCAGAAAACGCGTGCCCAACGCGCTCGGCCCGTAATATGAAATTATTATTATCTTGGAGAGACGTCGTTTGTATCTTCCCCTCCCAGTCCCGCGCGTAGAGAGCAATGGTTGAACGTTATATCATCAAGCCCCGTGGTCTACAACAATAATAACAAGTCCAAAGCACGTTTGTTTGGGCATAATATTGTAATAATATCGCACAAAATCGTATTACATAAAGTATTATTATTATCATTACGCACGTGATATTTATAAATGTATTACTTATATTTATATACGGTGATATGCGTTCCACATATGGCATGCGTACGTATGTTTTTTTGAGGTTATGATTTCATTGTTTGTTGTCGTTCCCGTGTGCGGTGCGGACGAGGCGAGTGGTGTCGTCCTCCTCGTGCGTGTGCTTATTGTCATGCTCACACCTTTTGTATGAATTGTACGGTTTCCGTTGTTTGACTCGTTCATACTTCATGTACATGTGCGCCGTAACCGTGTGGTAGGTAGGTCGCGGGGATCTGTATATTGTAGTTGCCGGTGTCGTCTCTGCCGAGCTATTACATAATGTCCGTTCAGGGTATATCCTTGTGTTCGCCGACACAAGTAGAACACCCGCAGTTGACAATCGCTCGGCCCCGGATTTCTCTACGTTTTTCTCTTTTCGGTTTTCTGCGAGTGAATACGTCCGTTATTAAATTTGTATCGCGATTTGACGTCTTGCGAAATCGTCGTGTCGAATTATTCGAGCAGAAAGTTGTTTTCTACTTTTCTTGTCAAATTGATCGGGGAAAGTAATGAAAAATGAACTACGTTCTTGTCTTGGCCGCGTGTGGGGTGGTTCAAAATCGATTCATTTAAAACGTTTTTTAAATGGATCTTGAGGTTTAAGTGAGCTAAATAGGTTGATTTTGTTTTCGGTTTATGTAGGATACCTATGAAAAATCATTTGATTACGATTTTCCTGTGTTATTGTTGTATGTATGATGGTAAAGGCAATTCGTATTGGCCTCAAGTCAAAATTATTACTTTCCCTTTCTTTTCAATCGTAAATACTTGTTATGCCATAATATAATATTGTATTATTTATCAGAATGTACCTATTATTGGTCCCATTACGCATAGTATTTTTTTATTGACAAAATTGTCAACGGAATTTTACGTTATTTTATATAATTTAAAATACCTGATAGGTAGGTAAGTAGCTCGGCAAGTAGGTACCTAACATAGGTAGTTATAATTTTGGTATCTTAACTACCACTCTCATTAAGTAATCAATTTAACGCATTCATACGTTTATTCCCTTATTGTAATACATTTTTTAATGCGTAGAAAAATTACCTGCCGAAATGAATGAAATCAGGTAATTGTTTTTTGAAAACTTTTTTGCTGACACGTAGGCCAAGTAGCTAAGTATATAGTTGGACATTTATGTTTTCTGCGAAATTCTATTACTATTCATTGTAATAATTATTAAGTAATACACTGACATTTTTACTTTTTTGTTAGAAAGCATAAAATAGTCCAAAGGGTACGACGAACTTAAATTGGTAAATTATAATATAAAAGTAAAAAATATATTATTCAATTAAACAAAATAATAACAATAAATAATAAACAATTTCTAAATTTCTAAATTCTAATAAAGTATACTACGGTTATATATGCGATGAAAAATGCATTTGGCAGTCGTAAAAGAAGTATCTCAAAAGGCCATTTTCGTTTAAATAAATAAATTCTATACGCGCAGTTACCTAATTATTTTTAGTCACCGATGTAAAACAAAAGGTTCATAGTAAATTATTCATAATTCGTAAGAAGCTTGATGTTAACATAACCTAAATAATGTGCTTATGCTACACGCTTTAAAAAACCTTGATAATTCTTAAAAAAAGAATTTAATTTTTTAATTTTAACATTGAACATTCTATGTGGGAGCTATAAAGTCATTTACAATATTTTATTGTTTTTTCCTTAGACTGTTTTACATTTTTAAATTAAAGAATGATTAGGTATATACCTAATTTTCTTTATTTTATATTTTGTTTAAATATATGGCTTTATTGATATTTATTGTTTTACAATGTATTCGGTATATTTATAAACAATATCATGATTCATGACGTACCTATACTTATATGTTTTAATCTAAATATGTCTGAAATGTTTAATTATTATATACTTTATACATAGCTCAGTATTCCACCTACAAATTACTATCCATTATATTAATTTATAACTTACTGATAGGTATTTCGATTTAATTATTTCGGAATTGAGGTAAATTATTGCAGCGGCTTTTATTTGCTTCGAAAGAATTACTTTGGTAAGAGGAGGTTGATTGGTAGTTAGCTGGTCGAGCGCCGAGTAAACGGTATTTAGTAAATTCATTATTATTTACTTAATTAGCCTCTGTAACACCGCAGTTTATGCAAAAACGTTTTCAAGCGCATTTTCTTAGTTTTGGATCTCTGCCATTAGTGAATAAATAAAAGACAATCGACCAAAGTAGGCCGTTGGCCTAACTTAGGGTCTAGGACTTAAGTGCGACGATTTACCTGTGAGCGCGCGCTACTCGCGTGGTTATTTCTAGAGCCCGTTCCCTCCACCGCATGTGTGTGCAGTACGTTTTAGGGTGGCGGGGAACTACCGCGACGGTCGGCGAATTAAAAAGTGTTGTGGCAGGGAGCGTGCAACACGTGGGTGTCGGGTTCTCCGCAAGTTTGTGGGAAACCTTACTGGGCGGTACGCCTGATCAATAAATCGCGATATCTATTCTCAGTAGCGTATATTTCGTTACCCCACGTGTTTTGTCCTGTATTGTATACGTCTTGGTCTTGCTCTTGTTCCCAACTTTACTACCGTGTAGTACATAATATAGCAATCACAATAATATAATATATTTTTTAAATAGTTGGTTGTTTTTAGACGTAAATTACCGATCGAATTTAAAAGTTTTCTAGAAAACCATTTTATTATTATCGTTATGCAAGTACGTGACATGTAACAATATTTGTATCTCAAATGTTTTTTTTTTTATAAAATAATTGTGTTCTGTTGTTACGTAATGTGGAGTTTTTTGTTTGGAAGGTTTCATCGTATAAAATGTTTACAAAATGGAAACTGTTACTTGTGTAATTGCCTTTAATATTATTTTAGTGTCCAGGGTTCAACTTGAATGGGTAAACATGTTGTAACTACCAACTTATCATTAATACCCTGTTAAATTTATAAGTTTTTCGATTGCGGAGAAAAGTTTTTTTTATCTTATACGCACACTATTACGGAACTATTTTACATTCTCATATTTATATATTATTTATCATAAAATGAAACAACACCCTTCTATATAGGTTTAGGTATTTCGATTATCATTAACTTCGTAGCTTTATAAATAATATATTTTATAATGTTCCTTTTGTTAATATTTTTTGTGTTTATATTAATTTATAACAACAAAATATCTAAGACAGGATGTAATATATTTACGAGTAAACTAAACACGTTAACCCCTCTACTGCGCATTGATCTCGTCATTGTACATACTAAACATGTGTTAAACAGATACGACCACTTTTGTATTTAAAGAACCAAAATTATTATATTGGTTTTCCTCAAGAGGACGTAAACACTTATATCTATATCTTACAGCTGTGTAATGCCATCCCAAGTTAGTTCGTAATGTGAAGATGTGACAGTTTATCTATCAAACATACTGGAAAAGATTTTTTGCTTAACAAAATAATTTGGTTAGGTATAAGAAATTAATAAAGTACAAGTTGGACAGGAAGTAATGTGCGTTTATCATACGTTTTAGCTATGATATATACTTGTTATTTGATCTTTAGTAATTTGTTGCTATGTTTTATTTATATCTCGATTTATATATAAATTATCTTACTTAATTGTTACTATACCTTCTCGTATGCATACCACCCTTACGCGTATTGGACATATTTTCTTATAATTATCAAACTATTAGTAAAAACTAAATATAAATATATATTAATCTGTATTTCATAGTATTTAAAAAGGTTTGCGTTAATTATAACAACAACATATTAGTAATTGCAAATAACAGTTGAGCTTAATTATTAAAAACAACCGCCCTAAATAAAAAAAGCTACATATAGTCCACAGAGAGTTACTAATATATTTTTGTAATAATTGTACATTTACTTATACTTATAGGCACTCGTGTAGGTATTATTTTATTTAACAGTAGAGCTATCATCTTACCACCAAATAATAAATTAATACCGTGTGTCCGCGAAAACAGTAGGTATACTGTATAATTAAATTACCCATATTACTCAGTATCCTACCTTATACATATTTTTGAATTCTGTTTGCGGGATATGAAACTAGACTTTTAGATTAAGTATCAATCTCCCGCAGACAGAATTCTAAAATATGTATAGGGCACTGAGTAATGTAGGTAATTGCATTATACTATTATAGAGTGTACTCAGTTTTTGCCTCGGTTTTTGCGGATACTGTAAGTATATATTTATTTATCTAATCACCTATCATTTTAAAATTTTTTTTTTAAAATTACTTATAACAGTTAAAACTTACTTTAGTGTTCATAAATTTATTATCACCTATGATTTAAAACAATATAAGTTACGGATTGGTTTACCAAATAAGTTATGCGGAAATCATTAATATGAGGTGATAATTCGTAGTTAACTAGTTGTTGCTAAGTTATTATATCATATAAAAACACTTATTTTTAGTTTTTTAGTACCTACATTTATAACTACCTATGATTTAAAAAATATTTAAGTTACGGATTGGTTTACCAAACAAAATATGTGGACAAATATTAATATGAGGAAATTAGGAATATCAATAATAATAAATAAATAGTATAATCTACTATTATTGTTAAGTTATATATTTATTTTTTAACTATAACTATATATATTTGTTGGTTTTTCCTAAAATATTTACAATTACCAATGATTTAAATAATTTTAAAGTTACGGATTGGTTTACTAAAGAAATCATGTGGACAATATTAATATGAGGAGATAACTCGTTGATCAGTGTTTTATTAATTAATTTTAGTAAGTGTAAATTGTATTATTTATTTTGTTAGTTTTTTTGTTATAGGTACATTTAAGATTGCCTATGATTAAAAAATATTAAAGTTACGGATTGGTTTACCAAAAATAATATGTGGATAACATTAATATGAGGAGATACCTAATAGTGGCTAATACTTATATAGTTAGTTAATAGTAGATCCTAAGCTCTTGAAATGCAATTAAAGCTTTTGAATTGGTACATAGTAAAAATTAATTTTAGTGAGGGTTTAATTTAATTTAATATCTTTGAATTTTATAAATATTAAAGTTATAGATTGGTTTACCTAGGAAACATGCGGACAAGATTAATATGAGGAGGTTGGACTGACTTATTAAAGTATTTAATTATTGTTAATTGTTAAGGCGTCCCTACATTTTTTTAAAAATTAATTTCGAAGTTAATAAATATATAGGGGTACCTATTGTTATGCGTTTTATTAAAATGTCGATACCTAGGTAAATTTGTGTTTTTAGTTTTTTACCTTTCACTGAAACGCAATTTTTTAAGTTCCTAGCAACACACCTAGCTACTTCAATACTTATTTAATGTTCGTAAATGTATGATCACCTATGATTTAAAACAATTGAAGTTACGGATTGGTTTACCGAATAAGTTATGCGGAAAACATTTTTATGAGGTGATTATATTTCTCGTAGACTTAGTAAAATGTTTTGAAAAAATACTGTTTGTTTTTATAAATTTACAATCGCCTATGATTTTAAAAATATTAAAGTTACGGATTGGTTTACCAAAGAAAACATGCGGACAATATTAATATGAGGAGATAACTCTTAAATCATCAATTTTTGATTTGCTTGACCTTATTATTTGTTATTTTTTTTTATATGGGTACATTTAAGATTGTCTATGATTTTAAAAATAATAAGTTTTGGATTGGTTTACCAAACAAAATATAGTTTAAATATTTGTTAAGTTAAACATTCTTTAAAACTAATTTTGAACTATTTAACCATTAATTATTTGTTGTTTTTTCCTGAATTTACAATCGCCTATGATTTAAAAAAATATTTAAGTTACGGATTGGTTTACCAAAGAAAACATGCGGACAATATTAATATGAGGAGATAAATCGTAAATCAGTGATTTTTGCTAAGTACCTAATACATATTGTATTTGTATAATATAAACCTATTAGGTATATTTTGTTAAGTATTTTATATATTTAAGACCTATGATTTAAAAATATTGAAGTTACGGATTGGTTTACCAAAAATTGTTTGCGGATAACATTAATATGAGGATGTACCAAACTATAGTTACTAGTAGATAAGTAGGTTTTGTAAAATGATTTATTGAGTTTTCAAAGCCTTTTGAATACCTACATAGATGCTTTAAATTATTTCGATGTTTCATGATTTTAAAATTGTGTAAGTTACGGATTGCTTCACCAAAAAGAACTCGTGTATGAGATTTTAAGGGGGATTTAAAATTACCTATTATGTACCTATGTGTTTTACCCATGGGTTAGAAAATATAAAAAAAGTTAGAAATTAGTTTTAAAGTTTATAAAATTCAGATATATAGGTGTATGAATTAGGAGGTAGGATATCCTGTAATACTATATTATTAGAACGATACAATGTACGTATATAATACAATTATTATTTATGCAATGTTTATACTTGTATTTAAAACCTAAATATTTAATGTAAATTTTTAATTTCATTATTTTAATTCGAGTTTATTTAGTTATTCACTTCAACGGCATGTGTATTATAATATTATTCAAGGTTAAATCACATTTAATAGTTTTATTTAAAAGTTGATATGTACTTATCTTCTGGTGTATTTAAATGTATCTTATAATGTTTCGATAAAAAAGGATATAAGAATATTGATTTAGGAAAAAGATTTATTTTATATGACATTATATTTGTTTCTGTTTATTACAAGAAGGATTACCACATTTATTTATTTTTTAAATGAAGGATTTAGTCTACTTTCAGAAATAAATAAATTTGTCATAATAAGTTTATTAATTTGTATATGCTTGTATTTTTGGTTTGTACTTTAAAGTAACTTTGAACTTAGTACATAGATATAATTTAAAGCGTATTGTTATCAGAATAATTTACGTCAGCTATTTTGTACCTTTGTTATGTAGGATTAAACAAAATTAAATAAATGTTATAACGTGGGTAGGTACAAGCTAGAAACTCTTTTTGTTGCATGTTTATAATTTTTTAGATATCTACTAGGGTAGTACTACCTACTATAAAGTACTCGTTTGTTAGTAACATAAATAGTCTTATTATACCTTCTATAATATCATAATGGTGGCTTTATTATTTAATTTTTTCATTAAACGTTTATTTGTGTTAATTTTTAAAGTCTTATTAGTTGTAGATGTGAAAACGAGTGATTTTGTTTTTGAATTTAATATTCATTATTATATGAGTTTGTTTTTTTAGTAAACTGTCGAATATAATAATAATATATAGATAGGTACATAAGCATCTTTATCTGGCTAAACTCTTAAAACTAAAAATTAGGCCGTTTTTTTTATTGATCTTTTTAAACTCTGTGACTAAGGCCATTAGCTAATTTATTTAACTTACTTAATCGATTATTAATAATAATATAATACCTATGTCGTCAGTTTAAATATTATATTGCGCGCGTCTCAAATCGACGTTTGGTGTATTACATTTCGTATTTCCAATTGCGCATACGTTATTGCTTATTAGTTATTAATGTAGTAAAAACATATTTATGCAGCTGCGTTGTAGCTGTGCTGTATATGCGGATTCGGCGAAATAAATTAATAAACAGACTTTCAGCTACCGAAACTTCCGCGATGATGTAATCGCGCGCTCGGTGCGACGACAGCCGGTTGCTGTGTTACCGCGCCAGCGACGTACCACGGACGACGCTCCTCATCGGAGGGTCGGGGTCGCGAGCGATTTAGGGTGCTCATCGCGTGCCGGCGTGTGGGGGAATGGCTTCGTATTTGTCTGTTTATTTCTGTTTCGTAGCTGGTAACCCTCCTTCTCGATCACATTTCTCGTAACCGTGTACGAGTCTGTTGACATCGCTATATATTATTTCAATTTTATATTTTCGTTGTCGTTTGTTGTTACGAAACTTCAGAAAACTGCCAAAGATGAGAATAAAAAAAACTCGTATATGCAGTTACGCCACTCTCGCTATATAGCACCACAATATTATCGTAATGTTGCGTTTCGTGTAGGAGTCTGTGCATGTAGTTCTCCTGCGCGTGCGCGCTATATACGTTCACGACTAAGTAGTTGATCGGCGGCGGAAACCTTGGTGCGGGCATTGTCCTCTATCATCAAGGTCACCTTAGCTCTTCCAGAGCCCCCCGCCCAGGCCACTTCTGATCGTCATTTTCTGTGCTTGTACACACCACACCGTACCCCTCGAACATGCGCTACACTTATCATCGTTGTAACATGCGAGGCGGCGGCTGATCGTTCGTTTCGTGTTTTATTTGCTTTGGGGCTTGTTGGGCCTGCAGTCCCTGTGAGATTTTTTCCATGCATCGTGTCGGCGGCGGCATCGTTTTTCGCAAAACCGGTTAGATCGTTATTTTATTGTACTGCAGTGGCAGTGTGGCACCGGTGTTAAGTTGTTGTTGTTGTTGTTGTTGTTGGTAGCGAGATTTGGTAGATTCGTGAACCGCCACCAATCATTACGTACTAACCAAAACTAACCAACGTCAGCTACCACCATCTCCAAGAAAATTATTCCTCTTTCCTTCTCGCAGTCGACGGAGTTGTTTCATATATTATTAGATTGCTGTTCTGAAGACTGTTCTTTTTGGGATTAGGTGTCTGCCAGACACCGGGACACGATAATATGTTAGTGGCTTGAAATAATTGTTCTTATGTTCTATTACTATTTGAATCATCATTTAATATAATTCAGGGATCCCCAAGCTTTCGTAAAGCGGGCTTAAGTGAGATACATTTTGATATCGAAGGCCAAAATAGTTTGGGGAAAGGTAGATACATAATGATATTGAAAAGAGAGAAGAGAAGATTCATGGTATTACAAAAAATAGCTATACATTTTTTTTATTGAACGACTGGTTATTGTCCACTATTTATATATTATATAACATATAGCCAGGATCTAGGAGTTGAGGATTAAATCATCAGTCAGCTGGTCGGCATTAATGAACAAGATTGACAGGCTTTTGGAATTTTTTGATAATATACTTAATATAATATTGTACCTTTTCTAAAATACATCATGTAAACAAACTACTGCTCAAATGAATACTACTATAGGTGGTATTATTTGTATAAATAGGTATAATAGCAAATATCTAAAACAATTTGTTGTTGAAATGTTCACACTTTTATTACCTATAAATATGTAGGTATTGCTTAAACATTGACAATATTAAAGGAAGTTGATGCTAAAAAAAGTTAGACAGGATACAGAAACTGGATTATGGTTGGATATTAAATTCAGAAATATTGATAAACCACAATAATAAATATACTATTTTATGCAATACAAACTTTCTTAGTGCATAAAATAGGTAATAGAAAATACTGTAGTTAATTCTCCTAATTATATTATGAATTTTATTATATCCTACTTTTAAAATAGATCTAAAGTCAATAAAAAATTGTTTATAGATTGCATCCTCAACAAAAAAGTTATGGGGAGTCGAAGAAGGCAAAGAAGATGGACCTAAAGGCATACTTAATTTAAATGATCATCATCACCAAATGTGGAGAGATTCCACTTGGAGTTCTAATAGTAAGTCTAAAATTTTTTAATAAATAATTGTTTATCCAACTTACCTACTTTAAATAAATCCTTGTTTTCTTGCCAACTAAAGATGTTTTATGTCCATTTGGTACTGGACTTAGGTATTAAACTTTTACATTTCTTATGGGGTTTTTCTAATATTAACTCTAATGTAATATGAATTATTAGATATTTAAATTTAAATTCATAGCTTTCAAAAAAGTTTCCTTAGAGACAAATCGTGAATCCAAATCATACTTTTCATATTTACCTATAAATAAGTAAATTAATGGTTGGATATGGGTTCCTGGATGGGTATATTTATTGATTAGTTTTCGATACGGAGTCTATCAATAAGAAGGTAACTGATAATATTCCCATACTCTTACAGATTTTTTATTGCAAATGTTGGCTTAACATTAAATTACCCATGTCACCATTTAAAGAGACAGTTTAAAATCATTTTGAAATATTGTGATCTTATTGTTAATTATATTATATAATGTGTACTTCTGTAAAAGTAAGTCACTGCATATATCTACCAATAACATTTACAATAGAATGCGACAATTTAGTTATTTTAATAGCGTAGATAATGTATTCAACATAAATCAAGTTCAATAGCATTACTTCACGTTGTTGTTACTGTGCACCACTGCAGTATACTAAAGTTATAAAAAAAACCAGTCTTCTACTTAATAATTTTCATTTTCACTATTACATCAAGAGTAGTGCAGTCAAATAACAGAACCGGTTTTATCTTTTATTCATATTTTTAGTTCTCAATGCATAATATTGTGTATCTGTAAGGAGCAAAGAAATATTCTAATAATTGTGTATTTTATATTTTTACATGTTGCCAGATGTATGTTTACAAATTAAGATAATAGCTTTAATAGATGGCTTATTGATTGTTGAATTGTTTTCACAACTATTAATAAAGAAGTGTTAATTGACATTAATCTATATGCATGTAGTAAAAATAATTACAAATTTAAATAAACTCATTAATTTAAATTGGTTTAAATGAAAAAAAAATAAAAAAATATTCTATCACACATACCTAGCATTAGATTAAATCAGAACAAATTATGATGTAAGAAACAACTCTATCCCCCAGTATCACAGAAAAATATATTTTGGTTAGGTATATGTCAGAACTAAATAATAAATATTTTATGTTGAATTATTTTTTTTATAGCAAGGAGAGGGGCTGGTTTTCCAGTTGGTAATGATTCTGGCAATATATTATCTCCGAGATCATCAGAAGCTGGAATTGGTATGAAGATGGTTGAATATGTTTTAGCCAGTACACCAAATAAAATGGAACCCCTAGAGCCTAGAATGAGAAATTTAGTTATTGTATGTATACTTCAAATATAATACACTAATAATACTAAGACATATTAATGCCCGTTTTTTTCAGAGTTCTAATGATGGTGAAACTATAAAGAAAGAAAAAGAAAAACCACCGAGTTCTCCCTATGATTCTGTAAATAGTAATAAAAAAGAAATGGAAAATGGAAATTGTTCAACTGTTGTTCAACAAAATGGTATGGTAGTTGTACAAAATGGCTTAGACGAAGATAAATATATCAAGTTAGTGTTGCTGGTTCATTTTGGCCAACTATATATTTAATAATTATGATAATTTGAAATTGTATATGATTCTTTTTATTATGTTATGTGATATTATTTATTTTTAATTAGTTTTTGGTAGTAATTTATATATATATATATATATAATTAATTAATTAACAATGATTTGGTTCTACTGTATTTTAAAATAATGATACAATTTATTAAGACTTTATTTTTATCTTTTACGTTTTTCAATTTTGCTTTGAAATTAGTAGTCTTGGTTTATATTTTGAACCTTTTTATCAACATTAGTTATGAATAAATAATAACTGCTTTCAGACAAATTTGGTTTATGTGACGAAGCTTTTAAAACAATTCAATTGTTATCTGTTTTTATAGTTCCAAATATATTTGTTTTTCTATCCACATCGGTAGTTTCGTATTTTACTTTAACTTTATATTAGTAATAAACTGGTACTAGATATTTAATACATTGAAAAGTCTATTATTAGGGTTGCCAACCGGCTGGTATTTTTCCATTTTATTTCACATCCATAGACTGAAAGCTGGTTGCCGGTATTAACCTATAAAAAGCCGGTATTTTCACCTGATTGAGAGTTTTGATATAAATATATAAATATTTTATCGTTTTTGTGAAATTGGTTATCAGATATTGCTGTCAATATATCGTATAATCTTAATGACTTCAGACGTCTATCGTCAACTTTGACATTTTTATAAGTAGTATGATTAGTATGTACCTTGTACCTACTATGGTGTTGTCAAACGTGAATATGTGATATTCATAGAGTTCAGTTTCAGATATTATTCAATTTATTAAATTAGTATTAAATAAAAATTCACTGAAAATGACTTTTTTTGTACACTTGGGCCGGTATTTTCCAAATTAAAAGTTGGCAACCCTACTTATTATATATAATACATATTTTTAACTTATACCCTACCAGAAAAATATTATAATTTTTACATATTGTATATATGTAATCAGTAAATTTTCTATAATTATCGTAACTATAGATCTTCAGTTAGATTCTGAATTTTTAATTTATTGTGTCCAGTAAATACTTAGATTAATTTTTAGCAATTTGTTTAATACTTCAATGTTTACTTAAGTACTTATTCTTAATTTTAAAATCATCTAATAGTTCGATTTTAAAACTATATAATATGAATCCAAATTAAGGCATGTTTATTCATAAAAATAAGAATTTTCATGATATACTAAGATAGTTGAAAAATAAGATAATTATATTTCTAAAAAAATGAAGTGAACCAAAGTAATCCAACTCTTATCAAATCCATTCAAATGGTATATTATATTAAAATTTTTAATTCTGGTTTGTTCTCATATTCAATGTATGGTGGTGTCTTAGTCCTAGTCTGTAATTTTCAATGGGGGTTATATACTTGTATAAGTCAATCATTATTCATGCTTAGTGTGTGATATGACTTGTTAGTATAAGTAAAAAATAGTGTATTACACATTGTGCCCATGATACATATTAGTATTCTCATGTACATCCACATGAGAGTGGATCTGATATTGTATTTCAAAATACTTTTTGAATAGAAAAATGCTTCAGCTGTGACAGAATTGAAAATTTTGCTGGTCTGATTTTAAATCTTCAAAAACTAAAAATCTTAAGATTGCTTGCCGTAATTTATTAAACTTATTGCAACATTTTTTAAAATTTGAATTTCTACTTTGGATAAACAATATACTTAAGTAAACATCTTTAAAATCTTGAAATTTTGTTTCATGACACCAAGTCATAAATTCATGTTTTAATAAACACTTAGATTTAATTTTAAAAAATATGGTAAAGGATCTTAAGGTTTTTACAAAACTAAAAGAGCATCAGCTAAGTAAATCTCAAAGAATTATGTCACAGCAGATCAAAAATCAATATATTTTTCATCAAATAGAATTTTTGTTACCACATTCTAATAAAATGTTTTAAATATTGAAATTTTATTAAGTACTTTTAAAATATTTAAATATTTAATGAATTTAATAAGTTTATTATACAAAATCTCAATAAATTATTATTGGTTATTGTATTGGTTATTAAAAAAAATGAATAATGCTGGTATTCTTACTGTTAAGAAAATTCACATAGAACATTTTAAATATAGGAATATATCATCTTATTTAGTAAATATTTATAATTTTAATATTTGTATAACTAGGCGATGAAATGTAATTATAGATTGTTTATTATTAGCAGTAAGTCAAATGTATTATTTATTTAATTAATTTTCTCAGTATTTTATGTGTATTTTTTTTAATATTGTTTAAATTATAAAAATATTTATTTTTAAGTTATTTCATCATAATTTTAATTTTTATTGACTAATTAATACATTATATTACATTTATTTAATTGTATGACTTAAAATTTTCTTTTCATACATGCAAATATTAAATTTACACTCCCTATTAATGGTTTAGTTTTACTAGTTAAAATAATGTTCTCTTAAAAATTAACCAACTATAACATTTAAAATAATTATTTACTTACTGCATATATCCCTATGTAAGTTTGTATTTTAAGTTTTTCAATTTACTTTTAGATTCTGAGCGAAGCGATGAATGTATTGATATTACAATGATGTGTTTTTTTTAAAATTTTTTTAACTTTTTTTTTTATTGTTGTGTCTATCATCACCTTTTAGGACGGTAAAAGTGCTTGGATTTTCGTCAACGGTAACTTTTCTGATAGGAAAGTGAATCTAGTTGGTACTTTGGGGAGTTTGACTGAATGTTTATAATTGCAATTCCTATACACCATAACATTTTCCAAATATTTTGACTTATTTAGAGCTGTTTACGGACATTGTCAATTTCCATTTTTTTAAGTTTTTTTTTCTATAAATATCAATAAAATTTTATCTGTTGAGTAAAAAAGCTTGAAAATTTAATAGAAGGCTCCTAGGTTATTTTTTCAAAGGCAGATGAAACAAATTAAAAATCAATAGTCACAGTTTTTATTTATAAGCATTTAAAGTTCAAATTTTGACAAAATACGGAAAAATCACGAAAATTAGCAAATTATTTTGAGATGAGAATTCATAAAATTTTTTCTTTTTAAATCTAAGATTTGAAAATGTAATATAAGATTACTCATAAGTTTGTCTACCTTTGTCAAAAAAAAAAAAACGTCTACAAGAAACTTAAATTAAATTTTTATGAGCGTCTGAAATTTATATTTTTACAACATTTGATATTCACTCAATTTCTCATGTAACGATTTTCTTATTTTGTTATAATTAAAAAACGAATGACTGTAGATACTTGAAAATTTCACTGAATGTTTATATTAGCATTTTCTATACACCATAAAATTTTGAAAATAATTTGACTCTTTTTGAACTGTTTACGGACTTAGTCAGTTTTCAATTTTTTTAGTTTTTTTTTCTATAAATATCAATAAAATTTTATTTGTTGTGTAAAAAAGCATGAAAATTTAATGCAAGGCTCCTGATATAATGTTACAATTGCAGTTGAAAAATATTAAAAATACATAGGCACAATTTTTTTTTATAAGCATTTAAAGTTCAAATTTTGACATTTATCAAATTTATAATTTATTAATTATTTTGTAGTTAAAAATGTATAAAATGTTTAACTTTTATGGCTAAGGATTGAAAATTTAAAACAAGGCTCCACATAAATAGGTTATATATAAATTACTTTATTCACAATATCATCAAATATACTTGGTAATATCATAGGCTGACTGACCGTTTTCGCTCAGAATCGTTTTTCTTATACAATGATATTATATTATTGAATTCAAATTTAACACCATCCATTACAGTGACCCACTTGTAACCTACTGTACAGCAGAGCGACATCCACTTATCCACCTTTTTTATCATGTTTATTTATTAATACTTTCAAATTGTACAGTAAATATCCATGAATTAAATATAAATTTAAATTTGATCTCACAACAGAATGATAAGTATTTAGTGATATTAGATACTGCTAAATGTATGACCCAAACTCATTTGGTCTAATTCAAATATCAAAATGGACTAAATAACTAGCAGTTCGGTTTTAAAATTGAAAATTGAACTTGGTTTTGTCGAAAGACATTAGAAAGACATTATTTTTATTATTTTTATTTGATATAATATGATTAAGTTAATTTTTTAATAATTAAGTTTATCAATAATGTAAAATATATTTTAATCTTCTGATTATTTTTTTACAAGTTTTGGTTTGTGTTTGGTTCAGTTTGTTTTTATAACCCAAACTAATATTAGGTACAATAATTATTATATAATATATCTTAAATATCTTATATTTATAAATAATATATTATATATTATATTATAAAATAAAATATTATGTACTCAATCTTTCGTAATATTTGTGTGTAAAGTAAGAAGAAAAGGTTATAATATGTTATATAAGAAGATGTCTGCGCTCTATTTGTTTATTTCCGACTCACTGACAACGTGGTAAATTTGTGTTCAGCAGATCCAATTTCGAGTAATTAGCTTTAGTATTAATGTGATTTGACCTATTATCAAACTTATAGTTGTTATAAACTCAATTCTTCGGTGTCATTTTTAGGATAATTTAATTTTAAAGAGAGTTGATAATTTTAAATTGTAACAATTTATGAACTTATTTCTCTCATAAAAATTGAAATATTCTAAAAGAGTCCACATAGAACACGGATAATGTTTTTAACTTAATGTTTGATGATAGATCAATTACTCTAATAAAAAATGCTAAAAACACAAAATTGGTTATACTGTAAATGTTCTATGCTGTACATGGGTCAGAGAGATAAAACAAAACATGGTTTACCGACATCTTCTTATATCAGAATAAGAATTGCGCATCATGACATAACTCTGCGGCGTTGCATTCCTCCTGTCTACAGATTCGTTAAATGTCGAGAATGATCGTTTATTGTTGTGCTCCATATTTCTGATACAGTGGGTTGTGTCACATGTGGGGCGATTACATGTTGGGCTTATGAGTAGTATAAGCAACTATAGTGGGGATAGTTGCGCGAATAGAACGTGTTTTCTTATGTTGCCCGAAATATTTTTATAATGTATAGAGTATAGTATATTTTATTTTATTTATATTGTATTTATGTATTTCTTAACTTATATTCTTATTATTTTTTGTGGTAGGTCCTTACGTAACTTTTCAGTATTTAGTGATTGAACTATAGTTTGTTTGTTTTTTTATATAAAAAATAGTAATTAATTATTTGTATAATGCATTTCTGACTTACTTCTTGCTATGGCTATACCTTTACTGCTGATTCTTTTATCTAAAAACTAATTTTTTAAATTCCTTATTAGTTATTAGGTACAAAGCAGAATATTTTTTGGTAAATTGCAATGTATAAAAATTAAATTCAAAAATTAAAAATGTATGTTGTCATTAAAAAAGGTTATTGGACGTCAGCATACTATTTGTTTACTCACTCTGAGCCACGTGAAACATTTACGTTTAGCATAACCAATGCCATGTTAATACTTTTAAAATTAGAGTGAAGGTAGTATTAGTATACTATCTAACCTAACCTAACCTAATAAAAAAACTTTAAATTAAGAAAATAACATGTTGGCTATTTTATGATTATTTAATTTTTGTGCATGTTATGAGTGTATAAATTATTGCAATTTAAAAAAAGCTTATTATTATAAATTGTATAAAAGTTAAAATATCGTAAAAAAGCCATTGTAGGGACACATGTAATGTTCTTAACTGATGTTGATAATAGGTGAATTAAAAGTAACAGGGTTGGTTCTACTAAACATACATTTTCTATGTTAAGCATGAGTCAGAGAGAAAACAAATTATGTGTAGACATCCTCTAAAAATATAATTTTTTTTCGAAAATATAATTATGTAAAAATAATATTTTTAAAAACATTTATTGATTTAATATTGAGTGTGTTTTGTTTAGTGAATCACCTGATATATATAATTATAAACTAAATTTGTCATTTGTCATTTAGTTTCAATGTAAAATATGCTTAGATATTTAAAAAATAAATGTTATTAATTTGTGATTCATACAAAATAAGATATATTATGTAATTATAACAAACAACAGATTCTGAGTTGATTTACTTAAACTATAATTTATTGTATGTGTATAGTCCCATAAATGTATTCAGTATATATTATTGAATAATAAAACTTGCAATATTAATGTGCAATAAACTTCCTGATATATTTTTACATAAAAATTTTATAAATTGTATATGATGTTTTAGTCGTCAAGCATCACCATGTGAAGAAGAAATCAACAAAAATGCAATGAATTCAGTATCAAGCAATCAAGTAGCTAATGCTGGTTCCAATAATGTAGTGGTGATTGACAGTTTGCATGGTGCACTACACCAAGGACAACTAATGAATCATCATCACCATGGAATGACTATGCCTTTACACCAACAATTCCAAGTACAAGGCGATCCAAATCAAATGGATCTCAATTCATACCATGCCAACAATGCTCAACAACAACAAGGCGCTATTGACTCCCAGGGAAATGTTATGACTCCATTTGATATTCAGGTATGTTTTATATTTGTACAAAAATATTAGTACTTACCTAGTTTTAAAATTATATAATAAATGGTAAAGTAGGAAGTATTAATTTAAGTTAATGAAAGTTAATGATAAAAAAAGAAACTGGAAATTATTGTTGATATAATTTTGTAATTTTAAGATAAAATTACTTTTTGTAAAATATCCAGTAAATAATCATTTAAATAAGCAAATTCAGTATTTGATATATTTTCATCATAATTTGTATTTTCCTACGAAAATTAACTTAATAGTTATTTACATAAGTGATAATATTATTTATATTTATGAATAGGATTCGTTAATAGAATGTTTATTGTACATTTTTGAAATGTTATTCTTCTTTATTTGCATTAATATTAGCATAATATGGAAAATCAATTAATTACTTATATACTGCGGTTTACACGTCTTATAAGGTTATTTTATCAAGGTTATACTTGGTTGTCACTCAATATGTCCTATCCAAATACAATAAGTTCTAAATAAATGTCCTAGAGGCGTTTAGAACTGCATATTCTGTCGCTAGATTGATCATCCTGTGAATAATAGGTGAACCACATGCCGCCCAGAATGTAATCCTCGAAAAACAGACGACGCATTTCGGCGAATCGGAGTGATAGTACTAGAAAATACACTATACCTGTACATTAATCGTTACAATTTCGTCGTATTTCATGTCTACAGACGTATTATATCACTATGATACGCATTAACGGGCTCGTGTACAGCGTCTCAAAAACTGTTCCATCTATAAAATATTTTGTTGAAAGTCATACAGCGCGTCGACCTTTTGCTTTAAACTGGTCGACAGAAAATGTCGTGGTTACCATCACGCGATTACGATATACATTTATAGACGGCCGTCTTACCCATAGTATACGCCGGTAACCATGGCACCGGTACTTCTTGGTAATTCTGATACTGGTTCAGTGGCAACTTTAAGCATGCGCCTGACCAGGGTGAAGTTCTTTACTAGCTTTACGTCAGTGACCGTGGTGTAAGCTCGACCGAAGTAATCGCTGTCCATTTTGGTATACTGTAATGATTGCCATATATTCTGTCAATTAGTGAATCGGTCGTCCGCGCCACCCGTTTTCTCTTGGCTTCGTATAATTTATATATAAATAAATCGTACGTGTACCGCGTGTATGGGGCATACCAGGAGTATTATATTTTAGTGGATACCGGTATAATTAGATATGGTGTGAAATCGAAGGCCGAAAGTTAATTATTTTGCGTTTGACGCATAAATGTATATAATAATATTATATATTTTTATTAAGGGGTTATGTATATGCAATTTCGTGTATCGTGTGTAGTTTAATCGTGTGCTTTACGCCGCAATGTGGTTTGCGTCTGAAGGAAGATGATTACCTACTATTAATAGATACTGGATATATTATTATGTTTTCAGAAACTATATATTCACACATTACATGTGACAACTACCACTGTCCACTGTTATTTTTGGTGTGTCACCTGTTTATGTAACACCATTGATTATACATAGTATACATAGTAAATCCATTTGGTTTCATTGTCTATGGAGAATCTGAACTGAGATCAGTAATATTCCAAAATTATGGTAGTACGAAAAGTATACTTTTTCGTGGTTTTTTTATTATATCGATTCAGATGTAACCTCGGATATAACGGATTTCGAATGAACTCCGATTTAGTCTTATGGAATTCTTTTTTAAAATTATCTGATCATACATTTTCATCGTGTAATGAATCAATACTCACAAAAGTATGCAAAATGTTTTATAGTACCTACCTACTACCTTTAGCTTTAAAAATGGGTATGTTGAAAACAATTTCCATTTTTCATGCGAAATATTTATATACATTCATATAATCAATTTTATATGCATAAACTTTTTTTTTCTATTATGCTTTATTCTGATATTTATTATTATAATATTTTTTGTTTTAATTCCACACTTGTTCGATTTGTTGAGTATTCTTGTGTTAACGAATTATCTTTTTTCAATATACTTGTGCCAAGCATTACATTTTTCGCCAATAAGCATTTTCAATGCACACATAAATATGTCAGCCATCACACTTGGTGTTGCCAGGATGATAGTAAATATTTTGTCGTTAAGTGAATTTTGCCAGGGGGGAATACAGGAACAGTGTTAGGCAATTTTTTCTCCGACAAAAATAGTAAGATGTTATACCTTCTCATAAACCGCGTTTGTTGGCGTCCAACCGATATTCTGGTTGTATTCACATAAATAAATTTCCACATTTGTTAATATTATAAATAATTTTTATTAATCATACAAAATATTATATTGGATATAAATATATAAGTAATGAATAATACCTACATAAAAATAATAATCTAAGAATACCCAACAATTATTAATTATGGTTGTGCAATTATAATTCTTGCAAGGTTAAAAAATTACAATAAGTACTTATCTCAAATTTAAAAATTGTAATATGTTACAGATTTCTATAACAAGAATCTTTTATTAATTGATTATGCAAAAGCTAAGGGTGTAATTGTGTGTTAAATGTTGAGTAGCTTGCCATTATTCATGCTATTTTAAAATAGTTTTTGGTGCAATACTCTAGACGGTGATAAAATAAAGGTTTATAGTTTAGACGAATTTATACAAAACCTTTTATGTTTGTGTTTCTGATATTGGTGTTATCAAATATTCTGTTTTGCATTTAGCTGAAAATCGAACATTTATTAAAATTCTATGAACGTACTTAATTTGTGATTGTTGACTTTTTATACTTGATTTTAGTATGTATAATATGGGTATGTACATAATGAATATTGACGTGATTTAAGTGTACGTAGGCACCAATATTGTTTATTAATATTTCGATGTGCGGAATCGAACAGAGTTAAAGTGCACATATCATTAGTATTTAAATAACGTTAAAACTCACCTATTAATATCATAATAAAAATATTTTATGTGCAATACTTTGCACACTTATACAAAATATAATTTAGGTTTATTATTTTAGCTTAGGTATCGAACGTATTACCTATAAACGTTATAATATACAATTCCTATAATAAGTTAATAAGAATAAATATTTTTTTTATAATTGATTTAATAATTTCTAAAATATATAATAAGTAATATAAAAAACGTTTATTAAATTTTTTATTCCTACTCTTAATTTTAATTTAAAATTTGCGTCTGATTTTTTTCAGTGACATTTTGTATTAATTTTGATAAAATAAATAATTTATTTTTTGAGATAAAGATTAATTTACTATTTTATTGTGAGTGTTTTATAACAACATTAGCCTTTGCGCAAGTGTTTGTCGTTCACACGGGGCGGGGTTGCCCTAAATTGCCGGTAGTAAAGGAATGAAGATAGTCCGAGCAACAAAAAGTGATGGATATTGATCTCAATTCTCTTGTGATGGATAAAATTACAGGTCAAAGAATTGATAGCTTTTTTCTTGCTAAATATAAGAAATCACTAATGAACTCTTTAAGTACATATAATAATATTATATTGTACTGATTTTGTAGTTTGAAATAGTTATTATTTTGAAATATAAACGGTATATTCTTAAAAATTTTTTAACCAGAAACCAGATTTTTAAACAAAATCCTAATTTTGATTTTTTATGTATAAATATTACGATATTATAAATGGTATTTTTACTATATAGGTCAGTTTTTTAAATTTGCTTGTTGCCATCGCTAGAAAATTAGTACCTATATTTTTTTAATTCTCCATGTCCTAAGAACACGTACGTTTTTAATTATTATGTTGGGTGCATTATTTTCATAATTCAGTTAAATAACAACCAAAAATAACGAGAAAGTGGAACAATGAGTTGTGTTTAAAATTTAAATAATTTATGCCAAGTACCAGATATCTGTTGAATTATTATTATGCATTTATGCGAGCTATATTATGCTCATATTTCAAAAGCATTATATTTTTTGATGCAAATAATGTACATTTGAATAGTATTAACAGAGTTTCTTTTCATACATCATATAGTGGTATATACTTGTTAAATGAGTTAGGATTTTTGATTAGAAATGCTTTGTTAGTGATAATTGGTGTTAACTTGCATTTTTGTGTTTTTAACATTCATGATCATATTTATTTTGTCTTTTATTTATTTCTTATCTAGTCTTACATTACTTTGATGTCATGGGACACACAATATAAATTATCATACTATTCCTTAAGACATTAGTCAAATTGTCTAATTCGTCTATACCAACCTCGTCATCACTTATTTAAATTCATAAATTTCATTATTTTGTTTAAATTAATTTGTATTGTAAAACTTCAGTAAATCGCGTGTTTGTTAAGTAGTTCTATATACACAGCACGAATTTTAATTCAAAAACAATGCAGTCGTTATTATTTTTCATGAAACTGTTAACGAGTATAATATAAAGTATAAACTCGGTAACAAATCAAACCACGCGCTACTTAACGAACGAGCCAATGCCCGCTAAAAGTTTTCCGGCTTAATCGGTGTGACATTAAATCGTATAGTGGTTTACGACAAATCTTAAATGAATCACGAGTATAACGAGGGGAGAGTAGTAATACGCGACTCAACTGTTGTCCCTACGCGCAGGGAATTATTGCATTTTGCGGTTTTCGAAAACTAGGTATATTACGTAATTAAATTTTCCAAGCGTTCGGAGCTGGTCCTCCTATCTTCCACCTCCCCACTAGGCACCAAACCTCGTAGCGCGCGCGTGTTTCGCAATTTCTACTACTCCGATGCCGCGTATTAATCTCTGTTGACGATGGTGTCGTCGGCGTGTAATAATACAGCCACTGTATAGAGTAGCGGTGGTTGTGTTGTATATAGATAGCTGCTTGTGGTGGTGCAGTACTTAGTGTGGGTGGTTGGGTGGCGGGTTGGCTGACGGACGGACAAGCGAACGTACTTTTCGGTGCCAATTAGAAGACGGATTCGCCGTTACTGCGTGCGCGTACATACGTAAACACATTTGTTCCGCACCGACGACACGACGGCCGATCGTCATGCCGCCGGCCACGGTATCATAAACTCGCTATTGTTATACAACGGCGGCGGCGAGTACGTTGACACGTGTACGCGCGTGCCCGTTCCCTAGACCACGCGCAGTTTTCTCCTCCAGAGGTGTTTTGGTGGACGAGCATGAGGGGAAGATGATGGACGAGGAGGACAGCGGCGACTAGGCGTCAGGGTTTTGTCACAAATATAACCATTATGGCAACGTCACTGTGTACACGGCTATATTATTTTCTGTGTACTTTTTGGTGGAGTTGGCTGTGTCATTATCATCAGGTGTTTTGTACGCGTTCGCGCTCGAGTATGGTAAAATATTGGGTCGTCAGAGTTGTCGTCGGCGTGTAGTGTTGTTTGCTCTGTCTCTCACTCTATCCGTCTCTATTTCTCTCTGTCTCTCTCACTCTTGGTGGTGTGGCGGATGTTAATATGTGGAATTCGGCGGCATGCACGCGATGGGGTTATTAATAGAGAGAGTATAACCGCTGCCGGGCGCACCGGTGTTGTTGGCACGCGTAGACAGGGTGCGAACGGCGCCGCACACCTTGACTGGCCTGTTGTCGGCCGGCCAGATTTTTCCCTCGTACACACCTTTCTGCATCGTTTAAAAAAGCGCTACTAATAATAAAACGTCGACGGAGAAAAAGTGCGTGGAAGTAGAGTCAGTGTTTGTGTGTGTGTGTGTGTGTGTGTGTGTGTGTGTGTGTGTGTGTGTGTGTGGTAGTGAAGAAGAGCGAACAAAAACCGTGTGCGAGAGGTGGAAAAAAAATCAACAAATCTTCGGGATCGGACGCCGTCGGCCGACGTCGATCAATCAGTGTCGACCCAAATACCAATAAAATCGAGGGTGGATATAGGTTGGAGTTGCGTATGCGTGTATGGATGGGTGGGTGAACGCGTGAGCGTGAATGGGCGAGTATTTATTTATTTTTTTATTCACTTTAACACCCTACAATCTACAGTTTTAGTCAAACGGACGAGAGTTCAGTTCATAGCATTAGGTTAAGTCTTTCATTAAAAATACAACGTCTTAATTATTTAAATATATTATATATATTCACAATAAAAAAAAATCAAATTGTAGGATTATTGGATTTTAGTGGTACGATATGTTGATATATAAACTATGTGGTATACAACACATGGTATGTGGCACATATGCACATATGTGGTATTAACACGCAATGAATATTGTGAAAAAGTGAATTGTTTCTAGTGTTATTCGCAGGTACTGTACGATTAAATTATTCGAAACTTTGGGCAATTACTATAACTATTTTAAAGTTGTATCCTGTGCTATGCTATTATATTTACGTATATTAGATCGAGTAGACAAGTTTAATCGTTTAGACATTTAATCTAAGAGTAAGTCTGCTATACGTCTATACCTAATTTGAAACCTATTGACTTTTTACTTTTTACTTTAATTACTTTTTTATATTTTATTTATCCACCCAGATTTTCATGAATTCTTAACTATTGGCCCGTGTACTAAAATCAATCGTAATTGCACACAATTAAGTCCTAGGGAGTATCGTGAGTTTATACTATAATTTATAGAATACGATTATAGTTTTATTACAGACTACAACAGGTCAGTTATTATTGTTGATTTGAGTTTCCTCATAAATAAAATCAATATTATCTTTGAAGGATCAAAAAGTAATTAGCACGATTCCTAAATAATGAATTGTTTATTGCTAGGTACCAGTAGGTTAGGGCAAGCATGTCAATCTAATAGTAAGTGGACCTATACTACTCGTATACGCTGCCGATGAAATAGTCATATCTGATTTCCTATATACTTATTTTTCTATATTAAATTTGTGTTACTTTTTTTTACAATGGTAACATTTTTACATTGGTAAAGTGTAATTCAATATTTGAGAATTTCAAATATGATACTGGTATTAGATTAAATTGGTTAGGTTATTAGAGCACCATACTCAATCATTCAGGTGGTCTTTTGACTGTTGTATTACAGAACTAACGGAATTATTTAATTACTTCTTTACTGGTTATTATTACTAGTATAACGATTTGTTCCGACAACCAAAAATAAAAATCTGCTATTGTATAACTTGAGTATTTGTTTAGTATGATTTTATTAAAAACGTTGGTAAATTTTGTTTTATTCTATATTTGATAGTTGGTCTGTGCGATAAAAATAATGCCAGGAAATATTGAGCTCGTTTAGTAAATACTTAGCAAGTAAATTTAATAAACTAATTTTTTTATCACTGCATCCGAAGGATCAGCATAAAATTGAAATTAGTTATTTATTGTTAATCCATTATATATACAAATAATTATTTTATTTTATTTATTTCATTAGCGTCTTTTAGAAATCTAAAACAGCTGCTATAAAACTAACTTTGATATCGGGATTTTCCCGGCTTACCATTTTTATATAAATACTTGTAAAGGTATTAACACATTTGTTACCTAGTTAAAACTATGAGGATGAAGTAGGTGAAAATTATCATGTTGTTTTTAAATTAATGTATGTTTATCACTTTTTATTAGAAGCTTTGGCATTTTTTAACATAATTATGGGCTGGGCGCAGATATTTATGTTTTTCAACCGATTTTGCGTAATGTTTTGCTTATCTCCATAGAAACGAATAAAATGTTATAATTACACATAATTCCTACTAGGTTTTGTATAAACCTAATTGTATATTAATGGTTCCTTATTAATACATATTTATGATTCATTAATGTTATTAGAAGTGTAAATGTGCAGATAAAATAGAAAGTGTAGTTCATCCGTAATTTACAAGATACAAACAATACAGTATAATTATAACGAATATTATGCAGTAAAGTATTTGGGCTGACAGTGACTAAAGAATATTTTAAAATTCATTACCGATATTGCCTATAGTAAAATAAATGTCAGTTTCAGTATTTAAACCGTACCTATATTGTTTATTTATTTTTATTGTTCTATTATACAAAACTTTTATTTGTGATTTATATTTTTGTTTATTTCAAACAAACTATAGGTAATATAAAACTTGTGTATAAATATACTTTATAATATAATTTAAACTTTTTAACTTGTTAACTTGTTTTGAAAACTAAATAATTCGAATCATTCATATTAGGTATAGTTATTTTTGTCATAAATGTTTTTATTTTATAATATTACCTATTTAAAGTCAATATTGTTATTGTATTCAAATAGTTTATAACACATTGTATTCGTAGTTATTAGTTGGAGAATGCAAATGTGAAATTTCTATTTAATAAACCACGATTATATACAATTTTTGCGGTTTGGCTATTTCCCAATGAGTTGTCACCGTTTATGATTTGGACCATTTCACTTTTCATAAGATAATAAAACCTCTCATTTCTTTCTACTTAGATTACATTTTATGAACTCAATTTGTCTTTTTTCAAATAATTTCCTGCGGATCACGTTCCGTTTAATAATTCGTTCTCACCATACATTAATCATTAGTCATGCCCCGCGAGGGTGGTTCTGCATGACGGTTTCCGCTCAGGTGTCTATTTATGTCCTTGGCGAATCGCTTTCAAGTGTGTCAATATAAATGACTGCCTTGTGATTTATAATCTTTATATTTTTGTATATTTCAGCATAGCTATAGGGTTCAATAAATTTATCGTGAATGACTTTCGAAAATTTAAAATCATATATTATTTTGTCCCTTCAATTTATATAGTTACCTATAGGTAATATTATAGTTATTACATGATGACATACGTAAACTATGCTTAATTAAATATTTTATACACAGGTAACATAATCAGAGTTATATACGTAATATAAATATTATTTATTTCCTTATCATATTTTTCGAATAAAAGTTCATTCTTTAATAATTTCGGTATTTATAGCCCATCTTCCTGTATATACACGAAAAGGGTCTAAACTGAACGATATACAACTAATTAATAATGGTGGCGGTCTGAATGTTGTCTCGTTCAGACTCCAGTAGTTTGGCAAAAACTCTGCTTCCCCTCATTTACCTCTTTCTTTGAATCGTGTGTATCGCTTGTAATTACGATGCTTGTTCATATAAAAATCGTTAAAGCTAATGGAAAATGCTGGATTTGACGTGTTGTTGTTGCTGCAATTAGACACGATGACTGATTTATTTCGTAATGTTTACGTTTAATTTAGTAAATTTTCATTTAGTTTTGTTCCTTTTCCTGAATTTACCTATATTTTTGCATTATAAAACTATAAGTATAATAATCTGAATGCCGCTGTAAATTGATAGTTCAAAATATCTAAAACGATTACGTGACACATGATATCGTAAGGCGATTTATATATTGTTTTCTTTCGTTAACCTATTATTTTTTGAGTGTCACTTTTATGTGTTGGTGGAGCATTTCATAACATTTCCTGAATCATTGCACGATAGGCATATAACGCGTAAAATGTGCCTGAATCGTGTTTGCGTGTTAAAATGAGTAATATAACAGTCTTAAAAGTATAGTATTTCATATTAATTTTCTATTTAGTGTAGAACTTTTGTGTTAAACGTAATTAAAATTGTCTGTTTTTCACGGGTCACAATTTTCGAACGCAAGAGTTGAGTAGTTTTTTTAGTGAAACGTCAAACTGTGTAGTATTTGAGAACGTTATTTTCGAGCATTTAGTATTAACGTGCCAAAAAATGTACTCATAGTTACGTTAGAGAAAAAATGTATATTATTTACAAGTGTATACATATATTATTATTATATAGGTACATGTAAAACAACGAAATCACCCTTAACATCTTTTGGCTTGTAATGTCGTTACTAGACCATCGTAACACGTTTGTTCTGTTAAAAACGTCAGTTGTTGCAGAAGCCATTGGTCTTTTTTTTTACGAGAATCCAAGTGACCCACTAGAGGATTGAAAATTTTCTTTGACCCGTTATGTTTATTGGCCGCTGGCGACCACCGACCGGTTTTATACTACGGCGGTGGTGGCGCGGCGTCCGGGTCGTTAGTAAGAAAACTGCAAAACGCTTGATTTTTTTCTCTTGTTTTATTTGCGAACTATCGTCTTGGGGATATCACACACAAACTGATAATATCATCGCCCCCAAAAAATGTGCCCCCTGAGGTTTATTGTTAACTGCAACCACGTGTATATACGGAAACCCGGGGTATATTTTTTGGGAGATCCACTTCAAATTTTTTATAGAAGTCTAAAAAACAAAAAATAGTAATTTATTTTTTATTTTTATAATACAATTTATTTTTGTGCACACTACCTACATTCTCGTATGGTATGTATATCTCGCCCTCGTCCCCACTCATAATAAGATAAGTTTATTACTACTCAGTGTGCCTCATGTACCTAGTTTACTATTGTTTTGGTCATCGTTTATACGCAAAAAAAAAATATTAAAAATAAATAATCGTTGTTCACGGGTTTCGTTGTTACATTGTGCGTGTGTGAGAGGCACGCGCGTCAACGACCCACGGCGGCCGTGGCGAAGAACATCGCCGCCGCGGCCGTTCGACCATATTATATATTGTTGAGGTTGTCGACCCGTACGCGATGTTTTAGTTGGGCAACCGTGACGCGGCGATCTTTTGGGTGTAATTGCAGCGTTTTCGGACTGTACAGTCCTCGTCGTGGTAGGAGTGTGTGTGTGTCAGGGGGGGGGGGGGGGTTAAGTTTAAGTGAGAAACCGCAACGGTGTCGATATTATATGATGTGTTATATAGAGATGTAATTGAAAACAGAGTTATATATTAAATTGACGATAGTATTGGAAACCGGTTTTATTATAATATCAGAAACAATAATATTTTGGGTAGTAGTTCTATTGGTACTGTTAAACTCTTGTTTTCTATCGGCACATTGTGTTAAATATGACTACGTATGTATATTATATACTTATAAACGTGAATTATGTTATGACTTATGAGTGTTATGTTTTTGTTTTAAAATGTAAAAATGACGAGTAGTTACCTATATATGTCTAGCTGTTGGTTTCGAAAGATTTATTTGTCGCATTGAATTTCATCGCCCCCGCCACTGGCAGAGCTCGCATATTGAGCGTGAGAAATTGCTGGTTTCGATTGCAAACACGCCTGGTCGAAACTACAAAAAAAGGTAGTGGTTACCGTGTTTTGATCGGATCCGCCGATTTTCCTAATCTCGGTGTTTTACGCTTTCGAAATTATTGTGTTTTTTCCTTCCACTAAAATCGGCAATAAATAGGTACTTTTTTCTTTGTTTTTATTTTCCAATACTACAAAATGCCACCTGCTCAGTAAACAATAAACATTTTCAGAAGAACATTACATATGTTACCTTCTTACCTATATACGGTATTATATTTATAATAATTAATATGTATACCTACATCGAATGAATTTTTCTATTTTTTTTTTATTACCTAGTTAGTTACAATATGCATGTTTTATAGTTCGATACATAGTCCCCACTGGTTGTTATGAATTTATATTCTGTTAATTTATTAATTAACATAAAACACATGTTTTTATGAGTAAATTACTTGATTTCGTTTGTGTGATGTACATGGTAGAATACATACAATTTAAATGTGTCAGTTTATATGGTTCAAACCATATTGTTTGTTCTGATTTCATAGATTTCATGTAATAACAACTGTGTCCGTTAACGGTCACTGTTTGTATTTTATTGTGTTATAAATGTAGGTACACAGTTAATACAGTTGTTATAATATGTATTGAGTAATACATTTACACTTGTGGCAATGTTATTTTCATAGGGTTTACTATACACTATTTAAGCGAGAAATAAAATCTTCAGGGTTTGTACTGAATGCAAATACTCATAATTAAAAATCGAAGCCAAAAAACAACACTGGCCCAAAGCACGCATGTTTTTTCTTCTAAGAATCCTGACAAGTTTATTTTATACACATTATTATTATACATCACACGCGTCTTTCCCGCTACACGGCATTGAGTGTTTTAACATCATATTCGATTTCATTTGGTTAATGTCATTACGACGACTACATTAAATAGCAATATGTATCGCGACGAGTGTGTATCATTTTTCTAACGACCTGTTATTTCACGTTAACTGAGCCGGGATCCTCAATTTTTTTATATTGCGACGCAAATAGTGTCCTAATCCTATGCCCGAGGTGCGTGCTCGTGTTTTATCATTCCGTTACCTACTATATTTATTATAACAATATAAATTATATTATTGTGTTGCACTATATTGCCAGACGATTATGCGGACTATGTATATAAAATGCGTTGTACCTACATAATATAAGTGCCTCCGTTGCCGCCGTACTGTGTAATGCTGCTTATGTGTATGCGAGAATTCCCGTTACGTGTTAGTCGTGCGAACGTGTTCCAAGAGCGCGTGCGTGTTCTTCGCGGCCGTGACGATTTTTTTCATTGTTTGCTTATCAAAGTAATAATAATAAAAAAAAAAAACCAAGCGACAAAAGATCCCTTTTATTCCGTTTATTTTTTCCGTTAAAAAGAAATAGTGTTGGGCTTGTGTCAAAGACGTTCAGCGTCGCGTAGTGGAAAATTTATATATACGCATATGATGGCATACCTACATCGCTGTGACGCGTATCTTGTATATTGCATGTACGCGTATGCAGGTACTCGTATTCGTGTACACATATATGGGGTTCATGGATGACGGGTTGGTGGTTTGTTTATTTATTTCTCTTTGATCTGTCGTCAGGTTGTACCGCATAACACTAGGTACACGAAAGGGTTGTATATGTTTTTGGACTAGATCTGGTTTTAGGTCTCGCGTTGGACACTTAATTATATTTGTCGCAGTTCTGTATAATATACACCACATATTTCTTCTTGCCTATGTGTTGACAGGGAAACGAGCGGGTTGTGGTGTGTGGGTGTATGTATCACTTCGGTTATGCGTTAGGAATTCGGGGGGGGGGGAAGGGTAGAAATTCCCCGGTAAAACGGATTGTCAAATAACCGTTCAATTTTGAAACAGTATTAATGTGTGCGATTTTGCATGCTAGACACAATTATTATACACTAAATCATTGGCCTAGAAAAAAATCACTGTCTTAATCATCTTATAATCCTAGCAATTAATTAGTTTTTTGTCGTAATTATAATACCTCTATATATTGATGATAATGTTTTTTTTTTCAATTTTGTATGTTGCTTTATTTGCTGGTTCAAAATTGTATTCAATACAGCTAGTTAGCGTGTGTATAATGACTAATAATAAGCTATATGATTCAGAAGTCCTAATCTGATACTGATTATATGCATTTTACCATTACATATATATGTATCTTTTAATCAGCGAATTATTTATCCGCGTACCCATTGTTTTCCAGTGCATGCGTAAATCATTGTGACTATAGGGTTTTAAAAGATAGACGAATATTCGCTTTGATAAATATCAAATTGAAAAATACAGTGATGTAAAAGATTCGTAAAACAAACTGCGAGTATATTATGATAAACATTTTCCATGTACGCATGAATCCTGTTTTTTGTTAACGGAGAGTTACAATAACGATCCACAATATTTTTTTGACGTCCGTACTATCTATCCCTCTGGTTATCCCGTAGTTTCGTAACCCTTTAAACACATTACACATTACCAAAAAAAAAAAAAAAATAAAAAATTTAAATTATTACTACCGGTCATTAATTTTTGTTTTAAAACTATCACGGAAAACCACGCAGTGTTGGATCGCCGTCGTCATCCACGTGACTTGACCCCGCTATAATTCACCGACATTCATGTACTTTGCGTACGTGGATGTGACGCACGCCCTCCGCCGCAATGTTGTTAACTGCCTTCCCGGTTCAGCTTTTCCGCCGTCCGTCGCCGTGTTGCATCGCTATAAATTTCGTTTGCCGGTCCTCGCGATGCGACGATTTGTCTCCCCCGTTGAAAACTCCACTGCGGCTTTTCCCGCTTGCACTGTGAAAACGACGATAACGGTACACCGAGACGTCGGTGTCTGCTGTGCTGGCCTCTGACTTACTTCTATAATATGCTACCGATCTATTTTGAGTGGATATCATATATTATGTATATACGTATTGAAAAACATCACGTTGTTCGTGACCGACGACTTTGTAGTGGTAGTAGTAGTAGCTCTGGGTGGACGGGTCGGTGGGTGGAAGGCTGCGACGAGAAAAAAGTTTAAAAAGCATTGGCAATTCGTGCGCGCGGCGGCGCCGGCACATAACAATCCGCCGTGCACAATATTCACGTCAAACGCCGCCGCCGGTCGTCTATATTTACGTTGCCATAAGCCTTACGTGATGGAATATTTAAAGACATTTACGCCGGATATGGGTATGGATATCGGATATGTGTATCTATGTTTGTTGTGTGCACATTGCGTATAGTGTTGGAATTTTTTTCAGATTTTATTTTGCTCGGGTAGGTAAACTATTATTGCTGAACGCGTGAAATCTGTCTCTATTTATTTTTGCCCCGAATTCTCCGTCAACCACCATTGCACGTTCTAGAGGGAGTGTACCTCTGCTACTTGCGACGTGCGAACGTATAATTATATCGATGTCCGTTTGTTGTTGTTCGATTGTGTATGTGCTTTGGTCTTTTATTCGGAAGTGTGTCTGTGATGTGATTATAATGTCGTTGGTAGTGGTTAAGGGGGAGGGGGAGGGATGAGTTGGAGGTGAAATACATTTTACGTTGTTCCAGGACATAACGCTCAGAGTGTTTTTCGCACGGATGACTGGTAAACGATATTTGCTTCGAACCGTTGACCTCAAGTACTCTGTATAAAAAAATAAAAAAATATAAAGACAAACCTATTAATTAATATCTCATTTCGTAGTATGAGTTCGTTCACTAGACGCAATAGTATAGAGTATAGACAGTTTTCTGTGGTAAATTAATCTAAAGAGACTAAAAATAATAACCTATCACGGTATTTAAACATTATCGTCATACCATATAGTCCGTGTGGATTCCGGATAGAAGCGAAGTGAGGCTGTGTTAGGCTGTGTTATGACGAGCGCGTGGATTTAATATTATAATATTATATTGGTATGAATCTAGGTAAACCCGCCCGGCGTTCACAACAAATAAAGTACAATAAAAAAAGTGCCATGGACAAAGTGTTAACTATGCAGCCGTTGGGCATTACGCGGGTGGACATTTTGGTAGTATCTATAATCTATTCATATACCGGATATAATATTAAACTATTTTCATTTTTCAATTTATTTGGTAAAATATCGTTAGCACGTTGTTAATAAGATTTTATTTCATTCGGTGTAAACAATGTAACTCGACGTACGATAATTGTTATTTTATTCGTTAAAATTTCGTCATCTCCTATTTCATATTATAATTTTCATGAGGTTGGCTGGTTGTTGTTTCACCTACTTGCATAAGACGTCCGAGGATTAAAAATAAATACGTTTGTATAGTGTATACATGGGAAGTAGGTATTCAAAAGTATTTATAAGTACTTAGAAATTTAAATTATTTATATTCTAAAACTATAACTGCCGGAACATTTATATTATATTAATTATCATGTAAGGATCTGAAAACTTGATATTATTTTGTACTAGAAACTGATGTTTTTACAATTTCTGTTGGTTTTTAGAGAACTAAATATCCTTTACGACGTTAAGTATTTAATATTCCATTAGAACTCGACTATTTCTTTGACTGCAGTGGTCATGCGATGCTCAAACAAATTGTAATACAATTTTTCTCGTGATACCTAAAATTTAATTATTGTCATCGTGTAATTTGTTGCGTACAATATTAGATAATTTTTTATGGTTATAGTGGTTGTACCATAAATCTGCCTAACGTATTTTTAACTAAATACGTGCATTAAGTGACCTTTGTGTATTCTCGGAAATTATAATACTGTTGGATAAAGCAAATTATAAAATGTTCATTGGTTACATGAATCTAACCTAATTACAAGAGTTAAATGATTAAATCTGCCAATAACTTTTGTGTGAAGCGGCGCGCGGGTAAATCTCAAATTTTTATGGCTGCTGTTAAATGGGGTTTTTCTTTACGCTCACCCCTCTTAAAGTCTGCTTATTAAGACCAGCTCTGGGTGTTTCTTTTGTGTATTCAAGACGTTTTTACGATGGCTTTTAAAAATGTATATTATACTGTGGTATCCCAGATTTAATTTGATTACCAGAAGGTAAAAACTTGCAGTTTGGAGAAGGGTAATGAACCTCTGGGAAATATATAGCTATTCAGTTTGAAAAAATAAAAAGTTACAATATAATAATTGTATGCATCCAAGCTGAGAAATAAATCTTCGTTGAAACTACACGTCATAGAAATGCCTTAAATGCAATTAAATATTGTAGAAATTTATTTAGAAATTGTTACACTGATACAATATTCCTGAGAAGACTTGACATAACGAATCATTTTAAAGATTGTACTTAATGACGATTTGAGATAGGTTAGCGTTACAGTATTTCCAGTTTGGTATAATTAAAATAATTTGTTCTAATTGCTGCCGTCCTTACGTTACCTCATCGTATTGAGATTTATCTTGTGGTAGAATTCCGATAAAGTATTGTTATATATATATATATTTAAGATATGATAGTGTGCTGAAGTTGTTATTAACTATATTTAACTATCGTCGTTTTTGATTTTTTTATTCATTGAGAATTTAATGTAAATGTGTTATATGGTTTTTTTATTATTATATCGTTATACATTTTGCGCTCTAAAATAACTGTTAATTGCGAATAATAACCCTTCACTGTCATCGGTGATGAACAGCAGTAGTCAGTGGCGTGTTGTTATTTTTCACACATTTGCATATTCACATAGCATGAAATGTGTTCTACACGCCGCGTACAATACAGTGTAATATTTTAATTCCGCTGTCATGTCCAAACGTACTACTCGTCATAGTCGCAGCGTGCCAGCGAATAGGACAAATTAAGTAATTATTAATAATATTATAAAACGTAACGCGTACTTTTTTCGGACGGCCAATTGTTTGCACTTATGCAATTTCGGGGTCTAAATCCAAACTACTATCCAAACCTAGTGGCGGTACGTACTAACACTGTATATTTTATAGTCTTAACGTACTAGACGTAAGCCTAAACGAGCGTTAGGTTTTCTTTTACTATGCCATACGACAGTATTTTATAGTGTACGGTACATTATTACTATTTTTAGTATCATCATCATCATTATTATTATATAATATACATAGTAGACTTCCGGACATCCGTCGAACGCGCGTATAATATTGTGTAGTTTCGCGAAAATGGTGGGAATTTTCTTGCCCGATCGTCCGACGACTGCGACGGGAATCCGTATGGCCGGTTGTGATTGGACGTCGGCCCGGCCGCGGCGGTGTGCGCATGCGTCGCCACACTCATCGCGGGTGATGTGCGGGGCGAGCTTCTTCCCACCTAGCGCGAACGCCGTTGCCGCCGCCTGCCGCCTATAATATGCCCGACGACGACGCGCGCGCGGCAAAACGCACACGCGGCCACCGCCGCCTTCATCCGCGCGCACGCACACGCATCAGTGTTTGTGCGACTGTCTTTATGGACGGACTCCGTCGTTGACCGTGTTCGAACCGTATTCGTCGTCCCGATATCAATCCTTGTGGTTGTCGTGTCTTTGCGGATATATTTTATGAAATTTGTAAAAACATTTTTTCTTTTCGTAAAAAAAATTTTCGTGACGTTTGTGTGTGATATCACAGATTCTAATATAAGTAGGTACTAACTTTAAACATACGCTCGTTATACCACCATGGTCGAAATCCGGCGGCGCGTTTAGCGGTGCTTGACCAACTGTCGACCGCCGAGACTCCAACGCCGTCGACGTCATGGTGGTACTGGAAAACCCAATGCCAGATCCTCTGGCCACTGGCGTCGGTCTGGTGCAGGATGCCGCGGCAACCACCCCGTTGACTGTGGACACGACCGGAGCCGTGGCACCACAACACCACCAGTCGTCCATCGGTGGTTGTCTGTCTGCCACGTATCCGATACCCACGACCGCGGCGGCCGTGGCCGGCCAAAGGCACCATTTGAAAATGGTGCCTAAACGGTTCATCAACATGCACCAGTGGTTCAACCCGATCGGTGTCAAGCAGATCAAAGAGGCCATGGTACGTGCACGGCGTGAATCCTTTATACTCGATCCACCCCACGCATAACAAAAGCACAACTTAGATGCACCAGATCTCTCGTGGTTTTTTTCTATTGGGATAACACTCAAAGCCGCTCCCCTATAGCAACCTATTCCCCAATAAAGCAGTTCTACTCTTTCTTACATCGCATCTATGAGAAAAAAAATATAATATTAACCATAATATTATTATTGGCAAAAAAACCCACAAAAATCGTATACCTACCATGTATAGTGTATACGTAAAATAGATTTTCTTTACATGACCACCACTATCATGGTTTGTGCCGTTTACGCATTTTATCTCTATTCACCCCGACGTTTTCTCTGGTCCATTAGCCATCATCTTTCTCTTACTCTTTTGCTGATACGGATGAATAATATACCGTGTCGTTTTCACACGTCCGACTATACGCGATATACTCAGCGACATTATACAAAAAAGTGGGGAAGTCAAACGGTTTTCTAAAGACATGCTTGGTGGTGGTGGTTACGGGTGTTATGCGGTGACGTGTTTTCGATGAATACAGCGCGTGTGCGATTTAAGCCGGTTAACTTGGCCCGGAAAAAATGAATTATTTTGTAATGGGAAATAATAACTGTTCGTCCTAAGAGACTACAACAAAATATATTACGATTTATAAAAAGAAAATGTGTATATACCATTTCTGAAATCTCAATAGACCCCGTCCATAAATCTGTTTTATTTTTTATAACCGTATAAATACACACATGTTTATAGTATATATTATATACATACATATTTATACCTGCATAATATATATAATATTATCTACCTATATAGATTTAACAAACTTTACGCGATCATGGCCATTGGTATTTAAATTCAAAATGTAATACATTTAAAGTGAATTGATGGAGTATAGTACCCAAATTTTAGCAATTGCTCTAAAAGTCGTAGACCTCTGGATACAGATCGTTGAGTTTTCAAGGTCTATTCTAGATCAGTTTTACTTATGAAAACGTTTTATTCGTGCGAAACCGACACAAGTAGACCGTGTACAGATTGATTTTGGTTCGTTTGCGCAAAAAAACCCTAGAAACATTTAGTTTTATAAGAGGCTATTGACACAACGATAGAAAAAACTACCCAACGCTAACAATAATGTGTTTTTCTTTACAACCAGAGCGTGACGACCCCATAAGGCGGTTTTTTTTTAATTTTCGACACGAAATTTTTCCGAGTTCACCGGAATAATCTCCTGGTTGTCACAACGATGCACGCTAGTAGTTTCCTTTATTCAAAAAAGATTCTTTTGTTCTACGCATTAAATTGTTTTCTTGAATCATGATCGTCGGCTTTTATATTATCATACGACACAGGGTAACGCATCATTTTTAATATAATAAATAATTTAGATGGAAAAGTTAATTACAACATATAATCAAACACGAATGTTTATTAATAATGTTCTTAAAAGTTAAATGAACATTTATGTGTATATACTGATGTGGTGTGGTGCATTTCAAACGATTTTATCAGTTAAATTTAATTTTGATATACGTAGTAGGTACGAGGTACGAGGTACGTTAAAGTAAGTCAATTATACGTAAGCAATGAAATTTAATATAGTTTTTTTAAAACTTAATTAAACTTCATTAATATCTCGTTGGTGATATAAGATGTTGGAAATATACTATTATAAACGGTATGGAAGCCGTTAGAAGTGTGATGAGATTATTGTGTTCACCAAGTCAGACGCTGATTGGTCATCTTTTGATACAATAACATGCCCAAGGACACGTAGTATTGAACAATTGGTGTATTTTAATCAATACGGCAAAGAACAAAACAAATCTTCCAAATTAGGACATGACTCTTCGAAAACCACTGCTTATAAGCAGATTGTGTTTTCGTGTGCTACATGTTTTCGAGCCTGTCATTTTTGTTTTGCCAGAGACTTTATAAAGAATCTGTGAGCAAATTCGAATACCTATATTGTATATTATTATTATTATTTACAAACAAATTGGTTGACATTTGACAGTCTTCAAGGTTTTTAAATTAACACAGAAAATAGTGTATAATTCTTATTTTTTTTTAATATTTCGATTTTGTTTGTTATTGCATCGTTTATAAACACGGTAAATATTCTTATAGTTGTTTTCTCCGTTGGTGTAGTGTTTTTGGTTGTTCTATGCATGTGTAATATCAGTAATGCATATCAGTTTTATACTCAATTGTTGATTTCGAAAAGGTTTATACTAAATACATATTGAGGACTTATTGTTCGGTTAAAATCATTTATGTAAGAAAATTATATCCACGTGGATTTTTCCATTTCTTCTTCCCCACAATCTTCAATATATTATATTTATATATCATAATTCCTCTCATTTCCTATCTCGTACTTACGACGTCGTATAATGAAATTCCTTCGTAGAACGCTTGTTGAGTAAGAAAAAAAAGGGATCTCAGAGATTGATGGTCTAACGATATTTTCCAGGGCGAATTATGGTTACCCTCATCAGTATTGACCCAAACTCGCATGTCATAAAGAATTGTCTGTACAAATGTAGAGATCAGCGTGTCTTAATATTTCTTATTGTTATTATAGTTCAACGTGTCTTTTTTCTCTTGCTTTTATTATATGTGCTAAAAAAGTAAAAATGAGTTTTTATATAAATTACTAGGTACTAGGTTTGTTTAAAGTTCTAATCTTGGCCATTAATTTATTTATTGCATAACGTATTCTTTAAATATATAGATATTTCATTGTATTAATGTTTGAAAAACTTAATACATTTCCATTATTCCTTGTCATTATGAGTTTTAATAATTGGTGGAAGTAGTTGTACCTGAATCAAATATTTTATTATCGCTCCGTTAAAAATAATAAAAAATCATCAAATATGCATAGGTATTATTATTTTTTTACACTTCAAAAAAAGTATAATAATGTATTTTATATTTATTTATTTATTTGGTCTTAATAACACTATGATTAGTTTTACATAAACTGTGCTTTATTATTGCCACTGGAGTATCTACTTAAAATCGGCTTTCATTATTATTATTTGTATTTAAATATAAAAAATGAAAGTAATGAAAAATGGTTTTTGAGACCGGAAAGGTATCCGTAGCAATTTAAGTGCCATACGTTTTTCACCCGCAAATTTAATGAAATTAACTTTCTTTAAAGGCTTGGAACAAAAAGTCCGGAAAACTCAAGGTGCCTCCCTCACTTGCTCAGAATATTAAAACAATGGCGATTAATTTTGAAACTTCCTCTGTAGAGGAAGGTATCGTCATACGATCATTAGTTATAACATCTTTTAGTTTATCCGATCATTAATTTCTTCAACTTTAGTGTAAGGTATTTTCTAGAATCGTGAATACATTTGGGTAACTATTTTACTTGTGGTTCATTTATCTACTTAAGAAATAAATATTTTTCTGATAAAAAGCAAAATTAAATTAAATCGAGTGGCTAGAAAACCAAACTTTTATGGTAAAAATAGGTGATAAATAAAAAGTTTTCATCTAAACCCTCAAAACTTGGAACTCGGTACTCTTAATTATAAAAAACAGTCGTTTAAAACGAATTATGAAAGAATAAAAGAAAAACATTCGTGTCAATTGTATTTTGTTTTTTAATTTATTTATAATGAGATTTCTTAAATAAAAAACAATGAAAGTTGGAAATGTACGAATTCACTAAAAGTAAACAGTAGTTTTTTTTCTATTGATTAAAGTGTGGGGGAGTTTCATTGAGAAAGCAATAATTTTATATAGGTTGACTTTTTTAAGATTTTTTTAGATATATAATTTTTTCACTGTCCATTAGTTACCTACCTACTTAAGTTTTTTTCAATAAAATCTTTATGTTTTTTTATCCTTTTCTGAGCTTTGACACATACGTGTGGGGTATGTCTTCAGATTTAATACTCTATGAAACGTGTATGCCGATCAACGGACAAAGGTATGCAATTTTCATGGAAAATAGATTTCTTTCTGTACGAGCATTACGGATATGTATTGTATTTTATTTCCGTTCAATTGCTACCATTATTTATATGTGCGTAGGTAGATTAGATACCTAGTAAATTCATTTTCTATATTCTTAGTGCTTATCTATATATTTAAATAAGAGAGGTACTGCTCTTTGGGTGTTAAAAAAAGATAATATCATCGATTTACAACCATATCTCTATTTGTATAAACCATCACGGTGTGTGGTGTGCGTATTGTTTTACCTTTGGTGAACAGTTTTTTTTATTACTTCAGATATAAGTTAACAAAAAAAAAAAGGTTGCATAAACTGTACTAAATGTGATGGTTATTATTATATATGTATTAGTTTCGATGAAAATGTTTATTTTATGCTATTCCGACAATTTTAATAAATAAAGTGACTCGCATTTCATGTTTTTCGTTGGTCCGATCATTTTACAATTTCCGATTACTGACAAAATTCTTCGTCATCGTGTTAAAAATGTTACGCAAAACTTACAAATTTCCAAATTAAGAATTTAATAATAAATAAATATGTTAGTAGTGGGATAATAAATAATAAATAATACTGCGTAATTATTGGGGTCTTAATTAATTGTTATCATTGTTTTTGGTTCCATTTTACTACAATTTCTAATTTCAATGACATGTCTATTAGCATCAATTATGATGCATTGACGCACTGTTAATAGTTTATTAACAGTTTTATATAGTGTTAATATAATATTGTTTTAAATCAAAAACGTTTGAAGAGTTAAGTGTACCTAAACACAGTAGTAATCTGTTCTAAACTAACTCAATGACTTATGGAGTAAAGGACATAATTTTTGAATACAACATTAACTACTCATTGGCTTACTTATCTCTTATTGGACACTGATATTTAATTTGTTTCATAGTAATTCTTTTGGCCGTGATCTGCTTTGACTTTTTCTGACCTATAAATGTATACTATATTGTTTTGATATTCAAAAATTCAAAATATAATAATCGTTTTAACTGGTTTCTTTACTTATTTTCCTCTTTAATATATTGGATAAAAAATTTTTTATTATAAATGGCGTTTTATTATTGTCTGGACAAAGTAAAAACAGGGGTTCCAAACCAATTTTTATTTGTCGTTGCACAATAATAAAATATAATTTGTTCAAATTCTTTTTTTTCTATAATATAATATTATATACATAATGCATAATGACGTGAATCAAATCGAATGTCATATACCAACATAAGGAAACCCCCTTGATAGAAAATCGATGGCCTTAACTTTCACCTTATTATGCATAGTGAAAAAGCCTTTCCTTTATTATTGGAATAGTTTATGTTCGATTTTCATAGTTAATTGGCTTAAAAATTACTGTATAAATCTATATTAACGAACGACGTACAGAGTAGGAATTAAAAGTTAATAAACACTATATAATATTTAAGACGTTCCTAGTAGCTTGAGACCATAGTAAGAGTTTGTCGGATTAATGTCATTTAAAAACGCTTCAATTATAAAAGAAATTAAAGAGTTTTTATCTACAAAAATAATGACGGGCTTGAAATATATATTTTTTAATTACTTTTAAAATCAAAAGCTGTTTAATTTTTGATAAATGTATTTTTAACCTCCCGTGATTATAATTCACAGAATGTTAATTTTACTGGCAATGTGCTATGTTATGATTGCTTGTGTTAACTAGAATAAATCAATAATTGATCTACGCATCTAAGAGAACATGGTAGTATTTTCTTTTTTATATGTTATGCATATTATCCTTTATTTATTAAATGTTTTGAAAACTTTTGACAATAAAACATTTAAATATGGTGCAGTGTTATTTTTATAGCCTATGGAGTTAATGTATCATAACTTGCTTACGCAATGGAGACGTGTTGAAATTACAAATTATCCATTTAATAATTTAAGAACTGATAAAAATTATATTTTTATTACTAACTTTATATTCTATAGCTTTACATATATTAACTGTTGTTTTTCGATGTTGTGTATACTAATATATATTTTATTTTATTTTTCAGGTGAGTGATGTTCTTTATATAAATCAAAGTTTACAAAGTACTGTTGTCGTAAGTAATTTTTAAATTTATCACAAAAAAACGAAGGAAGAATTTTTATATTATTTTAATCTGGTTCACCTGTTTCAAACCTTAATTTACTCCAATGCAATGTCCAGAACTAATTAAAATTACTTACCAAACCAATTATGTATCTCTGGGAAGGGTTGAAAATTATTGTGTGCGCTTGTGAGTTTGTATGTGTTAGTTGATTGTTCCTTCTGTGTTCCCTATCCTGTGGAAAAATTTAATTAAATCCCCGGCAGCGATACCATTGTGGTAATTCAAGTGGGAAGAGGTCACCCTGGACAGTAATTCGATTTGTGCTGTTAATCGTACATGGTTAAGAGTAAATCTGGATCATAGAAGTATCAACGCTCGGTCGTAATCAATTATTTCGTTTTCGGCTTATAAATGCTGTTAAAAATAAGTTAATTTGGAAACCCGTAGAAGTATAATTAATGAATAAATTTAAATATATCTTAATAAAAGTACATTGATGTCTATTTTTAAATCGACATTTTAAAGTTTTCTTATTACCCGTGTCAAAAAATCATATGTATAATAATATATAAGTTATAAATTATAAATTATTTTACATAATCAATATTTACTTTATAATCGTTTTTAATGTAGTCATATGTGTCCTTAGTCCTTACATGTCAGTTTTAATCTATTTCATATGGTAGCACATTTGAATAACAAACTATAGCTTAGTTAAATAAATTAGTTAATTTAATGATATGGTACATTTATTTATTGAGGCTTGCGTTTATTATTAAGTTGTAGTATCTAAGAAAGAAATAAGCTAGATTCAGTAATAATCTCCCAGAGTTCAATATCATTCTATTTTTCCAATATTTTCTCTATTGATACGTAAAGGTGTTGTCGGATGATATGCTTAGCGCTTCAGTGGTCAAAGAAAAATCCACAAAAATTCTATCAAAAGAGCAAAAGGTTAACACTGCCGGGTTTTGATCGGATTATGTTCATTTTATATAACTTTGAACTAAAGCACTTAGCTATACCTCTCGAGGCTTATAATCGCATTAGGGGCTGTCGATTATTTTATAAATCATCTTCACATTTCTACATTTTCATTTGCCTCCTTGCGGCGGATTTTCAAGTGCCATACTCTAGTTATGGAACGTTAATACATCCTAATGGTGGTATATTGTTGATCAAATCAAAACGGCTTGTCTTAAAATTGTAATATATATTGTATAATTATTTTTTGGTTTTTCTGTTTTAAATATCATTAATTAGTGGAGGATTTCTATTTTTTTTTTAGAAATAGGTACTTTGTTTATTATCAACTTACACAACAGTATCTTTATCCCACGTTTATTTCATCTGAATCATTGGTTGTGCCATCTTGATTGTATTTTTTTTTTATTAGATTCATATATGAACTGACCTGGTTATTATCGTGTTGTTTTTTCCTCTACCTCGTCCACCATAATGATATGCATTATTTCTATAAATTCTGCTGCCGATACCATCCGAGGTGGATATAAGCATACATATAATATTTTAAACGTATAACCTATATTAAATTGCTACATTGTTCGCTGTGGTAATATATCGAGTTAGCCATCAATAGTGTATAAACTCGCACACAGTGGGCACAGGAAATTAAAAGGTATTTTGTCACAGAGATCCGACGCAAGCGCGCGCGACAATAATACAAGCTTAATCGAAAAATTATAACAACGAATATCGCTCAATAATAATGCTAATGGGGCCGCCCCGCTGTATTGCCGGGCATATCCTTTGCTATGGTAATGTTGAGGGGAGAGATTAAATTATTCGTGCAAAAGATGCTGAATGTCTCGACACATGCAACAAGGGGTGGGATTGGGTATACGGTGCCGGATGAACACTCGTGCGTCTGTTGGCAAAACGCTGGTGCCGGATATAGATAAACGTTTCCGCTCACCGTTAGAACTTTAGAAGTATAGAGTAATGCGTTCCGTATTTAGAAAGGACGCTTTTTCTACGGTTTCAAGAGAATATCGAGGCATAAATAACGTATATATTTTATGTGTAAATAACCAGCTAAAAAAAAGAAGAATAAAGTCAATATGAAGTATAAATTATATTCTATTAAATCGTATACGATATGTTCATTATAGTGTTTTTCTACGTCAAATTTATTCACAACAAATACATAATATTAATTCTTATCTCAAACCCCTGTCTTCAATATTCAACCTAACCAATTATTTAATATTGTGCTGAATTCCGCAATATCAAATCGATGAATCCAATCAAAATGAACAAGCTCGTTAACTCAACGAGCTGTTTATAATTGTAATATGTTTATGTGATAATCATAAATAATAGTGCAATAATAAATTAATGTGAATTTAGCGTATTAAACAGCTCGCAGCGGTTGATGAATGTATAGTTTATCCATTTAGATTTGAATATATTTTTCTTTATATTATCATTGAATTGAAGTAGGTACCTATATACATTTTAATTCTAATAATTATATAATAAATCTATATTGTTTGGAATAAAGTATTCTGATATATAACGGTGGCATACGATTTTGAACTAAGGTATTTTATTGTAGATAATTAATAATTGAGTATACCAATTATATGCTAAGATCTCAGGAAAAGCATATTATTAACATTATACTTAAATATTACATTGTACCACATCTGGTCTTTGTATATTAATATTAATTTACGGATACTACTTATATAAATGTTCTCTAAAACCTGTCAACAGAATTATGGTGCATACCTAAACGTTTAAATGTATTATATTTATTAAATAAGACATTAATTTAACTGATTATTTGTTATCCATTTATTATAACTTATAACATTAATTATTAATTATAAGGATAAGGGTCAAATAAAACCAATGAAAATAATTGTTCTTCTATGTGCTGTGAGTATGAAAATAATTGTATAGTATATTTCTAGTATCTATAGACTATAAATAATTATTTACAACACAAAATAATTATCATTTATGTTAATCCGATAGAATTAGTTTGAAGTATAGTTAATAATTAATATACAAATAATGTATAATACGTGTTTTTATAAATGTTTTAGACAGAAAAAATATTTGATTGTATATTAAGCTGTATATTATACTTGTTCAAATTTTCAAACATCATTGTTATGTTATATAGAATTTTTTAATTTGGTGGGTGAAGGTTGTCAGGTTATTTGTTACAGGTATATCCTATAGATTAATACGTGTACAAAAACATTATTGTTAGTATATAATTTATTTTATTTTTTTAAATTATTTTTTCTGTTCAGTTTTATTATTGGTTCATTTCTAATAATTTAAAAAAGCTGAGTTGCAAATATACGTTTATGTAAACAGTGGTTAACTGCAGTATGTGAGAAAGCGTTGTGATGTAAAGTAATTTTTTGTGGTTTTTTTTTATTATTCGATGTACGCTTAGTGAATTAAACATAATAATATAGTTTGATTTTGAAATGTTGTGAACTTGAACCTTGTAATATTTGGCTTGGGCGGGTTCGAAACATTTTATAATCGTTCATTTACTTTGGATCGCTCAACAAAAGGAAATTTTTATTTTTTTATCTCATTCATTACCTTACACTGTGTATATTAGTATTCCTCTTCCTCTGATCATTATAAATGTTCCAGTCATGAACATTACTGGGTAATTGTTAGCTGATGGCAGATCTTAATTAATGGAACATTGGACGAGATAGACTGAGAGAAATAAAAATAGCAAGATCCGTTATTTTTATTATTATTTTTTTTTTTATTAGGAACCGGTTTTGCGAGAGATTCGTCGTAAACCTGACGGCCACTGAACTCCGTTTGTGTGCTTACGACGTTGCCGGAAATACAATTCGTTCTATTTTCGATTTGTATGTATTCTACTAGAATTTTTTTTTAACGTCACTAGAGTTTGACGAACCGTCAGTTGTAAGAAAAGTTAAATAATTGGCTGTTTTAAATAAAACATATATTATATTAAGGTACGTAGTGACTAGCGTGTGTGTGTGTGTGTAGTATATTCGATGGTTTATTTTGATATCCCAGAAAATTTGCTGCCATTTCGTAATCTGTTTTATAACCGTTTGAACTTAAATTAAAAGGAAACGAACTAATTTATTATATTGGTTAATAAAAAAATACATATCAAAATATAAGTTGCTAAAGGATGTATAGTATTCGCTACTACAGTAAGCGAAATTCCTTCAATGTATTTCTTTAGTATAGTTGAAAAATCAATAATGCTTTTTTTGAACAATAAATGCGTTTCCTTCCCATCTCGTTAATACAATAGAAATCGAAAGAAAACCTTTTTTTAATAAGTAATCGATATTCTTCGTTATATGTACTGTTTTCATCTTCTCAGGAATTGGGATATTGTCGAATTTCGGTTACTTAGACAACTAACAGTTTTGATATGAAATATCCATTAAGTTTTAGTTTCTAATTTCATTGGTTTTAAATTAGAAAATTAGTAAAAAAAATAATGCGAAAAAAGTTTTTCTTCAATATTAAAATAATTATTTTGTTTATTTAGGTTTATAAACAAATTAGGAACACATCTACATTATATTTAGATTATTAACTCTAAAGGTTGAAGGTAATTCTTTAAATTTAATATAACATGCAAAGTGTAGTTAAGCCCGTTTACAGTTTTACACATAAAAATGATATGAACATTCCATTTTTATCTGACAGGATATGTTTAATATTGTATATTTAGCGATAATGGTTTCCCATTTCAAGTCATTATCATGGATAAATTTACTGTATACGCTGATGCATCATTTTTTTTATCAGTTCTTTTGTTGACACATTTGTCTATCTTTGGTATTATGATTACTTTTTATAGTAACCTTCAATCTGTTGTATTTATTATAAAATAATATTTTAGTTGTCGATAGTAATTTATACTTTATATAAATTGAGTTTTAATGAACTTTCGCTGTATCTATATAGTATATATATATATATATATATAGCTACATATACGATTTGGAGTTAGTATATAATTTAGATAATCGAGACGAATTTTCCACATGTAGATACCTATAATAGCAATAAGTTGTATATTAGATTTTTTCATAAATTCTATTCTGTAAACTGCTTCCGTTGAGAATTTTATTATTCAATGATTTCTACAGAAAGTAATACTTTATAGATTAGGCTGGGTTAGAATGACTACTACTGTAGTCCTTTAAACAGAATTTTTGAGTTACAATGTAATCTTAATTATTTCGTCAAATAATTATGATTAATATTAATAACGTTCTTAATTTTTATGATGAGTAATGCATGGGATGTATATATAAATATGTATATCAAATATCAATACATATAATTAATCAAATTATCGTGATGGTATCATATGGATATTGTTATATTATTTTGTCGATTTATTAACTAATACCTATACATTTATTTTATTATTATATCTAAAACATTGTGTGCCTCTGTATTTACTATTTACTTGATTTGGTATACTTGTATTGCTTGCAGTATACGTCATCATAATATAACTCATATTACATAAGTGTGTATAGATAAATATCTGGAAAAGTACTTAAATTAATGTATATCAAGTTATTGAAATTCATATTTACTTCTTTTTATTTTGAACTACATAGTAGTATTACTGTACCTATGACGTATTCGCAAAGATCACGAAGTCTTATGTTTTATTTTCATTGCGTTTTGCCTAACCCCTAACCCCTACCTATTGAGGGTGTCTTGTATTTGGAAGTTGGTGACATAATGACGTTTTAATAATAACTTGAACCCGCCGAGCCTTTGTGGTTTTGTTTGCACTGAGGTGCGTGTTATTTTATTCAGCGCAATACAGTCGAAAATGGTAGTGGAGCGGTGGTGGTGGCTTTTCAAAAGCAATTTTGTGGTATGTACATTAGCAGGGGGTAGTATTGTGGAACTATTAACGTTATTTCCCCAGTACAGAAGAGACAGGCACACAACTTTTGGACGAATATTGTATTATGTGTCTAGTCTTTAGGACTTTGTTTTACTATGGACGTAATAAATTTGAAGTTGGCCGCGTTTAGTGTTCTACCTACATGATAAAATTAAATTTAAAAATATTGATTTGTTTGCATAATAAAATATTATGTCTAAATGTATGATGTGCATAAGATTTTTACTTATTTTTACCTTATGTACGAAAAAATAATTTTTATGTGGTATTTAAATGTTTTATGTTATTCATAAAATATCTATTAGAGTATTATGTTTATAATAATTAAGTATATTTGTTGTTGATATTTAGAATTTTATTAGTTTTAATTTTTACGAACATCTTATTTATCATCTAAAAAAACATTTTGCAATACATAAAATATTACATTTCTATGAAGAGTAATTGTTCTGCTTAAAATGTATACAATTTTACATAAATTATAAAAAAAAAAAATGTTGTTACCAATATTTTTCAATTAAATATTTAAATATTTAATTTAGTTAAAAAGGATTAAAATATTTTGAACTATTATCTACTGTTATAAATTATTTGTAAAATTTACATACTATTGGTTTTAGTAATTAGAAGTAATTTTCAATTTTTTAATTGCAAGTTATATGAATTTTGAACAATACTAAATTCGCTTATACTATATTCAGTTCAGAAAAAAAAAACATTTACCTCAATAATATGATATAAATTTTTCTGTTTCCTAATTAAATTAATTTAACTCTGAAAGTTACATTTGGTGAACATTTAAAAGTAATTTTCAATTAGCTAATGAAAACTTTTATTTTATTCAATTAAACGGTTATGTATCATAATACATTTCTGTTTATATCAAAGTTCAAATAGACCTTCTTTAGTATTGTAAAACATTAGGTATGAATTTTATTTTTATATTAAAACAACGATATTTTTAAAATAATAATATTCATGTTTGTGAAAGTAAAATCCTACAACGGTTTTTTAAAAAAAAAGTACTATGTACAAATTGTGATTTTACGGTAACAGTTTCAAATAAGGTGGATAAGTGGATGTCGCTCTGCTGTACAGTATGTTACAAGTGGGTCACTGTAATGGATGGTGTTAAATTTGAATTCAATGATATAATATCATTGTATAAGAAAAACGATTCTGAGCGAAAACGGTCAGTCAGCCTATGATATTACCAAGTATATTTGATGATATTATTGTGAATAAAGTAATTTATATATAACCTATTTACGTGGAGCCTTGTTTTAAATTTTCAATCCTAAGCCATAAAAGTTAAACATTTTATACATTTTAACTACAAAATAATTAATAAATTTGAACTTTAAATGCTTGTAAAAAAAAATTGTGCCTATGTATTTTTAATATTTTTCAATTGCCATTAGAACGATATATCAGGAGCCTTATATTAAATTTTCACGCGTTTTTACTCAACAAATAAAATTTTATTGATATTTATAGAAAAAAAACTAAAAAAATTGAAAACTGTCTATGTCCGTAAACAGCTCAAAGAGTCAAAATTTTATGGTGTATAAAAAATGCTAATACAAACATTCTGTGAAATTTTCAAGTATCTTCAGTCATACGTTTTTTAATTACAACAAAATAAGAAAATCGTTACACGAGAAATCAAGTGAATATCAAATGTTGTAAAAATATGAATTTCAAACGCTCATAAAAATTTAATTTGACTTTCTTGTAGACATTTTTTTTTGATAAAGGTAGACAAACTTATGGATAATCTTGTATTACATTTTCAAATCTTAGATTTAAAAAGAAAAATTTTTATGAATTCTCAACTCAAAATAATCTGCTAATTTTCGTGATTTTTCCGTATTTTGTCAATATTTGAACTTTAAATGCTTATAAATAAAAACTGTGACTAAGGATTTTTTATTTCATCTGCCTTTGAAACAATAACCTAGGAGCCTTCTATTAAATTTTCAAGCTTTTTTACTCAACAGATAAAATTTTATTGATATTTATAGAAAAAAAAAACTAAAAAAAATAGAAATTGACAATGTCCGTAAACAGCTCAAAATAAGTCAAAATATTTGGAAAATGTTATGGTGTATAGGAAATACAATTATAAACATTCAGTCAAAATTTCATGTCCCTACGGTCATTTGTTTTAGAGTTACACAAAAACCAAAATCGATTTTCTTGAAAACAGATTTTGCGTAAAAATTCCCGTTTTTCCTTAATTTTTCTTTTGTTTTTCACGTCGCTTTTGAAAACTACTGGGAAATTTTTACTTTTGACCCCCCCAAAGTACCAACTAGATTCACTTTTACTGTCCTAAAAGGTGATGACAGACACAAAAATAAAAAAAAACATACATCATTGTAAAATCAATACATTCATCGCTTCGCTCAGAATCTAAAAACCTATTTCATATCTCGTGTTCTCCTAATATGTAATCTGTAATATGTGAATTAATATATTATGTACTAAGTATATTTTTATGTTTTAGACTTATTATTTTTGTTTGCTACTATTGAACAGAATATGTATATGTTTCTGTATGCATTGTATTTTTAAAGGTTTTACACCGAAACGTGTGTCTTAAAAGAAAGACGAGTACCATCTCAGTGCACCACAATACATTCTCAGACAGGAAATGCTGATCTTAAAATATTTATTTAATTCTTTAATTTGGGAGATGTTATTTATGTATATTACTTACCTGCTGTGAAGGTAAATGTACAAGTTTTAAAAAAATTATTTTAGGTAGGTATTTATTTATTTTTTACAGAAAAAGTAGTGAAAAACAAGTCTCATCGTTCTTTAATTTTAACTGAAGTTATACTGAATATTTGAACTATGATGTACTTAAATATACTTATATACACCTACTCTATGATATGATATTTAAGCTTTAAATGTTCCGCGGATGTAGTGGAGTAAAAACTTCCAAAATTCTCGCATTTAATCGGAAATAATTCCTTTTTTATCATTGTTATCCGTGATATGGATTTACCATGACATAACATGTTTACTCGTACCCATTTGGAAAAAAAAACAGACAACCGTAAAAATCCTGGCTTTTTTTCGTTTTTTTAAAAAAAAATATATATCACTAAAGGAATTATGATCAAAACTCTGCATGCAAACTGTGTACATTTTCCCTGCTCCATCCAAGAATTTTAAATGCGTCTCGCTTGTGTAATGAATGTTCGGGCACGTCTTCGGTGCGTAAGTCCTTGAGTGCTAAAATGGAATCCGAAATAACGCCACGATGCCATTCTACTACTATGAATATCATTATTGTTGCCTGGCGTGTCATTTTCGTACAATAAGTGTACCCGGCATTTATTTTATTTTTATGTTCCCACTCGCCCGGCCGGAGCTTCGGGGGATGTAACCCATCGCTGGCATTCTGACGTACTCACACACACAATATAGTTGCAACTGTAACATTATGTTATATGTGTATACGTCAACCAAATGAAACGAAAAGTTAATAATGGAAAATAAAAATATACTATATAGAAATATATAAAAACAGCAAGTAAATTAATATACGACTATAATGTTTAAACGTTATTGTTGTCTGGAGCACTTAACATAATTGTCCTTCTACTTCACCCTCTTCACGCAACCATTGAAATCCTAAACCTTATCAGTATACATGATTTTGGATAACTACTCCTCCAGAAAACTGTAGGTACTTTCCTTCTGGTTTTTTTTTACAGAACTTCGCCGAATAATGCGTAATGTTCCAATACGAATCGTGCTGGAGAATATTATAGCATATTCATGATTTATCAATACCGTTACAAAAGCTTAATACATTATAAACACAAAAAAATACACTACGATATAAACAGAAAAAAATTAATACTCATATCAAATATTCAACGGTGCGATGCGAGTGGGTATTATTTCTTTTGGATTTGCCCCAATTGTCGTGTATGTTGTACCTACGTTCCACTTTTGGAATTAGGTTTTAACATTATAAACAAAATAAAACAAATAAACGCAAATTGACTCTGAAATAAGTAGAGCTACTTAGCCTACATTAAAAAAATTGTATACAGGTGAAAATAAATTCACACGTAGATAAAAATATAGCACTTTCTCCACTCGTATTGTGTGTGTGTGTGTGTGTGTGTGTGTGTGTGTGTGTGTGTGTGTTTGTGTGTGTAATGCTGTTAAACAAGCTCCTATTATACCATGTGGGAAAACGAGCGAGAATATTTAATTAGACTGCCAAACAAATGATCTATAAATGTATAAAACAAATTACCGGTTAAAAAATAGTAGAAACTAGATCACCGTCTTTTAATAACTCGCTGCAGCGGGTGAAAACAAACACGAAATATTAATGTTATTAGCTGGTTATACTTGCCTTATAATATCGATTTTGTTTATTTATATTTTTGATATTTTGACGATTAAAAAGAATACTTACGGTTTTCTCTAATTTTAAACAACTTAATTTATACATAGGTACATGCATTATATATATTATATTTATATTATTGTTTAGTTTCAACAATAATATTTATATTTCCTTACATGAAGTAACACATACAAAACTTAACAAATAACAGAAAGTTTTCGAAATCCAATTAAAAATTTTTATAATACCTACATTTTTAGGGTTTTTGGTCTTTTTGGGGTTATTAATCTTGCCAATATTATTTTCGATTAGAAGTTATAATATATAGTTAATTTTCATCTTCATGTAAACTGTAAAAAAATCTTAATCCATCGTAATTGTATGATTATTGGAATACGATGTAGGTTAAACCGGTAAACCGTAACTATGAATAACTGTGTTCGAATAGCTCTATTTTAGTGTTCAGAAAGTACAAACACCTGTGTGTAATTATTTTTAGCTCAGTGTAGCCTATGTGTTTCATGTACGTTAAAAGTTTTTGTGTTATTACATATACAGCATGATTCACCAAGTATTATCACCCCCTTTTATTCTTCAATAATGCAGTTATTCAAGATCTGATTTTTAGAATTTTGAAATGTATACTTTAAGACCATAATTTCAAATGCTTGAGGTTTTTTGTACTACTTAATGAGTATCTTGTGGAGATACAAACTTCTGTTTTTAAAATGAGAACACCCTTGTTCCACTATAAATTATACAATAAATAATTTTTCTGAAATTTTTTACGTATCAATAAAAATCCGTACGAGTTGTTTTTGAGTTATTTAACTTTGTATTCTAAGGACAAAAGGTATATGGTAATGGGTTTATAAGATATGGGGGCTATGGAGATTCTAAAATTGTAGTCATTAGTTAATCTATCAATATTAATAATTTGTAAAAATGGCCCAAGTACCTATAGTCAATACTAGATCTAATTTTATGTCTATTTTATATTTATGTAAAACCATTTTTAAGGACTATTATTCTAAATACAAACATTTTAATAACTATGAAACTACTTATTCGAATTGTAATTTAGGTACATCAAAATGTTCAAAAAAATGATCCACTAAATAATTTACAGTAAAGGGGGGGGGGGGGGGGGTTCTCGTTTGAAAAACAGAAGTTTGTGACGCCACAGGATGTTTTTAAGTAGTACAAACAATTTCATTAATTTGAAATATGATCTTTGAGTATATTTAAAAATTCCAAAAATCAGAATTTGAATAAATGCTATATTATAGGAAAAAAGAGGGGTTATAATTCTTGGTGAATCACTCTGTATGTATGCATATAAAAAAAAAATAGGTACTTGATATTAATAACACAAATACTTAAAAGTATTCTGAATAACTAATATTTATTAAACTTGTGTAATTTTTTACTCGTTATTAGTCTTATAAAAATATACCTACGTTTATGATTTATAATAAATACTTGTTTAAAAAATAATAGTAATAAGTTGGTATATTCCTATATATTGCTGCTAAATTAATTACTATGAAATTTAATCATCGTAAAAAAATTACTATATATGCATAGATAATATTTTAATATTTATTTTTTATTCGATTCTATATAATATATATTTTTTCTGAATTTAACAAATTTAATATTTAATATTAAACAAAAAATGTCTGCAGGGCAGTTCAATTAATACATTTTTTAATATGATAAATGTCAACCCATTAATTATTAAATTGTTTTTATAAGAAAACTAATGTCGATAAAAATATTTTATGGGAAACTATCAGTTTTTAATTAATTAATTTTAATATTATTTGGTATTCTGGCTGTACGCTGGTTTGATACCAATATTAAAGTTTTAAACTCTATTAAAAAATAAGACTTTGTATATAATATTCTTAGTAAACGTTTTGATGAAATACAACTCTTTAAGCTTAAAAACAACTGGTATCCAACATTATTAGGAGTGGGTAATGGGCAAAATAAATGTGCTAGCTCTTGGGTTTGAGTACGTGACTTCATGCCACCATGTACAAGTAATTATAACTAGTAACTAGTGTTAGCATATGTTGAAGTTCATATTCTTAGTGAGACAATGATATCTTCACTATTATCAAGAATGATATTTAAGTACTCTTATAATATTATTATAAGAATTCCATTCGAAAATGTTTATTTAGATGTATTAGCTTTTAACAATGTGTTTGTTGGTTTGTTAACAAAATGAACGTAAATAAAAACGTTATAAATAGGTATATCTAAAAAATTATAAATAGTAAGCTTTTAAAATAAGCACTCAATTATTTAGCTGTACTAATAAAAATGTTCTATAATAAGGCCTTTATAACTTTATTGAAAGCTTAACCGTGATTATAGGTATATGAAATGTGAAAAACTATCTTCTATTTTGCTAGCTGTCTGCTTATTTATATTCGAACACATTGAACAGTTAACTTAAGTTAGTTATAATACGTGTAATAAATTCTTAAGTAAATGGTTCGTAGAATAGAAAGGTAACAGTTAGATCTAATCCATCGATGGATTTTATAGGAAGGTTGTTTGTCTATAAACTAAAAAAGTGCTATTTCTCAAGATACGTATATGGATAAACATTTATTTTACAAATTTGTTGCACGTACATTCCTGTGCACTATTTCTACAGCTTTATAACTGCATTAAAATATGTCTAGAAAATATATTATATATAATTTATATATATTATGTTAATAAATTATTATATTTGATGTTATCCGATTGCTCTTGCTGGCAGATGATCAAGTGTTCGAAAATAAGTCTGAAAGAAAGTGCATTGTTCAATAAATATGACGTGGTGTACGTTTTGAGATGAGACGATCTCAGAAAAGTATTAAAAATAAACAGAAATTAATTTTCAACTCCAAAAAACAATACGATCATTAGGTAGTTCACTATTAATTAATTGTTAATTAATGTTGGACATTTATTAAGTCAACGTTAGCTTGCTAAAAAATAATTTACAATTGTATAAAAAAAACTGTTAGTAAGATTTTATTTTATAACTATAATATGTTATAATTTTTATTTCTTCATATCAAATAATAACTCATAATATTTTATATTATCAATATAAATAATAGCTGCTTTTAAGATGTCTCTAATGTTTACCTTCATTTATAATTTGTTTGATATAAAAATATCGATTTTTTCTGTATACTTATCTGAATATAAATTATATTATATTTAAATTTTTTTATTGTGCAATGTTCCTTAATTATTAGATTTAATATGCATTTATTGAAGTACTATACGGTATATATACATATTATAATAATATACCTATACCTAAAATATAAATTATACATACAATTGTATTGTTTTTATAATTAACTTCATTTTGATCTGGAAATATAAAGATAATTTTTTACTTTATTTGCTATAGATGCATTTCGCAATCAATGTCTTTATTAACGATTCATTAATTCATTTTTTATTTTGAAATTCTCTAAAGTAATTAAGTAGTTTTGTAATCTTGGTGAAACATTATATCCTTTTTTACTGAGGTCTGAGATAGAATTGCATAAATTGCTCGAAATGGGAGAAGAGGGAGGGATTGGTCTTGTATATGTAAGTACTAATCGCTATCCTACATAATAATGTTCTTACCTACGTTTATGTACCTCTATGTGCGAAAAGAACTACATAGGAGATTTCCGTATCATTCTTGGAGCTTAGTGTGGTATGGAATAGTGACGCGACAAGACAACGGAAAATGCGACAAACGAATAGTATAGTGTTGCCGACCAAACACCACTGCCAGTTCCACTAGTGCCCGGATAACTTGACTGCGGTGGCCAAGATTAATGGTTACGTAGGGCTAAAGGTCTGTCGAGGGATTTACAGACGCTAAACGTTTGACAAGCGGATGCATTTTTCATGTCTCTTTGGATAGCAGTAGTCTGGTGACTGAGGGAAAAAAAATAGAAACAAAGTTGTTAAAAAAACACAAAAACAAATCACCACTTCTGTATAAAACTACCGGAGGGGGTCAATATCAAAACGCCGAGGAAAAAACTGTCCTTAGTGGCAAAAAATAAAAATAAAAAACAACCCCTCCCCCATGAACATTAATTTAAATGTGTCTATTTGTACGCATCACGGTGGAATCGGTTCAATAATTCAGTGGTGCCGACCACGAGGAAGAATAGTACTTTGCACCGTGTGCAATATTGCAAACGGAAAGCCGCTTCTAATGGACGTAAATTTTGATTTCACCGAATGTACTTATAGATCGGCAGCGGACGTATTGTAGTGAGTCTATTAATTTAGGAGGTTGAAAATGTAAGGAGTCTGAAATGATTTCTCGTCATTAGCGTTTCGCACGTGTCGTGCATATAGGCGCGTACTTGTAGAAGTGTATAATATTGTTGTGTATTTAATATAGCGAGTCGCGTATAGTGACTGATGTTTAGACGTTAATTCATTCGCCGACGAGGATCTTTGCGGGTCTTTGATGTGCAGTAGGTATATAAGACTTAAAAGTTTCTTTGCGCTTTGAAATGCTTAATTTTATCACAAATGGTTAATTTCCTTAATAATTTACGATATATTATATAGGATGTATTGTATCAATTAATAGTACCTATAGTATGATATCCATGCTTTTATGGTATATATACACTATTATAATATACATTATACATTAAGTTATGTTTTATTAATGCATCTATCCCAATTTTTATTTTAGATACAAGTGAAAATCATTATTCAGAAATATTGGTATTTTCGATGTGCCTTATATACTTGTACTCTGTCTTTTTTTTATATATACAACCATCACTGCATTATTAATGACCAGGGTTCGCTGTATGTGTCATTTCGTTGTTTCCTTTATGCACAAGTGGTTTATACATTTTAATGTCGATAAAAATAAAATCATTCCTATTATTCAAACCCAGTGTAATATTAATTTTCAAATATGTTGGGTACAACATGCTATTATACTATAATTAGTGCAGCAGAAAACATTTGTCTATAATTTTTTTATGTATTGTAAATAAAAACTACTCGCAGCTTACTTATTGTACAACTTCATTGTCGAAATGAAGGTGGTACCCACCGCCTTCAATAAAAAATATTGGGAACATATAATATTATACTTGTCTTGCCAAAAGATTTTTTTATATTTGGGTTCTAGTTATTTAGAATGGAAGACAACTCCTTTGAAGATACAAATATTAAAAATAGTTTCCGACGAGAAATACGGATGAAATTATTATACCTACGTAGTTTTTGTTTTAGGTTAGGTTAATGATTACATCCAATATACAATATTAGTAGATTACAACATATTTCACATCTCGCAGTTTTCCAAAAGTGTTTTTTCTTTCGATTTTTCTTTGGCATCTATTCCGTTCATTTTTATCACTTTTACTCAATTAACGTTAAACTTTATAATCAATAATTTTAATTATCAGACTAAGTTTTGCCTGGATGACTCATGTGCCAATATATACGAAATACCAAATATTGCTTAAAATAAGTAAATGTTCAAGATTATTAAATGTAGTTTCCAATTTGTAACAGTTAACAAAATATTTTTATATAGTAAATATACTATGGAAAATTTATAACAGGTTGACGAATTAATGAAGTAATGATAAATGTATAGAAAAGAAAGATTAATTTATTGGCGAAGGACTATACATATTATCTTTATTACTTAAAAGTTATTTTAGTTGGATTTTCAGTTATTAGAATTTTATCTCGGAATAGCTACATCAAAAGTAGATGTATTAGAATCTAAAAATATTATCAATCGATATTAATTTGGCAAATTTATATATTATGGTGGAGGCAGCCAGTGTCATATAATGGATTCTAATTCAATCTAACTTATGAACCGAACCCCTTTAAACTTTCACTCACAATATTTCATATGCAAACATTTTTTTCTTACGTCATAAATTAATTTTGGTGTATAGGTAGTAAATATACTTATTTTTTTCGAATAAAATTTAATAAAATCCAATAACCGCATGGATGGAGTTAAAAAAAAATAATAATAAATAAACGTCTGCTGACTGAATAAAAATCGTATGCATTTTGTCCACCGCGAGTTTATTGTGTTGTGCAAACCCTACCAACTTTATTGGAAATCAGTCGTCTATATCGAAGTCCTATAAGATGTAATGTATATGGATAATAATGATTCCGAATGGCGTACTTCGATAAACTTCACTACACACGATTAAAAAAGTCTTATTAAATTCATATTAATTACAGTGCGTATATTTCCTTATTATAATAGTATTGAAGTTAAATATATATATATATACCGTATAATAGTGTATTTCTATATAATATTTTTTTATTCATAACTTTTATATATGAAAATACGTACCCGCAGCGCTTATATAGTTATAAGATTAAAACTTCTGTTATTGTCTTATCGCACGTGCGACTAGTTTCTCAACTGCTTACCCGGATAGAGGATTTTGGTATATAGAAACTTATATGTTTTATTAAAGGATCATGGAATATTTGACTTTTGGTTTGAGTATTGCACTTTTCCCCTAGCCTAGTCCATTTTCGGAGCATGCGTCTTCAGTATTTATCCAAAGTGACAATATATTTTAAATATTTATAATAGATTAAAGTTTTACCATAATTATTACTGTTTGAAAAAAAAATCAGAGGTAGGTATCTGTTTAAAAAGTATAATATTTCAGAAGTTAAAAAAATTAATTACAGGTATAGTATTTTGCTTAAATATGGAAACTTTTAATTCATTTTAAATGTTAAAAATAATTTAATGTTAATCAATTATAGTCATTCAACGAGTACCTCTAATTTAGCCTAATTATGATTTTATTTAAATATGTATTCCGACTATGTTAGTATACTGTAAACTGTTCCTATTATAATAATTTTTTTTTTTTTTATTACTTATTTATTTTTGTGTCTTAAAATGATTAAAAAGAATAATTATTGTTATATATTTACAGTTATGTTTAGGCTATAGAAATGTATTAAAGATGTGTAACTATTATTATGTTAGACATCAACATAGTTTAATAATAGTTATTAAATTATGATTTTTCTCGTTAAAAAAAACATCGTTTTATTTATAATTTTGTTTATAAAAATAATACTAATAGAACGGGGTGGCCGAGCGGACTAAGGCGTCGGTTGTGACGCACATCGACGCTGGTTCAAACCTCGGTTCATGGGCGGCATTTTTCTTCGGGCAATTCACAGTGTCCGGAGAAAAATGCCGCCATCCCCACCCGGGCATGGCAGATGCCCACGACTGCCCACTAAAAAATCTGCCAAAACTACACACACGTGTTACACCTACAGTTCCCTCCCCTACAAACAAAAACAAACAGCTAATGACCATAGTTGGCGGGGGCTTCACGACATAGTGTTAATACAAAATAATACGGAAGTATTACAGTTTAGTATTTACCGAGCGTTCTTTTGTTGTGGTTAACTGAAAATTGACTTAATGTTGGTATTATTCGTCCAGTCAAAACTTTTGTTCAGTAAATAATACATTAATGGTTGTTCGTATTTAACGCTTATGCGGCTGTCATAATTTCTGTTTTTATTCGTTTTAATCATCTAAGTGGTTATTATAGGTACTCATTATTATAATAGTAAGTGACGATAATTTATAAACGAGCGATTTCATTAAGACTAAAACTAATTATGTAAAAAGAAAAACGGAACATCATTATGCGCATATATCTACATCCCGTTTGAATGAAAAATAGGTACTTTAGGGTGTGCGAAGAAAAAGATGTCCACACGCGACGTTGGCGTCGTTGTCGTTGTAATGGTTTTTCATATTTTAATAACGACTAGCACGACTGAGAGACATATATATATATGCATTTGGTTTTTTATTATTATTTTATTGCCCAGGGAATCGACCTTTTGCTTTCATATATATATTGGTGTGTCGGCGGCGGTCAAGAAAAACCCGTCTTTGACTGAGTTGGTCAAATTTGTATTTTTTCCATTTAAGTAGAATCTCGCCTTTTTCGACAGAAAGGGTAACCAATATTAATGATTATGTACTGTGACCGGCGCTCTCAAATTGTCTAGCAACACGAGAATCGTTAATATCGGTAATGGGCTCGCAGCACGAATTGTGCCCGCCTCCATCACCCCCACCCCCCCCCCATCGTAGGTCGTTTTTATATACCAAAAGCCTAATAATACGAAAATAACCTCTTCCACCTCCTCTGTCTTCGTGTTTGGTTCTCCCCTGTCCCGTCGCGTGAATTGCAGCACACCCGCTGCCACTATCGTAACTTACTACCTCCGCCAACCGACACAGAATGGGTTATCGAAATTTCTCTATTATTATCCCGCCGGCGGTGGCAGTTGTTGCAATATATAGAGTATTGAGTATGTGGTACTAGCAATATACCTATAACATTTCTACAAAAGTAATTTTTGGCCCTCTCCCTCCCTCCCCCCTACCATTATATATTGCACAGCGGCTATACTGATGTTATTATACTGAATGAGAAAAAATTTATTTACATATTTTGTATAGACAAAAACACAAAATATACAAACGATATATTATTATTATTATTGTTATTATGCATATACATTATATATAAGGTATAATAATACGAGAGTATAATAATATCACCAGAAAAAAAGCGACTTCGACACGTGGACCACTTCTTACGACCGCCGGCGTTCAGGTTATGCAATTTCGGTACACGCGCGCGCTGCGGCCGCGGAGGAGTCAGACGTAGCACGGCGCACCCGAACCGTTTTGATAAATGATTACAGCGCGCGCGTGCGACGGATATAATATATACACGTATACTATTACGGTATAGTCGCTGTGGCAGTCCGTCGGCGGAATCTATAGAAACGCGTTACCCGTAGATATATCGTTTGCTGTACACACACACGAGCGCGCGTATAGAGTATCGCTACCGCCCACAGCCTCCCTAAAAACGACTTCAATCTCGTATAATATATATTTTCGGGGATATACGTGTGCTAGGTATATAGAACATATGTACACACACGCGAGCATGTGTGTACGGACGGGGAAAGCGGTGGTTCTGAATTTCTCATCGCTTACGTTATTTGTCCTCCGTACGCTTCTCGCACAATATTCAGCAGGGTCGTGCGCGATCCTCCACCCCCTCCCACCTAAAGTCCGACCTACGGGGGCTTTGCCGGTTTGTAAATTATTCTCGGGTTTGTTGTACGCAGTCGACGCACGCGCGAAAACGTCGTTTTTAATCGTGAACGATGTGCTCGTGTGCACGCGTTTACTCTTGCAATTATAAATAAAATACACACGCGCCAGCGTAATTCTCCCCGGAATACTCAGCCGCTCGCCGCCGCCCCTGCATCGTGTACTGCGAAAATACGCTTTGTTATTGAATCGTTGCTTGTTCATCGTCGCGAGCGTTTTCAACAAACCTTTTATTTTGTATATGAAATCGTGTCCACCGCCAAAATGACTACCACCACATTTTTGTCGTGGATTTTTCCCCATATTTTTCCTATCCTGAACTTCGGCTAGTTTTCTTCTGTTAGTGTAATTGTTGTTGTTGGTATTATTATTTATTGTTGCATAAATCCCGGCTTCGAGTTCAACGTCTTGTGTATGTATAAAGGAAACAAGCTTAAGTGACGGTCTTTAGTTGTAAACTGTAATTAACGATGGAATTAAGTTGTTATTATCTTACGGCTTTGTGCGAGATTAACTCTGTACTATCAACAGCTAATAAGAATATCCTATTAGATGGGTTCTTTAACGTTGGATTTTTTTATACTCTGATCAGTATAATATATTAGATCAAACCCATAATATAACCTATAATTTATTCCTAGCCATCAGAATTATTAAATTGATCGGAAATTGTTCACAGTTGTTTTTCACATTTGGTTAGTCAGCCAACAAACATCATTTTAGATGGTCAACTATAAACCTTAACACTTTCAATCAACAAAATAAGTATTGACGAGCTAACGTAAATAAAGGGCGTAGTTTCACTAACTTAAAAGCCTCTGTGGGTGTGGTAGTCTCCCGCTGACTGACACACCTTTCAAACTATCAAGGGAATGGTATTCTCAATCAACCCTTTTCATTACCTTTCGAAGAAAAAGCCGGATAATTTGGAAAGGAATGTGATGTAACACATGAGACTATAAGTATAATGCATATTATATCCTATACTATATGACATATTATAGTAACTGGTTTTACACCAACCCCTTGATTAAAATGGTTTTTTATCAGTACCTTTCCATACTAAAATGCTATTTAATTAATTGTTTTACCGAAGTTTAAATGCAGTACGGGCTTGTAATAATTTGGTGTTCAACATTTAATCGAATATAATGTTTAGAACATTTTCTACAGTATTTTATTATTTTTATTAATACAAGGCTTACACATTTCATTAAAATATCGAGTGACAACGTGTACCGTGTTTTTCTGCAAGTATAATTTAATACTGAATGTTATGCGTCAGCGATTGAATAAAATGTGTACTTAATTATTTATTTGCATGAATATAACATGTATTAGAATTCCATAGTATTAATATATAATATTATGTAAAAATGATTGGTGAAAAAAATAACATCAAATTCAACTTTCTTTTTTAACGAAGTATTATTCTCTTGCTCTATACAGCTACTGATTTTAAAGCGGTCGAGTTTGTTATCTCTTTTTTATTTGTTAATATCAATGAACCGTCCCCTAGATATAGTCGTTTGCATAATAAATAATAATTTTGAAAGCCAAAAATAAAAACGAAAATGTAACCTATTGAATATTCTCTTGTGAATACAAATGTACATGCTTAAGTTAATATTTAAATATAGATGTATAATATATATAACAAATAGTGCCTGATGCGCTTGAGCTCATTTCATTGTGTATAGATTAATAATAATGTATCTCATTAATATATCATTTACTTTATAGATATCTTTGTTTTTTGTTTCAGGTGAGTGGATTATTACAAGTATTATAAATACCTTCCAATCGTGAGTACATAAAAAAAAAAGAATTAGTACAATTTCCAAGTTTTATTGTAAAAGACAAAGTGGTCACCCGTATACTATAATATATTATAGGTAACCTAATAAATAATAAACTTCCAATAATGTGTGAAAATATAGAAAATAGGTACAAAAGTAAATATATGTGGGAACAAAAATAAATTAGTTGAATATATCTTCAATACATTACTATTCAACTATTCTAAACGGAATTATGGATACATTTGTTATCTGCTCTCTTTTTTTCCTACTTATCTACGATTTATGAAACACGTAAAATAAATGTCATTTTAAACGAAAAATCAAAAAATAGTATTATAACTGGAAAAATAGTACTAAAAATCTAAACCCTTCAAATAGGTATGCAATATTCAATTTTATATTTAGAATCCTTATGATGCATTAAACAAATTTAGGTGTATAGCTGCTGACTAATAATTTTTTCCTTATTTGTATTTTATAATAATTAGTAAATCCTAGAATCTGAGCCCTAAGTTTGTGTAATTAAAGCAGTTTATTGTTTATTGAATTCATTCAGTCTGGAGTTTAAAACTACTATATTCATTAAATTACAAAAAAAAAATGTTTTTATTAAATTATTATTATCAAAGCTGAAGTAGATTAAAAAAAAGATATAAATTTAAGTATATTTTATTAATATTTGATGAAAAATATTATTTGAGTAATTTTATCCTGTCAGCAGAAAAAAAAAGAACCTATTTAAAGAGTAATTTCACAATGTGAAACATTTAACAAGTATAAACTAATGCCGTTGGTGAGAAAAAATGGAACTGCTGCGGATTATTAAACATAATACATGTGTCATATAGCACCCAGGTGTATATATGTACAATTTAACATAGAGTACATTTTTCCGGTTATTTATACATTCAAAAGTTCAATCCAATGAATATTTTATTAGAAAATGATAATAGTTTTGCATGTTTTTCACGGCTTTGTACAGTCGAAATGTATGAAATGGCTAATGGAAACTATAGTGGAGGGTTTTGTTGCCGGCTAGTTGTCAGTGATCATGACACCTATTCCACCCCTCCCCACTCTATGTGTATTATTATCTTGCGGTGCATGACTCAACTAGTCAAATAATAATGTACTTCCTTGCAAGATGTTTCGTGTATGTCTGCTGATTATTATTTCAAGAACAGTGCACAACGACTTTTCTTCTATTTACCGAACCATATTAACTTAAATATTATACGTAGGGCCGACGTATGGCAATATAAAGCATTTTGATATGAATATAACATATTTAATATAATATATAGGTAGGTTGATATGTATCATATATTTATATATTTAGAACTAGGGGAATTTATATGATGGCTATGTAGTTCGTAAAATAAGACCAGTATTTTGTTATCTAGGGAATACAAATGATATATTATAATACGAAAAAAGTAAATTACAAAAAAATCGATTACATATTGCTATTGCTACCGGTTTGTGGTTATTATAGATCTAAGTATGTCTCCAAAATATACATATATTTTTCATTTTCCACCATGGTAAACACAACCTATAGAGTTAGGTTTGTTGATATGTTTCTGTAAAATGACTAGAAACTCGAGTGTGCGTATTACAAAACTCTTCCTGGGTTCATTTCATATGCAAATTAAACATACTCTTAGAATTTGTGCAAAATTGAATACACGACCCTTATTATAGGTTTTTCAATCAAATTAACATTACACGTCATAGTTGGTTTTCTTTTTTGTTTTCTATTTAGCTTACATACATAAGACATAAAACTCCTTTTTGAAATTTTACTATTTTTCACAATATAGTTGTAGGTACATATGTAACTTAACAATACCTACTAAGATTCAGTTTTATATTTTCTTCAAATTAACAATTTTTTAAATAATTTAAAAATATTTTTTTGTGTGTATACCATAATATATTATAAGCCACTGTGAAGATCATATATATTCTCATTAAATGTATATAATATAGGTAGGTACTACATTTTGTACTTTGTACGAACAAAATAAAAAATAATAATGTATGGTAGATTATTTTTCGATTACTTTCGATTATTTTTCGATAAAATGTATAAACTTCGAATTTCTCCGGTCAACTAATTCTTTTAAAGCAAATAATAATTTTTTTCACTTTTTATGTTACTTTTAGATAATAGGACATTAATACACCTCTAAAAATCATTAGACGTTGACATACTTTCGATATGGGAGTTGAGTATTCTCAATAAATAAAAAATTTAGTAGAAATTAATAATGATAATCCTAAGTAAAATATGAAAATTAATGCTTAAATATGCATTTGTCATAGTTATATTTCTAAAGACTTAATCTTGGAACTTTCTTTACTTAAGTTTCTCGTGCTATATGAATGAAGTACTGTTCAAAGAAATAAATAGATATCATTTAATTTGCTTAAAAATAAATAAAAAAAACAGTTTTATTACAGGTATAAAAAATATTGTTTTCGATATGGAAAATTCAAATCCATGTATCTATGACCTAGTTTAAAGGTACTATGTTTTTATCCCTTCAGAAACCATATAAAAAGCACTCGATTTAAATATACGTTTCTACGTTTCTGTGATACACAATATATTGTATCTAAAGCACTCTTATTTTTTTTTTCTTGCAAGCCTATCGTTGTTTCCTTATCACAATAAAGAAACTGTGGTACAAATACTTGAAATATTCATCATCATAATATGCACTTGGCCTTTGATATAAACATTTAAAAAAAAATAAATTAAATAATGTACAGCAATGGTTTTTAAAAATTTTTTTTTAAATTGTATAAAATGATAAATTCTTTTCTGGCAGTCGGTTATATTCGTCAAAACATAAACTTTCAACTGTCATAGATATTTTTTTTAAGGTATGGAATTTTTGGATCGCTTAAAGGTCATGCAAACAATGTTATGCTGACAGAATTAATCAATTGCTACTATTTTTATTTTTATTTTTTTTTTTTTTTGGCACGTTTTCACCACTGGTACCAATCATTCCCCATAATATTCCCTACCGTAACGTTGGGCGCCTTTGACGCGCTTTCCATTAGTCATTTTCCTATGCCAGAATCGGCTCATTTGTCATTAAACACGCTATGTCGAGGTTGAGTAATGAAAATAATGTACCAAATTGTAATAATAATTGATTAATGCGAAATACCTTTTGTGGGTGTTGTGGCGGGTGAGAGGTCTTGGGTGGTAGTGTTGTTCCGGGTGTACAAACAAATAAAAATAACAACACAACCCTTTGCAATGTGCAAAATATTAAAAATTAAAATGATAGAACCCCGCCCATGTTAGGATATTTTTAAGCTTTTAATACGACAAATCACCTACGAAAAAAGTTAGTTTGTAACTTCATTTACTCAGTCCAAAATAATTATTATCGTGAAATCAATATACCGTTAATTTTTAACCTTTATTTTCGTTTTATATTTTTTAAATGTTTCAATCGGACTTCATAGTTCGTGTGTGTGCATTTTATTTGCTGAATTATTTTGAAAATTGACTTTTCATACGATAAAGTTCAATTTTAAAATTTGTTTATATTTATTTTAAGCTGTTATTATCTTGCATAATTTGTTGGTTTTTGATTTCTATTCATTCGCATAACTTTTAGAACTCGTCAATAAGTTTCCAGTAGTTCTTTTGCAATGATATTTGCTCAAAGCTATTTTTTAATAAAATTAGTTTTGGTTAAAATTTAAAAAAAAACTATAAATCCCAGAGATTAGAATTTTAAATATATAATTTAAATTTACTCTTTCGTTTTTTTTTTAGCACAGGCTTGGAGGATGATTTTCTCTTATATATATATATATATATACTTAGTACTTAAAAAATAAAATTATATTTACACTGATTATATTATATAAATGTATATAAGTATACATATTATATTCATACATCCATGTTGAAAGTGTAGTTTGTACCCTGTAATTAAAATACATTTTAACCTCAATAATAAATAGATCGTTTATGTGGTTTTATTTTTATTTTGTAAATACATTATAATTTATTAGAATTTATTATGAATACTATTAAATTGTTTACTTTACATAAAAACGAATCGTTTGAAATTTATATGGCTATCAGCATTTGCAGCGTAAACAGAAAATCACACGTATGATGCTTTTATGACAAATTGCAGTATTTGACCAGTTTTCCAAACGAGTAAAGAAGTTTTTTTCGACAGTGATCAATCATAATTCAATATTTTTTAGTCCTTTAGATTATTATGACTGAAAAAATGACATCAAAGTTTTTATCGTTGGCAGCTACAGTTGTTTTTTCCAACAAATGTTACAAATTAATCGGTTTGGTGACACTAACTTTTAATTTTTTCATTACTTACGATAAAATGGGAGGAAGGGATTATTAATATTAATTATTTCTCTGCAAATTAATGATGAGGTTTGTTAATTTATTTCTGTAATATGTAAAGAAGACGTTAATGCTTAAGTGTGATTTGAAAATGAATGTTTTTACGTATATGTTAAAATGTCTAGTGTGATGCACGTTATATTTTTTATTCATACATTTATATTTTCTTTCTTTTCGATTATAATGTTTGATTTTTGGTATTTTATTATGGTAAAATAATAAGTAGGTATAATATATATAAAGTACTTACAACAGTATATTAGAAGGTATAATAAGAATAAAATATGTATTTAGTATTTTCAGGAAATTAAATAAATGTATTATAATTGTGTGAATAAACAAATACACATGGGGCACATGATGATGATCAAACAGAACTTATTATAAAAATATGCTTTTATATTTTTACTGTTTCATTATTTTTTTGTTATAATATAGTCTTTTGATTTTAAAATGAAATTTAGAACGGTAATTTAAAGGTAGGATTTTTATGTTGTTTTATGATCTCTTGCGTTTTAAGTAGCAATGGTTCTTGTTCAATTTAATACAGGGATTTTTTGTTAGCATCACACGCTGCCCGGAATACAAATATATATATTATAAATGTTATGTAATAAAATAAATCTAATTTACGTTGGAGTGCAATGTGCAATAAAATGTGTGTAGCAAGATCCCGATTTTTTTTATTATTGTTATTATTATTATTCTAGTAATTTAACATTCCAGACTCGGGCAACAATATGTCGTCATAATGAAAACGGAAGAAGGAAGGCTGGGTCATAACTTTGGAAAAGTTCAATATGTCCTAACGTTAGTGTGTTACACGTTTACCGAACGGTTTTTTTTCGCCGTACTATATATATTATATACAGTTGGCACATCGATAAGATGGATTGTGTATTTCCCGTTCCTGTATAGTCTAAATAAATAAAAATAAAACGAAACAATAATAAACGTGGTCCGACGCATTTTAGTAGACCCACCGGAAAATCACTCTAGTGCCGGTGGGGGGATAAACAAATGCAACAAAAAAATAGTCGCTGTTTTCGCTCAGTATTGTCGAAGTTTATATTCGAACACGATATATCGTGTAAACAGCGACCACAAAACGATACGATTATATTTGAAAACACGTGTTGTGTATAGGTACTGCAGAAACATAATTGTTGAAAACTAATTCGATTACCCGTAGAGAAATACCAATGTACGTTTATTCGATAAAATATAATGCACTTGCACGAACGCTGTTAAAATTTATATCATATATTGGCCCCGCGTTGAAATCGTACGTTTGCTTTGTTGAGTCACGAATAACTGAGTTGTCTGAGTTATATATCGGAGAGATATCCGAATCACACAAAAGCTAAAATAAAATACGAAATATACATATTGTTACACTTTTTGTGTGTAGAGTTTGCATAAAGTTTTATGAAATTAACTTTGGCTCTTCATAAGCCTCATTTAAATTATAATTAGTTGTTCACTGAGGAAGTTTCTGTAATGATATTTTTTCTTTTTAATAATAATTTTAATCAAAATATAATTGAAAAAGCAACGGAGTGCAAATTAGATTTAAAATGAAATAATTTAAAAATCTTAAAAAATATATATATATATTAACATCTCTGAACTTAGCAATCTTCACGATTTATTGAAGTTGCGATGTACAAATGAACCACGCGGATATAATTTTTAACGCATTTTAGTAGACCCACCTAAAATTGATTTTCTTTACGGTGGGGGGATGAATGAATGCAACATAAAAATGTGTCGCCTCGCGTCCGTGTTCGGATTTTGTTTGAACGTCGCATATATCCCAGAGACGGCGGCGATACACGTATAGTCTATGCACCTATAATATGTAATGTATACGATAAAAAAAAATATAATAAATTAAGTCAGGAAATGCGCGACGTTGCGTGTTCAGGTTTTCGTGTTCGATACTACAAATAGTGTCCGAATGGCAATTGTGGGTAGCGAACGTTTCTCACGATTCACCGTTTTATAATGTTCAATAAATATTGTATAATGTCGGCGTCGAGGGTAAATGTCAATGGATTGCACGTGCATATGGATATAATGTTTGTTTTTTTAATTCTTGCTAAAGAGGTTTTCCGCAAAGGCCATGTATTTTCACCCACCCGTAGCATATTCTACCAACTAATATAATTTAACAGCAGTGTGCTACAGCGATCGAGTTTTTATCCTATGTATATTGTTAAAAAAATGTCAGTGTAGGATGACATTTAAATGTCACGTCGTCGTTAAGGTCGTTTTTGATAGTTTCTACTCCGCTCGCCTCCCTTGAGGAATAATTGTAGTATTATAGTAGACGCGTACAAAATAATATAATTGGCTGACCTAAAATGTTATAGGCGTCCACTATGGACCAATTAGTGGAGAGTAGGCATACACTTAAATACACGTGACTCGTCGTTAGTTTTATAAGCAGCTTAAGAAGTTGATCCAAAACGTCTGTCCGAACTGTACGAGTTGGAATTTCTAAACTAATTACTTGGGTCCGACTCGTAAGTACGACAATATTTAACGTTAGGTTAGGTTAGGCTAGGCTTCCTGATACCAACCAGCTTCTTCGTTATCATACGAGACGCCGGTGAAAAAATTAACACTGACATTTTAAAATAATTTATGATTATACTATATTATTATGATGTTATATTTTTCGCCGACGCTTGTAACCAGTTTTTAATGCATACAAATATTTTTAATTTCTCGATTACATTTTAATGTTTGTTCAAATTTATTGCAAACAATGTGGATTAATAAATCCAGAACTCGATCCAAACAAACACCGTATATAGGCACAAAAGTTAATTGGATAATTTCAATCGTATAACAAATAATAATTATTATTTACACATTTATACATATTCGAGCGGTTTTTGGAAGAGATGTTATTGTTTACATATTATTGTTTTGTATCATTATTATTATTATTATTATTATTATTATTAATAATAATATTGTGACTCAAATTTTACCAGTTGTCATGTTAAAATCATTTTAACGAGCAATTCAATATAGAACCTAAATTATACCCCTGTCGAGAGCTTTAAGTATTAAAACCCCATACATTTGTAAACTCTACAGAAATCATCCAAAATCCCTGTTTTGACCACAAATGTCATAAACAATAATGCTGAATAGTGAGAATACCGAGGGGAAGTTGTAAGTTTAGACGCATTTATAAATTATATACAATATCCTAGGTAGGTTGGGTGTAAGATAAAGGAGTTTGTGTGCATTCAAAATATCAAATTGTTATAGGTGTATCCCAGACTTGGGGTTCCGCACACATCTTTTGCATATTAATTCAATCAATAATTTTAATTATAAATTATGAATCAAACTATTGTTTCTTATTTGGTATAATATATATATATACGTTTGTAATATACTATAAACAACGGCATTAGTCGTAAATTACTGTTATTTCTAAAAAACCTACCTCATTAACGTCAAACGTTGAATAAAAATTACACATTTATTTTAATAACGTGTTCATTAGATAGAGTATATGTTATACTTATGAAACTATTCATTTTTCAAGTTCCATAACTACGCACGTATAAATTGATAGTAATTTATTACTTTATTATTGTATATTATTATGATTATTATGTATCAATGCTATACACAATTTAAACACCGCTGAATGGTTTATTGAAAAAATTGTTTATTGTTTGTATTGTTCCTTTATTGGGAATATGTATTATCATATTTTCCCATACTTATTTTAATAAGCAATGCGTGGTGTGGTGTTAGGTTATTAAAATATCGCAAAGCATATATTTTAAGTAGTGGCGTCTTGCTTGTTGTGTAGTTTTGTTGTATAGCTTTGTTGTATTCTCAAAAAAAGGGATTTCGTTGAGGAAAACATCCATAAAGCCGTCGTGTGTTGGATACGCGACTATAATATAATACTACGCGATGAAATTCCATTATGTACCTTTGGTATAGGGGTGGTTGATTAGTTTCTGCCTGGCATAGAAAAAGCATAACACGCTTTTTGTATAAACGCGTTACACTAAAGTGGTTTTACATTTTTCCCCTCGTGAAACCCAATTTTCTAGTTTACACAACTAGAAATACAGTCCATTTTGTTGTGATTTATTTTTAAACTTATTTTAACGTTTAAAATAATCACTTTTAATTCTTCGTGTCACAAACTATAAACGAACGGAAAATGTAGTATTATCAGAACATCAGAAACGAAAGAAGACCAAAATCATAATATGTGGGAAAATGTTTAACAATTTTTAAAATACTAACTGACTATAATAGCTAAAGCCGAAATCCGATTTTCGTCAGATTATTCCGTCCGTCCCAGTATACATATTCGCAACAGTGCTTTTACCGAGCGGTTATCGTTTGTTTTGTTTCAATCGACCATATTAATGTCCCAACAATAAATCAACTGCATTGCAACATTTTATTGTCAGTCCGCGATGGTATAGTTGTGTAGTCCGTTATACGACGATACGCGCTTTCCTGTCGGCGGCGTGTAGAGAAAACTTCGACGAAGCTTACCACGCTAACCACCGATAGCTCCATTAGATAATATAATCCCACCCTGGTTACAAAACCTTTGACCAACCGCATTATAATTAGATCGTTTACATAAACTTCGAAGGACCACGCGCGATACCAGCTGGCAATCTTAAAATGTACATAACTTTAGAATGTAATCTAGAGGATGTAGCGATGTATGTAATGTGGAGAAGAGAGAGAAAGAGCTTAAACTCAAATTAATTGACAAACTTGGTGCCGGTCGTGTAACACTCAATATATAATATATATGTTATATAGGTGCTGGCATGTTGCACACATTTACCTGCAGCCGTATAAACAGTATTATATATTATAATGTACACGACTGCTAAATGGTGTTTGAAAACCCCTTTTTATTTTAATTTCCCATCACACGTTAATTTAGACAACCCGCTATAAATTAATATTTTACTTTTTAATTGAATTGATTATTACGTAGGTACAAGTTTTACTCTTAACACCACCCACGTATATAATATATGCCTCATAATTATAATATTAAATATACAGACGATAGGTTTGGCACTCACACACACATAATAATATGTATTTACAACGTCCTGAAATCGTTGTTATTAATGTGTTATTGTCACCCGTTTCAATATTTGTCTCCAACTCGATATCTGTATATGAAACAATGCGTACGGCCCGTCAATTTGAGCAGTATTATAGATGATTAATTACTGTGCACGGACGATAGATAAACCTTTGGGGCCATTGTTATGCCCGATATTATATTCGACTGGGAAATTCTTCCACGGGGTTATGAGTTTTGATGGCTATGATGGTAGAAGGGGGAGATCAACTCTGCTGCTGTCTGTCGCCGGCGCTACTACTGCTCGCCTGTATGCCCCTACCCCCCATATCCTCAACTGTATATAGACTTTGGGAAGTCATGGAAATGGAATTTATTCCAATCCAACAAATTCTAATGGATTCCAAGGATCGTATGCAAATGAAGAGTCAACGACGACTACGATGGCTACGTCCTGGTGTATATTTTGAATGGTTTTTGATTTTAACCGATTTTTCATTATTGTACGCGGAGTCAGAAACAATGCAACCGTCGTCTTCGCTATGTTGTTGTTATCGTCATTTCGATTTTATATAATGCTTTCTAGCAAATCAAAATGATGTTTTAATAACAATAAAATAAGAAACGTACCTCTTATTTTCTCTAAAGCAATCTATCTCAATGTTTAGTTGTAAATAATTATGTTTATCAAAAAAAAAAAAAAATCGTACTTTATTGTGTTTTTTTTATATTATTTCAAGTGCAATGATAAAAAAATAACCTAATTAAAATTTACCAAAAAAAAAATAAAACATTTTTTAAAATCTCATACTGTCAACTTTTTTTTGGTATGCATTTAAATAAATATATAGATAACTGATGTATATAATATACTTTATGGGCCGTTCATTTAAACCCGGTATACAGTGTCAAAAAGATAATGCTATATTTTATGTAAAACTCTATGTATACCTATGTATAAAAAACTTTTGAAATGAATTTGTATCGCTTTTAATATAAAAAAAAACGGTCGAATGTTTTAAATTTATTCAGTATAATATAGCTTTTAACAGATTTTTGTTTAGAAAGATTAAGCCTGTACGAAATTGCATTTTAATTACGTATTGTAACGAAAATATGACTACTATATTATAAACTGTAGTGTAATAATAGCTTAGAGGGAGCCATTGAATTGAATTACTATCGTCGCCGAGACTGTTCGAGTAAACCTTTTTAAATCGCATCCAGGAAACATCATCACTTATCCCACATCCGGTCCGGTGACGACTATAGTTGGAGGAGGGGGTAGGTTGTCGTTTTTCTGAGTCTTCTGCAGCAAATCGCGGTCGTCGGTATTTTAATGCGTCTGAATAATAATACTGATTTATTATTCGGATTAAAAAAAAACTAAACGAGTAAATAACTAAAAAGGTAGTTTCTGTGGTATTAGTCTTCGTGGACCCGTTAAATGGTCTCATCGCCTCTTTGGCGCCGCGGATGTCCATGGAAAAATAAAGAATCGTGTTCCCATTTGCATACTCAGGTTTTTATCATTTCGTTTGCGGCGAGGGTAACAAAGACGCAAAAAGGCAGCCCTTTCCGCAAGACCGTTCACTAAGAAATCGACCCCGATTTATTTATTTTTTTTCCAGGCATATTGTCGATGTTGAGAAATCGGTGAAAACGTGTTTCCGATAAACCACAAAACAATACTTACGGACGCATTATTGAGCGATATGTTCGCTCCGCATTGTGTATACCTATATATATTATCTGCATATGACGGGCGCGCCCGGCGTGTGTACATGGAACAAATATATTATCTGCGCGTCGCATCTGTCGGACACAAAGACGAATCGCGGGGTTAACGAACCGTTTACATCCCCGACGATTCGAAACATCGCACCTGAGTATAGTCAAATACAAAAAATATAAAAACAAATAAATACCAACACAGACACGAGTCTGATCTGTTAACGACGGGGCGCACGCGCTCGTCGCCGATTTCGGCGTCTATAATATTAACCTTTTTCGGCCGATCCGAAACGTCGGAAAACCATCCGCAGATGTGTGACACCCGTTTGGAATATTATGTAATTTTTCGTTCAATTTTATGTTTTTCCTCGATCGCCATCGTAGTCGTCCCGCTGATTTTCTCCGTCGACGAACGTTTTTATTTCAGCTTCTTACTAATTGGTTTTCCATTATTGGTCCTGTCCATTTTTTCTTCGATATTGTTGTTTTAATTTATTATAATATATTAACACACGCGAGTCAACAATTTTATTTTATTTTATTTTTTGCTACGCCATCGTGATTATGTTAGTTTAATAATATGTACCTATATTCTATTACAATAATAATGATGGTGTATCGGTCGTGTCGTGTGATACACACATGCGCAATCGTTAATTAATCAATTAATTCGCAGACTCTTCCCCCTATATTCTCGTAAAGTTTCACGTCAAATTAATTTCCCTTTGCCCTCTGCACTACCACCCCCTATTCGTTGTCGTCATATCGGTGCAGCGTGTATAATAATGATTATTATTATTATTACTATACAGTATGTATGCTATATTGCGCAGACTGATCGGTATTTGTTTTTATCGTAGTAGCGTATAGGTACTCGTATTTGTTGTACGGCATTAGTGATGATGGACGGTGTAATATAAGTGCGGCATCGGAGGGTGGTGGACTTTCGAATCAATAACATTCGTATAGGTACGTATATATATTAAATTCGGGCATCGAACCCCTTCACATCCTTTGAGTGTCGCCGTGGGGCAGTGATTTCGTTCCAGAGTTAATTACTGTTGTAATCGTCTACGACGGTCTTTGTCCAAAATGCGTGTGTCCTGCGTTTCGATCACAATAACGTCTTCTTTTTGGTGTTTTTGTCATGACGTTACGCGCACGTCTACAATCTACACACAAACTGGAAGGTCGTATTTTTATTTTGTTTCATTTTTATCGACCTACAACCCTTTTTAGTTCGACAGTTTTGAATGTATTTTTTTTTTTTAATATTCATGAATACGTCAAATACTTACCGTATATATATATGTCTGTGTATATTTACATAAAACCTATTTTAATATCCCTTTCCTTTATGTATTGGGCGCTTAAAAAGCATTCAAATTTTTATTTTCAAAAGCAACTAATCTTTTTTTTGATTGAAATTCCGATAATTTCTTCAGACATTTCACCGCATAAAAGTCTAATATTAGCGAATTTTATTTTACATTTTATTTTTGCTGTGAAGTGTTTATGTATATTATTTATTAGACTTTCAACTCGCATTTTTGCCATTTTTTTATACCATCCCTATAGTTTGCACTTTAAACGAACCATAATTAATCAAAATTTCGTTTATTGCTGTTGGCCGGCTTACAAATATTTCCTATAGGAACATTTCACAGTTATGTTTTAACTTCATTAAAATATTGATGTGTTCGCCTGAGAATTTAATAATCAATGGCTTTAAAAACAATATAGGTACTATAGGTATACGGATAGATAATAGTTATGTAATCATAATTATTAAGTATGATAATTTTATTGTCATAAAGTGTCAATTATTTGCTTTTGTCTCATAACAATTAAACATACACATAAATAAATACTAACTATAGCTAACTAATATGTTTATTTATATTATATTAAAACCATTTAAACATTTATTTATTTTAATCGTGAATGAGTTCAATAAATCAATCTATTTCGGTGGTATATAAAACGCAGTCAAACAAAACCTAACCTTATAAAATTATTTGTATATTGATTAATCGAGTATCTAGTTTATTTTCTTTGATTCGTCAAACATTAAATAAGGAACATAGTACCTATATAATCTATATATTACTGTAAATTGTACAAGGTTAAACTCCTCTCCTGTTTTACTACCTATTCCAAGTTTGTAACAAGTTAAAATGACCCATCGTGAATTTAATTACAACCGTTAATTTATACTTCACCGTAGTTATAAAAGCGTTTGTCATTTTACAATACGATTAATTCCAAAATCTATTGACAACGTTACAATTTCTATTGTCTTAACCATAGATTGTTTGTTTGCTGTCTGTTTATTTATAAATATTTTTTTAACAAAAATTGTGTTCATTGTTTATATATTTGTAGCCAACAGATAATGTATGTATAAAATACTGTATCGTCAACAAAAAAAAAACATACTATGTTGCTGAATTCATTTTTTTCCCATAATACTATAATTTTGAATTCTACTTATAAAGATGTGTGCAGACAAATAGGAGGAGACATTTTATTTAAGAAATAATTTTAAAAGTTATGTACATAAAGACCTAACTTATTCTTTTGATCATTCTGCACCTCGTACAAAAACAAACTTGTGCGACAAGGTAAAGTTAATGTTGATGTGGTACTCGCTCAGATAAGTGTTGGACGAATAAAATATCCAAAACTTCTCTTTCATGAAGTGATGATTAAATATTACTATGCTCTTTTACTGAAACAACCAAAAACATGTGTTTTACAACGAACGTTTCTCGTCACAAAGTTTTTAATGTAAGAAATATTATGTGGAATATTACAATTTAAAAATACTCATTATATCACAGAAAAATTGAAATATTATTGTAAAAAAAAACCAACCTATCGGCTATCAGCAACGATAATTTTCTTACCTTTAAGTTTGATAATCAGTCAATTCGCTCTAATTATGTTGTACACTATATTGTACCTACCTTTGTAAGACACGAACCTTATAAATTATAATATTATAACAATAAAGTGCCGTAGTGAGGTTTAGACTTAGGTTGCACGTCCGCGTAATCATTTTACGAGCACTCGCTACAAATTGCGTCCATGTGAAAATTTCCAGAGACGGCAAATGGTATTGTAAATAATAATAATAATACATTATAAATAAATGAACGAGCCGTTGTATTTCATCCTAACGATCACACGCAGTTCGTTTGGGTTAAAAATGTACGGCCAATCAACCCGAAAGTCTCCAACCGACGTCTTATATATAATATATTATTATTGCGGCGTTTATTACATCCTATCGTGTGCGCGAGCGGCGACCGCTGATCCAGGTGTATGAAATTTTGATGACACAACGCGCCCTAGCGCACAGTGTGTGGGTCGATCCCGTCGACTAGCGGCTTCTTGTCTGAGAGAAAAATTGTATTCGATCAAAATACCGTGGGTAGTCGTCGCGTAGTGTATAGTCCCTGCACCGTACCTTGTAATATATATATATTATTATCTATAAATAATAATAATAATTGCCAACCTCGTATTATTATCGTCTCGTACATGATATTATATTGATATAGAGTATTCCCCGGAGGGATCGGCGGCGTGTGTATAATATAATATATTATATTTATAGAGATATGCGATCGTCATATAATACGAGTAGAAGTATTATATAGTAGCTTGCAATGGTAGTAGTAGTACCTACTTCTTATACTATATATAATATTATATGACGTAGTGGTGTGTGTATATTTGTATTATATATATATATATATATATATATATATGGTATATAGTCGGCAAAATGATCAATTGCTTTTCCCGGACTAAGGGCGCGCCCGCGAAATTCCGTATCCACTCCCCGCGGTGCGACGCGTGGCGGAACACAAAATTGCTTTTCTAAATACCTCCGATATCGTCCGTGAAAATGCCTGTCATTGTCGTAGTAGCCTGTCCCGCTCGTCCGTTCTCACGCCGTGCACGTAGCTCTACGTATTTTTTTTCGTTTCCCTTCCTCTTTCTTTTCCTTTTTTTCGGCACCGAGTGCCTCTATTCTGTAGCTAATACCCGTGTCAAATTTCCTGTTAACCACTTTGCAGGTATTTAACACTTCGTCCGGGGCCCCTGCCTCCTCACTTACGCGGCATTGTGCTACTCGGTTTCCGAGATCTTCGTCTATTCGCCTACACAAGCACAGTGACGTCGACGAGGAATGGAAGATGCGGTGATAGAAAATCGTATATTTTTTTCTCCTTAACCTTCCTCTTGCTAGTTCGCTTTCGAGAACTCCGCTAAAAATGGAAAACCAAGCACTTCTCGGTGGCTAACAACAGGGAGAAAAAAAACTTCAAGCTTTTTAAGCAAAACAATATATGTAGGTTTCGGTGTATTCTTTCGGCGCATTCGGAATTTAAACGAAATCTGTGGTGGTTTTAGTATCCGTAACGGTGAATAACTGCATTTTACTTCGGGCGAAGTACGGCTGCACATATTATTATTATTATTATTATTATTATTATTATTATTATTATTATTATTATTATATATACGCACGCTTTAAATTATTTAATCTATACATACGAATATATCGGTGGTAGAAAGAAAAAAAAATACACACAGGAAGGAGGACATGTTGACAGCCACGTTCGATGTTTATTTATTCGTTTGGTATGTCTATAGAAGATATTGTTTATCGAACGTTTTAGAACCTTCAAATCGAATTTCCCCCAAAATATACTACACTTATTCCTTTTGGCGGCGTTGTAGCCCTTTCCCCGCGTGACACATTTGCGGGGCGAAATAAAGAACGATGGTTTTATTATTTTTTTCCTTAGCCGTGTTACTTTTAGTAGTAACTTACCCATTTTGTAATATTACAATAATGCATAACGCCCCGCGCTCTTCCACTATTACGCCGCCATGTACTTAGGGCGCTTGTCAAAATATAGTTGAAACTTGTGCGTTTTTACAATAATATTTTCTTTTCCTCCCTGTATTTTTCACGTGTAGGCACATATTGTATATATGTTTATTTTATTATTCGCGTTTTTCGCATAGGTATCGCAATCGTGTTTTAAACGAATGGTTCATGAACTGTTTATAGTTCTGTGTATGAGCAGCCGCGCATATGTAGGGTGAAAATATTACCATTTTTACTTCGTTCTAAAATCTGCAACCGGCTGTAAAAAAATATGATTATATTACACAAAAATATTCATAGCGATTCAACGTGTTTACACCCCTGCAATCTTTATCCAAATGTTAAAACCTCCTAAAATGCTATTATACCTTCACCTCCTGTTCAGTAGCTTCATGCAGATATTGCTACATTATTAAACGCGAGCACAAACGTAGCAAAAAATAACTTTAAATGTTTATTTGTTATTTTTTTGTAGTCAAATACTTTGTACGAATTGCGGTTACTGCAAGTTTATAACGAAAAAAAACCGTGCGTTTAATTATTAAAACTTTGTATTCATGTATTTTTTGTACGCATTGTATACAATACATGATATATATAGTTAGTGGTACTAAGTTAAATAAAAGAAAAACTACATTTTCTATACCTTTCACAATAATATATTCATACTTTTCATTTATCCACAAGTTCAGTTGTTGCGTTATGTTAAAAACATGTATAGTATTGTTTTTGACATTTTAGTATTTGACCAAAATAACTTAACAGCGAGGATAGTGGATACACCACGTGCCGTCGTATATTGCATGAAAATGTATTCGTCCGAAAAAATATTATATTTTGTTCATAACTCGTAAAATGAGAATGTCAATTTCACTTTTGACCGTTCTGAAAACAAGTGGAAAAATAAATTAATATCCCATCGATAACGTTAATAGAAGTTGACTAGACATAAAAAAATTTGATTATAATATCTGCAGATCGACATGCGCATATTATACAAACCTAGCGATGATAATAAATTTTCAACTGAAAGCCATGTATACAGTGCTGTTTGTTATTAATGTATACCTATTACCCTTATCAGTCGCTTTGTCATATCGCTTTCTAATAATTACCTATTGTCTGTCGACAACGACGTTCCGAGAATATTATATATATGACATTGTAATTTGCCTTTATAGGTATCAGAGCTCTACCGATATGATTGTGCTCGATTGATACCCCAGAATTGCTATAGGACATCATAGTAGAACAGGCTAGACGTATTTTCGTTTCAGATTTCACCACACAAACTTTTTCATTTATTATTCACAAATTTGTACATTGAAAAAACAAAATATCTACCGCCACGTGTCACCCTGAAAACAATGTAAAAATATAGAAATAATAATAGTTTTAAAAAAACTGATGTTGTAAGACTCTTATCAACGCGGTATTAATAAGTAATAATGAAAACACGATATCGGCTCTTTAAATTTAACGATTTATTAATAATGTATGTGTGGGCGGGCAGTGGGCACATTATGTTATTATTACTCGTAAAAATTGTGTCGAACACTACGCGGTGGTCGTCATAATGACGACAAAATAAGTGTTTGTTTTTTGTACTTGCTCGGCATGACGAAACAAGACAATAAAAATCTCCCGATCGATACTAAATTATAATAATGTATTTACACTTTTCACACTTAATAATAATGTCATCAACAGTTTACTCATTCGTTTTAACGCTTTCGTTTAGCAGCTGTTCCGTAACCATCAAGCGCAGCAGGCAGCAGCGGCCGCCGCCGCGGCGGCAAACCCGGCCGCGGCGGCCGCGTTGGCGTCCCAACAACTACAGCTCATCCAGCAACAGCAGCAGCAACAATTTCACCTGCAGCAGCAGCAACAGCTCGCCGCGGCGGCCGCTGGACTGGCGGCGGCTGCATCGGCACCGGCTGCGACGCCGGTTGCCGCTGCTGCGGCCGCGGCCACGTTCGCGCCGCCGGGCACGACGGCCACGACGCCGTACATCATCAACCCGCAAGAACCTTACATGATCGCCGGTAAGTGTGCCACGTGCGTGGTCGTTTACGTAGTCCTACATATCACTCTTAATATTTGTAGGTATAAAATATTTTAATATACCGGCATACCGTCATCCGTAATATTGTAAAGCATGTCGAAAGGTATTTCATATACATTTATATACCTCACGACTATTTTTCCGCATCGATTTAGAATTTACTGGACTTCTATAATACCAATTACCAGCCATACCTTGTTGCTGGTACTAAATAATATTTAAATTAGAGACATACACTGTTTGAATTTTTAAAAAAATAAACTTGAAACGAATTAATATACATCACTGTTAATACCTATATTATATTGACGTCACAGCGTCAACAACGTCATAAGTGCATTGATTTGAATTTATTCTGAATTAATATTTTATGAAATTTAAAAATCCCGCTAATTCGAAAATCATTTGAATTCAATTTTGATGGACGTACAATTATTTTATTACAAAAATACAATAAGAACCAACTAAGTATAATGTAGCAATAATATCAAGTTTGCTCATAGTTAAGTATTCAATTGATGGCATTTGTATGTATTTTTTCTCAAAACTCAAATGATTTTCAAATTTTTATTTTAAGTACTAAAAATAATGAAATATCTTTTTAATTTATTTTCTTTATTTTCTTTAATAATATTTTATAATTTTGATTATAAAAATGCAAAAACAGTGCAAGTAGTCGGGTAAATAATCAATCGATATAGTCTGAATAATATACGTAAGTGCTGAGTATTATTGTATTATATGTATTACGATTTTCATCACAATATATTACTACCCCGTTCTTACTCATATACCTACCTAGGTACCTCTTTTCCAAATTATGTGGTGCATTTCTCGTACCTGTGTAATGTCTATCCTGCTTGGCGTTGTTCGGCGAACATAGTAGAATGTTATTGATACTATTGTTAAACAATAACTGAGAATATTACATATCATTTTTTTCCTAAATTTGATATTTATTATTTTTCAGTAGGTTAGATTATTCGAACTACCCTCCTTAGATATTATAACAATATGCCAAATCATCTGGACTTTTTATAATATTCTGGTTCTATATTTTTCGTTAGAATGAGGCCCGCTTCCTATCCGGATTTCTTCCTACTCACCATACGACGTATGCCATATATTATAATTGTGTTAATTCGCCAACCATTTTTTTAAAAATAATATTTTGTACCTACCTATATTATATCAAAATATTATTGTACTGCATCGAACGTTTTATTACTATTGTGTGCGTGCGTGTGTTGTCACAATAAAGGCTTTATGGGCTCAGGTCCTACAGTGGTGCCGCAATATTACGGCGTGCCGTGGGGCATGTACCCAGCGGGCAGCATCATACAGCCGGCCGGCGCAGCCGGTCAGCCCGGCGCCGCGGCCAACGGCACCAACACGGCCCAGCAACAACGCAGGCCGATGAGCCCGTCGCAGGGTGATGGCACCCAGTACCAGGTCATACCGGCGTTCTACGACCAAAACGGATCGCTTGTGATGACCCGCAACGGTGGTCAGCTCCGACTCGTGTCGCCGGCGTCGGTCATCGTCAACGCCCAACAAGGTACGCCATATCGTCTATAACATAAATATATAATGTCATTATAGCATCGCCCGTCGCGCAGTATTGTTATGATTATTAAGTCGTTTGTAACATACATTAAATACATGGGCGTGAGCACAGATGATGCCCAAGTAGTACCCCCGGGACCTTTCACCCAAGGCCCTAGTTATTAAACAAACACCCCGATGGGGTTGGTTAGTTTTCGATCATTTATTTTTCGTTTGAGTTATTCTGTGTGTGAACAGTTATATATAGGTAACCTAAAGTATAATTAGTTTTTGAGGCTTTACTTAAAAATGGGTTCTACGAATAAAAAAGCGCAAAGCTAATGATAAATTAGCGTTGATGAAAGTTGTCAATGATCCGAAACAATAAAAACTTCGTTTATCTATCCCCCTGGACAGGCTGTGTTGGCGTTATTCGCTGAACATTTGAATAATTCTCAAAAAATGGTATGTTGTCAATTATTTGTATGGTTAATTTTTATATTGTTTTCTAAATAACTTGGTTAACCTATACATACACTTTTTTATTCAGATACAGATTATTTTATCCATTTTCACTGTAAGAATTGTTAAAATTGTAAAAATAATTGCCTATACCTATAATGTCTCAAAATTCTTGTGGGCCCTAATTTTTAATGTGCACCTCCGAAACCAAGAGTCTGCGCACGCTCATGGCATTATACATATGTTATTTAAATGTTAAGTTTACGTTAAACGTTTGTGTGTGTGTGTGTGTGTGTGTGTGTGTGTGTGTGTGCGCAATATGCAAAGCGAAAGTATTTTCATTAGCGTGTTTTTCCCGCGTCGTATCGCCTTTCCGCTGCCGCCCGAAATGTTTTAATTATCGTGCGACGGAAAGAAAGACGCACCCCCTCACGCGCATTTGACGGCGGTCGTGTATCTTCTACGTAATTATATATAAAACTGTCGCGCGCGAACAGTGGTTTTAATGTTACATTATATTTTATAATAATATACGCTGACGAGATACAATATATAGTAATAAGTAATAACTAATATAACGGACCCGCGCGTTCGCATAGCGAGCATGTATATATAATATGTTTTCATTCGTCGTGACAACTACTGATATCTACGGTAGAGAAACGGGGTGTATAAATTACGACACGGCAGGAGAAAGGAAGGGGTGTGTGACGACCATATTAAAGCAGCGTAGTGCTGCGTTTATATACACATATATATGTATATATTATGTACATAATAATGTTGGCAGTGCGTGCGTAGAACATAGGCTAATGAATTTTCCATGGGCACATTTATGCGGATAATACAATATTTATCATAAATATACGATGTTATTGCGAGCCTTGCCGCGTGTACACCATTAAAATATGTCGTAGTATATACGCCCGCCATGAACGCCTACTCCAACGTAACCGAGACGACTTTACCTCTGTCGCCACCACTTTCGTGTTATTGGTGTTTTATCTCGGGGTGTTTTTTGACAGGACTCCAACCACAGCCTCAGCAGGCGGTCGGTTCGGCAGCCAACAACTATTCGACCAACTTGACCTCACTGACATCCAGCCTTTCGTCGCTGGGGGTCAGCGCAGGTACGTTTTTGCCTTCGTCGCCGTTGCCTTCGTCATCGTTGTTGATATTGATGTTGTTGTTGTTGTTGTTGTTGTTGCATGTCGCATTATATATACGTACATATAATATTTATATTTTATATATATATTAAATACATTACGTATAAATATATAATACGCCTTTGCGAAATTCCTTAGTCCGCCTCAACCGTTTGTAAAACGACTAATGATAATAATATACCTAACAAGTAACAATAACCGTGTGATATAATAATCTCGTATAGCGTGCAACAGCAGCCGCAGCGTGTATAGGATTCGTGTGGATTAATATTATGTTTTTCTCTTAGCGAAGCCTTTTATAATATATACGCGCAGTTTATTATAATATATGTGGTTTTTGTTTTAATTTTTTTTTGTTTTGCACGCTTTTGCATAATATTAATATTAATAATAATAATAATAATAATAATAATAATAATATGTGCCGCCGCCCGACTTTGGTTGGTACACACTACACCAAAGGATTTCCCGAAGGATCCAAACGCCTCTACACGATCTACAAATACTACTCTTACACGCGTTTATGTTGTACGCACTTTTGCGTTTAATAATAATAATACCATACCGCACTTAACCGATCCCCACTCTTACACGCTAACCACGACCACTACTACAACTGCTATTATACCCTACCCTGCCGTCGACGTCGGTAAAATAAAGGGACTCGAGTGCAGGTTTTCACACGTCGTTGTTTTCTCTCCGCCCCGCCCCGCCCGTTATCGTTTTAATATTAATACCCGATTATACATATTTGAGTGACACGATTTCTCACACGAGTAGGTTTTTTTTTAATATGACGTTTTGTTTTGTGTAATATGTACCTATGTTATAATTAAATTAAATAATATATATATGTATAGGTAGGTAGTTACTACACGTATATAGCGTGTGCGTTGAACGACTATACACATACAATGCGTTCTTATTACATTATTTTCCCACCTGTTAACATGACGGATTCGCACACAGATATGCTGTTACAGGGTTACCTACTAACTAGCATGGCGTATAATAATTGATTGTATATGTATCACGTTTTTAAAAACAATTTCGACACTATCAAACTGTTGACATCACCCATGTATAATATATATTACGCATAGTATTTGTAAACAATTTGTCGAATGAAAACACAATATATTCAACATAAATGTGTAAGTATCTAATAATTCTGTTAAGAGGACGCTACACCTAAAGCGAAACGAATAGAACGGCCGAGAGAACGCGCTGTTAAGTGTTTTCACGATGCGCAAGCACGCGGCGTTTAAGCCACGCCCAATACTCGTTGTCGGCGACCGGCGGACGATTGTGCTCATTCGGGAGCGATGTTTATTATTTCCTCAACCTTCGACTGTGTCTGATCGCGTAAATATAAAATGTAAACACCTTATATTATGACGCGTTTCCGCCGTAATATTCGCGCATACCTTCTCGGCGACTCAGCTTATAATTATTGCATTATTAGATGCTTACTCCATACAAAATATAAACAATACAGTAAATAATATCTACTTTATAACAGTATCCTAAACTAATATTACCTACCTAAATATCTAAATAGGTATTAGTTTTTAGTAATTTAATTATTGAATATATGATTTTACGTTATACTGCTACTACATAGGTAGGTATACGTTTTAAATTACAGTTTTTGGGTACTTCTTAAAGATGATACAGTAGCCCGTATCAAAGCTATCTATTATTATTTTTAAGATTCTACCTTTCTCTACAAAGATACGATTACCGTTGGTACTATATATGCTATTGAGTTATTAAATATTCAAATTAAATTAAATAAAAAATACAGTATTGCCTATTGGTAATCATTTGTCAATTATAATGTTAACACTATTATATCATACATGAAACTAATATAGGTATATTTTTATTTTTTATTAATTTGGTGTTTAATGTGGTCACTGGTCAGGCTCTCTAATATCACTTTTCAAAAATCGTTTTCCATATAGTGGATCGACAATTTCTGGCAGTAAACATTCTAAATAAAATCTGAAATGGTAATATATTTTTAAAAACACGTTTCACATTTATTAAAAATATTATAGAATAACTGATGAGAATAAAGGTCACATTTTTTTAAAATTATTATTAGTTGTGGTCATAATTTTAATAATACGCTCAGGCTCTTTGATATCGGACTTCAACATTCTTATTGGATAAAGTGGTTGAATTATTTCAGGTAGCATACAATCCATATAAAACCTAAAATTATAAACAAATTAAAAATGTACTTACTTAAAATATTATTAAGTTAGGTCAGATAATAAATTACATTTTTAATTTTTCTGCCATATTAGAAGTCCAAAATTCTGGTTCATAATAAATTTTTTCTACCGTAATCCAATTACTGGTATATATTACAAAATAGCATAATTTTCTGCGGGTAATATGCAACTGGCCCATTACTTGATAATAATAAATATTATCTTTTTTAAGTTTTGTACAATTATCTACTATGTTACAATATGGCAACTATAAAGTTTAAAAAAATGAAATTGTAAAACTACAGGCTTAAAGTATACGCAATGATTATAATAATATGTAAACAACATGACTTACTAATTTTTTGTTAATAGCATCTATTGCACTTGAAGTGTCTTTTGCAATATATGGACATTTAATTTCAATAATTGCCGTTTTACCAATCAAGCCATCTATATAATATTAGACCCGATATATTTTAAATTGTATACGTAAATTAAATTATAAAACATAAATAATATAATATAATACCTAATATTCAAATATTTTACCTGGACTTGCTGCTAAGTATGGCTCATCAGGATCCACTATCAAACCACAAATTTGTATTTTTTCGCCAATTATACATTCTGCTTTTTTACGAGCGATAGGCTCCGTATCTCTGCCGTATTGTAAATATTTAGATTGGACATTTCCAGCATAAAGTATATTGTACACGGTGTTTTTACAACTGGTACTAGAACGCATTTTACAAACTTGTCCGAATCTAGAGGCAGTAATTCGTTTTTTGCGTTCATAGTACCACTTCTCACTTTCACTTTGATTTCTAGTATCATCTTCAATTTTTTTAATATCTGCATTCTCTAAGGATGTAAGGAATTCTTTTTTTTTTTTTTCAAAATCTTGTGGTGAATATTGGTTTGTTAGCGGCTCTGCCAAACCATAGTCAGCATCTGGACCGTCAGTACAAATAATTTTAGTTTTTCTAGCTTCTGGGAATAACTGTCTTCTTTTTAATGTGTTGGTTCTTATTCGTTCATAATTTTTTATGAATCTTTTCCCAAATTTTCCTATAAAACAAAATAATTATTTTTAATGTAGATACCTTTTTCAAAATTTTAAAACTTTTTACTACAACACACCTGGACTACAGTTGGAGATCTTTTTGTGTATTTTTCTTAGATACTGTTTAGAGTTAAATGAAACTACGGCTGCTTCTACCCTAGTATTATAGCTTCTTTTACTCGAAAAATTTAATCTTTTACCGGCTATGTGTTTGTTTATTAAAGAATTAAATTGTTCGCACATGTTGTTATTTTTATTTTCTAACAAACTTTCGGAATTTAAAACAAGTCTTGATACATAGTTTTTTATTTCATTCATCATTCCAGAGCTTTCAGCCTCTGGCACTAAGTTTAAATCATTATTTTTCGATCCATTACAAAAATAAGAATCACACTTTAGATGCTGACCAAGTCGATGGTATGGGGCGTTAGCAACATCTCTTTGAATACCTACAAATTAAAAATCATTCAATTTATAATAAATTGTAAAATATTTTCCACAAAATACCTTTTATCTTTTCTAATTTCGTTACTCCAATTATATTTCTCCAATGTATAACTGCTTTTGTGATATCACCTCTAAATCGTAAAATATTCGATAGAATATATTTTCGAACACGAAGTGGGTATTTTGTGTTTCTAGCAATCACTGTAAGTTTGGTGGCATAGTTTCGCATCAAATGATTTCGGCACTCAATTTTTCTTATGTGAAAATTGGGACCGTACGGCTGAATTTCATTTAAGCGTTTAGTCACACTGCTGTCCCCATCACCTATTACGTTTTTAAATGCCACAATTTTTTTATTTTACCAAGTATTTTTTTTTAATTTTTTTACCTATTAAACAATTATACTTTAATCCATGCATTTCCTCGCTTTTCATAAATCCTTCAACCACGCCATCGGCCTCCATACTTGTTGAGGACTTTTTCCAATTGAGGAAGCATTGATGATCAGGTGCGACTTTTTTACTATTTTTCGATTTTTGGCAAATACAACAATATTTATTGCGTATTCCAACGAAAAGCACTTTTTTAGATTTAAAACCAATTATCGTAGCCTAAATGAAATAAATAAGATTTGGTTTAATTATCATTATTACCAAACTATATATACTATATTAGATATATTACCAAAATATGTACTAAAGGTAAAAAAAAATTAAACATACAAACAAAACTACAGTTTTAATTACATATGCAGTATGACTGTATTTCTTTAAAACAAATTTATATATCAATAAGTTATGTTTTAATGATTAATAAAAAATATGCAAACTCTAGCCTACTTACTGCTCCGGATAAGGCGTCGTATTTTGTCCGATAGCTGCGTTTAGACCACTGCCCATCTGCAACAACTGTGATGACTGGTGTGCCATCTACGTCTATATCACCACACTCCAACGCCATTTTTTTTTCTTCCTCACCAGCTTTTTTTATTTCATCCCATGCTGTTGCATGCACAATATCAGCTACGTTTTCTTGTACTTTCGTATAACCACTAATCGATAACGATGGGATTTCAAGAAATGAAAACAATTCAGACAGCTGTGTGTGACCAATACCGATTGCTTGACAGCCGTGAACAGTTGCTTTATTAATTGGGACTTGTACTGTTTTAGGATTTTCTGTATAAAGTTTACTTTTGATGTTACACACTTTACATTTGAATGTTAAAATCGACTGAAATCCTACAAATGTTTCTTTCTGATACTCCATGTCAATAAATGAACAACCGAACCCACCACTGTGTACCTTTTGGATTTGATTGATAAAGTGAAAAATATCAATAATTCTTCGGCCTGTTAAAGGTCTGTGAATTCAAAAAAAAAAAAAACAAAAAATAACATAGTTGAATAAATGTTTTACAGTATATTATAAGTTCTAGTAAAAAATTAAAATTAAATTAAATTGCATAACACTAGTTTTTTTGTACACACTTACTCGGCAGTTGTAGTATTTTCCGATGATAAACTATCTTCAGATGCAGTATACATAACACTTAGGTTATGGTCAGAAATATTGTTGTCTCTACAATAATTGTTAATTATATTATACACTATTATTATGCCCATATTAATTTATTTGTAAATACTTATAGTACTTATAAGAAAAATAGTATTAAATCTTTGCTCACTCTAATCGAGAACATGAGGCCTTATATTCAGGAAAAATCAATGTTGCATCTAAATTACTTCATAAAATAACAAAGTTATTCAATATATTCATAATTTAACTTGGTTTTAATATTTACTTTATATCCGATGATAATGTATTCACTACAGACGATACAGACGTTTCATCAAGATTTAAATCGTGTACTAAAACACTGCATTAAAAAAAAATTGATAGATTAAAATATAATCTAAAGGAAATACAAATATGCATACTTATTGTAAACAATTGTTGAGTTATAATTCAAAATCATATTTTCTGCATTAGAAGACGGAATTACATTATTTAATTCATTAATTAAATCTTCATTTCTAAATAAATATAAAATCAAAAAAAAATGTTGAAAAATTATTTCATAACATATATAGTCACTTTTGAATACCATTTTTTGTATATTTTTTTTAACTTTGCATAAATTATTATTTACTCGTAATAACTAATTATTTAGGTACACTATTACACCCAGTCAAGTAATTCAAAAATTGAATACAAACATAAATAGGTAGGTACTTGATTTTAATTTTGCAGTAATAATTAATTATTAATTTTATTTAAATTTTTATAAACAAAAAGTATAAGATGTATATTATAGCAAATATATGCAATACAAAAATATAATTTAATTTTTAATCATTAGGTAAAAGTGGTAATACACTGTAAAAAAGGTGGGTAAGTGGATGTCGCTCTTCTGCATGTACAGTAGGTTACAAGTAGGTCACTGTATAATGGATGATTTTAAATTTGAATTCAATGATATAATATCATTGTATAAGAAAAACGATTCTGAGTGGAGACGGTATGTCAGTCTAGGTTTAAAACATATTACATACGTATCTATGGTATTAGAAATCGGTAAAAAAAAATTGACCTATAATAGTACCTATACTTTCTTATAGAAATTTTTTTTTTGATAAAGGTAGATAATCTTATAAGGAATCTTGTATTACATTTTTAAATCTTAGATTTAAAAAGAAAATTTTTACGAATTCTTTCAAAATAATTTGCTAATTTTCGTGATTTTTCCATATTTTGTCAATTTTTGAACTTTAAATGCTTATAAAAAAAAAACTGTGACTAACGATTTTTAATATTTTTCATCTGCCTTCGGAACAATTTACTAGGAGCCTTCTATTAAATTTTCAAGCTTTTTTGACCAACGAATAAAATTTTATTGATATTTCTAGAAAAAAATCTAAAAAAAAATGGAAAATGAAAATGTCCCTAAACAGTTCAAAATAAATCAAAATATTTTGAAAATGTTATCGTGTATAGAAAAGGCATATATAAATAGCCAGTAAAAATTTCATGTTCCTACAGTCATTTGTTTTAAAGTTACACCAAAAACCAAATTCGAATTTGTCAAAAACCGATTTTGCGTAAAAATTTCCGTTTTTCCTTAATTTTTATGTTGTTTTTCCCGGCGCTTGTGAAAACTATTGGAAAATTTTTACTTTTGACCCCCCAAAGTACCAACTAGATTCACTTTCCTATCAGAAAAGCTACTGAAGTCGAAAATCCAAGCACTTTTACTGTCCTAAAACGTGATGACAGACACAAAAAAAAAAAAATAAAAAAAAAATAAAAAATAAATAAAAAAATAAAAAAAAAAACACACATCATTGTAAAATCAATACATTCATCGTTTCACTCAGAATCTAAAATATTTTATTACAATTAAATAGCAGATACCTACATTGTTGATATAAATAGGAAAAAATTAAGTAATAATAATACCTTATATAATATATTATTTTATTTTGTATTATAAAATATAAGTGATAAGTATTTTACGTAAAAAAATTTTTTGGTAATTTGTTAGGTAAAATACGGTAAAATTAGTAAATTTTTATTAAAATTAAATTTATAGTGTACCTATTTATTTTTTTTTTACAAAATTATGTAAAGAAGGCAAGACAAATATAAAATAAAGCATTAGTATTTAATCCCTTTATTAAAAATAATAATTAATAATTATAGTTTTCTATTATGTGTTTAAATAAAAATAATTAATAAAATGTTACAAATTAAAAACATATTATCAATCAATATAATTTTATAAAATATTGATTTGTATTATAATTCTAAAATCTCGATAAAAATATAGAAGTATACAAATAAAGTGATCACTCAATTTTTTGAACGGTAAAAAAATGTAAATCGTAAATATTTTTGCAAATTTATACGAGACTCACATCAATATAAAATATATGAACATATGCATATAAATCAAGTAATATTCATAAAATAATAAAACTATTATATATACCTGTATAGTTATAATTTAACATATTATGTTCTACAAAATAACATAATATTTTACTTACAAAAAGTCACAAAATAGGACATGAAATAATGTATTTTTATTTTGAAGCTTATATTTAAAAGTACTTACTGCACATCCTTACGAACCCCATTACGAACTTTTTTCATTTTTTTTTTTAAAGAAGTCTTACCCGATCGGGCTCCTTTCTTTTGGATGACGCGAATTTTTTTTGGTGACATTATGTTAACAATGGTTAATACAATTTTGGCACGAAAAAAAATATGGTTAGATACAACAGCATAAAAATTAAATACAATTTATATAATGAGTAATTAATATAAAGGCCTTTCTGATATTGCTAAATTATAATAGGTATCGTAATATAATATAGTAATTCCACAGCGTATTCTGTCATATGGTGACTACGACGGTCGACGACATAATCAAGTGTAGCTTATAAATAAGTTTAGATATGGTCTATATTCATTATTCAAGATAATAATAGTATGTCTATCGACTTCTGATTATCGGAAATGTTTATTTTTGTCACAATTTGTCGCGCGGCTGCCCGGTGCCGGCCGATGACGAAAAACGCGAGTGCTTGAATGGAGTGGGGGAAGCCGCGTTTTGTCGTTTTACGCCACCAGGGAATAATTCGATAATAATTAGAAAAATTATTTTACAATAATTCCATATGCTAAAAATTGTTTTGCGCGGGACAACATTACTCCCTCAATATTAACATTAGAATTACCAAAATTGTAAATCCTTACTAAGAAGAAAATTATCTGTGTCGTAGCGTCGTTTTTTTTTTGATAGCACTACCCAATAATTTTTAACAATCATTTGAAAAATACAAAAAAGTCAAATGTTCTCAAACCTATAACTTTAAACGTATTTATGTTATCCAAATAATAAAAACGCTACGACATAGATAAAATTGTCCTCTATATGTAGTAAAATTTTGTTTATTCTATTAAAATTATAATGCGAGAAAAGTTGTCCCGCGCGAAACAGTTTTTACAACCGAATTACGAGTGGTGTGGCGTCCTCTTAAGCCTTTATATTCTATACACTCATGGTATCGATAAATAAAATACTGGTCAAACTGCTGGTATAGCCCATACCGTTGTGTGAATTGCTACCTCTCGGCCAGAGAGAACTATAGAGTTTTCCTGCTCTCTTCTACCCCCGCCCATCCAGTGTATAACACTTATGCTGCAGTCTCTTCGTTTTCCATTTCTATTGTGTACACCCGTGTAGTTTCAACGAAGAAATGGAGTACCATTTTAATACTATTTTTGGTGCTTTTAGAGGTCAACGCCATCCACGTTTCTAACCCAACTACACAATTTAACCTGCAGCCATACCAATATATACACTGCTTATACTTCGTTGTATTGTTTCTCTATTACGATTTTTTATTTTAGTCTGTATTATTATTACCTTTGACGTTCCACCGTATTGTTATCTCGTGTTCGCGGATTGATAGATTTGTTACCTACTAAGTATACCCGTTGGTAGTCGTATTATTATGTGTATACATAATTAGCAGAATAACCGTTGCTGCCGTGTAACGTGCACGTGGCCATTTAAATCTTCGGCCGACGGGTTAATTAAAACGGAAGTATAGTGACAACACGATCAAGATGGATGTGCTTGTTAACCACCCCTACGCCATGACGTGAGGGTGAAGAAAACGCACTTGCAACAACTATACCACCGGTGAAATTTATTACTATTATCATCCCGTCTTAAAGTTTCAGGGGTCGATTAAATTAAACCTGAGTAGTAGGATCATAAATTTTAACGTAAAAACACGATATGCTTTAAGCACAATTGTTATTCGGTTCCCGTGGATTTAGATTCGCAGCTTTATTATTATTATTGTTATTATTATAATATACATACCTATACACTGTGGGCGTTGTAATAGCGTTTCCCCGGACAGCCCCAAAGTAATATCTAATATTATGTACACCTAACACGAGTAAATACCACGGTGCGCCCACCCTGTATACGCGTATTATATTATATTAATTATCATTTTACGCTCGGATAATAAAAACAACGTTAACATTTTTTTAACTTTTTTGTTTTTTTAAATTTATAATATTGTATTATAATAGACGTCTAGTTATTGTTTCGGTTTAAACTGTAGATTAACCGCGTATGAGGTACGTGAACAATACGTTTACCCGACAGTTAAAACTGCAGTGTAAATGACACCACTGCTTTTGCGGCTAATTGTTATGTTTTATTGTCGCATATATACTACCTACCTACAAATATAACTATATAAGTATGTATTCTAAAAGCAACAATACTTACGGGGCTGTTTTTTTCCCGTGTGTGTTTTCGACAGCAGGCGTACACGATGTCAACGTCAGTCTTGGTTTAGGTTCCGGAAATGCTGGCAGACGCGATTCCTTTGACCGTAACACGTCTGCTTTTTCACCGTCCATGGATTACGCCCGTCATAAGTGGCCGCAGTACAACACACTGGGTATTTACCAATATTTTATTTTGTTTTTCGTATTCATCTATTTATTGGTCGTGTGACTAATACAAATTCTCCTCTGTCTATACCATACAGCGTCCCAAAGCCCTTTGGGTCTCGCTTCGGGATCTCTAACCCCTCCACCAGCTATGGGCTCCGCGTCCAATTTACAGATGGGCCTCATGAGTTCGGCCAATAACGCCAACAGAGGCCTGATGAACGCTGCACCGGGTGCTGAAGCCATGTCCAAGTTTAGAGCCAGTGGTATGTTATATACACAAAATAACATTGATTGCTCATGTCAATATTTATATTAATTGTATTTTATTTATGCAACAGATTATGCTATGGGTGGTCTAGCCGCCAACGGAGCCATGTTTAGCACAGCGGCAAATCCAAACAATACGAATTCCTTGTTCAACAAAATGGGTGGCGTCCGTGGCAGTGCTTCATCGTTGGGCGGTTCCTCCATAACGTTGGACTCAAAACCGTCCGGCCGCAGCAGGCTCTTGGAAGACTTCAGGTAGGTTACCTTCCTAAGAACAACGTCTAGTCTACTGCAATTTTGGGGATGAGCTCACTGAATAAGGTGGGAGGGTGAGACTTGGTGTGAGTAATGTAATTTTATGATGCATTTAATTTAGTATATGGTCCAAAAGATTTAAATCAATGAAACCGATTACTTAAATTACTTAATTTACTCAATAATACCTTTCGTACGTGATTTTTTTATTTAAATATTAAAAATAAAAATTTTTAATTAAAACTGGATTAAATATTTATCTCATTCAGTGCAAGATTGAGGTGTAAGGACGGGCTTGGCTTGTATTAGTTATTCGCTTAACTTGTGTGGCTCATCTCTCAATTTGGGGCGGCATAAATCTGATCAGTTAATTGTAATCAATCGAATTCTCCTGCACTGTGGCAGGAACAATCGTTACCCTAGTCTTCAACTACGAGACCTCACCAATCATATTGTCGAGTTTTCCCAAGACCAACATGGCTCCAGATTTATACAGCAGAAGTTGGAGAGGGCTTCCACGCCCGAGAAGCAGTTGGTGTTCTCAGAGATATTGGCCGCGGCATACAGCTTGATGACCGACGTATTTGGCAACTATGTCATTCAAAAGTTCTTCGAGTTTGGCACGCCCGAACAGAAATCTACATTAGCGCAGAAGGTATGTCGTTACTGCATATTATATTATATTTCAACGTTCTAATATGACCTTGACTTGTTGTACTGTGCGTTAAATAGGTACGTGGACATGTATTACCGTTGGCGTTGCAAATGTATGGCTGCAGGGTTATCCAGAAGGCGTTGGAGAGCGTGGGTGGAGAACAACAAGTGGAAATTGTACGCGAACTTGATGGCCATGTCCTGAAATGCGTTAAAGACCAAAACGGTAATCACGTAGTACAAAAGTGCATCGAATGCGTTGATCCACACGCTCTGCAATTCATCATCAATGCTTTCCAAGGACAAGTAAGTGATTTTAAATTGCAAATGTCAATATAAGCATTAGAAGAAAAATATGGTCTTTACTAATATCTAACTACTTACATTTTATTTATCCAGGTTTTAACATTATCAACACACCCATACGGATGCAGAGTCATTCAGCGTATACTCGAACATTGTACATCTGAACAAACAGCACCGATTCTTGACGAAATGCATCAACACGTTGAACAATTGATACAAGATCAGTATGGAAACTATGTAATTCAACATGTACTAGGTAGGTTTGTGTTAATATCATCTTGTTCTCTTTTAAAGAGTACAATTTGTATTAATATATAACTGCTCTTCTGGGTGCACTTTCTTAGGGTCATGTATTAAATTATTCAATTGTAATTTCATTTCACAGAACATGGTAAACAAGAGGACAAATCTAAATTAATATGCTCTGTTCGCGGAAAGGTGTTGACACTGTCCCAGCATAAGTTTGCATCAAACGTTGTGGAGAAATGTGTAACGCACGCTACACGTAGTGAACGATCTATGCTTATAGAAGAGGTTTGCGGTTTCAACGACAAGTGAGTAGCTATATAAATTGTGGATACATTTGAGTTATTATTAAATTGTTTTTTTCTCACCATCTAGTGCTTTACATGTAATGATGAAAGATCAATATGCCAATTATGTAGTGCAAAAAATGTTAGATGTATGCGAATCTTCTCAACGTAAGGTGCTTATGCACAAAATCCGTCCCCATTTTGCATCTCTGCGCAAGTACACATACGGCAAGCATATTATTTCGAAATTGGAAAAGTACTTCATGAAGAGCAACCAACAGTCTGTGCCTGTATCTGAATTGGGACCTATTGGACCTCCAACAAATGGAGTGCTTTAAACAGTTCTATATTTTCTACTACAATTTTTTTTTTTTTTATCATTGTATCCCTTAATTAGTATTTTGAATCCAAATTCAGTTCTAATTTTTTTCTTTTTTTTTTTAAATTACTATATTATTATTATTCAAAGTTAGTGGGTTAACTTAATTTTTGTGCGTTAAAAAGATTAGTATCCAAATTTAGTTAGCAATACGTGGATTTGGATGTTTTTTTTTTTATTATTATTATTATTATTTGTTAGAAACAAAAAAAAATAATAATTACTAATTAGCTTATTAGTGTGGGGCTTTAATATATCTTAATATTAATTACACTTTGAATACAATATGGCAAATACGACAATTTTTTTTTAACAAGTTCTAATATGGTGACGTTTACAAGGTATGTATATTAAAAACAATTAGCACCCCATTTTGTGACCTTAGCGAATTTCTTATACAGCGTTCGTGTATATTTTGCTTCCAATTATATTATAGTGTACAAAAAATAAAATCGGGTCATCTTATTAAATACATTTTTTTTTAACTTAACAAATGATTGTGTATAATATTTTGTATAATTTTTTTTTTTATATAGTATTTCATTTAATTTTTAAACAGGGTTTAAATTAGATTTTGATAGTGAAGTTTTGTTTGTTTTTCTGTAATATAAAATCAAGTTTCTTTCTCTATATAAATATTATGCATATAAACCTATAAATCGAAAGTAATTCATTCCTGTAATTTTTTTTTATATATATACGCTGTATAAAGAAATTATATAATGTACACATTTAATCAGCAATGCTTGTTTTTTTTTTATTATTATTATATATATATATATATAAATGTATAAAATTGCATATTTTTAAATCTGTGAAAGCCATTATGTTTATGTTGTATATGAAAAATCTGTAAGCTAAATCCTACCAGTTTTGGGTACACAATTATTTTTTATTTTTATTATTATTCTATCCGTACTGAAAAAAAAATTGGTGATAAATATGTGTATATAAATTTATGTTTTTATATATATACATACAAAAATTATCCTGTCATTCGTAATAACTAATTATTTTATATAATTTTATAAAACTCAAAACGTGTTTCTCATAGACGCATAAGTTAGACTACGATGTTCCTGATAATATGTACATAATGAAGAAATGTGAACATAATCTTTTTTCTCAAGTGATAAATTATAAAAAGTTTTCTTTTCTTTCCAATTTATGTATTAAACATTTAAAACAAACACAAATAACGCTTTTAAGCTCCGATAACGGGCTAGAAAAATTAAACATTTTAAAATTAATATTTTATTTTTATGTTTTGGTTATAATATGTATAAAACATCTAAAAAATAAAAAAAAAATAAGACTGCTAATTTTTAGTATATTGTGTAATTAAACTTTTTTTTTTCTAATATAATGGACCTGTACCCATCTATAAACTTTAAATTGTAAATTTTGCTCCAACAAACATAGGTAACCAGTATAATGTTGTTTACCAGTAATTGCGCCTATCGCAAATTTATCGAAATAAAACTGTTGTCTTGACTGTAACCTTTGTCTTATGACTTTCCATTTTTAAAAGATATCGCAGTTTTATACATTTACATTTTTGTTTATACTCATTTAATTATACGCAATCATTATTTAAAATATAAATTCCATTAATAACGGATAATACAATTTTTGCATTCAAAATTATTAAAATACACATTTTTATATATGTTAATATTATATTTCTAAAAATTTAACCACCTATGCAATTTATATTTGTAATTCTTCGAGTATATTACACGCAACCTTTAATTATTAGAACCATAAACACCTCATTAATATTTTATTTTTTATAAATGAATGGGGCTGTATTTATGTGTGAAATGCCATCTCGTTCCATCATACACATTGATAGATTGTGATCAGATAGTTTTTTCTCGAGACGCACTTAGTATATTATAATCATAAAACAAATGTCTCTCATCGAATTCTCAAGTAACTAATTCATTGATAAAGCATAGATACTGATTTTTTCCCCCATTTAAAATTAGACTTGTAATGTTTCTTATAATAATATTTGGAATAGCTGTTATAATAAATAATTAATAATATTAAATATAATAATAATAATAATATATATAAATGAAAAATATTTCGGACATCCCCTTTAATCCTCTCGTAATCTATTTACACTAGTTTAGTACTAATATGATAATATTATATAAATATATTTTGATTTATATTTTTAGATTTATTTTTAGTTATAATTTTTCGTCTATTATTATAATTTTTTTTTAATATATGTGTATAACTAATAAAATAATAGTTAGATTATTGTAGAAATGTTAACATGCAATATATTATGCATGGTAAACATATTATGTTCAGTATAAATGATTTATGACATAAACTTATTTTGAAGTTTTAAGTAGAATACACGTATATAAATAAAATGAAAAAACACAGCCTGTTTACTCTATCTATGACTTTACAACGGTTAGAATTTTTACTTTGTCTATCTGTATTTTAATTTATTATTCCTACGTAAATTTGTATGGGGTTAACTACTAACAATTTAATATTGGCAGTGTAAAGAAAACGTAAAAAAAGTTATATATTTCATAGCAAGACTGATGTGTAAAGGTTTATTAATATTTCGACAGTGTAAGTAAAATTGTTCATTATTATTTCCATTATATAATATTTATAAATATATGAAAATAATGTTAAAAAGTTATTAATTTTTATTAGGTTTTTTATTCTAATTGACATTTTGTTAGTTTTTTTTTTGTTATTTTTAATGACGATCAGTGTATGAATTTCTTTCACTATGTGTAAACAATTATTATTATTATTATTATTATTATTATTTTTTTTTTTTTTTAAAGAAATTCAAAACAGCTTTAAAACTGTGCTGTGGTTTTAAATTTAGACATTATTATTTTATAGACCCTATTCGATTTACTAAGGAAATATCGTAGTGGTATTTAATTAATGTAATAAAAACTTTTAAAATAATATTCTTAGTATATATTACTACTATATACATATATACATATATATTATAACGCCTGTATATTCAAACTTAAAAACATTTTTTTTTTTTGTGTATTGGTATAGTGTAACATTTGAATTTGTAGTTATCGTGTTTATTTGAAGTTAAAATTTTGATGCTATGTGCACGACAAAAAACCCTAAAAAAATTATAATATTTGTTATATTATATAAATTAAAAAATATATATATATTAGTAATATTATATAAATTATAGTTCTCTGTGTAATTTAATGTAATTGATGTAATGTTTAGCATTTGTGTAATAATGTACTATGTAAAGGTATATAAAATATAATTAAAAAAAAAAAAAATTCTATTTATTTTATTGCTGATATATTTATTAATTCTGTATGATTCCATCGCTAGGTGTTTTCTTTGTCAGGGCTTGAAACCTAAAACATTTCTTCCCATTTCGTTTTCGGTTTTGAATATTGGTATTTATTTTTTTCAGTTTTGATCTACATTTTGGTTTTTAATGGTTTTAACTGGTATTCAGAATCGGTATATAATATAGATTTCGAGCCATATGTTTTTGTTAATAAGTAACCATGTCAACAAAGGCCTTACCAAAAGTCGGCCATAAAAATTGTATCGTGAATCCAGCCCAAAAACAAATTTATATTTAAAAAAACACGGACAATATTCTTACTATTAAGTTTGATGATACAATAAAATTTACTGTAACTACACTACAATATATGAAATGGGTTTAAAAATGTCTTTCTAAATATTCGCATGTTTGTATAAGACGGATAGGAACATAACATGTGACTACGCAAGTATCAATTCCTCTTAAGCACATCATGAAGCAGTTAAGTAATTTAGTATTCTAAGGTGAAGGGTGATGGCCATTAATTGAGAAAATATATTTAATTACTATCGAGCTATAGCTGGTAATAGGTACGTACTTGCAGACTTATACGACACCGTGTCACCTTGTAAGAATTATTGGACTGAATTTTTGCGTCACACTCACTTGTAGTAAATTATATAACAATTGTTATCATACGTTTTAAATTCGGTGTAGTATAATAGTTACGCATCATCGTAATCATCGGTCTCAAATGAGTCGAATAGTGTCCAATTTTATTCAACTATATAGGTTGGTACTCAATTTTTCCTATTTTTTTACTGTTTTTCTTCGGATGATTTACTTAATCGGGTACCTATACTTACGTATGTCTGCAGGTCGTCTAGAGCCGAGTTATACGCAGGGGCCGAAAATGTATTGGGGAGGGAACCTACTGTAGATTTGTTTAAACGTGTGTGTTTGTTTCGGCAGAATTTTTGATTTGGGCACCCGTAGCGGTATCTGCCATGCCCGGGTGGGGATGACGGCACTTGTTCTCCGGACACGGTGACTTGCCCAAAGGTACCGCGACCTAGGTATCGAACCAGCGCCGGTATGCGTCGCAACCGACGCCTTAGTCTGCTCGGCCACTCCGTCCCCCAATTATTATTGTACACTTATAAGCCTAACACTATGAATTGTTTATTGTATTGTTATACAATTATATTCATATTTTAATTGCATTGTAAAACAACTACATTTAATGCTGAAAATTGCAATTCAAAATTAAAAAAAAAAACTAGTGATGAACTAGTTAAAAAAAGCTATGCGCTACATAAAATAAAAATACATTCCCTGTAACTCCAAAGCTCTACTTGGATATAATATAAAAAAATTAAACTAATGTATCAACAAAATAAGGGCTAATTCATTAAATGGTGTATTTTTTCAAACAATTAATTATTTTATATTACAATTAATAACCAATTTATATTAACCATTATGTAGGTAAGTATCTAATTATTAGGTAATCAATATAAATTATGAATCCTTGTATTTTTAAAAATTCATCATACAGATGTCATTAAATTAGGGTTAGGGAATTTGTGGTGGTGGGCAAAGCCCCCCACAGCTTATATTGTCACTAAAAGTATTTTGTACCTAGTGAGCTACTTATCTGCGGGCGTGCCTGATTGTAGTATACAACGCTTTAAACACTCGTTGGACGTTAATCACAGTAGTCTGACATAAAAGGGGGACAACCAAAATTGGTATATATCTAACAAAAGTTTGAAAATAAAACCAAATAATACGAAATGATGAACACCGCTGCTCGCGTCGCGTCCGTGTAGTCTGTCTTTTAAAATTAGATAATAATCAAAAACGTGTTTTTGTTAAAATGACCCAATATGCGACCAATATCGATTTAAATACAGGTGAAAATTCCAAAATAACTAAAAAAAAAAACTACAGAAATAGCAACTAAAATGTAAACATTTCAAAATAATATGCAAAAATATTCAAGATTTCATTTTTCTATACTTCAGTTCTCTGAATCACGAAACAACTTTTAAGCATGGGTACCTACTTTGCTATTTTTTAAGCATTTTATTATAAATATGCAATTGTTATAAAATTTCAACCCTGGTTATAACTAATACAGTTATAAGATTGATATTGCGATTATCTGTACCTAATTATTATATTTGAACTTTTCCGAGAATATTTAACAGACGGGAACAAATTTGAACGTAAAAGTAATGAAATTTATAAGGGCATGTCTAGTACTTATTTCTTTATACATTAATTATTATTTATATTATATTGTCGAATATTGCTCGAGTCGAATGCTCTAAACTCATTAGAAAACACAAAAAATAAAGAATTCCATCTCCAAGATTGTCATAAATATTTCTCTAATTCATATTAGAGATGTAGGTATAGTATGCACAAACACTGAAGGCTGAAACACCTATATTAGGCATAAACCATAGGTAGAACATTTTTTTTCATAATAAATCATTTACAAGTTATACGAATATTTTGTACCTACTAAGTTGTATAGGTATTAGGTATATTAAAGAAAAATTATGATACCATTATATAATACCTACTCTTGTGGTAATTGGAGGTCGTGTCTATTATATCTCACTTACCTATATTGAACCCATACCTAGGTACTTACCTTGTAAATTTATATTATTTTACTTAAATCTAAAAAAATGTAAGTTTATGATATTAAACATACACAATAGTAATTACTACGTCTTAGTAACATAGTTTTGCGTAGGTAAATTAATAAATTTAAAAACAATTAATTTCATTGATGTTATTTATATAATCAAATTACCATATTATATTTAAGAAGAAAACAAATTCAACGAAGAAAAATTATACAAGTAGCACAAATATGCAAACTCTCTCCCCACACACACACACACACACACACACAAAATAAATAATTAAAAATACTTATCAACGAGTGACAACGAGTGACAACGACTTCAAGTCGCCGCGTACTTATAATATACCTATTTGTACAGATTGGTACAAACAAACAGGATTTGAAAACCTATAATATAGTATATATTATTATAATACACACTATATAGACACTTGACACTTGTTCATATTAATGCGTATATATAGTTTCAATACAATATATTCCGGTCCTAGTTTCAGAAACTGTTGAAAATAATATAACTACTGCGCAAACACGAGTGACCGATGTGCGTGGTGCGTCTCATACCTCGCGTGCCGCCCTCGGGTCGTAATCCTTCGCAAACGGGTGAGTCGGGGTGACGCGTTTCTTTGGACCTGAAACGATAATGCTCACAAATAAACGCAGGCACAGGTACCTAACTAATCTAATGTAATTATTATTACAAGACTCGTTTCACCGGAATGTCGTCGCACTGCTCATTATACATTTAACGGACCAATACTCTTGGACGGCGACGTGAAAGCGGTTATTGATCGAGAACCATGTTGAACCACCAGCGCCAGGTGGGGGATGCAGAGAAAATAATATGGTATCTGCCAACCACTGTTTTACTTTGAAAGACCTATCTACAAAAATATCGCAATATATGGATAGACTGCAGCTTTTATACGTACCTACGATTTTACGAGCGATCATATAATGACGATATTAGTAAAATATAAAGCTATATAGGTATCACAATAAGGGTTAAATAATAATCAGATTTTTTTTGTTTTTAGTTTTCATTTTTAATCTAGTGACCGTGCAATCTGTAAAAGAACGTAATTACAATAATCACAAATTATAGGTATGACGTGTTCTGGACTTAAATTGGAAAATAATAGAAAAAATTTAATTAAATTAACAAAATTTCAGATGGGGGTTTTTGGGAAGTAGCCATCCTGATGGAACTTCATGAATAATAAGATTATAATAGAAAATATAAACGCATGCTTGAGCACATAATATGATGTTTTTATGAAAAAAGTATCGACACAACGTCTCCCCCCCCCCCCCATCTACCTTTTAAAACGTACCTGCGCCACTATCAAAAACTGAACAATATATTTTACTATTTTTGAATTTGTGATGTGAACTATAGGTAACCATCTACTTTTACTACCTATTTCCCAGATTTGAATTCCGCAAAAACATCAAAATAAAAAATGTATTTATGATTGTTGATGCGAGTAAATAAGCAGAAAGATGATGACCTAAGAAAAGCACTTTATAATTATTTGTTTTTGAGAAAGGTACACAGTCATACATAATATACACAAACCTAGGTAGCCATTGTTATGTTGACACATGGTTCTGTTAATTATACGTTAGACGTGAATAAGCAATACAGTTGGCGGCTATTGTGTCAAACTATTGAATGTAAAAAAATAATGTGATTACGTGACGTAATAAATAATAATACGTATTTTAATTTTTAAAACTAGATCGAGTTTCTTTTTCGTATTTCTTGAAAAATTATGTAGGACATATTGAAACAAAAAATGATGAGGACTATTCGTCAATAATATATTTGATAAGTGTCTCCGATAGGGACATCCCGGGGCCTTTACGTGATTATATTATTTTATATTATATATTATGACATGAATGTATAAATAATTTACATGATATAAATAGCATATAAATAGATAGTAACATCGGACGTATATGACGCGTGGGTATACTTGACACTCTGTATATGTTAGTGTAGCCATATATAATAATATACATATTTACCGGATTTCCGGGGACTGTCGCAGTCTGTATGTGCACCGATTCTAAGTTAACAACTGAATACGAACTGTTCCTGTCTTCGTTTGAATAACTGTAGTTTAAATAATAACGTTTCACTATGATATTTTATTTTGTTCGGTATGGTTTATATTGTTCATAAATTCTGGATTTGTTGTTGACTGTAATGGCACCTACCTGGTACCTACATTTTCTGAGATGCCGTTGGTGAACTGAAGTTTTCCCCACGAATTATTCATGCGAAACTTTTGATAACAGATTGTAAATATCTTTATAAATAAAAAAAAAGGTACGGTTAAAATTATAGAAAATTAATTTAACTGACACAAATACACAATATGATTAATTATTTATATTATTTTTAAATTCATAAAAATGGGATAAATTTGGCTTAATCATTATATACACGCGTAGTAAGTATACAACTATATTCATTTAGTTTTCTCTACATCCAAACGCCATGTAGAAATCATATCGAACAATCAAAGATCAATGATATACAAAATTATACACCTGTGTGTATCACATCATTACAATGGGGTTTTCCATGGAAATATTCTATGCATATATATTGTGACATGCAAGTGATTGAACTTATTAGGTTGATGTAGGTAATTATCAAGTCTCTGGAATGGTTTACTGTCGTCCGAAAAGGGTTTTTGGTTCTATCGAAAGTGCAAATATTTGTCTCGTATAAGAGATGAACACACAATCTCTAAAATAATATAGGTACCAACGCATTTAGATAGTAGGTACCTAACCTATACCTATATTTATAATATTTTATTTTATATAGGTACTTAGTTCCTATCTTTATTGTGTTAGTTTATATAGGTGGGTAAATAATAAACGTATGAGTGTATAATTGATAACCATTGAGGTATAACTACTGTACTTAGCCATTTGGGTATAATCACGACCTTTTTATTCGTCAAACTATACAGAAATATTATAGGTATTTACGTATTGTATTAGTCAATAGTATTTAAGTTTATTGCATTTAAATTAAACACAATTTAAACCCGTATTTCTATTGGAGTTTAACAACTTTTTCACAACAATTTTAATACCTACTGATATTACTGTTTATCAAATAGACACTGTATTAATAAGTTCTATAAAACTTCAACTTGGTTTTAGGTAGCTACTTCGTTCAACTCGGCTTAACTGCAATCTTGGCTCATCAATCGGTATGGACTCATGGTTTGCAATTCTAAATCATTTTCAAACAGATATTGTCTGTCGGTCGGTTTAAGAACACGAGTGATCGTAAAGTTATTTTTATGGAAATTTGGCATGGAATTTGGTACTTCCAAGAACAAAAAATCTGACAACTGCATATGGGCACCTACTACAATATATATTTAATGTTATAACTGTAATAATATGTATTTTTGAGATGATTCGGTTTCTCCAAAAATAACTTATGAAGAACGTTTTATTATGTTGAAATTGAAATTTTTTTTAATTTATAACTACAAAATAATTTGCAAATTGTTGTAATTTAAACAAATTTAGTAAAAATTTGAACATCAAACGCAATTTGAAAATAATTCTCCTAACAATAGTTAGATAAATCGTGTGGTTTTATGTAATCCGATTATTATAATCAATCGCCTACCTATATAAGTTATTATTCTTAGTGTCTAATATAATACAGCAACTTTAGATTAGATACAATTTTATGAAAACTCATCAAATTTTAGGATTAAATCATAATTACAATTTATAGCATAAGTAGATATCAATAATTGGGTATGGGGAATAAATTATATCTACCTACTTATCATAGTTTTTTTTTTAATTTAACAATGTTAACATCATTTGGAATTTGTACATATTTATTAAAGATGTACATTACGATTGTTATAAATCGCCTCAGGCTGCCAGGTGGTCAACATATTTATGTCCAAACAAACACGTTTAAAGCTTTTACTCATGATACCTTAATCTTATCTCAGCAATTAAAGTATTACATAGGATTATTTAGTATTTATAAATTATTTATTTATTACCAATCACTAATAAGTAATAACCCCATAGATACAATATTTTTATTACGACAAGTAGGTAGCACAATATGTTTAGAAAATAAACATATATTATAAATAACAATAGCTATACATTTTCGAATTAAGTAAACAATAAAATACAATTACAATGTATATACATTTTAAGAAAGAGAATAGGAGGGGTTCAAATCGGCTCATTACATACAGTTACGCGTGAAACATTTTTGGATCCACCTCTGCATATAAATATATTTTTAATTTTGCTTATCAAAAATTCAAAAACTTAGTTATCCACCATCCAAATTAAATAAAAACAAAATCGTTTATACTACTAGAACCTATATCACTATCACAAAAATATGAATTTTTTAAATATGTTTTTTTGGTCAAAATCCCTAATCAGCTGCAACCACAGTGGCACAGATCCTATCACCTAAACATATTAGTATATTACTGTGATTATCTAATTATTACTATTTATATATTTGTTATTATAAAAATGTATAAGATTGATTAAGACGACGTCAGCGCACTATTTTTTTTCTATTTGAACCACGCTCGGTCAACAGCTCAACATTGCAAAGTTTTGTTAGCTTTAATATTATAATGAATTTACCTATTATTTAACATAACATTCTCTGTATAGTGTATGTGTAGGTTAAAGCTTTCTATGATACTTCAGTATAATATGCAAGTTATGATTAGTTAAAATATTATAATTTAAAAATGATCATTATATCTCAGAAAAATGTAATATCGTAAAAAACCAACGTACAAACACAGATAATGTCCTCGACTTAAGTTTGATAGATAATAGCAGGCGAATTCATTCTCATTCTATAGCTATCACAACAAAAGATTGGTTCAGCCGAATGCAAATTTGCTATGTTGCACACGGGTCAGTGACATGATCTTAATTCTTAATAAAATATTATCACAATAAATTCTTAGAATAATCCATTAGAGGTTATTTTCTATTTGATTTTATAGCAAGAATATACCATATTATTTCTTATTTGTTAATTTGTTTTGTTGCAGATTGGTGTGTGGGGTGTGTACATTATCCCTATAACTCCTCCCGGAACAGACCAGAGTTATAACAATAACAACATATTAATAAAATGTAGCGTGAAAACCTTATTGTTGGATATAAGACATTAAAGTAAAAAGGTAAGCTAAAGGAATGTGTGGGAGATTTCGAATTTGGCATAAATTTGTTTAGCTACCACGAGGAAAAAATTGAAATCGTGCCTATGCTATTATCATACTTTTATTGATTCAAGTGCACTTTGTTTATCGGGATTATAACACTATTGTCGATTGTACTCATATCAGACGCATGATTCGATTATTCGCATCGTTTGATTTCTTATTTATTATATGCGTACTCTTTGCAGAGCATGCACTCGAGTTGACTGTTTTCGATACCACGATTATCAACTAATCTTACTCTATAGTTGTTCAGTGCTTATCTTGTATTAAATTCCTAAATCAACTATCAAGTACCCATAGTGTATCAGTGTATTATTATTTGCAGTGGTGGCGCCGAATGAAATTAAAACTAGCAGTCCAAAAATAGTTTAATTGACCCAATCACCCACCCACCCTAAACAGGTGACCCTTCAAACGATTGTGAAGCGGGCTCAACTAATTATATATTATAATTTATAACCAATTTTTATGACATTCTTGTATTTAATAAAATTATAACAGAAAGACTTGGTAGTATACTAAGTATACTAGGTATATTATTTTAGCCACCCGCCCAATTTTCAAGGCAGTTCACTTGAACTACGTGTTCGGCACCCCTGATTATTCATTTATTTTGTATTTTTAATTTATCGTTAAATAATATAATTTACTCTCTATGTGATTATGTCTAATGCACATATGTTACCATTGTTCATTGTCTATCGAAAAATATTTGATATACAGGTACCTACGTTAATCAATACTCTTACTCTAAAGTCTAAACTTTACTAGTATGTTTTGACAGGAATTTTACCCCCCCCCCCCCCAAAAAAAAAAAAAATATTTAGATAAAATCTGATACCAGAAACCAATTTCAATGTCAAATACTTATTATAGCATTTTGTCTGATACAAAACCTGATAACAGACCAACCATGTAAAGTATTATAAACCAATACCTTACTTTACTAACGAAAATCACAGAATCTAAAATGTGTTTAATCTCGTATAAACAACGATCTATAAGTGAGATCAATATATTATTATAATTTTGATAATTAATGGTAATTACCTAAATTCATCTTTAACCACAGTTAGAACAAAAAATTTCAAAATTACGAAAATTTTAAATTAAAATGTGTTTAGTTCCATTTTTAAATCTTAGGACTAAAAATTAAATACAGGATTCCTCATAAGTAGTTCATATCTACAACTGGAACTAAAAAGTAAAAAAAAATATACAAGCTACATTTTTATCATAGAAATGTTAAACTCAAATGTGTTCAAAATGAGATATTTAACCGCTGAACAACGATTTGAGTTATTTTGTTGTAATTAAAAAATATTTAGACTAATTTAATGCTATTGCTTATTTACATCACGAACCTTTCACCACCACACCATTCTACGGTAAGTAGGTATTGACTCAAATGTTGATAACAATAATATATAATATACATAAATACTATTAATTATTAATAATATACCTAATAAAATAATGCAATTTTATCGGCAAAAATTAAAATTTATTCAAAGTGCCATATTTTGAATAGGTAGTAAAATAGATTACTATAATATCAATATACATATATGTATAGTATATATGATAAATACACTTATCTATACCTAGTAGTATAACTGTTACTTGGAATATTTTTACATTGCTAATACATCACTTGATACTTTTATCTAACTGCATTGACTGTCCCACCTTTAATTATCCTTAAACCATTTTAACTGGGTCTTTTATTACCACAATTATTTACTCTTCTAATTTATTACTAAGATATATTATGTAAATGTCAAATGTATATTATCACACATTCACACTATGTTTTTGAGCCTTACCCAGTATTATGTATTAAAATATAATATAAGCTGACAGACGATCCGTCTTCTTTCAGAATCGTTTTTCGTACATGCAATGATTTATCATTAAATTTAGCACTTACATTACAATGGTCAATGACTTACTCAATGACATCTACTCTGGACAATAGACACCTTCTGTAGTTCTGTACAGAAGAGCGGTTACCTACTTTCTCCCTTTTTTTTATTCTACTGTAGCTTACTTAATTAATATTAACTCCATGTTTTTAAATCTCTTTTTTCTGACCTCCTACAGTCCTATCGGCGATAGGAACATTTTTTTTGGAATATTAGCAACCTAAAATGGCCTTTCTCTTTCCTCCTTCACTATTCCCAAAAAGTACCTAATTATATAGCCAACCCTAACCCACCTAATTACGATTTTTTGAATTTTCTCCTTCATCGGCTCTCCATATATAGTCGCGTTCTTACATTCACAGCTCGATCATAATCTACTCCCTTTCTATTCTTATTTACTTTCCCTCAACTCATCCCTTTTGAGCAATCTCGAGTGTGGAGGAAATTACTTAGGTACAACCTCTGGCATATCTTGATCAACTTTCGTTCTCTCGGTGACTCTATAGATTCTTAATTTTATATTTTTATTTGTCTTCCATTCCCTTGGGTACTACAATTGATTATAAATACTTATTTCTAATCAATTATACTACTCAGTACTCACCTGACCTGTAACCATATTCACTTACTATATTGTCCATACTTCCCTAGTCCCCAGTGACATTATTTATCTAATTTATCAACACGGATATCTTCCTAATTTAAATCAATAAATATACATTTTTAACAATTTTCCTTTATTTTCTCTTAGTTATTTTTGTCTGTATACAAACCTGTATTGTTAATTCTATTTGATTATTATTATTTTATTTTATTTGTTCTATTTCTACTGTCATATTTTCTACTGTTCTAATTCTACTGGCTTGTTATGTTTTTTTTAATACAAATTCATAAAAAAAAAATTGGATATTTTCGTCTGACCAGAAGATTGGATTTTTGATACCAACTAGGAATATCATACCTATTATCGGATAACTATTTTATAGTTTGTGTGTTCTGTATATATTCTGCTTGATTTCCATTCATGTTATCATTCGATTCACGAGTAGCTAATAGTTAATAAATAATGTTACTGATTTCTTATAATTGCCATTCGTTATACCTAACTTACAAATATCCTGACGAGTACTATGCAATAAACTTTTCGATTTGAGTTTAAGCAATTTTTTTTGTTTTCACATTGCTCAATTCGATGGTGTCTTTGCTTAGAAGTTTGTTCCAGTTCTATTTCTATTCGAAATAAACCATTATTATAACTAGTTCATACTTCCATAGTACTTCAAAGATTAGATTAGTTTTTCTTTCAATCACATCCTGTTAACTGTATTGTCTTCGTAAACCCAATTATAAAATTATACAAATTACACTAATATTTATTTTTTTTTTTAATTCTTTACATTAGGGTTTACCTTAAGAATTATTAATAACCTCTAAACTCTTAATGATATATCTCTACAATATTAACATTCGTACGACCGTCAACCGAACATCGTAGTTTAGCTAAATCGTTGTTTAATGCCTAAGTCCCACTCAATAGTTTCCCTCATTTTTTTAATTCATACCAAATTTTTATCAACTCATTCTAAATAATATAATTTAGGTAAGTAAAAGCAATAAAATAAATACACGATTAGTTTTTAATTTGAACAAAATTATATTTCATTATTATAAATGGCCAAATGGGTAACAATAGAGATGCAAAGATCTATAGCATAAACCTTTGTTCACTAATTTATTTTTAAGCAAACATGTGGCATAGATTTTCACATACAAAAAACACAACTACTAATATTGTGTAACACGTTCTCATAACATTTTTTATATCTAGTAAAAATAGAAAATTGCTATTTCAGAATAATAAAATATAATATAATAATGAGAATAATGAATACATATTATGAACTATGATTGAATAAACACATTATTATTAAATTATTTGAATAAAGTAGGCTTTTGTTGCAGACATTATTACACCTATACAATTGAAAAATTAATTTTAAAGTGCTATTACATTTAACGATTTAGGAAAATAATTTATATGTTTTTAAATTATATTCATATTAATTTTGTCGTGCCTGCGATATTTTTTAACTATTCGTACAATATTATATAGCAGGTAGATGCCTATCTACCGAAGTATTGGGTCGTCGTTAGATAACAGCGATTTGAAATCAAAATCGCGCAAAACACATTCCGTTTCATAATACGGAAGAAAATATCAAATGCGTAAAATGTTACGCTTAAACTAAAAAGTGTATATACCTAGGTACATATACTGCTATATAATGTATTGCAATTTTATTCAATCCTAACTGGGTAATAGAAAAAAAAACTTTCTCGTGAAAAAACGATACCATGGACAACATATTTAATTTTTCATTAATATACATCGTAGGTATAAGGTACGAGGAATAATATAAAAAAAATCTGTGTTTTTTTTTCGATACACAAATTTTAACACAAACTACAACAATAGGCCGACGTCCTACATAATATATATATATATATATATATATATACAGTGGTTTAACGGTAATTTTACAGATCACAATATGACATTTCATTCAAAATATTAAACATACAACTCTATGATGTACCTATACATTTTTACTGTCGAATATTATTATTTACCAGTCATTAGTCATTTGTATTTTATAAAAAGTTATGTTCAATATAGTGTCATAATACTATATAATATAACTTGTAGCGAGTTATTACTTACCTATTATCTGTTAACGAATGCGTTTAGTTGCGTACAACACCTAATATATTATTAACTATTAAATAAATATGATAGAATTGTGATTTAAATAATTATTTTTAATTTAATATTTAAAGCTGCGTTTCAAAAATTCAACGAGAAATAAATAATAATAAATCATTGTCGATGAAAACATTTATAATATTATAAATTTTAACTATTGAAACAATTCATTAGGTTTAGGTACTACGAATACTAAGAAAACTAAAGTTTTTCTCGGAATTGTATTTATTAAAAAGCTCAGAATTATAAATATAAATATAATATTTGCCGAATATCATTAAAAAAATTATTAACTACTATATAGATTGTTTTATGTTCTAATGTTCTATTGTTTTGTTTAATTATAGACTATAGTTTGTTAGTTAATAACTAAAGGCATGAATTATTAGGTAGGTAATAATAAAACGTATAATCGCCATCGCTATACATCAGTGAAACGCAAATCATCAGTCAATTAACTGAAATTAAAATGTTTGAACAAGTCATAAAAATGTTGAAAATGTCAATCAAATGTTTAATAAAGACACTGGCAAACAACAAACACCACATTAATTCATAATATTGGTAATTAAACATTATCAATGTGTTAATATAATTTAGTGAAAGTACAATCGTCGTTTAAGGAAAATCATTCATCAACATTTGTATGATTATTTCGAATAACGATAGCAAATAGGTCAAAATGTATTTTACTCTCCCGAATTTATGATCCGATATAAAACTCATAAAATAATTAATAATGGGTGGCTACTAAGATAATCAGGCTACTCAAATAAATCATTCGTGTATCACTAAAATATAAGAGAACACAATGAATAAAACGCGTTAACAGAAGATATGTTTCGATATTATATTTGTACGGTTATTACTTATTTATCCCACCTTATCTCTTTAAATATTTATATTATGTCGGCATACATTGGGATTTGGGAGATACCACATACAATTACCGTTTTGGGAAACACTGAATTGTGTATGTTTAATTGCAATAGCCACATTGTCAATAATTATACCTAACAATATTTTAAGAGGATGTCCTGTCCGCATATTATACCTATCTTGGTACCAGTGGTACCTACCTATAATGTGGCAAAGTGTTGTCTCCGTCTTTCGGCTGTACCGCATAACTTACCAAAATTTACGTCGAGCTGTTCCAATGTATTGTGTATTGTTATAATTTAAATATTAGAGTTAGTGGATTTATCATCAAACTTTAAGGTACAAACATTATCCGTGTTCTCTCGTTGGATTTTAACGATGTTTTAACTTTTAAGCAAAATATTATTATTTTATTCTATTACAATGTTTCAAAACACTCGAACAACTTATGTTAAACTGTATTAATTTATGATTCTTAGCTTACGGGTACGAATCAGCTCTTAAGTTGATTAAATATGTATAATAGATTTTAATTATTAACCAAATGTCTCATCATACTTCTATTTTATTTTGATTTCTAATGAATTCGTTAAACTTTTTTATCGCCGTTTTCTTTTCACGTGATAAAGTGTCATTGTCTCTTTGAGTTTTATCGTTGCACAATATTATGCTGTTCCGTCTCGCGTTGTTTAAAGTTATTGGCAATTAGGTACGATAAATATTTATTAAAAAAATAGAAAATCAATTAATATGAATTATAATATTATATGTAGCCATGTAGGTACCTATTACCTAACTAACATAATGTATGAACAAATACATAATAATATATTTCACACTTACTCATCGAATTGAAAAACTTTTTTTTAAATAAGTATTTTCATTATAATTATAAGTTTGAAAATATTTCCCACAGAATAATTATTATTGTCAAAAAAATACGAAATATTCAAGAAAATATGTATACTTATTCGTAAAATATTTAAGAAAATGTATTTACTTCAAAATTTCCAAATATATTTAATAATGAATATGTTTTATTTTATTTATGGTGTCATGAAACGTGCTCATTTTAATCAGAATTAAGAAATCTACATTTAATAAAATTATGTATTAACATAAAAATCCCTTTAAATCCGCACCCTGCTTAGTGTTTATAAGTATACCTTATGGCTTATACTAACTGATTTTAAAATGATTTGTTAAAGATATTAATATTATATTACCTTCATTTATTGAGAACTACTTTTTGTTAATCTGGACCATATTTTGTATTCACGCATTTTTGTACGAAACATAAAATAAGTATTCATGATTTCATGAATTTTAAGTCCCTAGTTAAATAGAAAACTTGTGTCTCTTGGTTTAAATAATCTTTTAAAATAAAATATAAAATAATCTTTTAGTAATTTACAATTTATTTATAGGTTACTTACTTGAAAACTTTTCTCTATATTTCGAAAAATTGTACGTAATACTTCACACATTGTATATTCTTATGTTAGTTCTTGATATGTTTACTTGATTGTACTCACATGAACTCTCAGCTCCAGCTTTCGCTTTGGAGGTGATCCAACAATAATTTTTATGAATTTTGTATACACCTTGTAAGTATATGGCTTATTGGAGAAATTAATAAATATTATTATTATTGTTATTATAATTAAATATTTTTTAAATATTAATCAACACTGCATATTCAAATACATAATTAGTTGGTTTCCTGATTTGGTACCTCATGAGATGATAAATTGTTTAAAATATGTTTATATTCACGTAATTCGTTATCTAATAATTCATTAGTTACCAACAGCTTCGCTTTTTGCTTAAACGAATTCATTAATCTGTTTATCATATTTTCACATTGTAATCACATTAAGAAAATGCAATTATTTTTATTTGTGTTGTGCTGTTGAAAGATCTTAACATAAATTGGCTATTAAAGAAGATATTTCGATAAATAATTGGAAAGAAAAAAATAAGGAAACATAATGATATAAATATAGATTATTAGATTACATTAAACATAACTGAACGATTAAATCTAAAAATACAGCAATCGTATAGTCTTATTGAATATTATAAAAATTCTAAGAGTAATTATAGGAGTACCTAATTATAACTTTAAAAAAAAAGATTTTTTTATAAAAATTATTATCATAAGTAATTAATTTAGAGTATTATATTCATTGTTATCAATAATTCTAAACGTTACATATAGTAGCCAGTAGGTATAATTTATACTTACTAATTTATTTATTTAATTTGTACAATACCAATAGGGTGAAGTTCAAATATATAGTTAATTCTTATAATTATACGATATATATTACACATATAAAATACACTAAACCCAATAAATCCATAGCGGTATAATAATTATGAGGTGAATGATCAATATTTAATAAAAATGACGCATAGTTGAGAAACTTGCGCTGAATAGGCTCAAATTAATTCCTACCGAATACCACATGAATAGTATATAGATCCCACACTACAACTCCACACTCCAAAATTGACCTCACAAAGGCAAAATAATATAATGAATTTAAAGGGATCATTCGGTGCGCTAATTTAAATTCATTAAATTTATTTTTATATTTAAAATATTTTTTGTGCTTTTCGACATATTTTATGAAAATTAAACTCTCGGTTAGACAAAAGTCCACCGAATAAAATTTAGGGGAGACCTGGGTAAGTTGACGAATCTAAGGTTCGGTGTATTTTTAAAATATACTACCTTTATATATAATTGTAAATTGTACACACATAGATAGAGGTACTTTTGAAGAATGTTCTAAAATTAAAAGTTAGACTTAATTTTTTTTTTTAACAAGTTAAAAAAATTAAATAAAAAATAATTTGGAATTCGTCATCTTACCCATGTGCTGGGGTAAGTTGACATTTTGCCGGGTTAAGTTGACAAAGCATAATTTATATTATGTTTTAATGAGTAAATATACTTTTTATAAAATTCAGTGCATATATTTAAAAATTAAAAAATTCGAAGAGTCTTAAAAACTTAAAGACAAATAACAATAAAATAACATTTTTCTTTCAGTCTGAAAATCAAATAAAATAACATAAAATTAAATTGTAACCTTGTTCAGTCTTAATATCAAATACCTATTTAAAACAATAAAATAAAATTGTAACCTTCTAAGAGCCTTAATATCAAATATCTAAAACAATAAAATTCCTTCAGTCTAAAAATAAACATTCAGTCTTCATACCTATAAAATATGAAAGTAATATGAAAATCAACTTATAAAATATGTTTTCTGCAAAACTCGCAGGTGAATGTTTTCCAACATTCAACTCCTGCACAAAGTTCGTGAATAAACGTACACGAATTAACAAAAATATTTAATATAAAATATAATCAAATGGGATAAGTTGACGATAGTCATCTTACCCACGTCAACTTGCCCCGATCGATAATATTTTAATCATGATAATATTTTTGTCATTTTAACATACGTAATAAACATTAATTATACATAAAAATAAAGCTTAAATTATAGTTTATTGATTAAAAACAATATATAATGGATTTCACTTTCCTTTTTTCGGAAAAACGTTATTTCAAAACACAAAAAATTAAAGTGTGTACGGTGATAACAGAAAATCGTAAATAAAAACACATGGTCTTTATCGTGATTATTTATTATCGGTAAAATCGCAGAATATAACAATAAAATAGTTAAAATAGTAAAATAGTTGTTCCTAACACTATTCCTTACATTTGTTGTAAAACATCAGCTGTTAATATAATCTACTATCAGTTATTATAAATTCGTCATCTTACCCAGCTCGTCAACTTACCCGGGTCTCCCCTATATATATATATATATATATTTTCATGTAGGTACATGTAATAAATATAAGTTTGAAAAATATAATCACAAGTAAAAAATTTATTATGACAACTAACCTGTTCATCTTTCTAATCATAAAAAGTACAACATAATATCATTATTATAATTCTCTGTTTAGTTTACTTCAAAATTGAAACTATGAATTATTATAAAATATTATGAATTATGATTATTATCTGTTATCTGTAATAATATATACTATTATTGTATTATGTTTTTTCGAGTTATAATCGACGAAATATTTAAAAAAAAATATAAAATTTTGAGTTTAAAATGTAAGCGAGGAATCTGATGATTGGTAAAAAGGGGACGGTAAGTACAAAAGGTGGAGAACCAATACAATAATATTATATTCATACACATTGGATATTGATTTTTTTTTTAAACAATATTTTTCAAATTAAGAATTAAAGATGGATATTAAACTATTAAGGTCACTTAATTTTTTTAACAATTTTATAGAATCTGTTCAAAGTACTAATTACTAATTCTGTAAAAATATTGAAAGTTTGATTTTAATTAAATAACCGCAATGGAGATATTAAATGGTGAGAATATATAGTGAACCTATCTCTTTTTTAAGCAGTTGATTTTCTTCATGGGCCACCGGTATCGGATGTGAAAGCCGTCGACACAGCTGATGTCTTTCATTATATGTCTATATTATTACCTTGTTGTCGTATACCCTATTTTTACTGGATATCCGGAACACTAAGATTACTCAGAAGCAAGAGTTGTAATTAAATTAACAGCCAGAGAAAATGAATGTAAAATATCGAAGTAGGTATGCGAAACCTACGTGGTAACATATTGGTAACGTCGTAATTTGGTTGTAAACGTGGTAAAAGGATACCTTCGTAGTGTGATGCACATATGTGAAACTACGGGTCAGGCCAGTCAGACCATAGAAATGACACACTGACTTAAGACAATTTAAAATTTAAATAAAAAAACTTATTTATCATTTGGCCTGACCTTTTCTAGTTTCGCGTATAGTGATCCATTATACCTATGATAATATTACATTATTTATTTTTTATACAAATACCTACAGGCTACAGCGTTGGAAAAATGAGTATGACGTATATTATAGTGTCTACTGTTTACAAATCGATACGTCATGGTATAATGTATTATTTAAATTGCTAAATATTGAGGCATCTATACATTTTTCATTTTGCAGTTAGGTACTTGGCGATATCTTTCGTAGTTATAGGTATTATACTAATAGACAATAGTATCCCGTTTCGCATAATAGGTTCATGACCATTGTGCATTATGACGTGATGTTATAAATTATCCAACTAAAAATTAAAATTTAAAATTGTATACTTTTCTACATCCAGTCATCCCCGTGTACTAGCACAGAATAAATTAAACGCATTAATGAATTTAATTTATTCTGTTGTACTATTAATTATTAATTGTAACTGTCGATTCAAAATTGCAAATATATAAAAATAAACACTACTACCGAGTAATGACTATATTCTAAACAAACTGAAATGTTATAGGTAATGTATTGTAATTAGTAAATAGTAATTACTAATTTGTAATTATACTATTATCAAACCTATACTATGTTCAGATGTCTACTATGGTAAACACTCGAATAATAAATCGTTATTTAAACTTTAGAAAATAATTTCTTCAAATAACGTTTACTGGATTGTGTAGTTTATCTAAACTAATACAAATTTTGGAAGAGGCTAAGCTCCTCCAAGTCCCCCCCTCCCAACACCTATGTATCTATAATAAATTATAACTCAGTTTATACATTCTGTGTAATTCAGAAGCGGACTAAACTCTGATTTTTAGTGGCTCACTGCGCGGTTATATTATTTTATACATACCCAACCCCAGAGACAGTTGTCAGAGATGAGAAAATTAAAACAAACCGTGACAGTATAACATTAATACACATTTTTTTCCACACACTTCTGTTATAAATAAATGAGTAAACTGCGTAATAATTCACCACATCACCCCACTATACTGCACTTATAATACCTATGATGATGACTCTTTGAAATGTGTGCATCTAACCTGATAAATAATATGTTGTTTCTATTTTAATATTTTGTACTTTTCTTAGGTTACAACTTACAATCACTTTTTTAAAGTAAATAAATAATTTATATTACAAATATAATTATGATGAGATAAGAATATTGATGTCCAAAGAAAATATTTAAAGAATATGGCTATTCTGCATTTTATGCATATTTTGTACTTATAGTAAAATTTAAAAACTACCCAAATTTAAACTTTTAAAAACAAACGTTAAATACATTTATTACAATTTATAGATTCTTAGCCGAGTGATGAATTATTGATTTTACAACGTGTTGTTTTTTTTTATTTATCATTTTTCTATGTCTCAAGACACTTTTTTAGTAGAAAAATGATCAAATCATAAACTTTGGGTGGCTTCTGGTAAAAAATATGATATAGTTTGCAAAGTGCAAGGTCAAAAGTAAAATTACCCAGTATACTTTTCAAAATAATCGAGATTAAAAACTATATAATCATTTGATAAAATTTTAATATTGCAATCATTAAAATAATTGTTTGCTAAACATGATAATAATAATAATTGAGATGCTAATATATTCGAATAGTGATTCAGATTATGCTGTTCAAGTATTGTGAAATTTAATTAATATAAATCTACGTTTTATACAAATAAGAATTTCAATACAATTAAAATAAATATATCTAAACATAAGCGCAAATCACATAAAGAAACATCATGGCAGAATATAATACAACTAAAACTACAAAAAACAAATTAAAAATCTAAAATAAAATGCAAACGCGTTTAACATATTAAAAATCTAAAATAAAATGCAACCGCGGTTAATCTTGATTAAAAAAAAAACCGCAATAAACGTAATATAAACAAAAGGTGGGTAAGTGGATGTTGCTCTGCTGTACAGTAGGTTATAAGTGGGTCACTGTAATGGATGGTGTTACATTTAAATTCAATGATATAATATCATTGTAGAAGAAAAACATTCTGAGCGAAAACGGTCAGTAAGCCTATGATATTACCAAGTATATTTGATGATATTGTGAAAAAAATAATTTATAGATAACCTATTTACATGGAGCCTTGTTTTAAATTTTCAATCCTTATAGCTATAAAAGTTGAGTATTTTATAAATTTTTAACTACAAATAATTATTAAATTTTAAATTTGATACATTTTGTTAATATTTAAACTTTAAATGCTTATAAATAAAAACTGTGACTAAGGATTTTTAATATTTTTCAAATATCATTGTAACAACTAGGAACTAGGAACTTTGTATTAAATTTTCAAGCTTTTTTACCCAACAAATAAAGTTTTATTGACATTCATAGAATAAAAGACTAATAAAATTGGAAACAGAAAATATTCCTAAACAGTTTTAAACAAATCAAAATATTTTGAAAATTTTATCGTGTATAGAAAATGCAAATATAAACAACCAGTGAAAATTCCATGTATTAGAGTTACACCAAAAACCAAAATTGATTTTTTTTGAAACAGATTTTGCGTAAAAATTCCCGTTTTTCTTTAATTTTTCTTTTGTTTTTCCCGGCGCTTTTGAAAACTACTGGGAAATTTTGACCCTCCAAAATACCAACTAGATTCACTTTCTTATCAGAAAAAATACTGTTGAAGAAAATCTAAGCATTTTTACTGTCCTAAAAGGTGATGACAGACACAAAAATAAAAATAAAAAACACACATTATTGTAAAATCAATACATTCATCGTTTCACTCAGAATCTAAAACGATAGTCTTAGAAAATATTACAATACATAGGTACCGACACATGGTTGAATAAAACGTTATGAGTTTATACCTACTGACTTACAGTAGTAGATCTAGTGGTGTATTCTATGCATGCATCGGTTCCAAAAACAAAGCCCGATTGCCATACTATTGTCTTAATATTTTTTTCTTTTATTACTGATAATTTTAGGATACCAAATGCAATGTTTTCGGCAACAATTAATTCAACCTAACGTATAATAACTAATAGAAAAATATATTATTATTTATTAATATAGCTACATAAATATACAATATAAAATGTCCTAGGCAGGCTGACAGACTGTCTCCACTCAAAATCGGTTTTTCATATTATACATACAAGATAGGTATATCATTGAATTCAAATTGAACACATACATTACGCAGTGACTCAATCAATGACGAGGCAAATTCCACAACTACGGCATACTATTCAGCAGCTGAGCGGTTACCTACTTGCCCACTTTTTAATTATAATATTATTATTTTACCTTCAAAATATTACTAATATTGATTGTGTGGTTTTTATTACATAACTGTTAGGTAGCCAATAAGTATATAGGTACATGTATATACATAAATTGCTTTTCTATAGTCATTTTAGTAATTTTCTTTCTTCCTACTTGGCTTTGTCATTAATAAAATAAAATAAAAATTAATATTTTAATCATTATTCTCTACTAATTAAAAAATAAAATATTATACCAATTCTAAAATTGAAGAATGTATTGTCAATTTTTTTATTTATAAATTGTTATCGTTAATTATTTGTATTCAATTTTTCTTATATAAATTAACTTATAGATTTTATTTAAATATAATTTATAGCTGAATTTAGTGGGCTATGTAGCCATGTAGCCATTTCTGTACGTACATTTATATAATACATTTTAATAATATATAATATATTATAGAGTGTAACAGGAAGACCTGAAAAAAAAATGTTGCTCCTTAAATGTATGACAAAAATGAAGATTATATGCTTAGTAAATAATTTAAGATATATATAGGTAAGTAGGTACTCATGTCAAGAAATTCCCAAAAATAACATTTTGGAAAAAGTTATTACGTTTTAAATTAATTTACTCTAAAATGTATTGTTATTTTAAAAAATCCTATAAATAAATTACTTGGCTTAGATAATTATTGTTTTTACCATAAAAATTGTTCTATCAGATTTACAAATTGGCTGTTTTGAATTTTTCCAAAAAATTTAAATCAAATTGTAATTTTTTGTTTTCAGTATTTAATAATAAAAATATTTTTTATATTATACGCGTGTAACGCAACGCAACTCAACGCAAGTAACTATAAATTATAAAAATATTGATTAGAACAAAAATTATTTCAGGTCCTTTCTGTTACTTATAATATATATTGTATACGATTAGAGGGAAAGGCAGGTTTTGTATTAATTACTACAACATACTAATTCATTAATTCCGGGTTGCTTAAAACAATGATGAATTTAATGGTTCCCTAATATTGAATTGACCAAATTCATATTCAAGGTAGGTATGCCATTAGTTCACTATATTAATTAACTCATTAATGTTTAGCGATTATTCATGCAACCCGGCATATTATGGCATGTAAATCCTACGTCTTTATAAAAAATACAAAATTATACCCTCATATTCTATCGGTGCTTTACGATGATATTATGTTTATCCACAATTAATATCAATTAAATATTTATATTAATATTAATAAATCGAAAGAAATTATTAAAAACCAAAATTATAATTGCGATGTATAATTTTTTAGTTTCTCGATCGTCGTAATAATTAAAATGATGTACTATTATAGTAATAACAATATAGTGGTTATGCAGAAGATGTTGACGCTGGGTGGCATTGAATCAGCTGGGGGCTATCGATAACACTTATTATTTAGGGCAGATCAATTATGTAGCTTGTGATATTGTATTGTTGTGTACTTGTATCTTTGTGTGTAGTGAACTTAAAAATTACACTGTCTTGATAGTTAGTGTTTAAAACATTTACAGAACAGTGTTGATATTCAAATAATATTTTTATTATTTAAGCTCAATAATATTAATAATAAATACTGAGGGTTATAATAATGTCAAATGTTACTATATATTCACATATGTGATGCACTGATGCGTAATGACATCAGCGTTAACTATTTTTTAAATGCAAATATATAATATTATATTATATGGTACTTATATTATGTTACAAAAAAGTCAATATAAAAATAAATCCCAACTTCTGAGTTTCTCAGATTCAACGGAAGTAATGGTTTTAAAGTGATTGGGAATCAACCCAATTCTACATAATATTATAATACATATTATATTGTATCTAAACATTAATAATATAATACACCAACTACCTATATGTAGTTTATAATTTTCATTGTGGAATGTATGTCCAAAAAACTATTTTATTTACTTAGTTTCACAATAGCGATAATATATTACCTATTATATCACCTATCTATTATACGGTATACAAATAAATAATAATAATATATTAATTTATATCTGGTAATAATATATTGCCTGTATTTCATTTATTTATTATAGAAAAAAAGAAACTGGCATAATAATTATTGATATAATTCGTCTCGCCAATGTTACATCAACCACTGCACATTGTTAGGTACCATTTTTTTCATCACCATACCCATATAATAAAATGTCTATCTAAATCGACGTGTTAAACTTATGCGTAGATATCTGAATATTATTATTTTGAGCCCAATTAAATACCAGGCACGTTTTGAAAAACAGAAAAATGGTGTCATGTTAAAATCAAATTGTAATATTATATTAATTCTGCGGCGGGTACCTATCTAATTATTTACAAGGCAACTACATAGTATCAATACCTAACTCTATACAATTGTTATTATCCGGTTTTTCGTCGTTCCCACATACAATAATAATAATTAGAAATAGCGTTGCCATTTTTTTTGTAAAAAACATTTCGTGCAAACCAAAATCACCGCAGTGGTCGTCGCTATTTTAATCGCTCTCTTCCATTTTTGCGTAACACGTGGCAGTATGTTATACACAATACAATATAATATTATGTTCACGGAACGTCCTTCGGTCATCAATTCGACCGTTTGTCTTCGACTTGTTTTCGACAAAATTCAAGTGCATGGTATAATATATATATATATTTTTTTATGCACTCTCATAATAATTATAATCATGATCCGCCGGATCTGCATGGTTTTGTGTCGGCGCTACAACAACAATAATCGTAGATGGGCAATTATAGCTATAGAACAGTCGTAAAATATTCGATTATTAATTTATTATAATATATTATAATAATGCGTAATGCTGGAATCGGAGCCTGCAGATACGGTAGGTACCTAGCTGCTGGCTGCTGCAGTCTATATACCTATATACAATTAGGTATTATAATGTATACATATATGTATATTGTATTATTGTATATATAATATATATGTATATAGTATATGTGGTGTGTGGATTGTGCGTGTAAATTACATTACACTATATACGGGGAAGTATGCGTATAATAAACCATAATAAAATGAATAATTAATACTATGTACATATACAAAATAAATGTATTATAATATTTAGTTTTCGACCTTGATTTGAATGTACATATAATATATGTATATTATGTGTATTACATTTTAGGTTTATATTAATAATTTAGGAAAACACTTATGTGTGGCAACAACGATAATATATTATGTCGTGTTTGCACTAAAGTGTGTGCACCTATCCTACTATTAAATTTCATACGTGCATAATATTTTGTATTGCAATTATATATTATATTATATAGATAGGTATACTGTGTGTTATAATGGTTTCCTTTACCTGTACGCAATACGCCAATACGTCATTATATAGTATGTGGCCGTGCATACGTTAGGTATACCTAATAATAACACATATTATATATAGTTATTTATAGTGAGGTACCTATAATATAGGCAGGCATACCTACTAAAAATTACATTGCGCTCAATTATTCATATTTGAATATAATTTTATTATTACATCTACATGTACATGGACATGGACTAGAACAATCAATTCAAATATATATACCTATGCAATAAAAACCCAGGAGACGCATATAAATTTGCATTTGTCAAAAATCAATACATCTACAGCAATATTATAGCATTATAGCCACAAAAGTATATTGTATAATTTATTATAATATATTAATATATAGCATATTATAGGTATGTGCGTAACCTATGCTCAATATCAACATTATGCATATAACGAAATATAAGAGCTAGATAAACGGTACGTAATATAATATTTTACATTTACAGCTTCATAAACACAGAATTATTATAATATAGTTTTTGTTTTGTAACTCATACAAATTGTAACAATATTATGACACCGTTTAGACAATTTTACCAATCCTAAAAAATTTTAATAAAGCTTTACGATCTTACCTACGTATTATTATATTAGTTATTTATAAATAGGGATAAAATTTAGTAAATGTTTATGTCATGAAAAAAAAATCGTATCGTAATCGTATTGATGAATAATTATAATTAGGTATTTAAATAAATTACATTATTGACTTTGGAAATTAATATCAAACTTTATATTAGGTACATTAATGTTTAAATAGATTCGTTGCGATAATATTTCTATTAGTCTAATGCAAACATTAAATGCAATGAATATAAATTATTATAAGACATACAACTATTACTATGTAATTATAATGCACCTCCAAATAGACGATATTTTATTTTTCACTAATTTAACACATTAATAAAATAAGGAAAAGATAAATTTATAATATTTTAGTGTTCACAAATTTCCGTTTAAGTTTTGGTAAAATAATCTACCTATCGACATATTGCTATCTGGGTGGGTTTATGAAAAAAATAAAAATTGTTGAAATCGATATTGTATACCTAAGAGTTGAAAATATATTTTTATGCAAAACTTTTTATTTGCAATTGCCTGTCAAATGAGCAATGTACCTACCATAATAATTACAGGGCAAATAAAAACATACACTAGCTACACATACTATCTATGTAGATTCCTTAATTCTATTAACATCGATTTAAATCCGTTAAGACGGCTTTGATAAGATGAACCACACACACCATACTTGTGGTAATTAAGCTGTTGAAAATGGCAACTAAAATTTGTCCATACAGATTGGTATAGTAATACATTTTAAAGACAACAACAAAATTACTAATTTCAAAAGATTTAGATACTTTATCGTTTGTATATAAAAATAACATTTTTATAATCGAATCATGAATTTAAAAAAATATATATAGGTACATAGTATACATAATAATATGTTGTAGCCACTTCGTGAAATAAAGAAAAATTTCATAAAACTTTAATTTTTTCATGAAATGCAGTCACTTCAATTTGACATCGTGTAATTTTATACACAAAGTCGTTTTTTACTTTTGAATTAAAACTTTTACTACCCAAAATTAATCCATCATTATTTATTGACGTCATATTTAATGTATACAAGATTTTTTTATATACTTTATATATTTAAGTTGTATTTATATAATGATATGTAAAAAATTATAAAGTATTTCATAAATATTTAAACCATAACATTAAATGTAAAAATAAATAAAAAATATGTAAGAACGTACTATGTAGACGTAGTAAAAAAAATTAATTTTATAGATAAATAGCTAGGTACTTCCTATCTTATAAGTTATAGGTACACATCGTATTAGGATATAAAATTACAATCGTAGCGATTGTAACTGACTTGACTTCATACTAGGTAGTAGGTACTTATAGAGAATCTAGATATCATTAATAGCCTCTAATTGTACAAAATGTGTACATTTAATGTACAATTATTTTCGATAGCAGTTATTAATCGATAATTCTTATGTAAAGACATTTAACTATTTGAAATATTGAAATATGTTTCCTAAAACATTATACAAACACGACGATATTGACCAAGCATATTACATTTTATTAATATTATTAATATAATAACAAATTGTCATATAATATGTTTTTTTCTTAAAATATAACAAAATATGCAGTGAAACTTTGTATTTAATTTTAATTTTCACAAAACAAATGTGATATGATACTTAGAATAATATTTCTCAACCACCCCAAAAAACACGCAAATGCAAGAAATCCCAAACCCTAATTATTATAACTAATACCTATAATAAGTAGATAATATTATGTAAAAATATAATTATAGTAATAACAATTGTGTTCGGTTACAGTGGCGTATTCAGGAGGGGTTTAGGGGGTTCACTGGGTTTTGCCCCTCCCTCGCGTGAAAATTGTTAAATGATAATAACGTTATCATTAATAAATTATTTTCAGATAAAATTCGTCAAAAATGAATTATAACCTCTCCTGAAAAAAAAATCTGGATACACCACTGGTTCGGTAGGTATATATTTTATTTCACAAGTGAATGACCACAATGTGAAAAAATTTATAAATTGTGAAATAGGAGTGATGATTTCATGAAAAAAGTGGCCGTTTTGTGAAATATTTTCGTATTTTCTAAAGTTAGGCCGTTTCCACAACTATTCATGACAAAGACCGATTTCACGAAGTGTCTACGACATATTGTATAATATAATATGTATAATGTATAAAATATGTATAAATTTCAATTCTAAACTAATTAAAGAACCAGGTCTAGTTACCCTTGTTAACCTTGTCAATATATATATTTGTATGTACTTGTCAAGAACTTTGCTTTACGGGGGAATTTAAAAAGGTGGATAAGTGGATGTCGCTCTGCTGTACAGTAGGTTACAAGTGGGTCACTGTAATGGATGGTGTTAAATTTGAATTCAATGATATAATATCATTGTATAAGAAAAACGATTCTGAGCGAAAACGGTCAGTCAGCCTATGATTTTACCAAGTATATTTGATGATATTATTGTGAATAAAGTAATTTATATATAACCTATTTACTCGGAGCCTTGTTTTAAATTTTCAATCTTTAGCCATAAAAGTTAAACATTTTATACATTTTTAACCACAAAATAATTAATAAATTATAAATTTGATAAATGTTGTCAAAATTTGAACTTTAAATGCTTATAAAAAAAAATTGTGCCTATGTATTTTTAATATTTTTCAACTGCTATTAGAACGATATATCAGGAGCCTTATATTAAATTTTCACGCTTTTTTACCCAACAAATAAAAATTTATTGATATTTATAGGAAAAAAAACTAAAAAAACTGAAAAATGACAATGTCCGTAAACAGCTCAAAAAGAGTCAAAATATTTTCAACATTTTATGGTGTATAGAAAATTTTAATATGAACATTCAGTGAAATTTTCAAGTATCTACAGTCATTCGTTTTTTAATTACAATAAAATAAGAAAATTGTTACATGAGAAATCGAGTAAATATCAAATGTTGTAAAAATATAAATTTCAGACGCTCATAAAAATTTAATTTAAGTTTTTTCTAGACATTTTTTTTTTGATAAAGGTAGACAAACTTATGAGTAATCTTATATTACATTTTCAAATCTTAGATTTAAAAAGAAAAATTTTTATGAATTCTCAACTCAAAATAATTTGCTATTTTTCGTGATTTTTCCGTATTTTGTCAAAATTTGAACTTTAAATGCTTATAATTAAAAACTGTGACTAAGGATTTTTAATTTTTTTCATCTGCCTTTGAAACAATAACCTAGGAGCCTTCTATTAAATTTTCAAGCTTTTTTACTCAACAGATAAAATTTTATTGATATTTATAGAAAAAAAAACTAAAAAAATTGAAAACTGACAATGGCCGTAAACAGCTCAAAAAGAGTCAAAATATTTTCAAAATTTTATGGTGTATATAAAACGCTAATATAAACATTCAGTCAAAATTGCATGTCCCTACGGTCATTTGTTTTAGAGTTACACCAAAAACCAAAATCGATTTTCTCGAAAACAGATTTTGCGTAAAAATTCCCGTTTTTCCTTAATTTTTCTTTTGTTTTTCACGTCGCTTGTGAAAACTACTGGGAAATTTTGACCCTCCAAAATACCAACTAGATTCACTTTCCTATCAGAAAAGTTACTGTTGAAGAAAATCCAAGCACTTTTACTGTCCTAAAAGGTGATGACAGACACAAAAATAAAAAAAATTAAAATAAAAAAAAAAATTAAAAAAAAATTAAAAAAAAAACACACATCATTGTAGAATCAATACATTCATCGCTTCGCTCAGAATCTAAAAAAATAAAATGTTATCTTATAATACAGATTAATTGTGCTATCTTTATTGCCTTTTAATGTACACGATTTTTAAATCAACACAAAAAATAATAATACAAAACAACAAACATGCCCGATTAACCAATAGAAACCAATATAATACACTAATATTATTATTTTAATCTGCAACAATAAACTAAATTTTTATTTTATTTTTTTCTTTATTTTTTTCTGGACAGATGGCACCACTATTGTATTTTTGACATCCATATTTCCTACTTTTCCGGTGGATTTTCCTAAAATTTTCTTTCGTAGAAACCTTCTCCGTGATATACTCTTTTGTTAAAAAAAAAATCAATAAGGTCTGATAAGAAGTTCCAGAGTTTAGTCTGTACAAAGATTTTCATTTCACATTTACATAGTTAAATTATATACATTTTATGCATATTATGTATAGTGTACATAATATTATTTAGTTTTTAATTGTAAACATTTAATTTATGTTAATAAAAAAAAATATACATGTGTACCTAAACTATTATAGGTGGAGTAAAATGAGCTGGTCACTTCTTGATATATTTACAAAATGTCTAATTACATATTCAATCTCAGTAATTATAGACTAATGTACCTATCACATGTATATCACGTAGATACCTTGCTTTATATATGTTTATTCATCTTATATCCATGCACATTTTAATCTATATACCTACCTATAACAGTTATTCTTATTCACTTTTGATTTATGTTAAACTGTATCGTGCAAATAAAATAGTTATCTATATATATATATATATATATATAATACTTAAAAATACATGATAAAAAAAATTAATACCATTACCGCTGTATTAATAACTTTTAATTTATATTAATTAATTTTTATTTTTATTCATTGAATTCATTAAAACTATATCACAATTATTACCAGTGTCGTTTTTATAAAAAAATAAATAAATCCGAACCAAAATATTAGTAGGTATTTAATAATATAATACAGTGAAACTTCCATATAACGAACTTCCATTTAACGAAATTTTCTGTTTAACGAAATATTTTTAAGAACTATGACCTTCATTGTTAATTACACGTAAATTTATCTCCAAATAACGAATCTGATGTTTCTATATAACGAAATAATTATTGGATAAAAACTAGTTTTTGTAAATGTTGTCACTATCAAATTTTATATCATAGTTTATGTCATAGTTCTAAAATTGTAAATGAACAATGTACCCGATAAAGATAAGACACCGAAAGTAGGCAAATTGATTAATTTTACTGCAGTACTTCAGTTAGAAGTAGGAAGAGAAGAGGAACATGAAGAGGAACATGCAGTAGAACAATCCAAACTCACAGAAAAAGACATATTAAACGCTTTATCAGTGGTAAGAAATGGTTTTAGACAAGAAGCAAATGTTCCCGATGAATTTTTTTTAAAACTTGACGATATAGAAACTTTTTACGAGAAAAGGACAATTTTCAAAAATAATAAGCAAACAAAACTTACAGATTATTTCTTTTAAATTACATTTAAGGTTAAAAGTTAAATTAAACTGTAATATGATGTTTGATGTTGTTTTTTACATACATACATCATTAAATTTTAAAAAAAAGTTGAAAAAAATACGTAATTCTATTTAACGAATTCCTCCATATAACGAATTTTTTTTGCTGCTTATTCGACTTCGTTATATTCGTTATTGAAAGTTTCACTGTATAATATTTATATTCTCAAATATTTCATTACACTGATTTACATTTATTATGGAATTATCAAAACTACTTGTTTAGAAATACGTTTTGAGTACAATATTATCATTTATTCCTAAGCACTTATCTCGATATAGTACAAGAAATTTGTTCTAATCACAAAAGTATTAACCAAATCAGTTATTGAGGATAAAAACTAATTTAAATACCTTGCATACATATCTACAATTTACATGATATATTATATTTTAATCGAATAATATTAAATGTATCAGCTCATCTCGGGTTTAGGCTTCATGGTTTAATTTAATTTAACTCGAACTATTTAAAATGATCAATTTGGGATTTAAACTCGCACCTGACATAATTTAGTATAGATAGTGTCTTAATCTTATCAGTATTAATACACCTAGTTTATTTTTATACATTTAGTAATACTGTAATACTGTATTAATACCTAGTTCATATTATATTATTAATAATTGAGCCACCATAGTTTATAGGTACTTTATTGTTTTACCATGAAATTTGTCTTGTAATAAATTAACCATAAAATAAAATATAAAGAACCATTTACAAGATGGTATATATTGTTATTGGAACATCCGTGTTCTTAAATATTACAAACAACTTTTCAGCGTTCCAAAACAATAATCCAATGACATGTTTAATACCTATTTAGTATCATAATAGTCACCTACGAGTATGTATACGACTATAATGGCAATACCCGTTTCTTGATACGTAGATACATAATATTTATTATCATATCTAAAATCAAACGTTAAAAACATAAAGTTAAAAAATAAAAATTAGTGATCATCGCCAACCGGAATACATTTTCAACTGAACTCGGGAAGATGCATAAAAAAAACCCGTAAACATAATATATTTTTATATACCTACCTATTATAATATTATAGTGAGCTATAATATTATATTTGGAGAAAGTTATTGTATTATACTGCCGGTAATTTACTCGAGTAGACAAAAAATATAGTTCCCAATAATAGGCTGAAATAATATATTTATCGTGTTTAAAAACTTATATTTTTTTTATGAATTTTTAACAGTGCAGAAAATAGCACTTGTCATAAATTATTATAAATGTGTTGATTTGTCAATGTGTGTTTTTTTTGTGTAGGTGTGAATACAAAATTTAGAATATAAAAAATGCTTTCGTTTTCAACTTCAATATCTTTACTGGTAGGAAAATGAATCTATAGTCGGTACTTTTGAGAGGTCAAAATCAAATGATGGGAAAACAAAAAACACAATTATAAAAATCGGAAAATTTTACGCCAATGTGGTTTTCGACCAATTTGATTTTCTTATTTTGTTGTAATTAAAAAAACCAACACTTTAAATTTTCACCAAATGTTTATATTAAGTTTTTATATGTATGGCAATAAAATCTTAAAAATATTCAAACACAATTTTTATTACAGATATTTTAAGTTAAAACTTGGATAAAACTAGGTATTTAATAGAAGGACGACGATTTTAGTTATTTTGTAGCGATTTGAAAACATTGTTTGCGGGGACTTGAAAGTTTTAGGTATATTACTAATTATTATAATTCATATATTGATATATATTTACAATGATATTTTCAAAATATTTAGAACAATTTTACCTATGCTTTTGCCTATTTATACCTATTTATACCACGAACCCATTCACACCGTATACGGCAAGTCGGCATTGACTCAAAAGTTACTAACAATAATATATATATCATATACAATATAAATATTAAATAGGTACTATTAAAAGTAAGTATTATAACAATTAATTATTAATAATATAATATATCATGCAATGTTTTCGGCAAAAAATAAATCTACCTAACGTATATTACTCTGTGCTTGTGATGCGATACGCTAAATAAATAAATTACTCACGACAAAATAACATAGTATGATGGCAATTTAATGATACGCATACCTACTCTTTACCCCGCTGACCATCAGTATCCAGTTGGCCGCTTTTCATTGGTTGTCATGATTAATTTACAGAATATTATATAGTGTAATGTGAGGTGAACTGGATACAATGATGTGCGCAAGAGTGCAAGACCCAACGACGTCAGTTCGTTGCCATGTTATAATATTTTATCATGGTATTACTTATAGTAAAACAAATTACTTTAATAGCATATACATTAATATATTATCATGAAATATAATTTGTAATATTATAATATATAACCGTCACTTGTAAGTTGTAACCTTGTTTTCATCTTATTTATTTTTTAGTCATTTGCTCAGCATTTCCAAGTCGACATTATTTACACTGATTATACTAAGGCCTTCTACCAAGTAAACCATAGCATTATTATTAGAATCTCATCAGACTCTGGTTATGGTGAACCTATTCTCTCTTAGTCTCTTGGTCCTCATCCTATTTGATAAATAGAAAACAATATGTAAAGTTACATGGAGGTACTTCCGTCATCTGGGGTTCCTCGGGGTGACATTCTTTCTTCGTTATGGTTTTTTCTTCTCGTTAATGCTGTGCGGCCACAGTTTTACGTCACACTCTTCTCCTTATATATTTTGCCGATGACATGAAACTTTTTATGCGTTTTTGTAATGAAAACTATGCTCGTATTCTCCAATCAAATATTGACCAATAAGTTGTACTTTGTGAATCTCTGGGACTGTCACTCATTATTTCCAAGTATACTATAATATCTTTCTTTCGTACAGCCGTTCCAATTATTGTCGACCATCCACGATATTAAAATTACGTCTAGTGCTTCGCTGTTCGAGACTAAGGTTTTCAATTTCTCCCGATGCTGTCCCCCAAACTACATTCAATCATTTTTTAACTTAGTCTTTTACCAACACTATTATTCACTCTTCTTCTATTAATCAAAAAAATATTTGTAATTATCCAAAGTATATATTATTATCTTGGTCCGTAGCCTGTATTGTAATAAAATAAAATATAAGCTGACAGACAATCCGTTTTTGTTCAGAATAGTTTTTCGTAAACAATGATTTTATCATCGATTACAAATTTAGTACAGTCGCATACTTAATGACGAGGTGAACTCGATACCTATAAGTGTACAGCAGACAGGTTTCGATGTATGAAAGTTTTGGATATTCTGAGGTCTTCTGTTGAGGTATTTTGATTTTATGTGATTGACCCATGTGAGTTTTTTATATAAGGTGATATCTAATTGGTACCTAGCTATCTCGTAACACTATTTATTGGAGAATTATGTCTTTCTTAAGCAGTTAAGCCGAGTCGAGTGAATGAATGTCTCATTTCAACCTACTGTATTACAAAATTTGTAAAATAAATGTCTTTAATATAGCAATAATATCATAAAATATTATACTTGGTGATATAGGCTAACAGATAGTCTTCGCTCAGAATCATTTTTCATTCGCATAGATTGAATGATTTATTATCGAATTCAAATTTAACGAATTGAATCATTACTGTGACCAACTCGACATCTAAATGTACCTACACCAGAACCACAGGACCCACTTTTCCACCTTTTAGTTTTATTAGATTCTGAGAGGAGCGAGGGATCTAGTGGTTTACAATGGTGTTTATCATTTTTTTTTTTATCCTGTACACAAAATTTTTACCAGAAGAAGTTTTTTGTCGATATCAACACATAGTATCTTATATTTTAGCAAATTGGATCAAGATGGTACTTTAGAGAGGTCATTTTTTGATTTTCTAAATAGTTATTTAATGCCACGGGAAAAACCACCGACAAATTACAAAAAACCGCTAAAAATGGGGTTTTATTTCTAATGCTTTGTTTTTGTTTTTTTTTTTTAATTGATCATTAAGCCCGGCAACTATGACCATTAGCTGTTTGTTTGTAGAGGAGAATACTGTTGGTTGGTAAACATGTAACACGTGTGTGTAGTTTTGGCAGATTTTCAAGTGGGCACCTGTAGGTATCTGCCATGCCCGGGTGGGGGATGGCGGCACTTGTTCTCCGGACACCGTGACTTGCCCGAAAAAAAATGCCACCCGTAAACCGAGGTTTGAACCAGCACCGGTGTGCATCACAACCGACGCCTTAGTTCGCTCGGCCACTCCGTCCCCCGAATGCTTTGTTTATCACCATAGAAACGAATAAAAATAACGATTTTAGTTATTTCGTTGTAATTTATAATATTTATTCGACTTACAGGCTATAATAACAATATAAATATCCAGACTAACAAACCGTCTCCGCTCAGAATCGTTTTTTCGTATACAATGATATGATATCATTGAATTCAAATTTTATACAATCCATTATACAGTGACCCGCTTGTATCCTACTGTACAGCAAAGTGGCATCCACTTACCCGCTTTTTTTTTATTTAACAGCGATTTATTTGTACAAATCACGTGTTGTTATCAATTTACATGATTAATGTAAACCAACCACTATAAATAGCTCTTGAAAATTAGATTTTTCTCTACCTATACCTATTTCATATTTTCACATTCCGTGCCAGGTTTTATATTTTACAATTTTATTGTACATGCCAATAGTGCTATGTGTTACACAAAGTAAGTATATGTGTAGAGCATATAACACGTGACGCGTGCTACATCTATATAGTATTATTTCTATTATATCTACTGCTATATAATATATTTTAATTGTTATAATAATCCTTTTTATCAGATAAATAAACTTAATATTGTAAATGATTTTATTGGGAGGATTTATACTTGAACAACTATATAATAATAAATACATAAAATTTTATTACCTACACATAATAAATTCATGTAGAAATCAAATAAGTATCCTACAATGCCTTATTTAGCTACTTATCATTTTAATGAACATAAGTATCGATTAGACAGTGGAAAATATACATAGGTACTATATGGTATACACTATATGCCATACTACATTATAAACTATATATATAATATATAACAGAAAGCATATTATACTATTATGATGGTTAATTTCAATGTAATAAAGATTTCTTAAACTCATTTCTTGTAAAATCGTGTTCTTGAAAGAAGAAACGATGTTGAATTACTTTGCATAATTTATTAATGCGGTAGTAACTACACGCATTGAATAGGTAGCTTAAATTTCCCTTGCAGCATTTAAGAAATTATTTTAAAATATTGGTAAGTACGTAATTATAAAAGTTGTTAGATTAATCTAACCTACAGTGGTAATAATATAGTCAGCTTTCTGAATATTTAAAACTCAATAGAATATAAGTTTAAATTTTTTTCGTTTTGAACAATTTAGGTACCTATCTATTAATTTTTTAATTAATAACTACATATTATAAACATAGTACCTACATGTTAGGTACTACCGACCATGTTCTAATTACTCTTTCTCTTTTAACACCACGGGTGGGACGACAGTCTTATAGAAAAACCATAGTGACGGTCCATTGTGAGGGTTGGTAAGTAAGGGCATGTCCCGTCTTTCTCCCATTTTCGGTTGTACACTGAGTTTTATTATTTTAATTTTCATTAAACGATGCTACAACCAGGGGAGGGGGAGGGGGGGGAGAAGGAGACATTTTCCGGCGGGTCATTTGTAATGTTCAATTCGTGAAAATGTGCAGAATTAAGCATGTTTTAGTGTACAACTTTACTTTTATAAATTCCAATAATCGCAACGGTATAAGGAACTTGCTATTAAATGTCCAAGTCTTTGACAAGGGCGTCCGCAAAAGGGGGAGGGTGGAAGTAGGGTCAGTTGCCCCTCCTTTGGCTTTTTCTAGGTTGATTATCATATATTATTATTGATTATTTTAATGTTCTAAAAAAACTAAAAATGCCCTAACAATTCTGAATAGTGCTCTAAATTATTTTTATTTTTAATATTAAAGGTATAAATATTCTCATATATATTTTAAACTTTTAAATGATTGTAGAAAAGATTAACAGACAGAACTTATCATTTAGACTACTAAATCTGAAATTTAACTATTTTTTTTCTGCAACTATAGATTTAGACTTAATATCATATATTTGTTATAAAAATCATATAAAAACATGTGCAAATTTAAAAATAAAATTTTAAATTTAAATTTAGAAAAAACTTCAAAATGCTCTAAAAAATTTTAAATTCAAAAAATGACCTTAAATTTAAAATCGTCAAAAAGTTTAATGGAGGTATGTTATAAAACCAGTATTGCGTAAATTTGAAAAACAATGCAAAGTGCATTATAACCCCAACCTCAATCATTACCGTTGTAATATAAAATATCGCAAAATAAACTTTTTTTTTTACAGAGTGATTTTTATTACATTCGATTCAGAGTCAGAACTAAGAACATTGCTCTTATAGATTATGAGATGTGGAGGTGGGACCAAGTGCAATATTTCAGTGTCAACCAAGTTTTTACTTTTTTGATAATAAAATTAAATGTTCATAGATGGCATACCTACAATAGCTAAAACTTTTTAATTTTTTGGTACCTATCAATGACTGAATACAAGCTAGAAATATTTAATTTTATAAATTTCCTAAAATTATAAAACCAACAATAACATTTTATCTCTTAAAAAATTTGCTAATTTAAAATACATAACAATAAATTAAAATTAATGCTGTAAGATTAAGTTTAACTATGTACGTATAATTCATAAATATTTTTACATTCCTTGTCTATATGAAAGAAAATATGTCACAAAAATACTTTATAACTAAAAGGATGGTGAGAAAAAATGTAAAAAGGAGAATATTTTGCCCCTTGACAAATTCCTGCGGACGCCCTTAATTTTTGGTATGAATATCCATCATTTTATGAGTTTTTAATTGCAAATTAATTTGCAAATGTTCGAAAATATGGAGAATATATAGTAGTCAAAAATCTAACAGTAAACGTTTATTAAAATATATTATGACAATGTATTTATGATATTCTTTAATTGAAAGGTACATGAACAAATAATGAGAATCCCGCTTGTATTCAATTATCAAGGTTTTTGACCGAGTAAAAACATTTTTAGGGAAATAACTAAAAAAAATCCAAAATGTCAAATTTCTATATTTACCTAACTCAAAAAGAGTGAAATTATTTTAAAAATGTCATTCATGTAATAAATTCACAAAATTGATTTTGTCAAAAACTAGTTTTGCTAACCCATTTCTCCTTAATTTTTTTTTTGTTATTCCCAAAATATTATTAAAAAAAACTGGAGATATTTTACTTTTGACCCCACCCCCTTCCCAAAAAAGTACCAACTAGATCCAATTTACTACCAGAAACCACCATCAAAGTTTCAAATGCAAGCATTTTTACTACTTATAGACAAAGTGTCACAAAAAAAACACACACATTATAGAAAAATCGCCCCGCTCATAATCTAGGATTAAAATTTATCAAATACAAATTAGTGAAATTAATAATCACTCAATACTAATCATAATAAGTATGTATTTAAAATACAGTTTTAATACTTACGTTAAATGTATTCTTGGTACCTACCAATGTAAGTAATTAAATACTTTTCCTCGAAAACTATATAATTTTCATTCTTATTAGTATATTGTTTTATATTATAATCTATTTTAATTGTTATATTTTGCCAATAGTTCGTTTAAACGTATTTTAGTAAAAGAAATATTACTGTATCACCCAAGCTTCTTACCTATGGCACACTTACCTAACTATTTATAAATGCAATAAACGTCCGAAAAGTTGTCATATATTTGTATTGTCTCAAGTAAGTATTTGCCAATCGATGAGAGTATGCGACATTCAATTTCAGTATTAGTTATTTTTTTAGACGTTTGTTATATAAATTGTTCAAGTTACATTAAACCTGTTTAACATGAACTTATTATAACATTCTTTGGATTTAGCTATAAAAAAAGTTTCGACGATTGAAATTTTTTTTTAAATATTATAGGGTTAGTGCTAACAAAATATCTTAATATTTATTTATTTTAACCACTATGATAGAATTATGGATTGAATAGTTTATACACCAACTAATTCTATTTATAATCTATATGCGTATGTTAATTTGCAAATGTTTTCAACGAATATGCGTATAACAATTCAGGCAAAAAAATTTACATAGCAGAACTTTTTTTTGCAAAATAAACACATTTGAGAGAATTATTGTTTTGCACGCGTTTTTTATATACACATATGATTCTAATCTTAGATTCTTTCACGTTTTTGTAATTAAAATTATTTTAAGAATGATCCACCGGTGTATTTAAACAACTATATAACTTTCAAAATCACATCTACAACGAAAACTATTCTCAATTTATTCCACTACGAGTAAATTTATCAAGTGTGAAAAAGATATTATATATTTTTATAGGATGTTTATGGTTAATTAAACAAACAAATTTCTAATTTTAAATTTTAAATTCCGTGATTTTTTACATGTAGCTATAGTATGTAGACTGTAAAGGTATAGTCGAAGTACGTCAAATTGTCAATTATAGCTAATTTTTATCAATAAATTACTTATCATAACTTATAAGCACCCGGTCGATTAATAATCAACGAGTAACGACATAATTTATAAGTAAAAATATGCAACGCGTATACATAACTTGGTTGCAATATTGGTGTCTTCAAAGTCAAAGCTCATAATATGGCCCATGGCACCATGTTGACGAAATGGCAAAAGTTTTCGAGTGACTAATTTATTATTTCTCCAATTTTATTGGTGTTGTACTGAAATAATAGGTACTTTTTGCATATTATGTTTACTTTCATATATATAAATAGTATAATACAAGTTTTCGAAAAACGATGACTTCATCAAAGCACAGAAGACAATAAGGAGCTATTAAAATGATTCGTTTTTTTTCCAAATAAAGGCTTTTTAAAGTAAAATTTTAATTAGATTTAGAAAATATATACGAAACATATACCGACGTATATATTATAATAATATACACAATTTTTTATTTGAATTAACGCTATACGCATATTATTCAGTCTTATATAGTTTGGATTAAAATGAATTGAAAGAAACGAAATGTCCATTGCATTTTTGAAAAATTATCACGAACCAAATCCAATATCAAAATCATTTATACACGGTTATTTAAATTATACAGTAGATATAGGTTGTATAATATAGCCTTGTAAATCACTTTCAAATTTAATTCCAATATTGGAATTTTTAATTTCACCACAACAATAGATATAAGAACTTAGAATTGTCTGATATTTTTTTTTTCTATTTGATGAATAATTAGGAATTCTGGTTATCCGGACAAGTGGCACAAATTATTACATTTTTTGAGTTACAGTATTTTTTTTGACAACTACCCTAACCAGTTTAAAAAAGGTAAAATACTAATGCATACATACATTTTTAATATTGAATATTTTGCTACTGACTTTCAACTTCCTAGGCATCTACCTAGCCTATTAAGTCTCTGCGATACGATGGAAATAATGTGAAACAAAAATCGACTTGGTAGAATTGTTTCAAATACATCTAAAAGTAATAGAAAAATTATCACTAATGACGATTACAGATCGGCGCCCGGCGATGTTTAGACAATAAAATTTATCTTTGAAAAACTTTTTTTATAACTAATCGACGTTTTTATAATTTGCGTTATCCAATGAGTTATCATTCATCCAAATAATTATGAATGTCTCGAGTATCGTTTTTGTTTATTTTTTTCTCATTTCATAAAAATTAGGTAGTTGATACTAAAATTTATATTCAATTTTTATCAATAGTGAATATTCTATGAATGTTTTATAAAACATAAATATTATTTATTAATTATAAGTATTTTAAAGTAGGTATATGAGTAAATCAGTAAATTTATTTAAATACTGTCTAGGACCTGGGACGTAGCCACGTAGGTATTTGTAATTGAAAATTAAATATTTTACAAAATTCAAAAGAATTATTCGTCACATTCCGTACTGTTTTTTGATACCTAATCATTAACCATTATTTAATCTATAGTGAAAATCAAATTATTAAAAATGTATTTGAATTTTTTTTTTTATTTAATATTAAATTATCTCTGAATTAAAAAAAATACAAATTTTTATTTATTTTCTTTTTTTTGATAAAATTAAGTATATGTAGTACAAATTTCTAATGATACTATTAACTGTAACGTTTCAATTTTTTATTACTAATTACTAATTACTAAATTACCAAATGAATTTTCTTTCATAGGTACTTGTACAATTACTATAAGTAAAATCAAAAAAGTATTTTAAATGCTTTCTGAATGGGTATATTTGCATCACAGCTATTAATGAGTAATGAATATAAATAAATATAATATTAATGACATTATATGCACCTGAATCTAAGAAAACTGATATATATTTTACCTGTATGATGTATCGTTTTTTACTTCGATCAAAAAATCAAACTATTATTGAAAACTGACCACATTCTAAGAAACCACCGCAACTACTGTGGTCTGAGACATATATTATCGATTTCCGTTAGAACATTCATTGTTAAAATAAAGTGAGAATAATATCCTTTAAACTGTATGCGTATATTGGTCAATGTCATCAGTCAATTATCTACAGAATACAATTCACAACCCAAATAGTCTGACATAACAAACAGACATATTATTATTGTATGCTATGTGTAAATCGTTTACAGTTATACCCATTATAGTTATATTATATATTAATTGATAAACCGTAATGTGGAACTGTCAAAATTAAATTAGTACAACATTAATGTATAATATTATATACCTATAATAGGCTATAGCTACAATGGTACATATTATATAAAATACTTAATGATAGCATTATTATATATATAAAAAAATATTATGCACAAAACCTATATTATACAAATCTACTGATTTTTTACCTACTAGGTATATTTATCAACATTTAACGTTTACACATTTGAACACTATTTTGTACCTACTTGGCTACTTATATAGTTTATAAAAGATACATATTATTATAACACTTAAAATCATTTTATTTTAGTTATTGTTGTTTAAAAAAAATAACTATTGACAATGACTTGTATGTATAATGTATTATATTTTATACGAAATATACATTATATATACACTAAATCAGTAGCGTATCTAGGATTTTTTCGAGGGGGAGATATATAATATTTAATAGACATTCAGTATACACATATTATATTCATACTGTTATATACATGTTGTATTGTGTACATAATTTGGGTTCCGGGGGGATATGACCCCCATATCCCACGTAGATATGTCACGGCACTAAATACACACATACTCAATATGCCAATATACATATTAAAATACATTGTAACTATACCATTTGTCATTTGATTAATAAACAGTATTATTTTTTTATTTTTTTATTAATAAAAAAGGAACTTACATCGAAATAATTTAAATAAGTGGTAACTATTTTGGTTTTAAGCTTTCAATCTATGGTCATAGACGTCCAGTACTTATAGTTGTCAAACGCCAGAGTTGCGTTCGTTTAGTGGTATTATTATTACGTCTTCTCTCAACTCGTTTACGATTAGTGTAGGTACATAGTAGTATAATAGTACATACATAATAACTGAATATCTATAGTCTACATTACTACCGCAACTAATTATAAAGTTATACATACGTACCTACTACTACACTAATTATACACACCTGTCGAATGTCGACTGTCTATACATATACCAATGTTCGCGTATTTTAACTTACCTAACTGCGTATGCGCAAAAATTTTTATAAAAATACATTTTTTTTAACACGACTTTAAAATGTTTAGGCACATTTATGAACTATTTCAATCAATAATTACTATACATTTTAACTAAGATTAATAAAATATATTATTTTTACCTTTGTGTAATTTTTTTTTTTTCTGTTTGAATCGAGGACGGGAGGAGGAACCGCGTTAGCATTACTTCTCCTCCGGCCACACTTCTCCTCCGGCCTTTGTGTAATTAATTTCATAAGGTCCACTGTAATTATAGTGGGAGATTATAATATTTGAATTGTGACCATTAAAGTCTTATATACAATAATTACCATGATTCTAGAAAGTCTGTGCTACCTTAATTTTAAACAGTTGTAGTTTTATATGATACACGATCCTTCTGAAAAATTTACCCTTTACGCTATTTATATAGATTTCAATTATTTTCGGATTCGCCTGCAACGCTTAAGAGTCCTTGCATCATTGAATCGTCTATCTTCAGGGTTACTGTTCAATGTTTTACCCATTCCACTGTTATCGAAATATAAATATATAACTCTTACACTGAATACAAATATAAATTAATATAAATATTTATCTTTTTTTGTTAACAAATTATTAATAAATATTTGATACTTTTTCAATATCTGGATAAAAATGAATTAATATTTTTTTTTTAAGAAAAAAATTACATTTTAATAAAGTTTACTTTGTAGTATTTACTTGGTTATTTTTTACATATTATACCTAGTCGTGAAGTTAAGAGAAAGTGACATTGCTATATTTAAATACGAGAGATACATATTATTGTCCATTTAAATTGTATGGGTGCTCTAAAATAAAAATATCCTAAAGTACCAATAAACTAACCTGACCTGAGATTTACAAATAAAATATACCTACTTTATTTATGTTTTAATTTTTTAATATTATATCAGTCTTAGTCAATACTTAGTGTTATAATATATATTTATATTATACAATATAATATACATGTTACAAGTTACATATTATATAGATGTCTACCTAATAGAACCCATTACCCAGTCCTGGATTTGAAAATAATGGGGTTATCAGTTATCACGAGGTCGTATTATACTTAAATATCTATATTATTAATTCGCTGCTGTCTTGTTAAAATTGGCTTGAGATCAATTCATTGAGATGTTTTTCTGTCGTGGTTGATCTCAAATTCACTACCTATATAAATCGTTTGGGTGATGAAGTAATTCACTGTGCGCGAAGCAGTTATGACTTATTATGAAAGTTATTTAATATTTATTATTATTTAATAAAATCTGGACGAAGTGCGTCAGCACAACGGAATCCGTGGTTTTATTTATTTATAATCAAGACAAATGTATATATTTTAGACTAACGCAGGTACTTACCTGTACTGCAACATAATAAATTATGGTTTACCATTATAGGTATATTTTTCATTACACACTACATACCTATTGATTGTTTGGTGTGATTGGAAAAAGTACCTATATCCGACTTTACTTATTAATTGTTTGTATTAATTTTCCTTTGAAATCACCGCGTACCTATAGGTAGTTATACCATGCTCACACTAAGTAAGTTTTTGGTAGACATTTAACTGTTAGTTGACATCGCACATTGAATAATATCTATTGCTAAACTATCATACCCGCCGCCAATTACAGGCAATCGCTATTTCAAGCCATGACACGACTCGAATAAACTTTAATACGCATCTCAACGCTGGTTATTTTTCAACTGAAAATACTAATGGCTATTTTATGGGTACCATGTGACAGAAAACTGACCTGGAGTACAGGGCTCCTGCTATTTTAGGATCCCGTTGTAATTAATTTGTAATTTTTGAAATTTTGATAGGAATACTTATTTTATAGATATAAATGTATATTATAATATTTTAAGTATAAATCGTGTATAGGACACTCGTATACGGCCGTATCACTTGTAACATGGTTGTATTTTATTGGAAGATTTGTATAGGGCCCGCAAAAACATTTAGTACGTGAACCCAAAATTTGATGTAGAGGTGGCCTGTATATGTAGGTACTAACGAGTGTACTACTTGTTTATTATTGGCTATACAACCTTATTATAGGTACTATATTAAAATATTTAATACAGCATATTATTATGGATGGAATACGGATGCGTATCAACTATCAGCATTCAGCACACGGCACTCGATGACAACTAATCATCTCGGTAAATACTAATAAAAATGATGCATAAACGTATATATAATAGTATAGGTACTGCTTGGAAAATGGAAGGTTAGGTAGGTTAAGTATTATAAAAAATTCTAATGATTGTTCATTAAGACGTATCAATATGATTTATATAAAATGTTAAAATATCTATACCATATTTAAGATTTGTGTGCTCGTCATTAAAACTTTCAAAGCATGCAAATCAATACGATAATATTATTTAAAACCCCTAGTGTGTCAATCAATTGGAGTAGGTCACAGCATGCCTCTTTAAATTGCAAGGACAGTATAGGTACCTACTATACCTAGGTGTCCACTTTCAAAGATGCACAACGAAACAATATATTATACAAGGTGATCCATTTAATTGTGTCTGTACTTATACTCGTATTATTTCGAAGAGTTTCAACTTTTTTGAAAATATTTTATTCAAACAATTCTTTATTGTTAAACACTTTTAAGTAGGTGCTTTTTTGAATGATAATGATTATAAATAATAAATACATTTTTAATCTCATATTCATGTGAATAATTACAGTTGATTAGTTGATTAGGTGTTCTTTTATTGGTTTTTCATAAAATGATATATTTAAGTTTTTAGTTTTTACACTCAATATTTCAAGTTGTAACTCTTTTAAAAACGTATATTTTTTATGATGTTTTGCAATGACATCACATTTTGTAAAAGAAATATTTTTTTTTTAAAAGTTACAACTTTAAATACTGAGTATAGAAACTTAAATGTACCAATTTCATCTTATGAAAAACCAATAAAAGGATAGCTGCTAATCAACTGAGATTATTCACATAAATATTTTGTCCTGCAATGGTTAATTATTAAGACGAATGCCAACCAATGATAATTGATAGAGGTTATTGTTGATGTTATTCTATCCATCATAATATTTTAATCATCATTTCATTGAGTTGACATTATTTTTAATTAATAGTTTTTGCGTAGGTGCCTAATAAGTAAAAACAATCTTTGAACAAAAATACCTAGCTGATATTATTTTAGATAACATTTAATTATTATAAAAGATATAGTAAAAAAAATGTAGATTATAACAATTGTTGTAGTTTACTCAACATTTAACAAAAAATCGAATTTTATAGAACTGTAGGTATCTATATTGGTTATTTTATCAGCATGTAGGTACTACTCTTTCGTTTTCCAATAATACGATTTAATAATAATACAATTTTATTATTATTATTATTATTATTATTATTATTATTATTATGATTTATGACGATGTTAACAATAATAAGTATTATTTATTTTGTGTGCCTATTATTACTATATAGGTAGGTTCCTCTAAAAAAAAATGTAAACACAACTTAAGATAAATGGTTTTTGGAAGCATGACATCGTTAAAAATACATCGTTTATTGTTACAGACAGTAATTAAAATATTTTAATATATAAATATATAACTAATATTGTGTGAGAAGTGTTCGATTCTCAGTATAATAATATGTCAACCGCCACTTGTGTTTGTTTTTTGATACATGGAGGAGACATGAGTCAATGTAAATATTATTTATAAATGAACTCGAAACCGTATATGGATGGTATAATATTATTAATTACGTCATTTTTATATGCTCCAAATTGAATTTTGCAAAATAATCTATATAGGACATTATAGATTCTGAACGGTGCAATGAAGGTATTGATTTTACAAAAATGTACCTGTTCCTTTTTATTTCTGTGTCAGTCATCACCTTGTAAAAATGCTCAGATTTTCAGAACTTTGAGAGTGGTTTCTGGTAGAAAATTGGATCTATAGTTGGTATCTACTTTGGGGAGTCCGAATAGTAAATAACTCGCAGTAGGTACTTTTCAAAATAAGTTGAAACAACAAAACAATATAAGGGGAAAATAACTATTTATAGTTATTTGAAAACTTCAGTTTTTTTTCTATAAATACCGATAAAAAATTTTTCGCTCGATCAAAAACCTTGAAAATAAAATACAAAGTTTCCCATAAGTCTTAACTATAGATATTTAATAATATTAAAGATACATATAGGCAGGATTTCGATTTATAAGCATTTGAAAATCAAATTTTCACAAAATTCATCAAAATCATTAAAATTTCTAAATTATTATATAATTAAAAATGTATAAAATATTCTCAAAGTTTATAGCTAAGGATCGAAAATCGAATACAATGATCCTCAATAATAGTTTATATTATACTGTAAACTAAAAATCTTTAAATATATAAACGAAATTTCTTTTTATAGTTACATATTATCTTAGGTTAAATTTGGACGAAATTATATATTCAAACGAAGAATAAAAATTTTAATTATTTTGTTGTAGTTTGAAATTATTATTAATTGTGTGGGTACTTGAAACTTTTAACGTATAGTATATGATTAGTGATTAGGTACACATATATTATTATATTTTAGACACACAATGGCATTTTAAAATGTAATGTTTTCGGTAAAAATTAAATCATGCAAACGCCAGCGTATATGTACTTACTAGTAAAATTAAATTACTTTAATATAAATATAAATGTATAGTTAAATATACATAGCAACAAAGGCTGACAGACAGGGAAGACCCTCAGGAGCGTTCTTCGTATGTAATGACGAATCGTTGAATTAAAATTTAACACATACATATTACAGTGACTTATTCAATGACGATGTATACTCAACAGTCAACACCTACTGTACAGGCAGAGCACCAGCCTATTCTTTCCCACTATTTGTTTTCTGATCTTTAAACACGGCTAGGTATTTTTAGTAAATGTTAAAAATTAAAAACACTAGATATTAATACCTACACATAAATACATTTAAATTGAATAGTTGGAATTTCTGTAATACGGTGGGTTTATAGTTTTATACATGAAAAAAAAACACTTATGTACTTATACATATTTTAATATATCACACATTCACAACTATAAGTACTAACGCCTATCATTCAGAATCTTTCCGGGTACAAATGTTTAATTATTTAAAAAATAGTTAATTTATTAATTATTACGTTTTTTATAACAATCGTAATTCTACGATTGATTTCCTCATGGCTATTTGCCCTACTCCAAGATATTTAACTATTTAAGGTTAGATACATTTTGGTATTGTGTCCGTAATACATTCAGGTATTTAAACAAGTCCTCTCTATAGTAGTATGCATATAAATACATAATAAATAATAGATAATACATTAATACTTTAATAATATTAACTGTACCATGTTAACCTAACTTAGTATAAGATCCCATACCTACCTATCAGTCATAAGGATTTTAGTTGATCCCTACAAATTAAAGATTTATTATAATTATTCTATAACGAGAAAGCAAGCACGCTTATATATTAATGATACATCAATAGCTGTTATAGGTGGTTAATTACTATCTATTATTATAGTAGTCCACTAGTCCCCTCTTCCAAAATAATATTGAAAGAAATAATTTTAAGTAACGGATTTCGTATAGCTTGAATTTAATTCCTTCTCCGGACCTATTTATGAATGACAGATTAATTATATAAATTGGATATTTTCTGCTGTTTATGTAATAAAGCCAAGGCTATCAACCTTAAATTAATAATGATAATAATAATATTACTAAATAGGTACGTACTAATAGTACAATATCTATCGAAAAATCGCGGTCTACGACTTGTATAGACTGTACTTACAAGTCAATACCAATACAAAGGTAATTATTTACTAATATAGGTACTACTGTTGTATGTCTGTAGTTATTGATTTAAAAGAGACCATGGGGCACTGGGCCTTGATTTAAAATAATGTTGATTCATACAATTTTCGTCTATAGTAGGTTTAGTGTCTTCGCCAAATTAAATAGACAATTGAGACATAAATGTGATAAATGTATGCTTATTAGAATAATGGTTAAATAGTGTATCTAAAGTCAACATAAGAAACTGTACCTAAATTGATTTCTTGTGCTACTCACGCGAACACTATTTAGTATTGAAAATTATTTTTAAATTATGTACATTCATCAATATGTAAAAGACTAAATCCCCAATTAGTTGTAAGAATGTGTTTATTTTTATTTTCATTTTTTTAAATCGCTTTCAATTGTCTTTATAATACTGGTTTGATGACCTTTATCAAAAGACAAAAATATCAAGTTATCTATTTTATAAATAATATACAAATATAATTAGTCATATCAATAAAATATGATATCACAATAATTTAGAAAAATATTTACTTTCGTATATCTATAAATAAGTAGGTACACATCGAAATTTGTTCAATAGGTATTCCAATGTCCATATACTATACAATGTGATTCACCAAACATCAATCATGAATTTATTCGAATTCTGATTTTTGGAATTTTTAAAAAGATATACCTCCTAAAAGGCCATTTTTTAAATTCTTGAATTTTTTTTTACTACTTAAGAAGTGTTCTGTGACAATACAAACTTCTGTCTTTCCCCCTTTATTACTGTAAATCATTTAGACATTTAGTGAATATTTGTTTTTAAAAATGTTGATGTAGGTACCTACCTAATTCAAAATTCAAAGGAGTAAATTCTCAGTTATTAAAATTGTTGTACTACAAGGACAAAAGTCCTTAAGAAAATATTTTTACAAGGATATAAAATAGGTGTAATATTGGATCTAGTATTTATTATACTTAGGCCATTTTTCAAATTATTAATGTTGATAAATTAATATTAAACACTAAAATTTTCAAATCACTAAAGTCTCCGTATCTTACAAACCCATCATCATTATAAACCTGTTATCCTTACAGCACAGTAGATCACCAAGTAAAATAACTGAAAAACTACTCATACGAATTTTGATTCTGATACGTCTACATTTTTAGAAAAATTATACACTAAATAATTTACCGTAGACAATTCTCATTTGAAAAATAGAAGTTTATAATATTATGTCCATAGGACCTTCCCTTCCTTAAGTATATGATAAAAAAAACTCAATAGTTTGAAAATATGTGTTTTAAATAGTATATTTAAAAACCCCAAAATCAGATGTTTAACAACTCCATTATTGAAGAAAAAGGGTGTGAACATGTCTGGCGATTCCCTCTGTATATTAATCATTTTTAGGAATACACGGACTATGGCCAAGACCGTCATTTTATATTATAATATACTTTTAATTTATTTTGTACAATCTACCTTGCATTCAAATTAACTCCATGCCGAATAGTCAGCGTATATTTGATGTCGTCAGCTATGATAGGTAACGATAATCGTCTATATATATGTTAATTTGTTCAAAGTGAAAACTAAGGACTGCATTAGGACAGACGCCCTCTGGCAACTTCACTCCTAGTCTACTTATCACTATTTGTCTATTATTATATTATATAGGTATGAGTTATTTCTTAACTAAGACGTTTAATGTTCACGAGTAAGGAAAATACAGCAACTGTGTGTGGTGTGTCGAATATTAAGTAATTTAGTTTATAAACTTGGTCGATTGTTCAATGGTTAGCAAAAAGTAATATATTAGTCTTAAGAATATTTTTTTCTGATCCCGGTGTTTATTGTTTACATATTGTACTTCAATGCAATATATCATAATATTATATGATATTATTTACAGATATTAATGTATTCTATACCTATATAGTTTATACCGTTACTATATATAGTTATAAAAACTATACACAAGATCATTAAAATTAGTAAATTTCGTGAAATGGTGTCTATAGTCCTCGTTGTACTGCACAGTCGCATAGATTTGTATTATTTCATTGCAGCTACCTGCGAAGTGTGCAAAATGAATATTCGCTCCACGAAGATGAACAATTTTATTTATCAATTTATCATCTATCTATTATGATACCTATTATAGTAATTTCACTATTAGAATGTTAGTAAGCGAGTATGTGACATATTATACACAATGATAATATATATCCATTATTCACATGCTTATAAGTTATAAAGTCGCAATGCTTAATATTTATACGTTAATAAAGCTTCCTGATACAAAACAAATAAATATCACAAGCAAATATTATATAGTTGAAACAAGTAACGACGTCATAATATGGCATTCGTCGACACATTATTATTTTAACCGGAGAATTGTTTAAGACAGTTAATGCGTATGGCCGCTGGGCTGACATGATTTTCAATGCTGACCTGTGCAAACCTGTATAATATAATTTTTTCCTCGACTGCAGTGAGAAACACATTATAATGTTACGGTGAACAGCACAGTTTTATTTTGTTTTTTGGTACCGATACGAGTTGACGATGAGACGTAGGACGACGTCTTGGCAACGTTGTACATCACCTACAATGGATTTAGTGGCACGACGCCACAACCCCAGAGTTGTCAATGCCACTATATAGTCCAGACAAACTTCACACGATAGGATGCCAGAGCACTAATCGTTCATTTTCTGTGGTTCGCTCGAATCCTGCACGTTCGGCGAGCTAATAGATTTATCTATTTATTTATTTATTTTTGATTTGTGCACTATATAATAGGTGCAATGCTTCCTATTCGTCACAAATATGATGCATTTCGTGGTGTTTTAATTGATGTTTTTGTGGAATAATTTTTTGTCTAAAAAGTAAGTGATTAAATGTTATTCGATCGGTATAGATACCTAATCGCTTTTTCGTATTTATGGCTAAGAATATATTCTTTCATTCCAAAAGTTTACAGCCACAAGTTGCAGTTGTTTAATACTTGTTTCTAGTTACAACGATTTATTGTTCGTACGAAAATCTTAAAATATTAAAGTATATTATGACGTGTTGCTATAAGACCCGGGCTCAGTCAGAGTATTTCTTCGTACCTAACACCTCCTGATGGGGTACGGTACATATTAAATATACATTTAAAAAACACCAAACTAAAATATTCATTAAAACGCAATGACTGTCGGTGGAATCTATAATGTTTATTTATGTTTTCTAGAATTTATTTTTACCATAAAATTTTTAAAGCTGCGCGAATACGTATTGATTTGAAGTATTTACATAGTAAATAACTAAAGTCCCTATGTCCTTTCCCCCTAAAAACAATACCGTAGAAGAATTTTTTTAAATATTATTATTAATTTGAACATAACAATTTAAATATTACATTACATCAATTATTTTAACCTAAAAAACAATTTCAACTGTGCAAACATTTTATTTTCATGTAAGTGTGCATAATATTATACAATTATTTTCCGACTGGTTGAGATACGTATAATGTGTTCAAACGTGACCGAAAACAAATAGTAAATTGACCATAAGGCATAAATGAATAATGAAACGCCCTTATATACTGTCAAGAGTTTATAGGAACAATAAACAATACGCATCAATCACTGCATTTTCATCAATCAATTAATTCGTTTCGAAATTAAAGCACGTTTTCATTGTGAAGCCACTCTTGATTTATTTTACTATAATGTTCGCCTTTTTTTTAGAAAATATAACCTAGGTAGGTATTGACAACAACAAAATAAATGGACTACAGATTGGTGGACTACATATTAATTCATCAGTAAGTTGTAGATGATGTCAGATTTTTCATTACCTATATAAATATAATATATAGTATTATTTAACACAACTTAGTTAAAAATAAAACTAAATATAATTTCACATTTTTCAATGAAGCTTTTAAATACATAATAATTTATATAAAATACTAGCCTCCCGGTCTAGTATAAAATATTATTAAGTATAAATAAGTTAACCATGATAAATAAAATAATTGATAGAAAAATATTTATTTGTTAAAATTAAAGTTACTGTTAAACATATAATATAGGCACATACTTATTTTTCATGCAAAATATATTTATTATTCTCTTCAATTGAAATTAACCGGTGAAAAAATAAAAATCAAATAGGTTTTTATATTTTTTTATTTTTTATTTTTACAAATAGAATATATATAAATACCATAACATTATACTTTATTTCTACAAAATAACTTTACAATATAGGTACCTATGTCAAAACATGTTTTCTTGAAAAAAAAACAATACATCCTTTTATTTAATAAAACATACTTTAATACAACTAATGACAGGTGTACATATTATATTATATTTGAAATATCGTTAAAATATTATAACTAGGTACCTACTTACAATATCAGTATTGATTATCATGTGTTCATTATAGGCGGTAGGTAGTCATTACGAACATATTTTGAATGTATTTCTTATTTTGTTTATATATGCTACGAAACCTCTTAACATCACAACACGGCATCGGTGCGGGATACAAACAAATCCATTACTGCAGAAGTCTCTAAAAGTTACTAATTAGTGATGTAAATTGTAAATATAATATACGGAATTTTGTTTTTTGTATTATACCATTTTATACCTTGTAGTATTTTACGTATAGGTATTAAACTGTGTATGATACCGTGTGAATCGAATCGTAGAAAATAAATCTACGCTGCAGTGTGTATATAATGCCCCATTTAGAACGCGTGTATTATTCACAAATTCACATCACTATAATCTCCATTGTTGTGAGGTTAAAATTAAAATATAATTACGTTTTTATAGCTGATAATGAAAAAGAAGAAAAAAATCTAACGAGGGGATTACGTTGAACTCGGAAGTGAGTGTCCATAAAAACCATAGATTTCACGAGAATCTTAACTTTAAAGTGTTTAAGCACTTAAGGATGTTGTATAGGTACCTATAGAATAAATACTCGTTCGTATAATCAAACTTAAAATACATTAGAGCAATAAAATTAAATTTCCTTTTTTCGATGAATTATTTTAAAAATGTAAGTGTTGCTGGTACTTACCTATTATAAATCCTTCAACATTTTTATTGAAACACGTAAACCACATTAACATTCGTTTTAATTTCTCAAAATGCCCTTGATATATAGGTATAATTAAAATTAATTTCAATTTTTAGATTTATATTTAGTTTTATGCTATCTACGTAGGTAGATACTTTACGTAGCGATTTTCGTTGCTATATTATGATTAGGCGAATAGCTACTATTGTTAGTTTTTATACAAATAGGTGTATATTATTTAACTTTTGTTTAACCAAACACTCCTTATGGAGTATCATAATTACTAATATATTATTATTGTTTTATTGTTCTTGCTATGAAACCTTCGACTAAAAATATAAATATAATTATTTATTAGCTTTCAGTCTTTCTGACTCTTAACTCTACGATTATTACGCTTATTAACATAATCTAGTGCACGCATGATAATATTACAATATTATATTATACATATACCTAAAAAGAAAATTAAAATGAGTAATATTATAATTATTGAACAACATTCAGAATAATCAAATTAATGCTTGTTATTATATATACATAATGATACACATATATTATTTAGAATTGGTGTTGAGAATAGGTAAAATATCAAGCAGAATAATATGTTCGGGATTACTAGTAATTATTACAATAATAATATGTAATAAGTCATTCCACCATTTCATAAAATAATTATAGCAACTAATTTAGCACACTTCTTGTTTAGACATTCTGACATTAGATACTTAATGCGTTTACCGTTTTAATGATATCAATTTGAACTTCAAAAAAAAATATTTGGTAGGTACTTACAACATTTATTTATTTATTTTTATTATTAGCTTCTAGCATAAACTATTATAGCTCAACAATATTAAATTATTTAAAAAGTACAACATCATCTATTAGTTATTTGTTATATAATCATTCAATTTTGAATTGTATAGACTTATATAAATCAGGACATATTATAAGTCGATGTACGTGACTGCGCGAAGGTACTTACTGCTATTCTATATAATTTTGGTTTTCAGGGTCATTTATATATATATATGTTTTCAGAAATTTTAACTTTAATAAATGTTTTTAGAACATCTAGGTTTAACTTCAACACTTTTTGTTAATAAAATAATATATTACACTATTATGCATGATAATAGATAGGCACCTACGTAAAAAATTATTAAAGTTTCTAAATTAAAATGTTTAACAGAGTTAATTGAGATTTATGATTTAATAATATAGGATATGAGTTACGATTACAATTTACAATAGGTACCTATAATTAATTAAACCCAAAAATTAAGACAATAATTGAATAATCTACAGCGATTACTCAAATTCTACCCACTCATCGGCTTATAGATAAACATTATATTGTAGTATTAAACAAAAAAACAATTTAAATATTAAACTATTGTTTAAAACACGGCCTAAGCTCGAACAAAAAAAAAAAACGTGTGATAACAGATTAAACAGAATTTTCAGCTCTGTTTGTTTATTAATAAAATAATAAAATGCTTAGGTATATACGTCTACGCGAAATATTTTTTTATTCACTGTTAGTAGATATTCACAATTTGATATAAATTGTTATTTATATCAAATTGTGAGTATCTACTTCGTGTCTTTGTGAACATTTTTTATTTGTAAAATGCTTTGTGTAAGACTTGACCTACGACAATATTAACAGGTTTATTAAAACAATTTTCAGTACTTAACGAAATACTTTCTCTTCTTTCGATATGTAAGGTTATACCTATAACAAATCGTAATGTTGTTTATGTTGTTTAGACTGTAGATAAGTATAATAATTCTCAATCGGTTTCGTAATTTCACATTATTCCATAAAATCGAAATAAACCCATAATCAATATATATTATAATATAGACAAGTACCTCCTATTCAATAATGTAGGTAGGTATAAAATTATAAAACCGATACAAAATTGCTATAGGTACTACGTATAGATTAACTTACATGTAATAAAATAAAATCATGTAGTATACAAATGCACTGTGCACACCATTGCGTCTTACAATAATTGATGCCACTGTCTGGGCCTCAATAAACTAATGCAATTAAACTCATGAATTCGAAGAACACCATAATATAATAAAGCCATAGCATGCTACCCGATGTTTTTCCTCTACAGAGAAAGTCTATGAATCATAAATATGTCTTTGTTAATAAGTGACCATATGACAACGAAAACATCACGAAAAATCGGCCAGAAACATTTTTATCGTGCAGAATCCAGCACAAAAACATATTTATGTAATTATTGTAATATTAATAAGTTAAAAATGTACATACCTAATAACAACCAAAACAGTTGGAAAATGGCTGTGAAATTCATAAGCAATAATCATAATAGAAAATTAGGTTCCTAAATTTTTACGAATAAAAAATATATATATAAAAAATGTAATATAATATAATATAATAGTATATATTTTTAAGCATTTCTCGCTTAAATATTGTACTCCGGTTTAACTATCAATTATATAGTGGATAATACTATAGTTTTCTACGTGTTTTAACTTTTAAGTGCAATACTATATTAATCAATCCCGTATACTGTTAATAGCCTTATCAATATAATATATTAACTAAAATCAATATTTTATAATATAATAAATATAGAAAATAAATAATGTTGATAACGAAATACGATAAGATTGATTATTCGTCCACGCACAGGATATTCAACCCGAAATATACCATAAACATGATAATATAGCAATGGCATACGTGACGCGTTTATTATAGTGTAATATTATCAAATGACGATTGTGAAAAATGTACATAGAAAATATTATAACAAAACCAATTTTCCAGCGACATCATTGCCATCATTGTAGGTAAAATATATAATTAAGGTAATGGATATAGGTACGATAATACGATTCCTGCCTTATTGTCATCAATTTTCATACAATACATAATATATACGTATTATACTGTTATACCTAGGTATAAAAAAAAACGATTTTATCCGCATTCTGAGTGAAAATATGATGGATTGTGTAATGAAACAAAATATTAAATAACTCTGAATCCTAGTGATTACACCTATTGTGACTCCATGTCGAATATGCTTACCACAACCGAGAAATCGCTAACCAAAAAATATATCACATTTACTTATAAAAGATTATTGTGTTTTTGAAAATCGGATCGATTTCAACAAATGGATGAGGGAGGGGTTCTATATAATATTAAAGATCACACAATAACGCAATATTTTTCGAATTGAAAATCGAACATAGGTAACGTAATAACATAATACCTATATTATTCATACCTATGGGTAATATATTTCAGTAAAATAGAAAATCGTCAAACCATCGACGCGTGTTGTAATATTGAAGTGAGTAAAATGTACTAGCCACTATTTATTGGAGGAGTCCAATGGTGAAACTACCGAGAGGATTGGGATTGGGTCCCCCAATATATTAACTGACATAAGGCCATAAGAGCCAAATACCAACAATAGATTATTTTCGTTTTTTTTTTTTTAAATTTTTTATAATGAATAGTATGTATTAGAACCCTATATTAATCGGCAGTTGATCGACCCTAAATGTCTAGTACAATGACAAGCGTATAAATGACGAGAGAAGACTTAAATTACAGGGCCCCTAGGCCACATTATAAAAAAAGTCACACTGGGACCCCAGTTTGACTATAATAGTTGCTCCACTGGCTCGGACGTATGTAATATATAATATCATAATACTTATATTATAATATAACTATTTATACTAATAACTTATAATAGGTACACGAAATGGCCGCGTACAGAGTGTGTAATATACCACGCGTGGTATAATAAATACCGTTATAAATTCGAAATCGCTTTACGCACAATGCTCTCGGCAAAGCTCATCGACAGACGACTTTTTTCATCCATTCTGGTTTTATACACATAAAAAAAGTTAAGTACTGTTGTAATCTATAGGCAATAGCTATAGAGGGTATATTTACATATAAAATAGATACCACTATTACCACCTGTATAATACTCGATATTTATACAGTTATACACGCCAATACGCCATGCCATATACTAGGGTAGTACTGCCCTAATATTTTTTAAATGCCTTCTATGTTAACGCATTCAATAGCGTACATCAACTCAGTGTACTCGCCGAATGTTAGGTACCTATATCGAAAGGACAAATCTTACAAAAGTGATGCACCCTTAGGCATGCTGCGGTTACGAAAAAAAAAACATCATGACATCCCAATAACTATATTATCATTTATCATTAATACAAATTGTACCAGCTACTGCAGCGGCCCATGTGAAAACATTTGGGTCTGTGCAAATCATCACAGGTTATCCTGCAAATGTAAAATATATATTATACATTATTACTTATTACTTTATTAAGTATACTATCTTCATAATTTATATTGGGCACGAATTGAGTGTTTTTATGTAACCACCGCTTTCTTGTATAGACATACACACACACACACACACAAGCGCGCGCAAACCTATAGTGGTAAGTTGTGACCGACATTTGAATATTTTTCATAATATGGTACAAAATATGTACAACGATTGTTTAGGCGTTTCGTACTAAATATGAAAAACCTTAAAATGAATAATATAATAATTATTATATGACTATGGTCAAAAAATGTTCCAACTATAAGTGGTTGAAACGAGACTGTCGTCAAATTTCAATATTTGTTTTAAGCCAAGTATGTTGTAGGTATACAACAAGAGTAAAGAGATTACAAGATTTTGAAAAGTAAAATGTCATACGAAATTCGTAATTTTTTTATTATTATTAAAATATGTACCTACTATAATGAATTATAATTTTATTTGCTAGTTATATATAACATAATTGTAATATATTATAGTAATCACAATTATTAGGTATGTATTAAATAGTTTATTTGTGAATTTTTTTAATTTTTGGAAATAACATTTTATAATATACTAGCATGACTATAAAACAATAGGTACATTAATATAAATTTTGTAGTAATGTCAATAATTTGAAATGTTTGTATTTATATAGACGCAAGACGCTGTACTAATTTCGTTGGCCACAGCCCACAACTAAGATTTAGAATTTTTCTTGTAACATATGTAACACATAATTAAAGTTGTCTATGTGAAATGAAATGTGCGTGATGAGGTGACATTGATATAAAAAAATTCTGGTGCATGCCTGGTGGGTAAATGTCGCATATAAGTAGTTAGTTATCGAGTATAATATGCGTGCAAAAAAACCGGATTCGTCAGACGGCGTTGGCGGCGACGAGGATGGTAATAATAATTACTAATTAATAATTACAATAACAATGCTCGAAAATACAATAATTATTTAACGCACTGTATTATTTTATGTATATTGGTTACTGTACAGATAACAATAATTATACTTATAAGATATTATAATTTATATTATAGTATTAGGTATTATTATAATAATTATTATTATTGCAATAACGGAGCAACGAGCGCGCGCGCGCCACCGACTCGGACGACCGCCGCCAGGGGGCGCGTGCACGCGAAGACTTGCTCCAGTGCAACGACACGAGTTGGGCTCCCCGGCTCCCGGACTACTTCACACTTCACACTTCACAGACAATCGGCGTCTGCGTTAGCTGCAATACGTCCGTACCGCGTGGTCCGCGTATTATAATATCCGTCACACATAGCATACAATTAATATATTATTATAATATTACAATATCAGTACACAAATACACGACAACGACAATTATATTATCGTCGTTGCACGTCAAGTCGCGCCGAAAAATCAAACAGAACAACCGAAATATAGGAACAATACTGCACCGTGACTTCACAAATCCACCGCATATCGTGTTGTGAAGACAGTATTGTTGTGGTTTTTTAAATCTCCCGAGTCCGATCGTCATAACACGCTCTTCGGCCAGCGACGAGAACATAACAATGCTCGTGGAACTCGCAGCTGCAGTGCTTTGGACCGTCGGTAAGTGAAATGCATAGCATCCTTTACCTTATAACGTGCTGTGTTATATTATTGTAACGCGGACACGACGACCGCGTATACCGCTGCGGTAATCTGCCGGTCGCGGGGCTATACCGCGATTTGAGAAAGTATATATTATTAGCCTAAACATCTGAAATCGTGGGGTGTAGGAACGATATAATATTATTATTTATTATTGGTCATCGTTCGTCGTTACTCGTTACAGCGGCGCGAGAGCGTAAAATAATAACGAGTGTTGTAGTGACTAATGAGCAATAAAATATACGAACGTCTCTCTACGACCTATTCGCCTCAACCCTTTGACGTCGTGTCCTATATTATAATATATTATTGTATTATCGTAAAAACGACGAGCCACCATATAATGTAGCGCGTATACGACAATAAACGTAATAAATAATAATAATAATAATAAAATACTTGTTGCACGCCATGTACACATAGGTATGAGCGGGGTCACCAACTAGGCGGCAGATGCGGCGAGTCCCCCCCGATCTCGCTGGAATTCCGTTTGCGGCGGACATGTGTGGTGTGTGTGTGTTTTTTTTGTCCGCAGACGAATCCCGATATGTTATATATTCTCGTATGGGCGAGTAATGACAGACCGCAAAATATATATAATAATAATAATAATAACAATGTCGACCAGCTATTAAATAATATCGTATAATATAATATTATAGTGGTGGGTATCTCCTATATCGTCCTCGCGGATTCTGAGAAAAAATAACCCCAGTAATTTTCATTTTTTAATTTGCGTCACGTTTGATTACAATGATATACCCACACAATATTATAAATATATAATAATAATAGAATCGCGTATTCTTGTGCCACTGTATAACTGCGATATTTGTGGGTACCTAAAATGGCACGCGGCCGTTTCGTAAAAGCATAACGCTTTATAGACACTTGGGTGCCTGCACGGCTGTATTACACCAAAATTAGGGACATATGTATCGAAATGTTACGCACGACAATATCGTTTTAACTTGTAATATTATCGTCACGTCACGGACTCGACAGACGGACGGTTGTCGTAAATAATTACGTTACTCTAATTATTTTTTGTTCCCGTGTCGCGATGTATATAATATTATATTATACGCGTGTATAATTGTATATTATAAGGCATTAGTTTGAGGTGTACAATATTTCGAAAGAAAATCTATTTTTTATGTAACATAATTTCACCGAATTTTGAAAATAATAGGTATTATAGGTACCGGTATGACTATAATTAAGGTCACTTAATATCTAAAATATATATTATATTTGTTATAACGTTAAACATCACATTCTGTGGGTATTGTAATCCTATATTTCAATAATATTGGTGTCTATAGTAATAATATTATTTTTTAATTTAAAAAATACGTTACAGACAAATCGTATTGTGTTACTGTGTTAGGTTCAATGTTGTTGGTAATAATTATAAATAACCACTTTTGTCCATCAAATAACCATCATTAATCTCGTTCTCTAAAGTCTAAGTAAACTAAGTTTTGTCATGAATATAATATAATAGTAATATTTAATATACCTCCATACTTAAAGTGTCGACAGTCGAAGAATTCGTATTTTGGGAAATTAGTAATAATGATTAATTAAAAAAAACTAAATTAAAAAAATACTACAATTTTGCTCACATTACGCGGTATAATATATTAATATATCACCTAATAGTCAATAATATATTATTATATTATATAAATATCAGAAATTTGAAAATATGGTAATAAGGTACCTACACTTTTAAAAGTTAATAATTATGAAAATCAGAATTTGAATAAATATACTAACAAGGGGAAAATGTGGGTGATAATGGTTGAAAATTAATCACCCTGTATATATATATATATACCACGTCTTAATTGTTTAAAAGTTTGGCCCTATGGCTTTTCATTATAGCCACCGGCCACAATATGTGCAGCTATACCTATATACAATGGACGCGCGTATTTTATACATTGTCGGTATAATATATCATTATTTAACATACTTTATGACGTTTCGATTGCTTGAAAACCATATAATTCAAACACTGAGTTTCAATGTTAAAATTAAAATTTAAGGGTTGTCGTTTTTCTATTTGAAAACTTAAAGTGCACATGTGAGGTCAATGCTTTAAACAAAACTCCGAGGATTAGGTACGGCAAATACCTAAACATATAATATATAACTATTCATATTATGCAGACGACTGTATTAAAAAATATTCGATCTCTGAATTCTCTGAAGCTATTATTCAGTAATTTTATTAATACAACTAATTTACTTTTCACCAGGGCTTGGCATAGAAAAAAAATTCCGTTTTATGATGTTATTCAGAATTAAAACGTTACACAAGTTTTGCGTTTATCGTTATTTAGAATTAAAACGTTGTACAAGTTTTGCGTCTATCGTTATTATTTAGAATAGTGTTAATACCTATAAAATGTGTTAATAATAACTAACGCGGACAGGTCATGACCCGGATACGGAATATAATATTATAATCAATTGTCCGTACCTACGCATGAAATAAATATTTCTACCAAACCAATATAACTTTTATATAAATGGATTTTAAATTATTTCATTTTGCGTCCAATGAAATTCTATAAATTACGTTTTGTGCTATTTTTCGTTTAATGACATTCTATCATTTACGTTTTGCGTTATGTTTTGTTTAATGATGTATAATATATTTTGTTTTTCGGTATTTAATTATTTTTGATTATCGCTTTCCGTTATAATTACGTTTACAAATTTCAATAGATTTTTGACAAATATAACGTTTATAATCATAACGTTTGCAAGCCCTGCTCTTCGCAAAACAAATAAATAATCGTTATAGTCATAACTTCCTTTGAGTTTTGATCGTATCAGAACTATCAATATCAAATTCGAACTTTCAATATAAATTAAAAATTAATTCACGAATACACTTGAATTGCATATAAAAATCCCTCAACAATTTTCGTTTACATTTTTTATAATTTTTATTTTTTTCCGGAGATGTCCAATTAATTGTTGTAATTATACATTTTAATAATAATATTATCATTTCTACGTAACCACCTATATACCTATACATATATAGGTAACTAATATGTGTTTTATTTTTATATTTTTTACTAAAAACACCGATAAAATCTAAATATTTAATTTTCCGCCAAATTTCCATCAATGAAAAAAACAATAAGTATAAAATATAAAGACGATGAAATCTATTATTAAATACAAGGTAGGTACAAAATCGTTATTCAGACCACCCGGCGATGCACACATCATACGGTTCTTTAATATTATGGTGTCGTAGTAGAATCTTTTGTAAATAGCTCAATCGTTATAATAATATCTCTATATACATATAAAATATGTGTATTTACATAAAAAATTTAATTTAAATAAATTGGCGTTAAAACCTTAACCTAGTAACGGCAAACGCATCGTTACTACTCATTAAATTCTCAAATTATGTTTACTGAAAAATTACAGCGGTAAATTGGAAAGCAAATCTATAAAACGAATGTTCGTGCAACGGCGTAATATTTGCGAATCATACCTACCTATCTACTGTTTTGTTTTTGCCAATATTTCAATAAATTAAAAACTAAAATATTCGTAATCAGGAAACCAAAATCGTGCGAATCCGGTTACCAGCTGCAGGTAGAAAAAAATCGGTTTTACAAATTCAGAAATTCTGTTGTTTTCCGCCGCGCAGCATTGTGCTCGTCTGTATTGAGCCGTCGTTCATTAATTTCGTTTAGCATGTCGAAAAAAAAGTGCACGGACAAAACACAACAAAACGGATTCATATCATTATTATTATTCCATTTATTCCCACCTATTATTACTAAATAATATCTGCGCGCCGTGCAAGTTATAATATAATATTATAATATATCGTGCACTGCGCCACTGTGGCGGCGGATGTGTTTCGCAACGCGTATTCTGTGTCGGTATAATATTATACACTATAGGTCGGCATAGCGTGTATAGCTCGTAATAATAATATTATTATTATTATTATTGTATAATTTTAAACGCAATCGGAGAGAAAAGGTCTAATAACAAAACACGTTTTATACGTCTTGGCGTGCGCCGCGTTTCTTTCGCCGCGCGGCCCCGGTCCGAGCGAATACGAAATTTGCTCAATTTCCCCGAGATCTTTCACTCGCCCGGGCGGCCGTGTACCACCTGCAATTGCACACTACCTTCTACACAATATTTTTATATTACCATAGGTATACGTAGTACCGTGTGGTGTACATATTATTATATCGTGTAGGCATAGATAAGTATATAATATATAGGTAGGTACCTATGTACTGCAGACGACCTATGCAACTAAACAGACGGCGGCGGTGCACATTATACAAACGGTCCGTGACGTTACGATATGTAATAATAATAATAATAATAATAATAATTGTGTTTGCGTACATATTATATTATATATTATATTGGCACGAGGACAACACAATATTATACATATATTGTGCTCGTACCGCACGCGCCAAATTATAAACGATGTAAGCGCCGCGCCGGTATAGTCGTTGCAAAGCGCGCCAATTCGCTCGGAATACCCGCGACAGATAATAATTATTATTATTATGTTGTGTATCTCAAAATATATTTTAATAATATCAATAATAGTAATTAATGGTTGTAATGGGATAAAAGAGACTTTGCGGACATTATCGTCTGGGCGTATTATTACCAGCAGCTATAAAATATTATTACCTATGCATTATTAGGCGCCGTCGCGGACTGCGGCGACCGGTTGTTGGATCGTTTCCGGCAGGTGGTTAAAATGTTATATTAATCTATCGTATTTATAATTATTATTGTTTTACAATCGTAACGCAAGAAATTAATACAATACATAAATATAATGTCGAGATTTTATTAAGCGCTTGTTTTAACACATCAGATATTAGTATATATATATACTATATAGGTATATTATAGCGTGTGGTTATACTATGGTCCGTGTAGACGCCATTTACATTATTATTGGGATGTATATTGTTGTGATATGTATATTATATACCTATTAAATATTTATGGTAAACTAAAATAAGGTATGCGAAATATGGCAAACGCCGGAGCTGTCTCTGACGCGTGTTAAAGTGTTGAGGTTAACTAGTGTACTATTACGTTTTTTTCTTAATTTCTTCCGCTTGATTCCAAACTACCATGTACTGTTTTCAAAAATGTTGACTTGTGAAAGAACTAAACGTGTTTTTTATCCTTCACACTATTAGCTGGTATATTAATATAATTTATGCAATATAATCAATTCCCATTTTTCATTTTAATGGCTGCGGAAACAATAATAATATAATATATTAACATTTAACAGCGACTGTTTAATAATACATCTCACGTGTTACACATAAATGCATTTGCAGCCAGTCATTGATTCGAATTGTATCTAAATCTAAATACTAAAACCTATAAATAACTCATTGATTTAAGTCGATCACCAAAATCTCGCAGTTTATAAACGTAAATCGATGGTTTAAAAAAATTATAGTATTGATAGCGCGTAAAACCAAGGGGGAATACTCTTCACGCAAGAGACTGTCCCTCAAAATTAATTTAACTCTAACCAATATACATTTACTTTTTATGGAACAATTTTTTTTCTTACTTAAAACAACCATCGCACTGTCCACGGCCCACGATCAATACAAAGTTCAGCTGTAAAAATGTAAAGACGTAAAAAATGTCATTATTGTCAACATACCTATCGTTGGTAATTATTACCTTAATCGATGTCCAAAGAGTAAACTCATGAATGATGTGTAGTATATTATATGTAAGTAACATCATTGATTATAAATACTATTATTTCGTGTTTCTGGTGTTTGGTATAAGTGCATGTGTATTAATTTTATTATTACTAATTTAAATGAAATCACAATAAAACAACAGTAATGTTATGTACTTACTTATATTTTACTTATAAAACGTTGTTATTACTTATATGGTTGTATAGGTGTCTATAATAATAATATGTACCATACTAAGTACTAACGTCTGATATAATAATATATATAATTTATCTACTTATAATTGTATTTTAATTATGTCTAAATAATCAATGAGTTTAAATCATACCTGAGTGACTGGGTAAATTAATTGTCAAGATGAATGGTATATATCTTCGTATATTATTTGATTATTCAATATTATTTAATAATACTTAAGCCTATATAGTTAGAAAATTGAATCTTTTTTAAATTTATTTTACTATCGTTCCATTTCGCAACATGACGTTATAGATGTATTAAGAGTATACAAAAAAACAATAATATTTAACTATAATTTCAATGATCGAAAGTTTTTTTATTATTTAAATACAATTTAAACGACAATCGTATATTTATTATTTTACTTGTATAAAATGAATGCTCGTCTTAAATAACGAGAAAAAATAAGTTGGATGTGTTAATACTGAATGCTATAACGTGTCGCTTACATTTCTCTTTACTTGGTCCTTACGTTCTGCTGAATGGCAAGTTTCCATTGAATGTTGCCAATGTTTTAGGCTTTTTATACTTACTCTAAAAAAATATAACACAACAGCGCCTTAAATAACGTTCACGTATTGTTTTTTTTTATTCGACCCCACTAAATTTAAGAAGTGTACCTAATACCTATACTATATATGTATCCCTTATAATAAATTATTTATTTGTGTGTCGTATAAAAACACTTACGTCTTTATCGACACCTGACGTGTATTCATATTGCCTATACTTTGCGCCTGCCTTCTTAAATTAAATATAAATATTTTTAATGACCAGGACTTTTTTATGCTAATTAATTGCATTTACGTGTTGTTTTTGGTGATATTTTGTAACTGATGAATTTAGTTCGGCCAAAGTTTGATTTACACTACTTTTTAGTTTTTATTACATATTACATATTTGATAAATCTTCAGCATAATAATATAATATAAGGTTATATTATATTTTCTTCAAAATATATTCTCGTAAAATATGTTGAGTGATTCAGCAAGCATACGTACCCACCCACAATTTTTAATTTGATAATAAATTAATTGAAATTCTAACTTGAAATTCTTAAGTACCTACCTATACTTATAAGGACCATATTTTTAATTTTTCATAATTTTATCCATTAATTAAATACATCAATAGAATTCAGGTACCTATACAGGTACTTAAAAATTCCAAAAACCAAATTTTGATATAAATTAATTATTAAAGAAATCAATAGGGGGACCATGCTTGGTGAATCACCTTGTGTATATAGTAGATATTATATATTATAGTACATATATAATATAATCTATTCATTATCTTATGGTTTGTAAATGGTGATTATAGGTAATACGCTTAATAATTTAATTTCTATTGCTGAATACTAATTATTTATATAATATAATGATTACCTACCTATCAGTGTAAAAAAAATATTGATAAAAATATTATGAACTGTTTTTGAATGGGATCATTGAGATTTGAGATGAACAATACTAGAAAATTGAAATCGTATAATTATATGAATAAGAATAACAACGAATATAATCTTGAACAAGGTTAATTTGAATTCGTATTTTTTTTATTAATTATTAATATTTTAAATTTATGCGTAAAAACATTAATATTTTACATATTCTTGTAATTTTTTTAATTTTTTAGTGCGTGTCTTGACACATTTTAGAGTTATATAAAAAAAATGTATTACCAATATTTTATGCATAATAGGGCATGCATATTTTTCAGTGAATTTTATGCACAGCCTATCTGATAATGACACAGAATAATTTAGATTGACAACTTAACTATTTATACTTATACGTACAACATATAGGTAGGTACTATGATTTAAATAAAAGAATAAGCTAATTACGTAAAATATTTTTACATATTATCTGTATGTTATGAACACATTATTATTATAACTATCTATATATAGGAATCAAATTTATACGTGTTTTGCATGTTTTTATACAAAATAAAAATTATGTATAGGTTTATTACTAGATTTCTATGTAGGAAATTAATTTCTAATAAAATCCCTTCACATATAAATCTTTGAGCATTGTTTTCTTACCCTAAATATCTAGAAATTTAAACATTTACGTGAATAATTTAATGAAAAGATGATGGTCTTATTACAGTTTTCCTAAAAAATTACTTACTGGGTTAATGCATTAAAAACTTTTAATTAAATTTATGTGTTATTTTAATCATCTAATTTTCAGTATGCTTTTTGTTCGACAGTAAAATATAATAGTATCTACTTATATAGTGGTTAGATTTGTTCAATGCTAAATTCTTAAACCATTTATTGGTTATTTTATTGTCATAATATTACAAATGTATTCTGAACGAAATATTTTAAGCTATTTTACATGTTGTAACAAGTGAATAGAATGAAAATAAACATTGTTAACATTATCTCAAAAATGTATTTAAAAATGTTGACATTGACAAAAATAAGAGAATAATGAATGATGATTAATGATTATGTAAATAGCGCTTTTATTGACACAATGCATAGTAATATAAATTGCAATGAATACATGCTGTGATCCATGACCTTAATGACAAGTTTGGTGAAATCTGAAAATAATATGTTCATATAATATTACAATGTTATAATTAAATAAATATTAAATATTATAAATTATTTTATTTTAATAAAATGTGTAACTATTCAATGGTTCATAATATAAAAAAATAGATACATCCAAAAATAGATCCCTACATAATTGCCCACTATAAAAATATTTGCTTTGCATTAAAAATGAAAATAAATAATACAAATTTCAATTTAATTTAAGAAACTATTTTATATGTTTAGGTACCTAACGTTAAACATGTCATCATATTTAGTTGTTAATAAATTATAGTGATAACTATGAATAAATAATAAAATTGATAAAAAAGCATGTATTTTATAAATACAATAAATAATTAATAATTATTCAACAAATAGGTACCTACCTAACTATTTTTTTAAGCATTAATAAAAATTAACATGGTTACCTTTGAACTATTTAGGTATAATATATTATATATATATTTGGTTATTTACATATTATATTTTAGTTTGAATAATTTTTTTACTGGATTGTATATTAATTGTTAAGACTACGTATTTATTTTTATTTTTTCATTGTAATTAATCAGTTTCTATACTATATGATATGTATTGTTTATTACTACCAAGTACATTAATTCAACTATAAATAACAATTTTAATTTATTTCATAGTTGAATAATTGAATATAAATATTAAATACCTATTAGGTACTTTTAATAAAATGTAACGTAAACTTAAGAATTATCTGTTCAAAATTAAATAGGTTATTTTATTATAGTATAAATAATTGTCATTCGTGAAATTAGATTGTTTAGTAATTCCAATAAAATAACGTTTAATCGTATTAATTAATAATAATATAATCTAATAACTTTATTGTGGTAAAAATATTTATATACGTGTCCGAGAATGTTGTACAATGTTGTACCTGCCTTTAAAAGAATTGGTTCGATATTTTTTCAAAATTGTTAGATTTAATACTAAAAGTGTATGTTTAAAAAAAAATAATACGTATATATTATATTATATGCAATTAAAGACTACTAGACGTGTTAGTTTGTTTAACTGTTAAGCCTATATTAAAAATTCCACAACAATATTATACCTATATATGGATTTATCAATTATCAATTGCAGTCTGCAGATAAAGAAAAAACATTTTTTTTTTTTAGTTTTTAATAGTATAGTTTTTAAAAATTGCGTTTAATACAGCCTTCATCCTAACAATGATTTTAAATTCCGCTAAACCATTTGCAGATACTCAATCAAGAACTAACTTAGCTAATATTTTGAACAAACGGAGAAAGTCTTAAATGGTTTTCTAATTTCTACCTATCTAAACAATGGGAAAAAAATAATGTCGATAAATAATGTATTCTGTACTGCAAAAATCCGTTATTATAGTGTACCACGAGGTATTGTATTTTAAAATATAAATATAGGATAAGCGTACATCTATGTGATGAGTGATGACAGATGACTGTATAATATTGTATAGGTACTGTATAATGATATTAAAATCCATCGCACCATTTGGTATTTCTGATTTCCACGTAAATAGTTACCTAGTTCATAGATAAATGTTAATATTTTCGTTTCATTTATGGGTGATCAACAATCCACAGCTTGGTATGCAATTCGTTGTATTTTTCCACATGACAAAATTGTAAGATATTCGTTATTTTATCCATGGTTAAAAAATAAAAACATGAGTAGACCTTATAGGCACTACAATAATCCGGCTCTGTGAATTAAAATCCGAGGTTGAGGGCTCGTATAATATAGTGACTTGACTGAACAATTGATGATACACGCATGCAATTTTCTTTTTACATTTTTATATCGTGCGCTGGTTGTGAATCATTGTGATGGTCACTTTCGAGCGCCCCCTATCTCGGTTCTCCGCGTGTAATTTTAGTAATACAGCTATTAGTAATACCATTGTTGGTCTATGAGTATAATACTATAATATAATTGTATAACTATATAAGGTCTACATGGTCTATGATAGGCAATAAGTAATAATCATTATTCGCATTTAACTTTGATAACAGAATATTATAACATTTATTATTTATTAGAAAATACTGTTCATAATAATTGTTTCAATTAACTTAAATATACCTATACAGGTACCTGTTTTATTTTTTTATATTATAGATTCAATATTCATTCAAAGATATATATCCAATGCAAATCATATTATAGCGTGGTGTTGATTGTTATACTAGCTAGGGTTTTAATTTAAATAAATATTTAAAAAATATAAATATACGTAGTCGCCTATACTTTTTAATTTTCCTCACGTAAAAAAGTATGCACGCCGTACGCGTGATAAAAATACTGGGACGAATGGTTGTTATTGTGTTAAGTACTACCTAGGTACCGGTCACACTTCGTTTACTTCAGCCACCGGTGCTTTATCATTATTTTAAATTTAAAAGCAATGATAAATTATTATAATCAGGAAACGACTTTGAGTGAAAGTTCGATGATTGCAGTACTATCTACTATACTTTTAATATTTTTTATTTAGACGTTGTTAAGTGTTAACATTTTAATTGATCGTAAAAATAATACAATCATTGTTTTTTACATAACTTGATACGATGGAATATTTTTGTTGCATTTGTACATATTTTGCAATTATTTAAACCAAAATATTGTAAATATATTTAAAAGTAATGGTAATGAAAATATCATTCAAATCTTACAAGGAAACGTATCATTGTTTTCTAGTCAAATTTGTAAACATTTTAGTAAGAGTGGTCCAATTAACGATGGTGAGGCTTTCATAATTCACGATGCATCGATTCATGTATACAAATATAGGAATAGGAAAAAAACCGTATGTAACTACACAGTTTGTTAATCATTTTTCGGGAATAATAGTGCTCAAAATGTTTCTTGTAGTAAATGTTATGAAATATTTAGAACAGAAATGTCAAATATGGCACTGCAATAGTATCGAGGTAGTTTTTTTTTAAAAATTGCGATTTATGGTATACATTTTTAAAAAATATCTTAACAATCTCTGGGTATTTTTAGTTGATACTAAAATACTTATGCTTTTGAAACTTTCTCAATTCAGTAAAATATCCCATTAATTTGTACAATATATAAACATATTATAAGAACCTTACCATTTTCTCATCGGTTTCCCATTCTCATAAGCAAGTTTATTATATCCGTGGATAAGAAACATCCAGTTCTTGCAATATGAATATTTTTAAGACACACAAGTCGTGAATTGTTGAATAAATTAGTTTCTATACTCTGATTAGTTAAATTATACACTACCTATATATTATAATGTAAAGTCTTTAAAAATTACAAATTGTTCATTAATAACTGTGTACCACATGAAGTTCATATAATTGCGAACATTTATTTTTTCTTTGCACGTGTGCGTATATAACATAAAACATTTAATAAAAGATTTTTTAAAAGATTTATTTTCAAAAGTACAGAACTGCAGTTTTAATAATATACTGAGTATAATATGTCGAGTACCTATATATGTTCGGAATACAAATAATTATTTTTTATTAAAAAAGCTATGTACAAATAATGAATATATGTAATCCAAAAAAAATTCAATTTGTAAAGGTATATCTAGTAGGTATCTAGTATATTATATATTATAGGTTTTAACTAAGTATAAAATTGAACAATAATAATGAATACTACCTAATTAGTGTTTTACTTGTCATTACTTTTTAGTTAATTTATATCTGTAAGTACGCGCACTTCAAAGAAATTATCTGATACACATATTAAGCAAACTAACATGTCAACTATCAATCATTATTTATAAAATATTTAACAATATTATCAATAGTTGGTAGACTTTCATTTCGGTATGGGTTGGCCAAGTAGCAACCAGCAACGTCTGAACAAAAGTAGAGTTAAATGTATTGTCATGTGGCTTATTTTTTTTTTATATTATATATAAAAATCAGACTAAAATCTGTTGACTATCCAATCCTCATTCCTGCTCACTATAACCAGTCCTACCACACACACCCAAATTCCAAGGTAAATTGCTATTAAAATATTCATCAGCGTGTTTATAGAAAGAAACGCTATATTTTCGTTGTTCATTTATAACACCTATACTCGAGGATTACATTTTTATATTTTTATAAACGAAATGAAATGCGAAATCCATAATTTCGCGAAACGTGCCTTAAAGGAGACGGAAGATAACTACCGACAAGCTCTAATAAGTTTATGGCAAAAACTACATCCCTCTCCAAAGCGATTATCGTGTCTATAATATATACCGCAGGGTAAAAGGAGAATGTGCTGTTGTCATATTATTATGTTATATTCCATTCCGAAACCGTAAAAACTGGAACACACTAACCCAGTATGCTTATGTTAATGCCTAAACTATACGTCATCGTAAATAGTTTTACGATGTACAATTCAGTGCATAATACATTTCAGAATTGCTTTCTTTGTTGTCGCAAGAAAACATCACACCGTCGTATAGGTAGCCTGACAATTATTGGACTTCCATTGTGACGCTGTTAAATATTATCAATCACAATGGGCTGGATTTTCATCTCACAATAAACCCATTCGAATGCGTATTGGAGTAAGTAGGATTTTTGGATACATCAAAGACCAATTCACATTCTGCTATTACCTACATCGGTTGGTGTGACGACAGCAGTACACGCGTCTGTACATTATTCTATACTATACGATGTTTGGTGTGCGATGACCTCTAATTTTTATTGCAATTAATTGAAAATATTCTTGATGGCGAGGCCTTGTGCTTCTATTTGATACCGCGTGTTTTTACGTATAAATTTGATGTTTATCACGAAAAATTATAATAAAAAGAATACGATATCGATCTAGAGCGGCTTCCGCGTATAATGTATTATATTGTACGTATAGGGAAAAATAATAATACGCCATTTATGAAATATTATTATTATTTAATTTATTCAACTCGACATTAATGGTATTAAAAAAAAAAAGAGTAAAGATTGTATAAATATCTACAAAGTTGATAAGTATAATATTAATTTTAAACACTTAAGTCGTACTTAGTACAAAAGTACTATTTGTATTTTGTATAAATTATGTATTTTATCTCTCACGTTTAAAATCTATTGTTAAATCAAATTCAAATTATCCTTCTTCGTTCCTGGAGTCGAGTATAGTGTAGGTATATATTAACTAATTATACCTATACATACTATACATACTATACATACATACTATAACTTATTACTATTATTATATTTAAAGTTAATTTTAAATTTTCCATACATTGTATTAACATTGAATAGTTGAATAATAAGAATAGTCTATTTTAGTACCTACATTAAATATATTTTCTAAACTATAGTAACATATTATTTTAAATACCTATGATGTATATAATATTTTAATTATCTTTTCTATAAATCAAAATTTTAGTACTCGAATAAAACATAAAATATGTAATATTTATGTAGGTATACAATCTTGATTTAAATTTACAATCGTTAGCTATAAAAATTGAACATTTTATACATTTTTAACTACAAAATAATTTACGAATATTCGTGATTTTGATGAAGTTTTCAATATTTGAACTTAAATGCTTCTAAAAAAAATCGCGCCTATGTATCATTAATATTCTTGAACTGCTAACATTACAACTTATGAGGAACCTAGCATTAAAAGTTAAAGATTTTTGATCTAACGAAAAATTCTTCATCGCTATTTCTAAAAAAAAACTAAAAAAAATGTAAAATTTGAATTTTCAATATTCTAAAAGTAGCTCAAAAAGAGTCAAAATATTTTGAAAATATTATCATGTAAATAAAATGATAAAATAAATATTTGCTGAACATGTCAAGTATCTACGGTTATTTATTTTTGGATCACAACAAAATCGTTCGATGAGAGATCGTTAGTTTATTGATGAATATCCAATGTCGTAATAATTTGAATTTCTATAACGCTCATAAAAAATTAATTTAAATGTATGCTCAATTTTTTAATAAAAAACTTATAAGGAATCTCGTAATAAAATTTCAAATCTTAGATATAAAATCTAAATTTTTATGAATTTCTAACTCAAAACAATAAGAATTTTTCGTGATTTCAAAGTTTTGTTAAAATTCCAACTTCTGCAGACGCTCATAAAAATGATTGTTAATTTATGCTCAATTTTTTTTTTAACTACACTAATAAATAATAATACAACTTATGTGGAACCTTGAAATACAATTTTAAATTTTTGTCCTAGCAAACATTTATTTATCGACAATAATTGAAAAAAAATTCTTAAATTTCTCATGCCTAAAAAGCATAAATATTTCAAAAAAGTCAAAATATTTTGAACATTTTATCATGTATGAAAAATGGTCATTTAAACATTTGGTAAACATTTGAAGTTCCTAGGAATACGATTATTCGTTTTTGAGTTACATAACAAAAGAAAAACCAATTTGTCGAAAACTGATTTTGTTTAATATTTAAATATTTAAATGCCTCTGTATCAAATTTGTATAGCATAAATTGAGTCCAAAGTTTTTTTAAAATTTCATTAGGCTTAGAAAATGATAATTTAAGAAACAGTGGATTGTTCCAAGTTTCATACGATCAATTCTTTTTGAATTTACAACAAAAAAGCTAAAATCGTGTTTGGTGAGAAATGATTTTTAGCATTCAATTTAGTCAACATTTAAAATATTCAGTCGCTTATAAAAAATATTTGTGGGATTACGTTTAACTTTTTTTCTTTATTACGGCAATAACAACTTATAAGGAACCTTGCAGTATTGAATTTTCAAGCTTTTTGACAATGTAAACAAATTGTATTAACATTATCTATATTTTAAAATTATTCAATTATTAGTCAAATGTCATTAAAAATTAAAAATAACTCAAAATATTTTTAAAATTATACCATGTATTATGTATAACAAAAACTATAAAATATAAACATTTAATGAAAATTTCAATTATCTAAGGTAGTAAAGTATATTTTGAATTTCCGTCAAACGGCCAATTTGGGTCAGTTTTGAAATTATATTGTAAATAACTTTAAGATTAATTAATCTAGAGGTATTGTCAATATAACATTCTTTTTTAGATAAGGTTTGATTTATTAATTTCTGTTGCATTTGAACTATAGAAATTATTCCTTCTATATTGTTTTGTATTTTTCTGCATGACCCATGTTGTACTGAATTTCGACAACATGAGGCACTCACGTTTTTCTTATGAAAAACCTATTTTATAATTTACTTAAACCAGCTTGGGGCACTATTTAAAATTTTTAAAAAATACTATACAATTTTCTGAATTTAACAAATATTTTTGTACATAGTGAATATATATTAACATTAAAAAAAAATAAAAACTTTCTTGTTTACCAATTAAATAAGTAGGTATTAAAATATGTAAATAATATTAAAAAACCAGGGTTGAATAACAGTGGCTCGAGTTGGACTAAATAAGTAAAACGTAATTAACAGAAATGTATGCAGGATTATAATAGTTTATAATATAGAGTAGTACATTTAACACACGTCCAAATATATTTTTAGATTCTGAGTGGAACGATGAATGTATTGATTTTACAATGATGTGTTTTTTTTATTTTTTTATTTATTTTTTATTTTTGTGTCTGTGTACACGATTATCAGTCGAAATAATGCTTTGACTTTCAACTTCAGAATCTTGTTCGATGGGAAAGTAAACCTAGTTGGTACTTTTGGGATGTCAAAATTTAAAATTCCCAATAATTTTCAAAAACACCGGGAGAAACAACATAAAAATTAAGGAAGAACGGGTATTTTTACGCAAAAATGGTTTCTGACAAAATCGATTTTGGTTTTTGGTGTACCTAACTCTAAAACAAATTAACGTATATACATATAAATTTTCATTGGTTGTTTATATTTGCATTTTCTATACACGATAAATTTTAGAAATATTTTTATTTGTTTTGAACTGTTTAGAAACATTTTCTGGTTTCCAATTTTATTAGTCTTTTTTTCTATGAATGTCAATAAAACTTTATTTGCTGGGTAAAAAAGCTTGAAAATTTAATACAAGGCTCCTACTATATTTATACAATGAAATTTTAAAAATATTAAAAATCCTTAGTCACAGTTTTTATTTATAAGTATTTAAAGTTAAAATATTAACAAAATACGGAAAAATCACGAAAATTAGCAAATTTTTTTTTAGTTGAGAATTCATAAAAATTTTTCTTTTTAAAACTAAAATTTAAAAATGTAATACGAGAATTCTCATAAGTTTGTCTACCTTTATCAAAAAAAAAATGTCAACAAGCAAATCAAATTAAAATTTTATGAGCGTTTGAAATTCATATTTTTAAAATATTGGATATTCCTCGATTTCTCATGTAGTGATTTTGTTACCTATTTTATTGTTATTCAAAAACTAATAACTGTAGATACATGAAAATTATACTGAATGTTTATATTAGCATTTTCTATACACGATAAAATGTTGAAAATATTTTGACTCAATTTGGGCTGTTTGCAGACATTGTCAGTTTTCAATTTTTTCAGTTTTTTTTCCCATAAATATCAATAACTGTTGAGTAAAAACCCGTAAAAATTTAATGCAAGGCTCCTAGTATATTGTTACAATAGCAGTTGAAAAATATTAAAAATACTTGGCACAATTTTTTTGTAAGCATTTAAAGTTCAAATTTTGACAAAATTTATCAAATCTTTAATTTAATAATTATTTTGTAGTTAAAAATGTATAATATGTTCAACTTTTATAATTGAGGATTTAAAATTTAAAACAAGGTTCCACCTAAATAGGTAAATATATGAATTACTTTATTCGCAATAATATCATCAAATATACTTAGTAATATACTAATATCATAGGTTGACTGACCGTTTTCGCTCAGAATCGTTTTTCTCATACAATGATATAATATCATTGAATTCAAATTTAACACCATCCATTACAGTGACCCACTTGTAATCTACTGAACAGCAGAGCGACATCCACTTTTTACTATCAAGTTTTATGTAAAACGTCTAATTTAATGAGTATTAGTGTAAGTTTTTGGACTTTTTCAAAATGGTAAGGGCCGTACGACGGTACAACAAAAATATTTTGAATAGTACCTACTGGAAATAGTCAATGCTGACCTTCTATTAGTATCAACTACTATAGATCCAATTTTCTATCAGTAACCACCCTCAAAGTGAAGATCAACCCATTTTTACTACTACTTATATAACTTATACACATAGACTTAGATACAAAAAACACTCATCCTTGTTAAATCAATACAATGGCTCAGAATCTAAAATTAAAATTTTAATTAATTAAATAAATTTCATTTACATTTTAATAACTATTAATCATTGTCATGTGAATATTGTGAGTTTTACAATTAATTAATACATCCTTGGTTAAGTATGACGTATATATTTTACTCAATTAATATTAAAATATACTAAAATGTTTAATTTAGATAAACTCGGACAATTAGTAATACGCCATTGAGTATATATTGTACAATACATACTATACATACACTAAATAACCTACATATACTCAATGGAACCTAATACTAAATTATAGTTAAAAAATTGATTTATATTAAATTATGTAGTTATTAATTTTTAATCAAGTAGGTACTTATAGCTATGATCTCAAATTAACCCATATAATGGTTTATTATAATGGGATATTTACTTTATACATCAATAACTGTATGTGTGAAATATAAAATAAATTTTTTTTCAATTTATTTTGGTACAAAAGTGCAAACTCTAATGGATTTTTATAACAGCATTTGATTTAGTATATTTCTTAAATCAGATGTAAAAACTGAAAGAATTATTCGTATAGTATCGATAACCCAGAGGTGTACTACCTAGCTAATACCTCCTCCCCTCCCCTTCCCTCGCGTGTGTGTATATTATGTGTGTTTAGTTGATGATTCATTAAATGGATCATTAAATCGTTTATTAGTGTGTAATTAGTGTCAATGACAACAATAATATATTGTACCACTCATGCACCTCCAGTTGATTTAACGCAGTCATTTGACACAGAACAATTAGATTGGAAGTAGTTAGTACCTACCTAATAATTAATCACTATAGATATTTCATCCGTTAACAGTTTGTTCCGGAACAAAATATAATATAACTACATTCGCCAGATTCATATATGAATTTTTTTCATTTTTATGGATGTTTTAGCTAAGATAACTATAGTTATAAATTAAATACATTTTATAATATGTGGATTTGTTATATTTTTATAATTAAACAATTTAATCTCGTTATTATTTGTCTTGTTTAAACTTTAAACAGTTATATAGGTTTATAACCATAAATTGTCGTTATTAAAATATGTCAATATTCTAAAATGTGTTAATATTTTTTGTAAACCATCGGTGTTTATAATTTGTATTAGGTAACACCTAGTTTATAATTAATATTTATTTATTTATCATAGTAAAAAAATGTATAACAAATAATATAGTCTTCATTTTTTTTAAATTTAACTTTAACGATGATAATATACTAGTTATAATAATGTTTATTGATGTTATATGTATTCTGTCATCATGACTAATGTAATTATTTATCAAACTATAGTATATAAGATCAACTATAAGTCTATAACGTCCAAACGGTATATTTCTTTTAGTTAAGAAAGCGTGTGTCAAATCAAATCACACACCGGAATTTCACCCAATCGTAAATCGCAATTTTAGCATTTTTCTCAAATTTACGATCAAATGTTAGAACTATTGTAAAAATCCTCATGAAATAGTAACTCTTACTGATTAGAGTTTATCCTGACAACTTCCTGTACAGTACCTACCTATACCGACGACAATATTATATAATGTCATAGATTTTATGCAGGTCGTAAAAACGCACGTGTACTCACTAACAACGTCGCAAGAGTTTGTCTCCGTAAAATTAATACATTATACGCCATTATATGTAGTAAGTGTCTAAGTACCTATCCTTTAACTATCAATCATTGTTGTTTTCTCGATCTAAGATTGCGACATAGTGCTGCCCTTGGGCCTTGGCTAACCTCATTGTCCCACTAACTCGTTGTACATGACTTTACACGTTTTTTCATTCAAATTCAACCCCGCGATGTTTGCCCATCGTACGTGCATGTGTATTATACGCACATATTGCGATCGATCAATAAATACAATAACAGCTATATAGCTATGTCATTTAAAAAGCGACACAGGGTCATTTTGGAAAATCAAAATTACTCGCTCAGACTACAATCTTTTTATCGCGTTTTTTTTTACTCGCGCGGCGTCTAATGTCTATATATGATAATATGCAATAAATATTTTACAAATATAATTTATTAACGAGCACAACGCCAACAATTACTATAAAATTATATATATATATATATATATATATATATGTATATATAATATAATAATATTCACTACGACCACTCGTCAACATATTGTATTATCATCAGACGCCACTAATAAACATTACCATAATAAATTATTAAATTGGTTCAATACAATTTAAAATTTAAATATGGACAATTCAACACTCTCGTGCGCTAAACCATTATACATCTACGTTTGCCTTCCTATCCTGCAGTTACAATTATAAAGAAGTGTTGTGTGCGAATTTAGTTATTTACTACCAACTTTCAAACGTAAGTGATGCCAAGGTGGTATATCAAAAATCACATTGTAAATATTTTTTGAAAGTTTTGATGATCGAGTAATTCTCACTTACGATACTCAAACACGTTTACGTGTAATAGGTACCTACAAAGTATATAATAATTAAAATATATTTTTGAAAGTATTTAATATTAAGATAGATACTTTTAATTACATTTTAACGCGAGTCTTGAAATTATAGGATAATATTATGTCAAATTGTTGAACGAACACTATGAAATATTATAATGATTTTATTAATATATACAAGTTTATAATGTGAAAGTCGTATTGAAAAATTATAAAGGTAGGTCATGTCGTACGCAAATTATTTGTAAGTAAATAAGAATATTTCAATTTTTAATAGAATGAACTTGTATATATAGATAACATATACACATAATGTAATTTCTAGGTAGGCCTATCGTAGAGCCCAGTGGCGATATATTTTTCAGGTGTAGCAAGAAATAATTTTACCCACCCACCCACCCCCTCACATTCTCAAAATTATATTATTTTATACATTTTATCATATTTTAATTAATAATATTAGTAAATATTAAGGTACAAACCAATATAATCTGTGATTAATAATGAACATATTTCAAGTTAATTATTTTATGTTATTATACCCACCCACCCCTTATTTTCAAGGTGTAGCGACCGCCACTGGTAGAGCATAATATATTTTTAAAACCATTTAAAAACTTACAAGATTATCTATGTTTTTATAACTTAAAATATTGAAATAAATCCTAGTGGAAAGTGGATAAATATTTTACTCTCAAATATGTGTGCCTACATGAAAACACATGTTATATATTATATATATAAATTATAGTTTTCTAAATACTACTGGTATTTTACGTTAATGTAGTTTTGTCAGTAAAAATCGTTACACAAATCCGTTATAAAAGGAAATATTATATACCTATATTATAAAGATTTATAACGACTGTTTTTATTACAGGTCTAGCATGTGGATCACCAAGTCACGGAGAAAACGAACAATCATTTGGTTACGACTCTGGAGAGCTTGGTAAGGATAATAATTCATAATGTAATTAATAACAATTATCGTGTGTGGTTAGATTTCTGAGCTTTAAAATTCTAAGGTCAAGGTAAAACTTTTTAACTGATGACCGAGTCTTTTATAATATAATATATAAGTGCAATTATAAACTAATAAAATCCGGATGAATTATTTTATAATATTATCGATTACAGCATTGTTTATACGAAAAAATAGTTCACAAGTACAGAGTCGAATAATACCTACCTATATATAATATTATTTATAAAATCGATCTGATTAATGGCAAGATGAAAGTAGCTATAGCTTAACTAAAAATTAATTAAAACGCAAAAAGTAAAATACATCGTAGTTTGTTCGTTATAAAGTAATATAGCATGTACATTGTACATGTTCTTACGTAATTTGTGGAAGAATAAATTTGCTTGGAATAAATACCACACGGATTATGTATCACTTTAATTATGTAGGTAGGTACTTCATAAATGAGCCCTGGTTGAATTCCATACTGTCAACCAAACGTCGCAAGTTTTCCCGATTACGGTATGCGTTAATATTACGTTTATAAGTTAAAAGTATATACCTATCAAATTTTAATTCATACAATTCTACGCTCTCTTAAAGACTATATTATTTGTTTATTTCTAAGACATTTTATTTAAGAAATGTGAAATGGATACCTAATTCAATCACACATAGCCATGAGTTATTATTTATTTATTACACGCATTAGAACATAAAATATCAACCTAACATAATTGAGTTAATTAACAAAAAAATATGTTCCATTAGGTATGCAAATCTTTAGGTAGGTACCTATTTAGATTTTAGGCTGCTATAAAAACAACAATACGCCAGTACCTAATATTATTAAATATATAACTAATATAAGAATTATAAACAATTAATAAGTCAAGTTATTCATTCTTCGTCGTTTCCAAAAATATGAGTGGGTCGTATTTTACTGTTTTTGAGTTTTTTTAAATATTAGTAGGTAGGTACCTAGGATTTCCTAAACATGGTTCATTATCAATAGGTTTTTTATGCTCATATAACTGCTGCCTCTAATAGTATAAACAAAAGTAAGTGCTACACTGATATATATAAATCGATGACATAGAAAATATGAGCAGATATTTGTAAAACTGATACATTCCTTGCTACTGTATAGATCAGAATCTAAAATATATATGTGCTGTATACGTTACATCGTAATTTGAACTTAAAATTTATTAGAGGACAGTCGACAGAGGTACGATGACAGAAGCTGATATGTCACGTTTAAGTATTATATATTGATATGTTTTAATAAAACATTATACAAATATACGCATTACACAATACGGTAGGTATAACGTATACAGTACCTGGTAGCTCGTTATAATGTCTAAAGATGCATTCATAATAACAATTTATAACCTGCAGACTTGCAATTTTTTTTTTTAGTTTGACTAAATGTAGCCCAGTGCTATCGAAATTTATATCATATTACCTACCACGATTTAAAATATGAAATTTTAAAGTGCTTATTTTTGTAATATGTTATTCTATAGTATAAGAGGAAGAAGTGCGAAGAATATGTAAGTTTTTGAATGGAGACTCTATTTTTATAATTGTTGTTGTTTGAGGGTGGGGGATACCATTTTTTGCTTGTTTTCGTTCTTATAAGTTTTTAAGCACTTATTATGATTATTTTAGGAGCTTTATTTCGATCCCTTATTATAACCATTTGCAGAAAAATTCTAATCGTTTTGAAAATTGTGCAAAAAGTTTCATGGCTTGTTTCATGTCATACTTTAAAAATAAAGTTTTACATTTAAAAACTTATACCTAATAGTTTTGCAAACTTTATATTCCATTAAAATGTTAGTAACTATATGCATGATATACATATAGTAAATAGAGTGCAGAATTTGAATCACATTTACATCCACTTAAAAAGAAGTGTTTTTAGGAAATATTAGTAGTAATTTTATGGTACATAGTTTATTGTTTTTAAATATTTTATATTTTAGTCGATAATATCCCACAAATGTTTAAAAGATTGATCAAAGATTAAAATTTAATTTACTATGGATTTTTCGGACCTTACATTTTACAACCACTAATTTTGGTAACACCAACATATTCATAAGTATGAATACACTTTGTAATGTACCAATGACCACAATTTCGTTAGGTAATTTGATATGCACGAATACACAAAATAATAGTTATAATTAAGTTTACAACTTGACCATGGCAAGAGAGAATCATATTTTTAGCCTGTAGGTATACTTAGAAGGTACCCTAAATATTAAACTAGTTTCATAAAATAATTAGGTATAATATGTAATACCAATAGAATAAACAAAGTATAAAATAATTAAAATACCATCATTTAATATTATTTTAACTTTAATATTATTTGCTGTATTTAAACTTGATTTTTAAATATAGATAAATTTAATTTTAACATAAAACCGTGTTATTGGAAGCATTGATGTATCCATAGAATTTTTATATAAAACTCATACAATTAATGCATTAGGTGTCTGTATTATCAAATAATAAATATTTAAAAATAATTAATAATTGATAGTCATAATTTTTTAAGTACCTAGGTACTTAAGTTAGGTTAAAAAGCATTTCTTATTAATATAATAATAACCATACAAAACATGTAACATATAATCAACTCTAATAGCAATATTAAAATATTTTTAAAGAATACCACAATGATCATATAGGTACGTGGAAAAAAAATTTAAGACAATATTTAATATATTTGTTAGTAGTGGTATAGATTATATTATAACTTGTTGAGTGGTGGAAAATACATACCTAGGTAAATTAAATATACCTAATGATATCTAGACATTTTAATATAATATTGTAAAATATTAAAACAATTTTAAGTTTGATAATGTTTTTTTTATTAAAAGCTTTAAATAACAATAATAAATGAAATTTTTTAGCAACCGGGTTAGTCAAAATTACATAAATAATAAACATTTTTATTTTAGATCCTTCGCATTGGGCAAATGAGTATAAAACATGTTCAGGAAAATATCAATCGCCAATCGACATCGAGGAGAATCTTGTGACAAAAGTAAATCTACCACTTTTACATTTTCACAATATTGACACACTTCCCACAACAACAACCATAACAAATAATGGACATACAGGTAACGTTGATTTATTTATTATCTACTTATTTATTTATTTTTAAAAGACAAATTAATTATAAAATATCAAATTGTTCAACAATTGTCAAAGTATAAACAATGAAATACTATTGCATGTGTATATGACGCTTAAACATTTATAGTTGGCATATCAGAACAACACAATACCTAGATTTAAATAATATTATACTAAGTTACTCAAGTTCCACAATATTCAATAGATAGTGAAAACATTCTACCCTTTTCTAAACCGTTGGCTTAAATAATACATATGTGCAGTAATTTTTCCAAATATGTCATAATGGAGATAAGGTTATAATACTTAAACAATTTCCATAACAAAACAATATGTACGTTTTTCTAACAAAATTGTTATAAATGTATATCTATCACATACAATACTAATACGCTTTATTAAGAAAATAACTTAACTTATCATATTACTATAGGTAGAGGTCAGTAACAATTATCAATTGTTTAGTTTAATTATTAAATTATTATAGATATTCATTAATATATTTTTTTTCTTAATCAATAAATAAATTATAAAACCACTAACCAATTTATGTAAAACATTATGTAGGTCCATGCCTACAAAAGTGTATACAATGGGTAGAAGTGTAGTGAATTTTAAAGGTGTAATGGAAGTTTATACAACTATATATCGGCAGATTACCGTGTGCCATATTATTATTTTGTACACAGTTGTGAATTGTGACCAAATAAATTGAATATCAATAAAATCGATAAAACCGTTTATGATAACTGATTTAGATTTATAAGTAATGCAAAATAGATATATATATATATATATTATATGTAATAAATAAGACTACCTAATGTATGTACAGATGTTAAATGTTTGATGGGTCGAACACAAGCTCTGGAAAAAGAACAACTATAAGTACTACTGTAGTAATTTAATATACCTAAATCAATATGTTAAATAATACACAAATAATATTATACAACATGTGAGTCAGTTAATTTATTAATTGCTTACCAATTGGTAGAGAAACATACATTTAAGTATTTCTCAGCATACTATGCTTTGCTAAATGCATTTAAAATATATTTGAAACATATTCTAACTTGAAATAGTATTTTATAAAACCATAGAAAAAATTAAAACACAAAACAAAATAATTACAACTATCTATATAGAACATTGGCCATATTATAATAGGTTACCTATGAAAAACATGAATTGGAACCTATTACCTGTATGGCGGTTACATCTCTACTTTTGTAAAATATCATATTTTACATATAAACTACCTAGGTGCCTATAATATACTCAATTTTAGTCATATTTATTAAAAACCTAGTTGGATTATTATACCATATTGTCAAAAATACTTATGATTATACAATGAAACTAAGGAATTGTCATTAACAGACTATGAATAGGACATTCTCTTAACTATATCTTACAAACAGAGATTATAGTCATTAATCTTAGTCACTTGTGATGTTCGAATTTCAATGAACACACACTGGGAACGACTTGGATAAGAAGATAAATAGTAAAGACCCTACTATTGCTACTATTCTTGAAGCATACAAGACTCTATTCAAATTTCCTAACCAACATTAAGAATGATTCCAGTTGAGGAACACGCATATATACAGATATTTTAAAATAGAAAACATAATTTACAAATAAGAAATGGAAATACAGTTATTATATTATGTTACTATGGGTAAAATAACTAATGGTCAATGGTAATTCATTAGTAGTATACTGATGTACAATAGAAGAAAAATCCAAAGTATAATAATTTCCTACTTAAAATTGATCAACAATAAAAATACATACCTACTTGTAATTCTATAATCACTTGTTGGATAATTTATTTATTATTATTTAAGTATATTTTTATCAGGTGATTTTAATCCTAACTTACTAACTTAGTGTAAAGGATATACCTACCTAAGTATTAAACAGTAGTAGGTAATAATTATAAATATATATATTATATTATTATAGGTATTACTGGTACCTATTAGATACATGTATTTATTATAATATAGGTAGTCAAGGTCTAATGTTACAGCATACAGGGAATATATATTGTATAGGTACTATATGTCAAGGAATAAATAACAAACTCTTTTTGTAAATTATGTACCTACAATAAAACTTGTAATTGTATTATAATGATTAATATAAGTGTTTCAATGATTTTTGTATACTTAATGATAGAGTAAATATAAAACTTAATAAAGAAATTAATCACTGCATTAACTATTTCAAACTTAATGACATACATAAATACGGAATTATCTTATATGGCTAATCTTAAAATAATCCCATAAATATACTACCATTATTTTAATTTGTTCTCTTTACTTTCCCACTTTGAACTGTTAAACTACTGTTTAATGGTTACAATAATTCATTGTATTCTGACCACATTTGCACTGGACTAGAATATTATATAAAAGTATTATGGCATGCAGTGCACTTCCTATGTGTATTATGTAGGTACCTATGTTCTCTCCATTGGTACTCTAGATAATTTATATAATTTTCACGCTTGAATCTAATATTAATATTATCTACCTTATTAGATAGCATTCACCTAATTAGTAATTATCCATACCTATATATTATACATTTATACGTAGAGCAAACATTAATTAAAATATTACATTTTATCTCTACAATACGTACCTAACCTAACCCAACCTACCTACACTACATATATAAAAATAAATTTACAATTTGTATGTAGGTTATAGAACTTTTAACTAAATGTAAAAAGACAAATATTATACTATAAAAAAATTATTATAGTAGGAACACACTATAACAGAGGTCATCAAATGGAGACGACAAAAAAAAAAGTAAAAACCATTAATATTATATATGTATACTATATTATATAGTGTTGTAATTTATAACTTGTTCATTGGGTTTTACCGAAGTCTGCAATTTTTATGGCCCATCAACAATTTCAAGATTCCTAATCTGGCTCTTCAAAATAATTAATTGTTGACCCCTGCACTATGGTATAGAGTTCATTACGAATCTCTCAGATAATCATAAATGTTATCTTGTACCATCAATGATTGTATCTAAACTCTATAAGGTTCAAAGTTTAGACCAACAATTACCCACTACATGGTTGCTTACTGCTTAATATGTAATTTTTCCAGTCCACAAATTCCATTTTCCAACAAGAATCTCAAAATAAATCATGCATATACAATTCAAAACGATGCTTAAAACAAATATAATATATTTATACTTAATTAAAATAGATAAATTGATTTACACGTGAAATATTGGTAGTAAAAATATCGATATCAAAAATAATTATATATTTACCAATGTATTATCTTCTTAATTATGTGACGAGCATTTTAAATTTAATTTTCAATGTTGAAAGATATCATTTCTTTAAGATGTATATTTTTGGCTTTCAGCAAATCATATTCTTTTATATAACAATCTAGTTCCTGTTTCTCCTAATGAAAATAAAATATTGTGTTGAAATGTAACTATTTATTTAGGTTAGGTATCTCTACCTATCTAATAATATATTATATACATATTATGTATATGTATTCTTATTAGATTCTGAGAGGAGCGATAATTATATTTTTACCTTAGATATATTATATGTGGCATTAAATTCTTTTATTTGACTCTTCAATTCAAGCAATCTATTTTCTTTTTGTATCAGTAACTCAAAATTTTTATTATATAATTCTGATAATACTTTTTTCATATTCAATACTAGGAAAAAATATAATGTTATTAATAATTTTAAGAGAAACATTATTATTATTCTCTATATTATACTAATATAGAAGGAATTAAAAAAAGACATTTTGCTTAGTATTTTCACCTGTAGGTTAGGCAAGTACCAATGACAAAAAAAAAATTAAATATTTATAATAATATACCTAATCCATGACTTTTTATTTATTTTTCTCGTGATATGAATATCATACTCACCTAATTTCGCATTTCCTGCAGTTGATTTTATTTCAACTTTTTTTTCCAATTCCAATACAGCAATAGCCTTTTTTAATATAATTAAAATAAAATAAATTTTATAATTTAGTCGTTAAAATTTAAAACAATACATTTTTACTATTTATATAGGTATCAAAAAAAAAGATGTACCCTTTTCTATGATAAATTAATAAAATTACCTTTTTAATATTTAATAATGATTTCTCCACTTCATCAATAGCACCTATATAATTTATAAAACGTTTATGATAAAAATAATTACGAAAAAGAAATTCTTCTAGGTATTATAATATTGTTATAATAAAATTTACCAACTTGTCTAATTGCAATTTAAAAAAATAATGATCTTAGAGATTTGAAATGTTTAAGTTTTTATTGTAAGTGTACCTAAAGTTAAGATCCCTGATCCATATCAAAAACCAATTTTCATTTAAATAAAATTGTGCGTATAAACAATAAAAGTTTTCATTATATTGATATTAAAATATATATTAAATATTTATACTTAAATTATAATATCATGTTATATTACTTAAACTGTATTCAACTTACTATTAACATTTGAAATCAATGTGGGGAAGTTGCTTGATTTATGGATCATATCTTTTAACATTTTTACATATTCTTGTAACTTGTTTACTTGTTCTTCAGAAGTACTAATTTTTGATTTTAACTCTAATACACACTTCATTTTTTCAATAATATTCTGCATTTTCTGGTATATTACCTGCAAATTTAAAAAACAAACATCAATATAATACCTCACATAATACATTATGTCATTGGTACTTAAAGCCCGAAATTCTATGCATTTAAATGTTGTTGAAGATGATACATAAGGTAAACTATGCAATTATACGCATTATATTATTATACTGACAAAAAAATAATTTTAAAAAAACCACTCTTTTTGACACTAAAAAGGGTACTAAACTATTACACATTTTATAAGAAACAAAGAAATACTCAGATAGGTAATTAAAATAATTAAAATTAAGTACATTTTTAACAGATTTAAATATAAAAAAGCGGGTAAGTGGATGACGCTCTGCTGTACAGTAGGTTACAAGTGGGTCAATGTATAATGGATTGTATTAAACTTGAATTAAATTATATAATATCATTGTATAAGAAAAATGATTCTGAGCAGAGACGGTTTGTCTGTCTGGATTTTTTATATTGTTATTTATTATAGCCTGCAGGCTGCAAGTAAGTTATATTAATATTATTTTTTATTCGTTGCTATGGTGTTAGATAAAGCGTTAGAAATTAAAACCCCATTTTTAGCAGTTTTTTGTAATTTGTCGGTAATTTTTCCCGTGGCATTAAATAATTATTGAGAAAATCAAAAAATGACCTCTCTAAAGTGCCATTTTGATCCAATTTGCAATAATATAAGCTACTGTAAGTTGAAATTGAAGCACTCCTTCTGGTAGAAATTTTGTATACAGAATAAAAAAAATAAACACCTTTGTAAAACCACTAGATTCTTCGCTCCGCTCAGAATCTAAAAATGAAATATTATAGATTTTCTAAAATAAAATTAAAATTAAAAAAACTAAAATCCAGTGTGAATATTGTAGATCATTTAAAATAACACATTTAAAACTCAGAACTCTTTTTTCGGTCATATAGTGTAGCATACATGACAATATTTCAACATAATACCTCTGAGAAACAATGTCAACAATTTTTACTCAGTATAAATAATTTTTACAGTAAAATTGATTAACCATAAATTTAATTTGTAAATTTATTAAATAGGTGTACATTAAATATGCATGTTATATACGATTATGAAATAATGTGCAACAATCTTCCAAATATGCAAAATATGCATAATAAAATTTGGTATTTGAATTCAGTGTGATATATTATGTCGACATTTCAAACTCCTGCATACACTAATCACTAGTGCACTACGTACTAACATTCACATGCATATAATTCCTTTTTATAGTAACTAATAAATAAATTGTAATAATATGTAAGCGTTCATTATAATCATTGATTTAAATTAATTTAACATACAGATTCAGATTTAGCGAATATTTCTTCTACCCAAGTGTCGTCAATATCTCTTGGTGTGACCATTATTTTTTTTTAAAACAATTATATTTAATTAAATACTAAGACAACTTTAAACTCCTCTTAAAATAAAATTTAAGAATAAATACTGAACGATATTAAATTTACGATTAAATTATTATAATAAAAATAGTTAAATCATTGATAATTGTTTAAAATTTTTATAAAATAATGGCTACGCTACCAATACCATAGATTTAAACCTCTTTTCATGGGTACGATATTTTTACCATAGATGATATTTACAATTCAACAGAGCATACAAACACACATTATCAGGGAGAATCAAAGATTTATACAAATTCTATTATTTTTATTTAGGCGGTTTAAATTATAAGAGTAAAATACTTCAGTTATTATTTTATATGTCATAATAATATAATTAGATCCAGATTTTTTTTTACCTTACATAAAAAGAGCTATTGACAGTTGATTATTGACTAGGTATACTTATTAACCCATGATACAAAAAATGACATAACAATTATAATTTTATTCAATCATATTTTCCAAGATGTATCCTGGAGAAACTTTAAAATGTAACCCAATGCTTCAAATAATTACTTTATAATATTTACTTCAATAATTCTATACTTGTATCGTATTAATTTATTTATAGTTTCATAGGTGTTAAACTAAATAATTATACCTACTCATCAGTCATCATTCAACATAATATTGACAATGGAACATTTTTGAATTTATAATAATAGTTATTTCTTAGGGCTAATTAGGTACCTATAACATGTAGGTACTATATAGGTAACTTATTTGCTACCTATTGAAAATATATCCTAAATAAAATTATATGTATAATATTATGTTTAATAGAATATAGGAACATACCGTTTTACCTATACCTAGTTAATAATTTATATAAAAGTTAAACTTTAGTTGGTATACAACAATATTTATTTTAAATGTATATTTACAGTGGTATTACAATTGAATTATACTTCACCAGTAATGATTAGTGGAGGACCACTGACTCCAACCTACAGATTTACTCAACTACATTTCCATTGGGGTGTTAATGACTCGTTGGGCAGTGAAGACCTCATTAACAACCATAGGTATGTATGTAGTTGTACACTTAAATACAATCAAATATTGAATATGTTATCAATATGCTTTGTATATTCACATCGACTATATAATATTGATCTACTATTAATGTAATTGTCATTATAATAAAATTATGTAGGTAGGTAATTAACAATTATTAACAACATATTATTAAGAAATGTACAAACATATAAATTAATAATTAAAATCAATAATAAATTTACATTTTTTTGTGATAGTTTTAATTTCTAAACTACATATTCAACGTAATACGATTCAAATAAATAAAATTAAACATTATTAAATGTTGTAATAATTTAATAAAGCATTTGATAACATTTTTATACAGAAGACTATGCTGTTTTATAAATTTTCCATTGACAACAACTGGTTCCATATAAGTCGGAATAGCGAGGTTTACCTACATATTATATTATTTTGTCATTTATTATTAAAATTTAAAACTTAATTAATCTAGAAATATATTGATGTGAAACTTTTATGCAAGACCAAGATACAATATTTAAAACAAAACAGGATATATTTTTTTTATGAAAATAGTCCTTATGGTACCTATAATTGATGTATTACTAATTGATGCATGAATGTTTAATATAATATATTATTATTATACTAATAATTCAAATATCAAACTAGGTATTAAATACAATTTTTAAATGTTTATTATTTTGTGGTTTTTATATAGTTATCCGATGGAATTGCATATGGTATTTTCAAACACAGATTACGATGATGAAAAAATAGCCTTAACAAAAAATGATGGATTGGTTGTTTTAGCCATGTTCTTTGAAATAACCCAAGAAGACAATCCTGTATACTCAGAAATCGTCAACACCTTGGGTCAAATAAATATGCCTGATCAAACATCAAATTTACAAGTTGGATTTACTATTAGATCCATGTTACCTGAATCGACTGAACTCTATTTCACATACAAGGGTTCCTTAACTACACCGCCTTGCTTGGAAGTCGTTACATGGATAGATTTCAAACATCCGATTCAACTATCTCATAACCAAGTACTATAAATACCTAATTATTACTAAATTAATATTCTCAACTCTAGATTAGTATTTAGTCTGTAAATCAGGCATGTCCAACTCAAAATACTTATTATCTGGGCCAAATATTTTGAATTGTTTACTATTACTACAATTACTAATAGCATAATCATAAAAATTATATACATTTTATTTATTGTACTGCACATAATTTTAATGCACTTTAAAGATTTTTCATTAATTTGGAAAGAGTCTAAGTTAAATCAATAGTATATGATGACAGTTAAAATTAGTTAACAGTTTGGTAATAATCTAAGTTGAGGGTGGACCTAATGTCCTAATTGATGAAATCCAAGATCTTTAAGAGGACGTGATACCCATATGTGTTGTCTTACAAGTGCGTAACATAGCAAATTTTACGCTCGGCAGAACAAGTGTAGCTTCCGTAAGTTTAAAAATTAGAGCGAATTGACCTCTTACAAAATCTAAAGATAAGACTATCATCTATGCAATCTCATGGCCTTTTTATTATATTTTTATTTTAACGCAAGTTATGAGTATTTTAAAATTGTAAATTGTTTGTATAGGTATCTTAAAATAGTAAAATACTCATACTTATTTGAAATTAAAATATATTAAAAAACCCATGAGGTTGCCTAGATAATAATCTTACCTTTAGATTTTATAAGAGGTCAATTCGCTCTAATTTTTAAACTAACGGAGCTACATGTGTTTTACCGAGCGTAAAATTTGTTATGTTACGCACTTGTATGACAGAGACAACACATGTGGGTATCATGTCCTCTTAATAGGGTGAATGAATAGAAAACGTATTGATAGCTTCTTAAAAATTGTGATTGAAGAAATAAAGAAATGGATAGGGAATGGCTTCTAGATAAATACAAATTATATTTAAAATTGCATTTAATAGGTAGGTACTTAGTACAAATATAATTAAACATTAATAACTATAAATTACATTGTAAGAGTATATTATGTATAAATTATAATCGGTAGTTATATTCTATCCAAGTATAAAATATTGTTAGAAATTGGTTTTCATTCACTTTCAACTACTACATACGTCCACATTTTGCTAATATTATACCGTAAGCCATAAGGTATCACATCACATTTTTAATTAATTTATGTTGTTTTGCAGGTTCAAGCTTTTCGTATGTTGCGTTCAAAACATGGACAACTAACACACAATTCTAGGCCTGTACAAGAGTTGTCGGGGAGACCTGTGTGGTATAACGTAGGCGGCTTTGCGGCTTTGAATACGCCAACTATTCAAAAAAATACTGCTGCATCATTTGGTTTTGCCATTTCCAAAATTTTTATATTATTGTGTTGCAAACTCGCTACATTGACTCTATTCTGATTCTTCTAATGTATTCAAAACCAACTTCAACCATCAACAGAGTTTTGTTAAATTATTATGGTCCATGAAAAGGATAATTACACTATATATTAATCAATATGTATATGTATATACATAAAACAAAAGTTGTATAACTATATTTATGTGATAGATCTCAACAGTTTATTAGTCTTACACGTTTTGTGTGTTTTACTTCTATTTAATGAAACATTTTTTTGTATTTTAGTATTTTACTATTATTTTTCGTAAAAATTATGTACTAAGATTTTTTTCTTACCCATAATTTTATTATTTTACCATTTATTTTTTATTCTAACAATTTTAAATGCCTATATTTAATTCTTGTGAGTTATTTGATTTGAATAACTATCATTGAAAAATATTCTAAAAACAATTGTATCGTTACAGAACAATAGTTTTCACTTTTATAAGCAAATGATACACTTCATTTGTATTCAATAAAAATCACGGCAGTATTTTGTAATTTTGTCGATCATTGTATAACCATACTAAATATATCTAGAATAGAGGGTATTTTTAAATAATGGTCTCGCATTATGATATATTTTTGAACGGCCTAATTTAATGATAATGTAAATTAAATACTGTTACACAAAAACCCTACTGATACAACAAATATAATTATCATTATTTATTTTATTTTTACGATAAATCCAACAAGACAAATTTATTATATAAAACATAAAATAATGTTCAAGTAATAATTCTCAGGAGGTTTTTTTTATGGGGCTAAACTCAATTTACCCTTAAAGCAATATGTACATATCATTTAAAGAATTACCTAATTATGTAATTTATTTATATACATAACAATTTATTATTGTTCTGTATTGATTAAAAACAAGATTACAACATTTTTCATTTTGTAATATTTTATAAAAGTTTATATTTAATCAGAATTTTATAATTGTTTAATACTAAATACTGATACATACTACTATGGTAAAATATAAATTAATTATTCTATAAAAGCAAAAAAGTATTATACAATTAAAAATTGCCTCGCCAAGATAGAATTGTGGAGCTAATTAATATATTATAAGAAATAAATTAGCTTTAGATAAGTTTAAATTAATGATATTTGTATTTATATACCTAATTTAAGAAAATATGTTTGCTATATTATAAAATACAAAAAATGTATTTAACATTTAATATTTTTTAGTACATATAGGTATTATAAGATACTGTTATACGACAACTAATTTTAATTATAACTATAGTTTTATCTTAAATTGTATAAGTATTACAATTAATTATTTATTTTTATTTAATGATATATATTGCCATAAATAATAAAAAATGTAAAATGTACGCATAATATTACAATGATTGTGTACCTATTTATAAATATAAAAAATAAATTAATATGTATGATAATTTATAAATACGTAACTATATGAAAAAAATGTCAATACCTATATTTGCTATGTTAGTAGATCCTGAAATAGGTGTTCTGAAGGGTGGTTATGGTGGGGGAGGGGTGGTAGAGGGGATAGATCCCCCCATGGCTTCTTTTTTAGCGCTTAATTTCCTCTCCCCCTCACCCTCAAATGAAGAATCCTGAGATCCCCACTGGATCCTGATTCCTGAACATGTCTTTCGATACTTGCAGGCTGCAAATAACTTAAAAATAACAGATTAACCATTTATACATAAAGTGTGAAGTTTAGTTTTGGAGTGGGTACCTAATTAATATACCTAGTACCTACTATATTAGTATATTATATTAGGTACGAGACCTAGTGTTCAATTTCTTATCTAACAGTGCAACATGAAACTTAGAAAAAATTATAAATAGATAGTTAAACTTTCTATCTATTAAGCCTATTCATTCATAGAAGGTAGATAAAATAACCTACAAACTAAAGTCTAGCTAGTATAGTAATTTTGAATAATAGTGACAATAATGGACTACTCTTTGACCAACTCTGTCCATCCAGTACCTTTCATAATGTAAATAGTAAATATTTTCTAAATAACAAGCAAAGGTAATCAAACCATATAGTTCAGAATTCCAATAACATTCATTAAAAAAAAAACCGAGGAAATGAATCTGCAATATAATAGTAAGTAGCAGTTACGGGTTACGTAGGGTTAGTGGCCGTATTTTTTTTTGGAGGGGGCTAATTAGTTATAGGTACATACTGAAAAAAAACCAAAGTGTTAATAGAATTAGATAATTAGCATTATCACAAAATATAATATACAATCCAAGGTGTATTGATAAGGTGTCGTCACTCTGGACCCCATACACTCGACTTGATTGAAAATATTACCATAGTTCTATAGACACCAGACCGCGCTTCCTGTCCTATGAAGGCCTATTTTTTCATACTGTTAAATGCAAAATGCCTTAAAACTATGAATTAAAATGTTATTTTTTTGGAGTTAGCATCTAATATATATTATAATTTATAATAATTGGAGCCTGTAATTTTAATTTACATTCACATTCTTGTTTTAAATATTTTTTATCAAGTAGACATCATTTATGAAATATTATGATGTATAATATTTAGTCACTTCTTGGGATATTTGCAACCTAATTGAAACCTTTAAATTAAATTTAAACTATTATGATTCTGCTTCTAATTTTAATAGTAGTCTGGTAGAGTGGAGTATTATTTTCTAGTGCTCATAAAAAACTCTAAAAACATGTTTAAAATATTCTGCATGTTGTATTATATGATTAGGTATATTATTTATATTATAATATTATTCAATAATAGTTATCTTATAAACTTTAAACTAATTTTGAAAAATTGTTTAGTTTTTTTGGTGTTTTCTTGTTTTTAGCAACTTGCTAATTTTTTTCTTTTGCAAGTGAATGTCATTCTTGTTTTGACATAATGCGTTATGATATATTTGGTTAATATTTGACTGTGTATTGAGCAACCAACCTTTGTCAAAAATGCTGTTTATATTTTTCTTCATTAACTATAAATTATGTTAGAAAAATAAACAGTGAAAAATGTTTATGAAGTTTTTTAATTGAAATGCAACATTACAAACTTGATCGTTTACCGGGACCACTAGTTATATATATTTAGATATTTTACAGTATAATCTAGTACAGTGCTTCTCAGTTTTTTTTTTGTCAATAAGAGGCTCCTTAAATTTAATGTAAAACTGTCAAGGCTCCCTTAATCAAAATTATTAATTAAATTGTTTTTTCTAGATTAGGTAAATAATAAAATTACATGTACTATTTCACACAGATAAATTATTAAAATGTATAGTAAATTAATGTTTTAATATACTTTTGAAAAATATTAATAATAGTATTAAAATTTAAGAATTTAAACTTTTTCCATAAACTCTTAAAGTCTAAAGAAAACAAGCACTGATCTAGGATGACCATATAAATCTATCAACCATTTAGCATATAGATATGTTTCTATCCCCAGGATCTCTATTAATAATATATAGGTAATAGCATTGATTTTATAATATACTATAAATACTATGAATATATTATAAAATCAATGGTGATAGGTACAACCGAGTAATAAATGCTTATAAAAAGATATTCAAAATATATGCATTTTGGTAACACATAGGTAATATGAATACTAGTATTAACCTCAATATTAACATATTATGAATTGTACTTAAAATCCATGTATTAATAAATAAATAATTAATAATTATTATTTGTTAATTGTAACACTTTGAAAGCATTATGTATGATAATTTAGTGAATTAATTCTCACATTTTTCATATATTTTTTTTTAATAGGAAATTTAAAAATGACAATATTTAATAATATTAATAATTGTTTTTGGTTAAAAGAAAGTATTTAAATACATGCATATAAGTAATTTAGAACATAGAAGTCATTATGCAATGAAAAATTTTGAATTTTATTCCTTAAATCATAATATATTTTCAATTTTCTATAGCTTTGGTTTCATTTATCGGCCTCTTTAGGACATACAGCGCTCCCGGTGGTGACGACTATCTGTAGTAAAATTTTCAATCAAGTTTTCAAACAAGTGACGACAATACACCTTGATACAATCTATATAGATATCTGTGAATCTATATGCTGTGTTATTATTAATCATAAAAATTCTATTTAAATTAATTATAGGTACTTTCAAATATTATACAATTAATAAATTATATATTTATTTTATCCAATTTCAAATATGGGCAAGTTGGTCACTTTTTTCAACTTGTTAAAGTTAAGTTACTTTAATAACATTCATTGACTATCTTCATATACGTAAATAGCAATGTGTAGATAACATTCAGTGCGTAGATAGCATACGACACCGCTACCAAAGTAACTAAGTTAGAATATATTAAGTTAGTTACTAAAATTTACCAAATTTCTAACTTAGTTAGATAGAAGTTAGTTTTGTGAAAATAGTAACTTAAGTTCGAGTAGAAATAAGAAATAAGTTTTTTTTAGTTTAAAAAACAATTTTTACAAATATAATGCATTATATAAATGTATTATTAAGTAGGTGGGTAATAACTTTTTAACAAGGTGTATTGATCAATAAGAGTATTATAGTACTATCTTAAATCGTGTTTCTAACTTTACTTAATTTATTCATATATTTTAATCTAAACTATAATAATATTGATAATACAACAGCAAAATGCTGATATTAGGTATATTATAATATTATATTCATATTTTTATTTTTTATAATATACCTATTTATTACTTTAGATTCATTTTTATTGTATCTTTTATTTTACTTACCTGGTTGTTGCACTGTACCCTTTATTTACTTTCACACCACATCACCACATCACCCATTTTTCTTTACAAACATCCGAAGTTCAAATTTAGACAAAATATACCTATTTAAACGATGAATAATGATTCTAGTTATTTTGTTGTAAATCAAAAATATTATTCGTGGAAACTTGAAACTTATAATTTTTAACATAGGTATATTATTATTTATTATATTTTATAGGTATATACAGCAGTCACTCGATAATTCGAAATTCATGGGACCGAGTTAAACATTTGATTCATAGAGGTTTTCGATTTACCGAGTGTGCGAATAATCGAGTGAAAACAAATTAATTCGAATTAAAGATAGGTGAAAAAATGTATGTGTATATAACATTTATTTATTATACATACATATTAAAGTTTAGATTAGGTAGGTAAGGTACGATAACATTTATAAACTACGATACTATTTAACCACCATCGTTATTAGTTTCATTACGAGTACGTTAAATACATTGTACATAATCTTTATACGTACATACATAATATGAACTTACATATAATCGCGTTTAAGGAAATTCGAATTATAGAGGTTCGTAGAAAAATATTCTAATTGTAGAGTGTGTCCCACTGACAGACATTTCGAATTATCGAGGGGACCATGCCGGTACATGTATTTTCTTCTAATTATAGAGGTTTTCTCAGAGGACTCAGCGTTTAGTTCGATTTATGGAGTTTTTCGAATTATCGAGTGACTACTGTATAAGGACACACAATTACATTTTCAAATTCAATATTCCCGGAAAAAAATAATTCAACCTACCTACCGTATAAAACAAACCGTATATTAGGTAGGTAATAAAGGTACTAATATTGCCGCCATCCCCCACCCGGGCATGACAGATACCTACGGGTGCCCAATCAAAAATTCTGCCAAACCCAACACACACGTGTTCCTTCCCCTACCAACACTAACAACCCACAAACAAACCACTAGCTAATGGCCTCAGTTGCCGGGCTCAAGATCAATAAAAAAAAAAAAAAAAAGGTACTAATAAAACTAATAATAAATGAATTACTTTAATAGCATTCTAAATACTCGTACGAGTGTACGACGTATAGTCGTAACAGTCGTACATATCATAAAATACTTGGTAGTACCTATACGCTGACAGAGCATCTTCGCTTTGATTCTCACAATCGTTTTTCGTATGGCTATGGGTGAGTTAGTTAACGGCATCGGAGACCGGTGAATTCCGGTCCGATAACCTTTAATAGGCGAATGTGAGTTGCGGCCAGAGTTCACCGGACTTCATGTTATCTTAGTATTTGGGCACAATTTACTGCTATATAAAAAAAAAATAGCTGCAAATTGCAATGTACCTTACTTACAGGCCACCATATAATGCATTATAATAAAATCATACCTAATTTTACATTTAACTTTTAAGTACCTATAGTTACACTAATTAAATAATACTTGTTGTACTGAACGTCTATTTTATGCCCTTCAAAAATGTCTGATTGATTAGAACAATGGGTACAGTAAGTAACCTACCTATATATATTAGACCTAGTATCATATGAATTGCGGAATAAAAATCCCCCGACGAACGACCCCGGTAAACAAATCCCCGACCAAAAAAAAAAAAAACCCAGACTATAATATTTACTCACAACCACATGCAATTGGTTGAACAAATATTTTTTAAACGTTAATTAGTATCTAAAATAATTACCACATTATTAATATTTAATTACAAATACGTATATTATATTATATTATTCGAAAAATTAGCTATAAATAATTTTCTAAAATTTTAAACTACAAAATTATAATTTCCAAATTTATGTCGTTAAGGTGAATGACACATAATAATTTATATCATCGTAATTTTAAACAAAATATTATTTATATTCTATTATTACTATATATCATTTTTTTGAATGGTATAATATACCTAGTATTATATAATATAATATACGTATTTGTAATTAAATATTAATAATGTGGTAATAATGGATACTAATTAACGTTTAAAAAATATTTGTTCAAGCATTTGCATGTGGTTGTAAGTAATATTGAAGTCTGGGGATTTTTTTTCCAGAGATATTTTTCCTAGGGATTTTTATTCCGATTACCGTATAATATATACAGTGTGTTTCACACAAATAGTAACACGAAATATTTCCGTTCAGTGACCTTGGATTGAATTGGGGATTTTTCGAGGAGCTAGGGAATACTAAAATACACATTTTGTGATCATTTTCGAATTTTTAATTCTTTTATTGTGCGCATGCGCAATAAAACTAACATTTTTTTGAACGGTAACACTTATTTTCAACGCCAGATTTCAATAGAACTATTTTTTTTAAGCAACTTTGATAAACAAACTTTTTTCCTATCTCAAAAATTGACTGAATTACAGCCATCCCAAGTTAAACAAAAAAAATTGTTGTTAAATTTTCAATGTTCTGTATTTTGTCATTTTATTATTATTTTTGGTTGAAAGCAAGATAAATGGAAGGGCATGCGTTTATAGGTTATTTAAATAAAGTTAAACATTTTATTTTTATAATTAAGTTTAAATTATTTTTAAACATATTGCAAATAATCCAAATCTCATTAAAAACTAATATCATATCCAATTTTTCACTATAACTAGCCATTTTTATATTATAAATAAGCGGAATTATTAAAAAAAACCAAGAAAAATCAGAATTCAATGAAAATGTATCCAATACGAACGTAATTCACGGTTTGAATAATCAAATTATAATTATAAATTTATAACTTTCAGTGAAATAACTTAATAACCAAAAATAGGTAGGTACTAGATATACCCATTTAATAAGATAAACGAAGGTAGGTAGTAGTGAACTACATAGTGTTATCCACTAGTCAGCCAATAAAGACACGTTATAAATACAATTATTTTGTGCTATCTGGTTCTCAATACAATAAAAATTATTTTGAAATAATTAATCACCACCAATTAACCTTCAGCATTTAAAACAAAAATCACCGAAGCATGCACAAGACTGACCAAGGAACAAATAACAGCAGCTTCTCAAGACGAAGTCAAGCGCCGCTTACAATCATGTTTACTTAAGAACGGGGAAAACTTTGAACAATTTATAAGGTGATTTGTATTATTTGTAATAATATGTTTAAAAAGGTGGGTAAGTGGATGTCACTCTGCTGTACAGTAGGTTACAAGTGGATCACTGTAATGGATGGTGTTAAATTTGAATTCAATGATATAATATCATTGTATGAGAAAAACGATTCCTAGCGAAAACCGTCAGTCAGCCTATGATATTACCAAGTATATTTGATGATATTATTGTGAATAAAGTAATTTATATAATTATATATAACCTATTTACGTGGAGCCTAAAAAACTTGTGTTCAATTTACAATCTTTAACTATAAAAGTCGAACATTTTATAAATTTTTAACTACAAAATAATTATTAAATTATAAATTTGATAAATGTTGTCAAAATTCGATCTTTAAATGTTTATAAAAAAAATTGTGCCTATGTATTTTTAATATTTTTCAACTGATATTGTATTAATATATCAGGAGCCTTGTATTAAATTTTTACACTTTTTGGCCCAACAGATAAAACTTTATTGATATTTATTGAAAAAAAAACTAAAAAAATTGAAAACTGAAAATGTTCGTAAACAGCTCAAAAAGATTCAAAATATTTTCAAAATTGTATGGTGTATAGAAAATGCTAATATAAACATTCAGTGAAATTTTCAAGTATCTTAATTCGTTCGTTTTTGAATTACAACAAAATAAGGAAATCGCTACATGAGAAATCGAGTGAATATCCAATGTTCAAACGCTCATAAAAATTTAATTTGACTTTCATATAGACATTTTTTTTTTTGATAAAGGTAGACAAACTTATGAGGAATCTTGTATTACATTTTAAAACATTAGATTTAAAAAGAAAAATTTTTACGAATTTTTAACTTAAAATAATTTGCTAATTTTCATGATTTTTCCATATTTTGTCAATTTATGAACTTTGAATGCTTAGAAAAAAAAAACTGTGACTAAGGATTTTTAATATTTTTCATCTGCCTTTGAAACAATATACTAGGAGCCTTCTATTAAATTTTCAAGCTTTTTTAGCCAACAAATAAAATTTTATTGATATCTTTAGAAAAAAAAACTAAAAAAAAATGGAAAATGAAAATATCCATAAACAGTTCAAAATAAATCAAAATATTTTGAAAATGTTATAGTGTATAGAAAATGCAAATATAAACAACCAGTGACAATTTCAAGTATCTACGGTCATTTGTTTTAAAGTTACACCAAAAACCAAATTCAATTTGTGAAAAATCAATTTTGTGTAAAAATTCCCGTTTTTCCTTAATTTTTCTTTTGTTTATCTTGTCGCTTGTGAAAACTATTGGGAAATTTTTACTTTTGACCCCCCAAAGTACCAACTAGATTTACTTTCCTATCAGAAAAGGTACTGTTGAAGAAAATCTTAAACTTAATTATAAAAATAAAATGTTTAAATTTATTCAAATAACCTATAAACGCATGCCCTTCCATTTATCTTGCTTCCAACCAAAAATAATAATAAAATGACAAAATACAGAACATTGAAAATTTAACAACATTTTTTTTTGTTTCAACTTGGGATGGCAGTAATTCAGTTAATTTTTGAGATAGGAAAAAAGTTTGTGTATCAAAGTTGCTTTAAAAAAATAGTTCTATCGAAATCTGGCGTTGAAAATAGGTGTTTCCATTTTAAAAAATGTAAGTTTTATTGTACAAGCGCACAATAAAAGAATTAAAAATTCGAAAATGTTCAAAAAATGTGTATTTTAGTATTCCCTAGCTCCTCGAAAAATCCCCAATTCAATCCAAGGTCACTGAACTGAAATATTTCGTGTTACCATTTGAGTGAAACATACTGTATATAGGTACCAAACTAAATTATTGTTTATTAGTGTGTAGTATAACAGCTGGCAATAGGTAGTCTACTACGTAGTAAGTGGGTAGGTTGTGGGTACTCACAAAAAGTATTAATTTATTAGTAATACAAATAGACGAATATATATAGGTATACTAAATGCGGTAATTCCTCCCCCCCGCCGACTGTTTTCGGTCTAGTAGGACATCCCCCCCCCAATATATATTTGATGCGGAAATTTTCCCCCTATTTTTTTTTAAAGTCAATTATTGATTAATAATATTTAATTTAATAATATAATATTATTTATTATGACATTTTTTTTTAAAAATAAAATATATAAAATAGTTTTTATTTTCATCAATATAATAGATTATAAATATATATGTTTGATCAACTGAACTACTTACTTGAAACAATACAAATTTAAAAATAAATAAGTACGCATAAAGTAAAATATAATTAATAATTAATAAAAATGGTTAAAAATTCTGACATATAAATGATACATTTTATAAAAAACATTTGAATTCTGATTCTTTTGTTATTTATTAACTTATATTTTTTAGCCTTTGTTCATATTTATTATTTATTAAAACGGTACCAGTTTGAATATTAAACAATTTAATAATTGCTCGTGAATTTGATTAAAGTAGTTCAGTTGATCAAAAATATACATCTATAATTTATTATAGGTATTTATGAAAATATTAGACAATAGGCATAAATATAATATTTATATTAAACATGGTAAACTATAAAAAAAAATGGGTATCGTAAATAATATTGTATATCGGTAAAGTAACGTTAATTATATATTTTATAGCCATGAGAGATTTCGATTCTTGCTAATTTTTTAAAAATAATTTATTCAAGTAGTGTTATTTTTGGCTAACACACCGTCCGTTTACGCTCAGAATCGTTTTTCGTAAGTAAACACATCCATTACAATGACAAAGGTACTTACTCGACAAGTGACGACTATAATATACTGTACTGCTAAGTGCAGAGCGGTACCCACATAGAAAAGAGATTAAAGTGGGTACCCATTACCCACTTCCACTAGCAAAAACACTAACATTACCGTATATTATTATATAATATATAAATATCTAAGGTGAAGCGGTGAGTTGGAAAGCGCTCGTGGTATCAATCACAGAGTGCACGCCGGCGCCAAGGTTTTCAGATTATCTCAGACCCGCCGTAGATAATACTATCTTTTTTTATGGTACTATCTATAATGGCCATGATGCAGCGGCATGGTCATGTGGACCTAGGGAGCTGCAGTTGGGGCTAGAATAGTAGTAACTGAGATGTACAATACATTTATTAGGGCCTTTCTTACGATGTCCGGTTAAAGTTAACCGGCACTTAACCGGCCGAATTCTGCCGGTAATAAAATCTGTTATCAGTTGATTAGCGTTAACCGATACTTCACTGGACTTTGTAAGAACGGCCCTAACTTTTATAGTAGTCAGATTAGTAGAATTTATAAAATAATACGTTTCACTTTATTCACTTAAATAACTTATATAATAATAATAACTTATATAATATTATACTATGATACTATGATTATCATTTTATCACCTAATCATAATATACGGCTCGACCTAACTATTAACTTATTAGTATACAGAATAGATTTATAGATTAAATGTTAGTACAATAGTACCTACTATATACCTAACTAGTAACTAGTAATTTTTTGTAACTTCATTCTTCAGCAAGCTGTTGGTAAATATCAATTAGGTAATTATTATCGTACAAAAGTATAAATAATTTTGATCTTATTCTCAAAATACTTATACCAGAACTCATAAATAGAATTAAACCACTATTTGCTTATACCTACCTACATTTAATTCAGTTTTCTATAATTTTGAATTTTAATAGATTATAGGTAATTTTATAGCAAATAAAATGTCGAAGATTGTTGCTATTGGTTCATGTTGTACTGATATGTTCTTGTAAGTATCTATTATAGTTATACATGTATATTTTCAAATTATTTTGTAACTACCGCCTACCGCATAGTTATTAATTACTAGTAAATAATTTATCAAATAATTGTAATGTATGTAGATAACAATAATCTAATGGATATAATAATAGATCGGTTTAAAAAGTATTTTATGTAAGTATTTATTAATATTAGATCATTAATAAAGTTATAGTTATTAACTGTTATTTCTTTTGTGGAATGTAAAATGATAATTGATACAAATAGCAGTAATTACTATACTCTGTTCAGCAAGAGAAACCTCCAGTCCTGCGCATCCCCCCGTATCACTTGGTATCTAAACCAGTTCCTCTATGGCAGGGTGTTGCGTTGGAGAACCAGTTTTGGTCGGTGCGCGGAGCGTTCTCTTGCTGAACAGAGTATAAGTATCATGTTGGTGGCATATACAAGAGTAGGACGTGGAGTCCCCCCATTGGCTTTTTATTACCATAGTAAAAAGTTTTGAGAGGGTGGGGTACTTTCCAATTTTCCCCTCCCATTTAGCTGTCTTTTTCTTTTTTTGATTTTTTGCGGGGGGCCCCCTTTCAGAATCTGGATCATGTCTACGCCACTACATCATATACTATGTAGTAACCGGTAGTAACCTATCTGTATTAACTATAGTGTTTTAAAATATTTTTCATACGTACAATTTTAGAATCTCAACTTTATATGTAGTTTCTTGTAGCAAATTGGATCTAGTTGGTACTTTTAGGAGGTAAATATAGAAAATACTTAGAAGGTACTTATCAAAATAATCAGGGAAAAAAATGAGTGAACATTTTTTTGCTTGGTAAAAAGCTTGAAAATTTAGTATGAGGTTCCCCTTTAGTTATCATTGAAGCACTTCCAAAAAAAAAAATGATACACCTGCACAATTTTTTTTTTTTTAAATCATAAGTCCAAATTTGGACGAAGAATAACAATTTTAATTATTTTGATGCCAATTCAAAATCACACCAACCCTCAGGTTAAGAAGCTACTCTCCATCTCCATCCCTGGAAACCCCCCTAGAAGACTCAAGCGACAATAGCCTCAAGATCTTATAAATTAAACACATAAAAAAAAAAAAAATCCTAAATAATTAGTAAATTCACGCCTAAGTGCCTTCGCTGGTTGGTTCTTCCCTCAAGATACTCAAGCTACTAAGTATATTATAATTTTAACAAAAACATCATTTAATATGCTTATTGTACTTTTTTTTATGTACAGATTGTATAAACTCTAGATTAAAAATAAAAAAAAAAAATTATTTTGATGCAATTCAAAAATATTATTCTTGGAAACTTGAAAATTGTATGTATATTATTATATTTTATATACACTGGTGTTTTGAAAACATTTAGTTTTGAGCTATTGCCTATTTATATCACAAACCCATTCATACAACACTACGGTAAGGCGGTATTGATTCAATAATTATTAACAATAATCAATTTTTGATATTGACTCAAAAGTTAATAGCAATAATAAATCATATAAATATTTAGTACTATAGTAAATAATAATTAAACATTAATAATATAATAAATGTAATGTTTCTGGCAAAAACTAAATCAATCTACCATTATACTCTTAATAAAATAATTCACTTTAATATAAATATCAATTATTGATAATATTTTAATTAAATTTACTAATGGCACTATAAAAATAATTCAATAGGTATTAAAATGTTGTACCTATTTCACTTATTTTCACATAACATGATCTAAATTATATTCAAAACAACAAAATTAGCATACTATAAAAGAATAAAAGAATATCTAAATCACGGATTAAGATATATCTTAGTCCGTGATCTAAATATAATAACATTAGTTCATCACAACATAAAATGATTAACTATTTTTATTTTTATAAACATTTTATTTGTTCACAGTTATACATCAAAATTGCCTAATCCTGGACAGACAATACATGGAAAAAAATTTACTTTAGACTTTGGTGGTAAGGGAGCAAATCAATGTATTGCTGCACAGAAACTTGGAGCTGATACTGTATTTATTGGTTGTGTAAGATGTCATAATACATTAACACATCCTGCATTATATTATTTAATTTATTTAATTTCAATCGCAGTTTTTATATTTGTATGTTATAGGTTGGATCAGACATTTTTGGTAGAGATATTATAAGTAATTTTAAACGATGGGGAGTAGACACTCAATTTATATCAAAAAAATCAGTTGATACAGGAGTAGCACAGATAAATGTTACTGATAACGGTAAAAAAATTAAATGTTTATTACATGAACATTAAAATACTTTAATGTTCATGATAGTTATCTGATAATACAGTAAAACTTCCGTTAACGGTCACCTCTACATAATGGTCAATTTTTTTGGTTCCGTCGAGTGTTATCCTACCATTGTAGGACGGGCACCTCTAAATAGCGGTCATTATTTACAGTCCTTTCGGTGACCATTATATGGAAGTTCTACTATATAATAATTACTATCAATAAAATTCATTATAATTTATTTATATTTCAGGAGAAAATTATATCATTATAGTAGCTGGAGCTAACAGCACATTACAAAAAGAGGATGTGGATAAAGCATATGATTTATTACTCAAGGAGACTAGTGTTGTACTATTTCAATTTGAAACACCACTGGAAACAACAGAGTACATACTAAATAAGCTTTCTACTGCAAACAGTAAATGTAAATCATACTTAAGTACATATCAATATTTTATAATTTAGATATTACAACAAATAATCAGTTGTTGAAAATATGTTTAGTGAAAGTTTGTATGTTTTACAGCCCCTATTTGATCACAAAATTTAGCAGAACACATATTTGAAAATTGGGATATTTGATCATCTTATATATATACATATAATATACATTATATTTGTATTCATTTTTGGAAGGTCTTAAATATGCTTATTAGTTTGTAGGTACTATATTTATACTGTATTGGTAAAACAAGCCAACGATACGCGCTCTGGTGGCATAATCCTCAACTCGCATATTCGGAATGTATAGATATAATTTTATATTGGTTATTTTACTTTTTATTATAAATTAATTTTGTTATCGAAACTTTATACGCGTTTATAGCTAACTATACATTGTACAATGTATACTAATATTATCAAATACATTTAAATACACTTCACTTAAGACAAAATGTATGCGAAATATAAATATAATCTCCCGACTTGACATAGGGGGAAACCTAACCATCAGTATGCTAGGCGTCGACAGCGCTCCCAGTGTTAATTTGTTTTGCCAATATAAATGATTTCAAGTTCTTCCCAAATTAAATTTACATGTGTATTAGTAAGTTTTTGGTTCAGAAAATAATATTGAAATTAATAGTATAAAAACAAATAGTTTTAAATATATTTAAAAATAATGTTCACAAAATATCAAAATTAAATTTAAATAATAACATACATAATCATAGTCTAGTTATTGTAAGAATTAAAATATAAAATAGTATTATTAATAATAACCATACATAGTATTAATAGCACCACTTTATTACATAGCATAGTCGTATAAAGTATAGGCATCTGATGTCTTTTATTATTATTTTTAAAAATTTAAACTATTTATTAGGAAAATATTATGATAAATTATTATCTTTTAAATATATATTTTAACCCTAATCTGTACGATAAATGTAGAATATATTATCTATTGACTATTTTCATTTAACCCACCATTTTAATTACTTATACTTTGAATTACTTATACTTTATTTATATGATCAACATAATTTGTACTATGTAAATATATTATGCATTCTCATATTTTTAATTTTAATTTTTCAATTTATTTTACAATTCCAGTTTGCTGTAGTCTATACATTTTAAACTGTTGTAGTATTAACATAAAATATATAAATTAAGTTCTTATTTACTAATAATAACTAATAAATATTAGGACTTTGTTCAATTATAGAATTAATTTTAATATCAAAGAATTTAACTATTCTAATTATTTCTTTTAGGTTGTAAAATTGTAAATGGTGCTCCAGCTTATACAAATTCTTATCAGAATATACTTAAATTAGCTGATATATTTTGTGTTAACGAATCCGAGGCAGAAATTTTTACAAATTGTATAAAGAAAATTAATAGCATTGAATCAGCCAATGAGGTTTTATCATTACTTTTAAAACAAGGATGCAAAATTGTAATAATTACATTAGGATCTCTAGGTGCCGTATTTGCATCTAAAGATAAACGAGAACCCCAGTGGGTTAAAGTGCCAAAAGTAGAAAATCCTATTGATACCACTGTAAGTAATGCTAATAAAGTACAATTTTTTTAATTATTAAATTCTATTGTAACATTTTTTGTATTTTATTTCAGGGCGCTGGTGATGCGTTTTTGGGATCTCTGGCTTATTTTATTGTTCATACACCAAATTTGAGTTTATATGAACAAATTAGAAGAGCATGTATTATAGCTACTAGGACAGTTCAATTTCAAGGAACTCAGAAAAGTTATCCTTTAAAACATGATTTACCTGAAGAACTTTTTAATTAAAAATATATACATGAAATAAATATATAGTAGTACTTAATTATAATTTATATTTTATACATTTTTAAAATTATGTTATTTGTTATAACTTTTAAGTCTTAAATGATAATGTTATTTTATCAACGCATTATAAATTATCCCAATAAAATACATAATATTATTGTCAATATATGTCTATATTATTAGTTTAAAACAAAATTAAACCATAATATTACCTACTATGTGTAATACCTAATAGATAGTAAGACATTTTTACTCAGGGTACTGAAGTTGTAGGTATTGATAGCATATTATTTAAAGATACAATATTACTTTTTCATTCATTACCTGCCTACTGTTTTTCTCACTTTAAATCATTCTCATATTACATCATTAACTATTCAATTCTTGAACATCAATTTTAATCTCAATAATTTCATAAAAATATGAATATAACAAGTAATAATTCATTAGACGACTTTGTAAGTACAATACTACAATGTACATATAGATATACTTGTAGTCTATTAGTATTCTCGTTTCTGAATATAATATTAAGTGTTGACTTATCAAAATTGAAAATAATATATGTATAACACAATGGTTCTCAACCTTTGTGTATTGTGTGTTGGCAACCGAAGACATTTACCCATTTTAGATTCTGAGTGGAACGATGAATGTATTGATTTTACAATGATGTGTGTGTGTTTTTTTTAAATATATTTTTTTATTTTTGTGTCTGTCATTACGGTTTGGGGCAGTTAAACTGCTTCGATTTTCTTCAACTGTATCTTGTTTGATCGAAAAATGAATCTAGTTGATGCATTTGGGAAGTCATAATTTAAAATTCCCAATAGTTTTCAAAAATGCCAGAAAAAATAACATCAAAGTTAAGGAAAAGGGGAACTTTTACGCAAAAGTGGTTTTTGACAAAATTGAAATTGGTTTTTGGTGTAACTCTAAAACAAATGATCGTATATACATATAAATTTTCATTGGTTGTTTATATTTGCATTTTCTATACACGATAAATTTTAGAAATATTTTTATTTGTTTTGAACTGTTTAGAAACATTTTATGGTTTCCAATTTTATTAGTCTTTTCTTCTATGAATGTCAATAAAACTTTATTTGCTGAATAAAAAAGCTTGAACATTTAATTCAAGGCTCCTACTATATTGATACAATGACATTTTAAAAATATTAAAAATCCTTAGTCACAGTTTTTATTTATAAGCATTTAAAGTTCAAATATTGACAAAATACTGAAAAATCACGAAAATTAGCAAATTATTTTGAGTTGAGAATTCATGAAAAATTTTCTTTTTAAATCTAAGATTTGAAAATGTAATACAAGAATTCTCATAAGTTTGTCTACCTACCTTTATCAAAAAAAAAATATCAACAAGCAAATCAAATTAAATTTTTATGAGCGTTTGAAATTCATATTTTTAAAATATTGGATATTTACTCGATTTCTCATGTAGCGATTTTGTTATTTTATTGATATTGAAAAACTAATAACTGTAGATACATGAACATTTTACTGAATGTTTATATTAGTATTTTCTATACACGATAACATTTTGAAAATATCTTGACTCGATTTGGGCTGTTTGCGGACATGGTCAGTTTTTAGTTTTTTTTTTCATAAATATCAATAAAATTTTATTTGTTGGGTAAAAAAACGTGAAAATTTAATGCAAGACTCCTGATATATTGTTACAATAGCAGTTAAAAAATATTAAAAATACATATGCATAATTTTTTTTATAAGCATTTAAAGTTCAAATTTTGACAAAATTTATCAAATTTAAAATGTAATAATTATTTTGTAGTTAAAAATGTATAAAATGTTCAACTTTTATAGCTAAGGATTGAAAATTTAAAACAAAGCTCCACGTAAATAGGTTGTAAATAAATTACTTTATTCACATTAATATCATCAAATATACTTGGCAATATCATAGGCTGACTGACCGTTTTCGCCCAGAATCGTTTTTCTTATATAATTGTGATATATCATTGAATTAAAATTTTACAGCATCCATTATAATGACCCACTTGTAATCTACTGTACAGCAGAGCCAGAGCGACATCTACTTACTTATTTTTTTTTTCATCTGACCTTTTTGAAAATAATATTTATTTCAATGTAAGCATTTAAAGTTTGATTTTTGACAAAATCTATTAAATTTAAAATTTTTATATCTATTTTAAGATAAAAATGTATAAAATGTTCAACTTTTATAGCTAAGGATTGAAAATTTAAAACAAAGTTCCACGTAAATAGGTTATAATATATAGATTTCTTTATTCACAATAATATAATCAAATATAGGTACTTAGTAATATCATAGGCAGACCGTCTTCGTCATCCATTATAGTGACCTACTTGTAACCTACTGTACAGCAGAGCGACACCCACTTGCCCACTTTTTTTTTTGCCTTTTATGACTTTTACTTATAAATGCCTTTATTGTGTTTAATTTTCAAATAATTTGATAGTTTTGTTCACGATATTATACCTACATATTAACGGTACAAATCGATAAGATTTTCTGAAGTCTGTGCATTGTCGTCTGTCAATTTTTTTTTAATGGGTTTTATTATCGGTGATCGGTATTTATTGATTTTGTTCAATATAAGTATATCGAGTATATGGTATGGTCAGTAATTTAACGTTTATAAAAGTACCCATACTACATATCTATAGATTAAAATATATTCATAATGCGTAGATACTAGATTCATAATTGTTCGCTAGGCCGTCCCGATAACTTCCATGGACGTAGAAAGATCATTTTCTATGTACAAAAATATTTTTGGCCCAAACTGTCAAGATTTTACTGAAGGCAGTTTATTTAAGTACATGGTAGTTAATTTGTTTTAATACAAATTACTAGCTAGTTAAATATACAATAGGTATACAATAACTATTTAATGTTTTAGTAGGTACATTTTTTTTAAAATTGCTTGTTTATATAAATAAAATGCTATTTTTTGCCCTTTTTGACATTTTAAATGCTTTTTTTATTGAGTATATTCAATATTGCCTTTAAATCCGAACCCTATTGATGACTGGTGAATGATGATCATCGTTGTCAAGTATTTTATAATATAGTTATACGTGATTAAATATTATTTTTACATCATCCCAGAAAACTTCTAATAACTAATAATATCTATAGTCTTCTTACGTATTAAATGGACCGCCACGCTTCTTTTTTAATTATCGGTCTAACAAATCCGGTACTCAGGTTTTAATTCCATTTTTATAGTTTTGACATGTCTCCATATTTCGTACCTAACAAAAAACTCTGAATGATTGACGGTTTCATCACAGACTATAGTCTGTGGTTTTATGATGATAATCATTAATCTATATCTTTTAAGGTACTTTATATTATGCTCGCCATTGATCTGAATTTAGCTATAATTTTGTACAACTGTTAAAATATGTTATTCATCGTAATGACTCAAATGTACTTTCCCGCAATAAAATTAAATAAAATAATAATAACTGCGGTATGTATACTACAGTACTATATAATACGCATACAGTTATTTGGTAAGTATAGGTAGCATTTTACGGTATGTAGCAATGTAGCATACTATAATAGATGAGTACCATTTATTCTTACCTACTCATATTACTTATATTAATAACAAGTCCTAATATTAATTACATTTTATTATTTCATTACAAATCAACTTTTAAATTTTTGGTGACCCATTCAAAATTATATTCCTGACCTGAAATTGGGTCGCATGGTTGAGAAACGCTGGTATAGCATATTATTATGATTTATTAAATAACACATAACTAGCTGTGTAATCCGAATTCCCCCTGAAAAAATAAAAAAGATGTAATATAAAATATGTACCTACGTCGCTATATAAATGTAACTTCCTATCTCGGTTTTAGTGTTCAAGTGTACCTTAGTTCACTGGCAAATCGGCGTCGGTGTAAACCTAACTTTGTGAAATAATTCGACCAAAATGGGTGTCCGTCCATGTTGGATTGGATACAGCACTACTTTGTATGTATTCGAACACCAATTATCTTAGCTTTCCTAGTACCTATCTCATATTCTCATAGAACAATCTCTGACATTTTTGTCAAAATCGGTCAACCCGATCAAGTATATAAGGTTATATGGTATATAGTATGTATGGTTTTTGGCGTAACTCTAAAAAAAATTACCGTAGATACATGCAATTTATACCGAATGTGTAATGTGTATATTAGCATTTTCTATTCACCATAACATTTTCAAAATATTTTAACTTATTTTGAGCTGTTGCCTGTTAACGGAGATTTTCAGTTTCCATTTTTTTCAGTTTTTCATTCTATAAATATCAATAAAATTTGTTAGGTAAAAAGCTTGAAAATTTAATAGAAGGCTGAAAGGACGGATGAAAAATATGTTATTTTGTTGTAATTCATAAACGAATTTCTGTAGATACATGAAAATTTCACTGAATGTTTATATTTTAATTTTCTATACACCATAAAATGTTGACTCTTTTTGAGCTGTTAACGGAGATTGTCTCCGGACAGCATTTTGTTATGATAATATTATTATAGTATTATAAAAACGTTATACTAATATTATTCGTTATTACAATGTTATAATAATTATTGTTAATCATAAAATTGCTGTCTGGGTCAGTTTTTTTGTTTTATTTTTCTATAATTGTCAATAAAATTTTTTTTGTTTGGTAAAAATGCGTGAAAATTTAATACAAGGCCTGATATATTGTTCCAACAGCAGTTAAAAAATATTAAAAATACATACGCACAATTTTTTCTATAAGTATTTAAAGTTCGAATTTTGACAAAATTTATCAAATTTAAAATTTAGTAATTATTTTGTAGTTGAAAATGTATAAAATGTTCAACTTTTATATCTTAAGGATTAAAAATTTAAAACAAAGCTCCACGTAAATATGTTGTATATAAATTACTTTATTCACAATAACATCATTGTATATACAACATACTTAGTAATATTATATATGCTGACTGAGCGTCTTCGCTCAGAATCGTTTATCTTATACAATGATATTACCTATATCATTGAATTCAAATTTAACACCATCCATTATAGTGACCCACTTGTAACCTACTGTACAGCAGAGTGACACCCACTTAACCACCTTTTTCTAATTGTACAGTGGTTTTTCCTATTTGAATGTACTTTAAGGATTCATTCATTTGTATAATCTATCTTTAATTTTACCAACTATTTAAAAAATATATAAAATAAAGTAAAATATTAAATATTAAAATGTTTCTTCAAAAATATGTTTACAGTCCTAATCTCATCAGTTTATTAAAAGTAGCAATCAAACTATTAGAACTAATAGAAGTGTACAAAATGACAAAATTACTTAATTAATCCTGGCGGTTCTCAGAAATATCAATGCAAATAATATACAGTTCATAAATCATAATAGGAACATTTTTGTAAATAACTTTTTACAAATAACTTTAATTTTAATAAAATAACTAAACTAAGTTACAATTATTTATAAAAAGAAATAACTAAGTTATTTTCTACATTCTATTTTTATTTTAACTAGTTCAGTTAAAAGTTATCAAAAAAGTAACTTTTAATTTAACTTTTAACTTTTTAACTAGTTACTGCTCAGTTTTGGTTATAACTCATATAGGTACCTTAATATAATAGTATTATACGGGTTAATTCATAATTGCATAAGTTATAAATTATAATAGTTTAAGGTCTATGATATAACTAAGTATTATTTAGTAAGAAATACTAAGTATTATTACTCATGAATTTAAAAAAAAAAATCATTTTTAAACCATTAGAACAAAAAGATTTATTGTTTATTGTTGTTTTTTGTCATGAACTAAACCATCGACCTATTACATTTTGTATTATCTTATAATTATAATTATAATATAAATAGACTATAATGGCTATCATTTTAATTATAGCCGAATCATAGACCTATAAATAGGTATATGAATATGGACTATGACTTATGAGCCGATAAAATAGTGATAATAGAACTTCCAAGGTGTACTGGCGCTACTCTTGCGTTCTTCTAAAACCGTGAACTTGATAGTCAGTATTCGTGGTTTAAAATTGATCTAAGGGGGGAAAGTGGGCAGGCCGGGGGCTATATCATTCTCAAGGATTTTTATCTTTTTAGTCCTAGTTTCGGTTGAGTAAAAATATGTCAATGCCCAATGGTTATAAATTATAATATTTATAAATGGTAAATATTAAGTAATATAAATATTATATTATTGAATGTCACTGGAAAAAAATTGTCTTGAAATAAAAATGAAAATAAAAAATTTTGAAAATGGTATGTGGATTACCACTGCGGTACCCGAAATGGTAACGTCATTTTTGAACCGTCGTTTGGCGACCAAAGAGTTTCGTAGAGAAATACCGAACCTCTTTGGTCACCGCGAACACGTTTTACATAACAAGCAATGATTTGGTGCCGTGGGTTCTCATTGCTCAACGCTCGACGGCAGTCGGCAGGACAGGAACCCCCCACCTTCGGGCCACCCCCACTAACATCCGTCCCGATAGTTTCACCGAGCCTGTGCGTCACATACACACCGACGTCCGCACTTCGTAACCGCCTCGTTCATTTTCATCTCACACGGCGTCGGCGGTGTATTGCCATAGCCGTTCGAACGGGAAAACTCGGTAAGAACGCGTCCTCACGAGTTCGTATCGTTTTGCGGAAGCAGACGGCGCTGTCCAACCAGGGAGTCTACCATTCGTCAACCGTTCCGTACACTACACGTCGTCCGCACAACCGGAGCCAACAATCATGTCGAGTGAGTATCTCTTGTTCTTCTCCGTGTCTCCGGTCATTTTTATCATCTCGTCCTTTGCCTGTTGACGGCGATTGACTACACAAGATGTCCGTCAGTCGCCCGCACGTCCACCACACGACGACGGGTTTTTCGTTCCGAAAGGCGGTGGCGGCGGCGGCATTGACGGCGCTTCACGGTCGTCGCGCGTTTAAGGTCTGAGCCTCGTGCTGCGGCCGTGACCACGTTTTGTCCGGGAACCGTCACCAGACCGGCCGCCGCTCGGCCACGGGGGGTTCCGTCGTCCTCGTGTGTGATAGCTAAAATATTATTTCAACTATTCGTCGTCGACCGTGTCTTGACGATTGAAATCGTCCCGTTCACGTGTTTTACACGCATCGTACGATATTTTTTTTTATCACGTCCGATGATAACGGGTCAATGGCTTCCGCGCGAGCGGCGATCCGGGAATTTCGCGCCCGCCCGACACGTCTGGTGCGTTTCGCGTCTCTTCTGCGCCGGTCAACAAGGGAGTGCCCCCCCCCCCCTCCAGGGCGCCCCTGTTACAGTCGTGACCAGTGGCCGCCGGTCAATGTCGCGCGCGCGCGACGTAAATAGTAAATTGATATTGTAGGTATATTATCGCAATGCGGTGACGGAATATGTCGTCGTGGTGGGGGCCCAGCGACCGTTACCAGTAGCTCTCGATCCCCTTACCCCGCCCCTTCTCTCGTACGTCTGTCTAGGCGGTCTTTTTTTTTTGTTGTCTGTCAATACCTTTTTTTTGTCATTATTCTCTATTGTGTGGTACTCTGTTTTGTCTCTGAAGTCAGAACGATACTTCCTAGTTACAACGGTGTAGGACCAGTCGATTTATCTGTTTTTTTTTAAAGATTTATTACAGGTGTTCACTGGTTTGTTTCCCACATATAGGAATGCTTCGACCATTTGTTGTACTCTGTTCGGTCCTGTCATTTAATTTTAACTTTGGCCATTTTTTTGTCGTTATTTTAAATTAATAAATTGGTCTTGTATAGGATATTTTGTTTGTATGTTATACAAATCGAATAATCCATAATCCTAGTTTACATAGGATCAGCACTCGATTGAGACAGTAAACTCGACGAACCTTAACACAAAGTACAATCTTTGGTCAGTGCATGGACAAGCGGATAAAAACAGCTATTATTTGCTGGTCGGAGTGGCTACCTCCATCATTATACTCTTTCTGATATACTGTGTGAACCCAAGCTGTCAGCTGAGTGTCGAGTACTTGATAATACATCATATTATTTTGGTGAAGGCAGATGCCAGACACTCGTTCCAGTGAATGTAATGCTAGTATATACTCTTCTCTATCAATATTGGTGATTGACTGATCAGTCAAAAACTAGTTCTGTGATTCAGTGCTTGTCCTGTAAACCTAAGGCCTAAGAATAAATATGTCTAACTTAGACATGAGTTTTTTCACCTTTTCTTAATTTTTTATATATTTTGACCTACTTAGACATTTATTATCCTAAAATCTTTGTTTTCTTGACATACCTACCTATATCAGATGTCCATTTCCTTGAATTCTATAGTATCTATGCTTCGGATAATTAATTAAAATTTTTAAATATTTAGGTACTTAAGAGTCATGTTACATGATCCTTACATTAGTAAAGTGTTTAACATGTAAACCATAATACTTATTTATCTGCTAACTCATTTATAAAAAAGTCAGTCATGAAATTATTGAATAGTAAATATTTAATAATATTATGGATGATTGTTAATGAATTCCTAGTACATTTGTTATTTGTTTTGTTATCTAGTATTTGACAATTACTATTCGTTAGTGACCAATTTGTTATTTAAAATCTATTACCTACCTATTTTATTATTGACATTAGACATGGCTTCATAACTGTAAGGGGTTTAGTTGTCACTCTGGCTTTTTCACGATCCTGGACCATTTCCCTCCTAGTTTGTAGCTTCCGGTCTGTCTTTTCGTATGCCATCCATCTATCAATTCTTTGGTATCCTCCCCTCTGGTTGCTATTCAATAGTTGCTCTTTTGTCATTTATCTTATCTCTGTGTTCTTTTTTCTTTGCTACCAGTTCAACAGTATCATATATGGATCTGCATATTTTTCTTAGCACTTTGTTCTCAAAGGTCCTTAGTTTTTGTTTATCTCGTGCTGTTGTGGGCAATACTTCGCATCCGTAAATAATTATACTGTACTAATGGGTGCACCTATATACCTCTAGATAAGAGTTTTGATTTCAATTTTAAAGTATTTAAGTAGTGCAAAGTATGCCCTTTAATCTTTATTAATGTCATTACCTATTTCAACCCTTCAATCGTTATTCCCGGAAATTGTTGCACCTAGATATTTAAAATGCTGTGTATTCTCATAAATGTAGGTAATTAGTTTTATCACTAGTCCGATTTTTTTCTGGTCTGTAAGCGTCGTGGTATGTAAGTAATAATCTTCTCCAAGTATATTCAGAACGTCTGCAAATCATAGTTTTCACCAATATTGACCTCTCAATTATTTTATTATACACTACATATCATTTTTCCCTAGTGCCATGTTGAATAGTAGGTAGTAATGAGAGTGCATCGCACTGTTCATGGCATTCATAGCTTTGAATTCTGATAAACCATTGTCCACCCTCACTTTATAACGTGATCCATTCATTACATTCTTGCATTTACCTATGTATAACCTACATTTACAATAAAACCATAGTAGTATTTATAACTTAGGTATTATAACTAGGGCTTGCAACTCTCATGCTTTTAATATTTTAGTTGATTTTATATAATATTATTGTTTAAGGATTAAACATTAAGAGGGAGCTACGTATTTGTTCTATCTGTTTTACAAGTGTGTCATATAGCCAATTTATACTCAGCCGATCATGTATAACTCCGTAAGTTTAAAAATTATAGTGAATCAATCTATTACAAAATTTCATTGTAAGAATGTTATCTGTGTTTGTATGTGGATTTTTTATGATAGTAATATATTTTAGTAAGTTTTGCGTATATCATATAACGTGAATTAAAAATAATCATAACTTACTTATAAACTGAATTATTATAAAAAACCCACATACAAACGCAGATAATGTTCTTACCATCAAGTTTCATAATAGGTCGATTCACTCTAATTTTTAAACTAACTGAGTTAAGCAGATGTCTGATCTGCAGATGCATGCTGAGCGTACATTTGCTATGTTACGCACTTGTAAGACCAAAACTTCAAATATCTATGTAGCATCCTCTTAAAAAAAAACATCTTCCTAAAAGCACCATATTGTACTTTTATTGTCATTTTGGCCGTCAAATGGAAGAAAATTAAATTTTACTTTCTTTAGTGAGGGATCAGTTCATTTTGATTAATCCATCAATCCGGAATGTTACATCCATTTCATTATTTTTCTAACCAGAACAAGATAGATGGTTTATTTATTTAGACATTTGAAACTTCTTGATCTATAATAAGTTATTAATAGTACCATCTTCCTAAAAGCACCAAATTGTTCTACAATTGTCATTTTGGCCGTCAAATGGAAGTAAATTAAATTTTACTTTCTTTAGTGAGGGATCAGTCCATTTTGATTAATCCATCAATCCGGAATGTTACATCCATTTCATTATTTTTCTAACTAGAACAAGCTGAATAGTTTATTTATTTAGAAATTTAAAACTTCTTGATCTATAGTATAAGTTATTAATAACACCATCTTCCTAAAAGCACCAAATTGTTCTACAATTGTCATTTTGGCCGTCAAATGGAAGTAAATTAAATTTTACTTTCTTTAGTGAGGGATCAGTCCATTTTGATTAATCCATCAATCCGGAATGTTACATTTCTTCAATTATTTCAATATAGGTACTCAGGGTTTATGATTTATTTTGGAATTAAAAACTACTTGATTTAAGTTATTAATAGGTACTTAATTAGCATCTTCCTAAAAGCACCAAATTGCACTTGTATTGTCATTTTGGCCGTCAAATGGAAGTAAATTAAAATATGACTTTCTTTAGTGAGGGACTAATATTTTTTGATAAGTCCATCAATCCGGAATGTTACATTTATATTTTGGTTGTCTATTAATTGTGATTTTTTATTTTATGCCATTATAATATTAAATTGTAATGATTGTTATAAATAATATTCTCTATCATTATTATCAAGAAATTATTAATACCTAGTATAAATCATAAAACTGCATACATTATAATTTAGTTAAATGTACTTAGCTATTAATTATAATTATTTTTATCGAAATTTTATTGCAGACAAAAAGAATAAAAAGCAGAAGTGGATATCAATAGAAACAGAAGTTATTTCAATTGCTAGTGGAACATGCTGGGCAGATGAAGCAGAAAAAGAACATAATGGAAAACATGGTACAGCTCTTTCTTCATTGTACAGTTTAAGATTTGTTAATACATAATTGTTTCAAAACATGCCTTATGATGAAAGTTTAAGAGCTTATCTTCATTTATTTGGTTGTTTAAGCTTCTTAATGAGAGTAACATCAGTCAACAAGAATCTTGCTTCAGGGGTTCACACACTGAGTACTTTGTTACTTTATAACCCCGGGAAGGTCTGAGGCAAAATCGCTTACCCTCCAGCCGGGGGCCTTCTTAAAAAAGTTGGGCAGGAGAACCAGAAATTGGTCCAGTTCTAGGATTTTTGGGTCTGAGATGCCTCTGGTTGAGACTATAATCTTAGTTACTGTTGGAACCTCCTGTGATTCGCATTTTTAGTTCAATTTGCAAGGTTCTAGCTTATGCTAGTGTAACTCAATTCAGACTAATCTCTTGTTGACTGTCTATCTCTAAATCTGAGGGCTTTTTATGTATGACTTATAGCATTTTATTATACTTGGTGAAACTTTTGAATAATTTCCCTTGAGTGTTTCAGTTATTGTGACTATTCATAAATAACATTGTTTAATTTTACTAAGAAATATTAATAATATTTAATTGAAAGAGATAAAAATGCTTTTTTTGTTAACAAATTTGTTTAGATTAATTTTAACATTTGTGTAAATAAAATCATATTTGAAATAATATTTTTTTAGGATTTGCTGGCTTTGGATTTGAACCTAAGCCATTAAACCTTCCCAAGGCCCCAAGAGCAGCATGTGAATCTATTATAGATGAAAGCACTGTGCCTCAAGAAGGTCCATTCTTGGTTCATATGTCAAATTTGCAGTTTGAAATAGATGAAGATGATATCACAAATTATTTTAAAGGACTCAAGGTATATAATAATTAAATTCCTACCATAACATAAATATTTTATATTTCTGGTAAAACGATTATTATCTGGTAAATCTATGATCTCATCCTGATTCTCAATTCAAAATGAGATGACTACCAGGCAGTTAACTTGTACGCTATGGAAAGTGGCTTTGTTAGGGTTCTTTGGGAAGCGGTTGATGTCATCTGAGTGTAGTGTTCTCCTATTCAATTGAAAAGAACAACATTTGTACCGTTTAACAGCTTTAGTAATCATAAATTGTTAAGTTTAGTTCCTAAATCTAAAAAGTTAACACGTTGAACGCTGACGTCAATTTGGCATGCGCACGCCACTGGCCGACATGTTTTTACCTGTGGGCGACCGTCTCCAATTGTAAAATCAGTAGATTTACAGAATTGTCAATACGATTATGAATGTCCGATAGAAATTTCAAATGTGTTCAGTTATAGCCACCAAAAAAAACTCAGTACAAAATATAGGTTACTTTGTTCAACGTGTTAAGAAATGTTTTTATTACATGATTCGATTATTTTTTGCTTGTACTCTGTGCCACGAGAAACAATTACATTGTTCCCACCAAAACGTGTGATGCCGTGCATTTCCCCACTCAACGACAAAGGCTCATTAATGTTTGGTACGTTGGGCAACACTCGACTCTAAAATTTTAACCTACACTGTCAAGCCACAAAATTGGATAGTAATTGTGCCTCAGGCTGCTGGTCGCTGCTGTCAGTCTGCATGCACATAATGGTCATGTTCTTTCCTGACACATAGTATAATGAATTGCACAGAGTTGATGATCTTATTGCTATCAATAAATATTTGCAGAAACTGTGCTATATTAAATTTTAATTTAGACACCATCTTTTTACTGCTATTGAATGCTATAAATGGCTGCTAAGTAAAATACAGTTCCTACAATCAATATTTTTATAAAATAATCTACTGTTTTATATTTTATGCTGAACCTTCATTAAAAAAAACATGCATAGAGTTGATAATCTTATTGCTATCGATAAGTATTTTGCAGAAACTATGCTAAATCAAATTTTCTTTAGACACTATTTTACTGTTAATGAATGCTTAAAATGGTCGCAAAGTAAAAGACAGCTGCTCCTAGAATAATTATTAATTTTTAATAAGCTACTGTTATAAGGTATATTGATTTATATGTGATTTATATATGGGTTTATGGATTTTAAATAAAGCTGTATTAATTTAAAAAAAAAAATGCATTGAGTTGATAATCTTATTGCCGTCAATAAGAATTTTGCAGAAACTATGCTAGATCAAATTTTCTTTAGACACTATTTTACTGTTAATAAATACTTAAAATGGTCGCAAAGTAAAAGACAAGTATTAATATTTGAATGTAGAATATGCTACTTAAAATCTTTCTAAAGTAAACTTATAACACTTTCTATGATTCTATATGACTTATTTTGAGTCTATTTTAAATTTTTTGAATATTCAACTAAGTTAGATATGATAAATAATTTATGTAGGTGGTTAAATATTAATAGATGTACTTTTTCGTTAATCTTGTCCTGTCCTGTTTGAAAATTGAACTTACCAATAATTAATTTTGATAATTTTTAAATTTAGATTAAAAGTTTGTTAACAAACTTAATACCCTTGTCTCATGATAATGCTACTAATGCATATTATGGTTAACTAAACATTCAAATGCTTATCAATTTTTAATTATTGGCCTTAAATACATCAAATGTTTATAATAAATCTAGAAAATAAGCTCAAATCATTTAAATCATTTTTAGATTCTGAGAGGAGTGATTTTACAATGATAATATATATAGTATTGTCAATAAAAAAAATATTTGATAATATAATGGTTTAATAATTATTATAATTTATAATGTAATGTATAATAAAGCCGTAATTTAGTAATTATAGTAACATAAATAAATATCTTTAGAAATAGAGACTGACCCTGTGACCTCAATCACAAGATACACTAAAACCTACGGATAGCATAATGTGTTCCCCTAGTTTTTTTTTTTAATTTTTAAGTAGGAATTTGCTGAAATAATTTAAATAATCTTAAAATACAAGTTATACTTTTCCCGATTATTAAGATATTGGGTAACATCAATTACTTACTCTTTTATAATGTATGCTCAACTTAATCATGATGAATCTAAGGCGAATATTAGCATGTGGAGTTCCTTTCACATGTTTGTGTTAGTTGAACCAATGTTATGTATATAATTCAAAAATTCTGATGCTTATTTAATGAAATGATTTTAGAACACAACAAACGTTGTTCTTAAGGTAATTTGCATTAGGGTCTTATGTCAAAAAGTACTACGATTTCTGAGAAAAGCATTGTTATTAAAGTTAACACATTATAACATACTTTTCTACAAAACCAAGAAGAAATGCCCATCTTGAAAAACTTCCTTCCAGTTTATTAACAAGTCTCGTGTGGCACCTATCACTTATTTGTCTGATTGTTATTGGAAAATATGAATATATCTATTTTAATTTATCAAAGGGTGACAATTCAAGATTATATGGAGGATGTTCCCTCATTATTTTGAATTTCTAAAGAATTCCTTTATTTATTTTTTCTAAAAATAGTTGTATTTTCATGGAGAAGCATATTAAATTACTTTTTTTGGTTTCACTGGTCATCAATCTTTAATTGTCATTCTTAATTTTTTAATGGTTTCACAGTAGGCACCTGAGTTGATTGTTGTTTAACTTCTAGGCATATTCTGGATCAACAACATCTTGATAATCAAAGAAAATTGTCAACATCAGTTTTCCAGCAGATACAACAACTAAAGCTTTTTTTTCTGTCAGGGGAAGTTGTGAATTTCCACTATCCAAACTTTTTACTACTGTAAGCTTCACATACTCTTGTCCATTAATTTGTACTGGCTTATACTTTGTTTAACCATTCAAATCTAATTACTGCGTTAACTTCAATCTTGAACAAGAAAATAACAGTAGCCATGATCGTCAACCGATAACTGACCTGCTTCACAACTAACATTCAGCAATCAATAATTTGAGAAGATGATGCAGTAAGTGTTGCCAAAAAATTGACTTGGAAAAAATTATGGTAGAATGCAACTTACTTTTGGAACGACCCTCGTATTTATTTTTTTACTTATTTATTTATTTTATAAATCCTTTTAGTCTATGCTTAAAGACTACTTAAATATTTTTTTCAAGTAACTAACCAAGAACGATTACAAAATAACCTGGATGTTTTAAATAAAACTTAGTCACCTTCAAAGCAATCTGAGTAGCATTATTATACTGATGTCATCTTCTTCCACTTAAAAACGCTTCTGATTGGCACTAAGATTTTGTTTGATGTCATAAATCTTAGGGGTGTGAGAGAGTTTTGGAATTATTGGATGAATGAGCATTAATTATTATGATACAGTATTAAAGAATTACTTTTAACTTCTGACCTTAATTGGTTCATATCTCTTGACAAGAAATCTAAGATTCTTCTTTTACTTCTCTAATAGATGTTTGATGGTAGTTATTCCAAACATGATTTCGTTTGTTATAGAGGTTGTGGGTCTGCCAGATTGTTCATTGGTTTAAACAGATATTTGTTTTTTCCTTAAAATACTTAGACCTCTACATAGTCTGTGCCAAAGTGTCATCTGTCTCTAAATGCTTTCTGTTATAAGTTTCACTAGTATGTTCCTTAGTTTATAATCTTTATTGAACACACATACAGATTATCTAGATAATCTTAGATTATGTCTGTAATAATATATTCACTGTATAATCACCAAATGTAGTAAACATTTGGTGTTTATGTCAAAACGCTGTTAAGTTTAAATAAACATTGTTGTTAAGTGGTGAGTTACTATAAAGATCATAAAGTTACTCTATCTCATAATATTATTATGATTTTGCTATCTTTATGGATACAACAAATAATACAGTTAGAATATGTTTTTATATAGTATATAGTATATGAATACTTGTGTGTGTACAACTATAAATAATTTGTTTTTTACTACATTAAACTATAAAAAAATGGCTTCTATGTTTTTAAATAGATAAACAACATAAAATTACCACGCAATGACAATGGTCGTAATAAAGGATTTGGATATGTGGAGTTTGAAGAGCGAAAAGAACTTATTACTGCACTTGGAATGGAAAATTTGGTAAGCTTAAAAATATGTTATCTTTAATGTATATTTATATTGATCATTTAAATCAAAAATATCTTCTAAAAAAGCACCAATATAGAATATTAAATTATTATATCGGTCGTCAACGGAAGTATAGCAATTATACATTCTTTGTGGAAAATTGATTTGAATTGTCAATTTTTCAATCCAGGATGTTACATTTTATTTTAATTAGTAGATTTATCTATTTGTATTTCAAGTAGGTTTAATAAAATATTTACTTTATCTAGATTCGTGGACGTCGTGTACGAGTTGAACTTGCCAGTGGAATGCAAGATTCTAGAAATGCTTTTCAAAGAGGCAGTCGCATGGGTATGGATTTTCCTGGTGGTGATGAACCTGGTGATTGGCGATCGACTAACCGAACCTCAACTACAACTGACGACAGAGGAGGTAATTATACCTATTAGTAGAATTTGTAAGTTAAATAACAATGAACTATTTTTATTGTCCTAACATTACTATCACATTTCACTTATATCATAGGTGATTCATTTTTAATTAAAAATATTTAATCTACTATAAGCACTATTGGGTAACGGTGTTGTTAGTAATTGACCATAATTTTTGCGATCAACAAGAGTTAACCAGTGTCTTAAACAATCTTCCAAGTTTAGCGGTTAAAAAACAAATTTTAGATCATACAAATTATGGTCATGACACCATTTCCATACTATTCTTATGAAATTATAACTAAATAGTACATTTTTTTCTTCTCATACTTAAGATTTTTATTTGTATATGTACATGCACATTTTATATATTTTGATCTACATAACTTCTGAGCCCTAATTTATTCCTTACCACAATAATATAATAAGTTATATTATTTTATAGGATTTACTAGGCGACGAGATGGTGGTGCTTTTGATAAAGACCATGATAGTGAACGAGATAATGGTCCTTGGAGAAGTGCCAGGTGTAATGTTGATGATGATGTGGCACGTAAACCTTTTAGTGGTCGTTTTGATGATTCTGAAAGTGGAAGAAGACCTTTTAGTGACAGGCGAAGTGATGACTCCGAGGGCGGAAGAAGACCTTTTGGTGATCGTCGAGGAGATGATTCTGATGGTGGTAGAAGACCATTTGGTGATCGTCGAGGTGATGACTCTGAGAGCGGTAGAAGACCATTTGGTGATCGTCGAGGAGATGACTCTGATAGTGGTAGAAGACCATTTGGTGATCGTCGTTATGATGATTCTGACAGCGGAAGAAGACCTTTCGGTGAGCGCCGTGATGATGTTGAGGGTGGGCGAAAACCATTTGGTGAATCCAGAAGAGGATTTGGTTTCAATAAACGTGATGATGAATTACCCGAAATTGGTAATTATTAATTATTTTTCAAATGATTTCCACATTTATGAAATTTTCATAAATGAGGTTTGAATTCATTTTTACCTCACCATAATTAAATGTTTTAAACTTTTTTATTTCAAAATATAAAATGAGATACTATCAAATTAAAAATTGTGATTATTCATCGATCTTATGGTTAGGTTAAGCTGTAACTAATATTTAATATTTATTTATTAGCTGGAGATATTACTTCAGCGCCTCAAGAACGTCCAAAGCTCATACTTAAACCAAAGACTGTTGATCCTGATGCACCTAAGACTGAAGCGCCTAGCTATGTAGCTGCACCATCTATATTTGGTGGAGCTAAACCTGTAGACACAGCAGCTAAAGAAAGAGAAATTGAAGAGAAACTTTTAGCCAAAAATGAATCCAAATCTCAATCAGAATTATCTAAACCTCAATCAGAACTATCTGGTGCTTCTTCGGAAACCAGTTTAAATGAGACTTCTGATAATAAGTAAGTTTTTATCTCTTATATTATAAATGAACTCATTTTATATATTTTTTACATCCACCACATAATAGTATGTTTCCATAGACACCAACAATTAAAAAAATATTTTTTATAGTTAATGGAAAAAAGTTTTGTTTAATAATATATTTTTAAACATATTAAAAGCTGCTAGGGTGTAGACCAAGTTGGGTCTTGACTATCCCAGGCAATTGTTGCAGCAGGGGATTGCTGCCTAGGTTTTTTATTCAATTATTAATGGTATAAGTGTTCCTGATATTATTTTTTAAATACTATTTCAGCTCTTGTAAGATTATATTTGATATTTTATTTATTAATGTATTTTATATGAATTTTATTTAAAAAACTAAACGATTATGCTCCAATGCATGGTATGAATTGAGGATAAAAACATTAGAGTTACAATAATTAATGTTTTTAAATTGCTAAAGAAGGCAAGTCGACTTGAATCATTTTTAAAGATCTCAACTAAAAATTGGCTGATTTTTGATAGACCAAAAATAGTACTTTATTTATTATTTGGAATGAGCATTCAGCCAAAATTAAATGAGCAATCATAGTACCAGCTAAATTAGTTCTATTTAGTTGACCTCCAATTTGCTCAATAAATTCAAAAAAATTCATTAAAGAATTAAGTATTGAAGTTTTTAACACCAACATTTTATACTGTATTACCTATACTATTATGAACTATTCAATTTGTTCTATCCAAAATTCTGTTACAAAAACTCACAACTAACTTAACTTTATATAATAATATATAACTAGGCAAATGAATACCTATATTATTTTGTGACATGATTTTCTGGAAAATTGTTGTCAGAAATAATTATAATATGATGGGAACAAATATCTGTAAAATGTGTAGGTAAATTAAATTCATGAAAGTGTATTTCATTTTAAAGGAAAATAATTCTAGGAACTGAAAGTTGAACAAGGCTGATTTTTGATAGACCAGAAATATAGTTTTTATTACCTGGATTGAGCATTTAGCCAAAATTAAAAGAGCAATCATAGTACTAGCTAAATTTAATTCTATTTAGTTGACCTCCAATTTGCACGATAAATTAAAAAAAGGACAATTCACTTGTTTTAAATGTTCTTAATTCTAAAGTTTCAACTGACGGATATAATGTATTAAAAATAATTTAAGTGGAGTTATTAGGAAATCAGCTGTGGAATAATTTAGATTTTAATTTAATCTTGGGTGAACCTATTAAACTAGACCTATCATAATCGTCTTATTTTATAAGGTGTCAAGAAGAAACAGAAGTCAAGCCACCACCTCAGCCTAAATCAGTTGAAACATGGAGGCGCAGGAGCCCACGTCGACAAAGTGATGATGATCGTGTACCTCGGCGAAGAATTTCTCCTGAACGTAACCCTAGATATGAAGAAGCTCCACTTCCACGAGAAAATGCTTGGGAAAAACATTCTCTAATTAAAGAATCCTTGTCTTCTGAAGAAAATGTGTGCAATGGAACCCCGTCAATGTACTTAAAACATTTATATTAACATTCATATATAACAATATTAATATGCTTTAAACGGTTTTCATTTATAGAGTGGAAGATGAAAAACCGAGACCAAACGTTTACATTCCACCTAATCTTCGTAAAAAAACTCCTTTAGGTGAAGAAACTGTAGTCATAGGTACAGAAGAATCTGAACCTATTAGAGAAGAAACTGTCCCTGATTTAGATAAAAATATTCCCGATAGAGCAGCAGATGGGTCAGAAATTATTGAACCCATAGTTGTAGAAGCGCCAATTGATGTTAGAACTGACCCTGATGGGCAATCTAGTGAACCTGATGTAGTGAAAGATCAACCAGTTACCGAAGAAGATACAAATGATTCTGGATTTATTGAATGTGGAAAAAATAGTTCTGATAAATGTAATTATTTATTATTTAAATGTTACTACAAAACAAATAAACTAAAATAAAATATTAACAACATTTTAGATAAATCAAAAAAGAAGCCTAAAGTCATAAAAAAATTACCAGAAATAGAAATTAAAAAGAAGTAAGTTAAACAATTTAAATATAATAAATTTATAACTAATTATTTATATAATTTATAGAGATCCTATTATAACCAAGGAGCTAAAGAAATCTGTAAGTATTATTCTATTAGTACTTAAAATTAAAATCATATAACACAATTTTTGAGCAAAGGAATGAATTAATATTTTTTATGTAGAATGGTAAGGTGTAAGGTACAGCAATATCAATCAATTGGTACTTCTATAATATAATTTCCTAAGTTTCCTAATTCAACTTAATTTGAGTGGATGTTAAAAAAATGTTAATAATGTGTTATTTTAACCACTCAACAACAATTGTTTTTAAACACAATTATTTATTATTACTTCCAAGTTTGATATCACTAAATTTTAAAATACCCCCTTAGTAAAACTCCTAACTTAAATATATAAATTTTTATTAATAATAAATTATTAAGCTATTTAGTTACAATTTTAAGAAGACCCATATTTTTTGTACTTTTGATCTTAAATTATATATTTAAAAAAAAATACTTTTTATTGCTCCATTAGTATGTGGCTTATTTATGGATAAAGGGTTAAATGGTTAACACTATACTAGGCTTCTTCAACGATATCAATATTTCGATTCAATATTGATACCGCAAACTTTTTTTTCTGAAATTTAGATTTTGATAATCATAATTCATAATATATATCGATAATCAAAATTAATTTTAAATTTTATTTTTGTACAATATATTATATATTAAAAACAAATTCTACGGTCCGATAAAAATCGGTTCATCTGTGCTTACTAGTCATTGAAATAAGTTTCATTATGGCAGGGTTAGGAGGTAGCTTAGGGATGTGCAGAATTGGCATGTTCTCTCTGACAAGATCTCATCTGATTATAGTTACTTATTTACTATACAATATTCCATGACCTGCAATTTTCATTATTATAAATATACTTTATTTTGTTTTAGACTAGTAATAAATTTGCTGCACTTCTTGATGATGGTTCCAATGAATAGAAAATACAATTAATGTTTTATAATATTTTTTAATTGTTTTTCATTAAATTGTTATACTACTTATATTTAAGGATATATATATATATATACACACACATAGAGAAAGATAGAGCTCTTATAATATGTAAGACTCAAGACAGCCAACTTCTATCTTTCTTTATAATCTCATTATTATGTTATATTCATTACATTAATGTCTGAAAAAAACGTTTATTAGTAAATGAAATTTTATCTTATGTTACACATTTTAAGTTACAGTGAACGTGACTTGACGTCTGTTGTTACACTACATCCATACAAATTTAAATTAATACAAATTAAGGCATTCATCTTAATTTAACTATTGAATCATTTTTTTAAAAAAAAGTTTTGTGGCTTGCACAATTATATGCCACAGTAAAAATACGTTTTTTTTGTGATTTAAATTTATTTATTTTGCAATTTGTCGTCTAAACAATTCATAAGACTGCTTACTTGAATAAGTGAATTATAATTTTTTATATTTATATATATATAAATATTAGGTATTATGATATAACAGACGCTCATTATTTATGTTAACAAGACTTTGACCAAGGACAAGCCACTGCCAAGTTTTCTTTTAGCATCTTAATTTGTGAACATTTTTAAATTTTGTTTGTGATTCGTGTATCAACAGACTATTACATAATTATTGAATTTTAACTAATAAATATATCTATATTATATATTATATTCATAAATTAAGTAAGTATTATAATTTATAAAAAAAATATTAGATGTAATTGTACATCTTGTCTCTGAAACGTGTGCAGTCTTGTGATGTATTTATTATATTTTTTTTGTTTTAATTTTAAAATACTTAAATGTTTAAGTTTGTGAGTTAATTTTTGATACTGACTTGGTTTCAAAATATGATTTAAACTTAATTTAATCATTTGTATTATGTAAATATTAATAAATTGTAAAATATTAAATTAATATTTTTACTTTCTAGTAGATAATTTAAATTTACAATATCGATATTATTGTATTCTTTGATTATAGAATCTGCTCGAGCAGTTTTAATGTTTAGGTTATAACTATAATATTATTATTGTGCATTATTTATATAAAAGTGTTGTTCATTGGTTATTACATTTAGTATCCCTTTTTTAAAATTTTTTGTTGAACCTATGTATATAACCGATAATTATTGTTATTTAGTTAGTTTTTCAAAAGAAATACCTAACCTATTCCTTGAAAATTTTAATGTAAAATGTGTAATAATTGGACAATATATTATACTGCCTTAGTGATTCTCTGAATGTATGTACTTTATTTGTAATATTGTAAACATTGGTTTACTATGGATTATTTTTGGAAATACATGTGATATTATCTATCAATTTTTTTTATACATACATATATTGTGGGATTTTTTTTATATCAACTGATTCCAGTTCAAGTTTTTGGTCGTGCAATATAACTATTTAATCTCGCGTGAAATAGACTTCTTTATAGTTTTATTTTATTTGACATAGTCTTTAAAAACTATTCCCTTGCTTTTTAAATTTTTTTTTATGAATATTAGAAATTGGAAATAACTAAGTATTGCATTGAATGTCAAGAAGTTAAACATATGTAATCAATATTATCGACAATATAATAATAATTGTATTTGAATTATATAATTGTTTATAATTAGAAAATTGTGTAATTTATTGTTAATTATAGTCTGATATAGCAGAATGGTATTTGGTACTTTATGTATTTTATATATATATATATATATACATATATTAATGTATGACATTTTTTAGTGCTAGTCCTGTTTATTTGTAAACAATGTGTGATTAAAGTGTTGAATATATTATCGTTTTCTCCCACAATTGTTATTGTCGTCTTGGCAAACTATCTACAAAATAACTCTTACGAGTTTTCTGAATAAAACATATTCAATACAATATTATGTTGAATGAATCTTCTGAAACATGTATTAATTTGTAGATTTAAAATTTTCCAACTCATTTCTGATAACCTATTTCCTTTTCACTCTATTGATTTATTGGTACTGGTTTTTATAGTCCTGACAGCCGGCCGAAAGCTTTTGTAGCCAAGTCGTTCAGGTTTGTCATCTTACTCTATCTATACTAATAAATGTATCGTGTTAATAATTTAATAATTTAAGGATCAAAGAACGGACCGGACTATTACTATGTATTAACCTATTTTGTCACATTAAACTCCAGAATTGTGGGAATCACTGAAATCTTAAAAAATTTTAATTATATCTATCTTAAAAATGATTTTATAGTGCTCAATTATTATTTCTTTTGTAGTCGCTTATATAATATGAGGAGTGGTGGAAATCCGCTACTTTTGCCAAAATGCTGATTTTTCTGAAGAAGCAATTTTCTGTAACCTGCTTATACATTTCCGATAAAAACAAACCATTTATACATACCATTTTGAATCCAACGATACAGCCCCCTAGATATTTCAAAAACGTGTCTATTTGACATAAAAAAATAGTACGCGTTTATAATAAAATTGGTACCTATTTTTTTTTTTAATATGGGCAGCATGAGTACGTTTTATAGCATATAACTGGAAACATAACGTTTTGATTTTATAGATACCTATCATTTTTATGTATGGAAATTGTTCATTTTGGATTAACTAGTCATATGGAATAGCGTATTTGACCAGGAAATGTTACGTTTTGATCGACGACGTCAATATTGACTTATCGATGTCTTTTTCCATAAGATTTTGGCATGGTACGTTTTTTGGATTGCCACCCCTCATATGCTTGCATTATAATCTTAACAAAATTTAATACGCGTTCAAAAAATTAGTTATTACCATTTATATACTATAGGTATTTGTTATTATTATTATTATTTTGGCCGTTTTTTCTAATGTATTTATTATTATGGATGGCGGGGAGATAACAATAATAGTGACAGGGCATTATAATTAGCAGTACAAAAGAACAAAATCACGCAAATGATTGATAATAATATCGTATCATTAATAAATGCCCATCGCAGGCGCGTTTAAATCTTAGTCCGTGATGAATATATTGATTTGAAAAATATAATGTGATTTTTCTTATAATGCCTTTAGGTGTTAAGCATAATGCCTAATGCCTATACTGTCAAGTGTCAAGTAAGCACCAGGCATTGTATATAATTCATATAAGGTAAAATGTATCGCCTACGGCAGGCACCGGCAACCCGCGGCCCTCGGAACTTTTTGCTGAGGCCCTCCAAATATAATTCATGGTGTTTAAATTTTAATTTTGTAGCTTAAATTGTTTTAAATATATAAATAATATTTAATCAATGCGAGATAAGCTATGATCGAAAACGTAATCTAATCTTATGTAATGTATATATCGTCGATTATGACAAATACGTATTGGTTATGGCCTTATTGACTTAGTGCAGTTCGTTTCGAAACATTCCAACGTGAAGTTTAAATTTCAACTGTTTTATAATAACCTATCAATTCAATGTCAAAAAAACGTAAAATTAGTGATGAACATCACTCTATAGTCATAGAATTGCAAAACAACGATATTCTTAAAAATGCTTTTAAAGAAAGTAATGACCTAAAAATATTTTATTCAAGTCTTTCTGAAATAGATTTTAAAGGCATTAAAAGTTTTGCTAAAAAAATGATTACTGCTTTTGGTAGCACATATATTTGTGAGCAGACATTCTCAATACTTAAATTCCGAAAAAATAAATATTGTTCACGGTTAAGCGATGAACACTTGAACGCTGTTTTAAGGATATCAACATCCAATTTAAAAGCGGATATAAATGAATTGGCGGGAAAAATTCAACCTCAAAAATCACACTAGTAACTTAATATTTGTATACTAAATTGCATTCAAGAATTAATTAATAATTATTTTTAAACTTTTAAATTGTCTCTACTAATGTATTTAATTAAAAATTAGTTAATAAGCACAACTGCAATGTTAAATTCATAATATGTTTGTTGCTATCTGTAAATATATTAGTATTATTTGTTAAAATTATATTTTTTAATATTTTAATTTTGTATGCGGCCCTCCATTAAAAACTGAAACAAATTATGGCCCGTGTAGGTAAAAAGGTTGCCGACCCCTGGGCCCTGGCCTACGGAGTCAATTAACCGGAGACGCCTACTATCAGTACATATACAAGATACAACCTACCTATTCTAAAATTGAAATCTATATAAGTTGTTTGATATAATTTTCTTGTGGTCCACCTTTGATTGTTGTAAATTTATAACTAGCTGAATATCTCGATTTATTTACATTATGATATCTGCAGTCGCTTGCCGCAAGTGTGTAGTTACGGTTATTACACTATTACGTTCTTTGACTAATATCGAGTCTCAATTTATCGAAAAAGTAGTTATGTCTACGTAAAAAATAGTATTTGAATATTCATTGATTACTAGCTGAACCCGTGCACTTCGTTGCCCGTTAAATGTATTAACTCTATAAGACTCAAACTTTGTTCAATTCGTTATTTAATATTCGGTGTATGGTGTTCAAAATTAATCTTAACTTTTCTGTTGTCTAGAATAAAAATTCTGGTTCGCAGCAGTATATTATCAGGTAAGCAATCTACCTGCGGTAGATCGCGGACACCATGATGTTTGCACGTAAGTGTATGATTCAACTCTAAAGTATACAAGTTATACCAAGTTTGTCATATTCTACCTATGGTGTATTAATATAATCAATTAATACAAAATCCTAACCTAACCGTACTAAAATCAGATTAATAAACCAAATTTAACCATTTTTAAATTAGCCCATCTTCTCCCCAGAAGAATCTACACACCAACACAAACATTCAATTATATATAAATATATTGACAAAAAATAATAATACAAATCAACAAACATGTCCGTAACCGATATCAAGCAATACACTATTATTATATAGACGTTATTGTTGTTATAGGCCATGTCGCCAGGTGTGCACTTAAGAGGCCATAACTCCGGAACCACTTATTGCACAGCGTACAAACTTCACAGAAACCATCTACATATCAATCCTAATATACCCTGAAACTTTTATCGAAATCTGTTTCGTGGATCTTGAGTTATAAAATGTATTTAAAATGTACACTTATTTTTATATATATAGATTGCCAAATATTATTACTATAATCAAAAGCATCAGCCTTGTGTTTTAATACAACATATATTGTTAGTACCTAAATATATTTAGTAGGTACTTACCTATTATTACCTCTGTTAATTTTCATAAGGGCCGGTAAGCTACTATATGTTCACGTGATCAAAAACATCAATATATTTTATTGAGATTTGCAATTAAACAAAAAGGTGGGTAAGTGGATGTTGCTCTGATGTACAGTAGGTTACAAGTAGGTCACTGTAATGGATGGTGTTAAATTTGAATTCAATAATATACTATCATTGTATAAGAAAAACGATTCTGAGCGAAAACGGTCAGTCAGCCTGTGATATTAGGTAGTATATTACTAAGTATATTTGATGATATTATTGTGAATAAAGTAATTTATATATTTACCTATTTACGTGGAACCTTGTTTTTAATTTTCAATCCGTAGCTATAAAAGTTGAACATTTTATACATTTTAAATTTGATACATTTTGTCAAAATTAAAACTTAAATGCCAACCATATACTTTTACTTATATTAGAAATTAAGTTTAAAAATCTTTTATATTAATGATATTATTGCATTAAATATTTTAAAACAATTAATCATAATATTACTGTAAGCTGCAGTAAACAATAGAAACCATTTTTAAACAAAAATTTTAATCGTAAATCTCAAGCATGTTCAATAAAAAAAAAATTAAGGGTAACTTATCGATATAATAACAACTATCCTATATTTTAAGTTTGACCAAATCGCACACATTGAGCATCATAATCTTATCAAAATCGATTGAGTAGTTTTGGAGTGCATTGCACGTAAACTTTTTGTATGCGTGATGATACAGATATTTTATAAGATGACTATTTCCCTGATAATTGACGAGAAGTAATGAATAGGTAGTTTGACTAAAGTAAAGTTAAGCTAAACGTGTTTTCAGTGGCGTATTTACGGGAGGGAAGGGGGGGGGGTTTCCAGGGGTACTGGACCCTTAGAACCTTTCCAAAAAAGAAAAAGAAAACTAAAAATTCTTACACATTTACAGACCCTGATTTATGTAGGCACGCGAGGACATGGTTTTTTCCCGTGAACAAAATATTTATACGAAATATAGTTTAACTTTAATCTTTATAAAATACTCATACTAGATACACATCAATAATTCACGAAACATTCCAAACATTGCAAGAAATTGACGACGCACACCATTCAGCATTCTCCAACTAACTATTTCTTTAGGAACCTATTATTATTTATTAATCTATTTGAATTTTTGCTTTGTTAACAAGACAATAATTGTCGTAGAATCTTTTTAATTTACTTCATGTTTGTATTTCGTTACAGAACGACGGCGGCGGCTATAAGTAGGTTCAGTTCATATTTCTTCAATAAAATAGATAATATCTATTACGTATGTAGGGGAAAGTGGGGCAGAACGAGGCCATGGGGAATTTTAATATTTATGTCTTATACTGGTCATACTGATATACCTAATAAAATATAATAAAACAATTATTTTCTATTCTTATAATCTATTAAAAACTATTTCTTTATATCCGTGCCTAATTATATTATGTCGGAATTATTGGACCCCGCTCCCTCCAGAAAAAACCTACTTTCTTATTGAATTCGCAATAAAACAAAATCGGCTAATTATTGAACCAGATTGTTGTATTCGAATATTATTATTGTTATTGGGGGGGATTCGATGCCGACCGTTTTAAGGAGTTCAATATAGGCAATTCTCTATGTGTTTGCGTGCAGGTCGTGTAAATGTTTGCTTAGTAAATAGTAATTGATCATTACTGTAATAGTGTAAGGCGTGAGTGACTGTGTGCGAAAAAAATTATGGAGCGCTCTCACAATTAGTGCGCCATGCACAACAGGTAGGTATGTCGATAACGCATTACACGAATATTAGTTATTTTTGTTTTGTTTTGGTCAAAAGCACCAACTTTTTTACACAATCGTGTGTTATCATTTAACAACGTATTTATCCGATAACATATTGTTCGAATTCGTCATGAAATTAAATCAGAAAACATCAAAGCATTTTTACTGCTCCAAAAGTTGATGGCAGATACAAAATGCAACGGTTGGTGGCATCGGAGGAGACTGAAACCCCAGACAATGGCCACTCATATGCTACGAAGGAAAACTAATCATAGGAGCGTACACGAAGAAGAAATTTTGATCAGAGAGGAAGAAGAAAAAGTAAGACAGCGTGGAAGTTAAAAGTTATCTTAAAATAAAAGCTATAATATATAATTAAGACATTAGGTACTATAAGTAATTATAGTTACGAATGATAATAATGTGTGAGCCGAAGGTGACATTGAGATGGGAACTGGATACAGTTAAGAACTTTCTTATTTCTTTAGGCGAAAAACATTAGTAGGTATTATGTGTTTATACAATTATACTTTATTTGTTATAATAAATTATACTGCTACAAAGGAAAGAACTGCCCGAAACGGCGAAGTATCCCCTTAATCTTGCGATCAAATCATAAAAAAAAAGTAAGAATATCCAATAATAATCGTGAATTTAACGTAAAAAACATAATTGTGTGCTACTCTGAAGTGAGTGACAACCACAGTCGGTCTTTGCGGGTGCGTTAAAAAAAAACTATCTAGGTAAATGACGCTATACCGTTATTGTCCAGCTCAAGATCATAGAAATATAATAATTATTACCTTATAGTTCGGATGCGTTGTCTGAATATCATAAATCTTGGTCACTAACTATGCGTAAACTTGAATATTAAAATTTTTTTTTTTATTTATGTTTTAGGATAAGTCTGGGAATCTAGGCCACGACTGGAATTTTTTTACTTGTATACTAGCTGATCTCGTGCACTTCGTTGCCCAATAAAAATGCTAACTCTATATGAATAATATGTGTTACCATGGCAACCATTTATATACAAAAAATTCCATAGGAAATCTCAAAATACATATATATAATTGGTTGCCATGGGAATATAAACACACAGATACAGTCCACGTCAAACCGGCGCAGTGGCAACCACGTGACAAACTCCCGATACCGACTAGGTAATCCGTGGGCCATGGACGCAGTGACTCCACCGTCCACCAAACTGACAATCGCAGTACTCGAATGACTGGACGAGTCGTGAGTTGGGTGTTTTTTATTCTCCGAATAATAAGTCGCATGCGATTTGTATAGTAAATTTGGAAATTCGTAACACTGCCCTTTCCCCGGAAAATACGATAGATTGGTGGGATTCAGGAAATCAGTTGCAAAATATTGGCACTGGTTTGAAGTCATAGCTCACTTAAAAAACGTTAGCTAAGGCCCCTAACGTTAGCTATAACCATGATTTAGTCGTCCACGCTTGACCCATTATATTAATCAATTTTATATGCAACATATTGTGTCACCTCCGTCCATTCACTACCGGGACCATTGTTCAGTACATTATAATTTGAGAATCTGTCTGTCATTGTTTTAAAATGTCTAAACATTGGATGTTAAGTATAAAATAATGAATTGAATTCCGCATGAAAAAATTCACATGCATAAGTTTTCAAATAATATAAAATAATAATTATTATTAGTGGCCCATATTACAGATGGAAAATCAGAACCCTGAACCGTAATCAATACGTTAATCTTCTTTATAGCATAGATAATAAAGATATGGATAGGCCACACCTATGTTAAATATATTTGAGGCCGCGTTCCGGAGGGGAAGGCAACTGAGGCTCCTTTATATTGATAGTCGATACTCGATATAGGTTTATTTGGCCTAAATTGTTCCCCTTGAATACCGCTGGTCTTACCATTATGTCCTATCCATATCTTTATTATCTATGCTTTATAGTCACAAAATGTTATGAATTAGTTGTTTAAGGTTATACCATAGAACATAAGAGACATATTCTTCTATGGCTGAATAGAAGATAAATCTACTGAAAAACTAATTTTTGATGACATTTTGTATGAAGATAGTTTAAATCCTGAGAAAATATACTTTTTAAATCAACTCCTAAGGGGATAAAACTAAATAACCACTCTGATGAGTTTGAAAATCAACTGCATGGATAGAAATTTAAAACTTGGAGAGGGTGTTGTTTTTATATTGTAGGCATTGTAGCCATCGTTTGAGAATTGAGAAGGGCATAGAATTTAACTCTAATGGGTTAGGTGTGTCTATGTTCATACAGGAATAATATTAGGAATAGAAATAATATTTCAATGGTTAAATTTAGTTATATATATTGATATAATATAATAGTTATACTATTTGGGCCGCACATAAAAATGTAGCGAAAAAATAAATATTTTGTACACATTTTTAAATTTTATTCTTTATGTTCACGAATACAGCAATTACAACTAAATTAAAAAATGAAAAAAAAAATGAACATTAACATTTAAATAAAATATAAATCATACTAATTATTTATGAAAATAGGTGTTTTTTAAATTACAAAAAAAACATATTAATAATTCTTTTTAGACGATATTTGACATCTCTTTTCTCCCAAAAACTTTTCAGTTTTGGGAGAAATATTATTTTACGAAGCCACTTTTAATACTGCATTTAGATGTGTGTCGGTTAATCTGGATCTAACGGGTAATTTATTACTGTTATTGAAAAAAGTTGCTCGCATTGATAAGTACTACTAAACATAGAAATAATTTTACTAGCATAAGTACTACACTTACGAGTATCTACATATCGTATTGGAACAAAATTGTAAAAACCAGGAACACCAACCTCATTGAATTTATTTTTTAAATTTGAATCATTTTAAATCTCGATCAGTCAACATTATCTGCGGGCCACAAAAAGATGAGCCACGGGCCTCTGATATCCTATCGATTTGAATTTCAGCTCCAATATTATGCTATTTAAGCAAATTCGAATACGCTGCGTTATTCACAGAATTCAACAATTTCTCCATAATAATTATTATTGGCGACGATATTACGGTAAGTGATGTGACCGATAAACGTTATTACTTATTAGTTATTACTATAGCAGTACTCGAATTTTGGGAGGGGGTGTATAAGAGCTCAGCTTGTAAAGAAACTTTTTATTTTAATTTGTGTTCTCATAGTATATAGGGGGTGGATGGATGGGAAAGCCTCCCACGGGTTAGTGTTGAATACATTTTCAGTTGGAACACAGTTCATGTAATTTCTATTTGACTCCCCCCCCCCCCCCTATTTGTGCTATTGACTGCGATTGTGTAATATTTAGACTAGCAGTGGGTGATGCAATTTGCCAAGTTTTATTGACTGTACAAACATAAAATCACTGTGAAGAATTTCTACCAGGGAATATTTTGTATATATAAATCAATAGTTACATAATGTAGGTAGGTATAATTTCAAGAATAGTTTTATTACGATTAATAATTTATATTATTTTCTTTATTGTTTTTAGTATAAAAATGTATTTTCCATAGGTAAACAACCAAACAAGTTTATTATTAACCCTAATCAATAGCGCTCAACCTGACGGCGGTGAATGTGCCAACCAATCTACCTGCAGATTGACGTTCAAATATAAGGGTGAGTGATGAATACGGCCATCATTGGTCACACTGTTCGTTATCCCAATGACCCAGAAACCCTGGATGATGACGCACAGGTAGATATTGATTTTTGTATCTTATACTACGACGCCATAGTAATTTATTACTTGCCAACAAGTGCACACGACATTTTACCATTATTTCGTTTCGCGTTAATATTATATTTTGCCGTTCATTTCAAAATCGTATATAGTTCCACTCTGATTATTCATTGGTGTCTTAGGACGAGAGATTTTGGATTGCTGTCAAGTATTTCATTGGACATTTTAAACTCAATTTTAGAATTTCTTCATACAACTAGACAAAACAACAGGTGATTAAAAAAAAAAATAATTAAACTAATGATAACTTCTGTTTATCCTACTTAACCTACTAACGAAGTAAAGTCAGCTACATTGGTAAGTCAATATAGGGCTGTTTGATTTATTATTTTGTAATAAGTATTATTATTATACACAATTAATCGAAAAAATCGATAAATTCAAAAATGATTAATTACTTTTTAATTTAATCAATTAATCGAATAATCGAATAATTGTGTGAATTTAGATTATAATTCATATTATATTCGTTCAATATTATAGGAAAGTTGTAGTTATTACGACTTCGGTGATAATGTATGTTTGGAAATAAATGTACCAGTGTTTGTTATAATTTGATATAGTTTGATGTTTTCTGATGAACAAACAACACATAAATCACTCGGGAGTATATAATATTACGCAGCAGCGTATTTAGGATTTTGCTACCGCGCTCTACCCAACCACTCACTACCTCTAAGCTGTACAATTTCCGACTTCATCTGATTTCGCTACATATCGATTTTACCTCTCACCACATATAAAATGTATTTTTGAAGAATCACAATAGTTTTTATCGATTTTAACACAAATGTGATTTTGAAACTGATTTTTTTAAATGTAGTTATTTTTTAATTATTACCTATTCTTATTATCTCTTCTCCTTCCCTCGAAGAGTAACCATGATAATTTCCATAGCAACAAATAAATAAGTGTATTATAATTTTAAAAAAATATGATAGTTTTGAGTACCTGAAATATAAAAATAATTTTCGATAAAACATCCAATGGGGGTTGGAAAAATCCGTTAATGTTGGATTGCACTTACTTTTGTCGAATTGTACTCGGGAAAGAAAAGGGTAATGATCGAATTGTACTGGGGTTCAAAAAAGGTGATCGAATTGCACTTGTTTCGATTATTAAATAAAATTATCAAACCAATTTTCTAACAAATATTATTCGTTTATCATAAGAATAATTTGTCATTTTAATATCATCTTAAGTTTATTGTTTTTATGATACCTAATATTGTTAATAATTACATATATCTCAATAGCTAAGTAGTTTAAAAACAATCATATAAAAATATGTTTATTTTTTAAAAATTAATAAATAGCTAGCTAATTAAAATAACTACGATAACTTTGATAACTATCAACTAACCTACATATTAAAAATATGTAATTCAGTATTTGTGTTATTTCTAAATGAGTTACGCCGTGTAAAACTAAATTGATTGGTAGACACAATATGCAATTGTTGAATTGTCCACAAAAACGATTATTTATAATTAGTTGTATGGTTGATCGGATCGTGTAAAATTCGAACACTTTGGTTCAGGCTCAGGGGAGTACTGATTATTATTATTTTTTTTTTCGGGGGGGGGGGGGATAAATAAAATAAATTGTTTTCTTAACTCTTTAAAACGAACCCTCATAAGCAGGTTCCCAATTACCTATGCTTTGTATAAATATTTGTGAATACTTGTTTTATTTAGGACTATGGGCGTAATCACGGGAGAGGGGGGGAGGTTATTAGGTTATTGGGTCATTAAAGAAGTAAAACTTAAAAAAAATAGTAATAATTTACCATGATTTTGTTTTTTAACGACTAGAAACCATTTTTTTCAAAAATATTTATACTTTTTGAAATAATGAGTGTTTGATGATAAAATAATAGCTTAAGATACGTAATAATAATGGGAATAAATTTACATTTGTATTCAATTTTTTGGATTACTACTCTCTATTCTTACAATCTTATGGCTTTACAAATTTGGTTTTAATAAACTATATTATTATCTTAAATATTTAAGAGGTTCTAGAAAAAGTTATTTTTTTTTGAGAATTTAAATCATATAGTATAGGTACCTGCCTGAAGACCAGCTATCATTTAGGTACTATTTGGTTAAAAGCTGCCCAAAAATATATTACTTATAAGGTACAAATATTTTTGAAAATACTTATTTATATATATTATATTTGTACTAAATGTACACGACTGGCAATTAGGTGTTTTTATAATTAATTTGAACTCATTGAAGTAAGTAACCAGTATATTTCTTATGTCATTATAATTTTTAAAGAATAATATTAAAATATGATCTATAAGAAAATTACTATTTGTAATTTTTAGGTAATAAGACACCTGATTCAGTTTTATAAAATACTTATCTCTAGTGCTCTATTATCCAAGTATAGATAATTGTATATACCTACCTACACTATAGTCTTTAATATATTATGAGAAAAGTTACAGTATGTATATCTAATTAATTTAATCAGATTAATCTAATCATTTTTATACTGTTAGTAGCTGTTTTAATGATTTAAATGTAATTATTATTATTATCTAATTCAAAATCAATAGGTAACATTTTTCATAATATTTAATAGAGTTAATAATTGAATATAATAAACATTATAAGAGAGCCACCATTTAAAAAACATTATTTGATACCTAAATGTTACATTAAAAAGTTAGCAAGACAGAAATAAAGTTACTTACCTTATAAGTTATAGCTTTAAAAAAGGAGATATCCTAATATAACGTAATATAAAATATATTTTGAAAAATTGTCGTGATGTAAAATGTTGGAAATCTTTATTACTTAATTAAAATTAATAGTATTAAGCTTATATAATAGTTTTCTAGTGCTTGTTTATTACAAAAACATTATGATAATTTGTTGCGTATATTTTATACATCACAAAAATAGTTGTAGAATTATGGATGTGTTATGCCTTTTTAGTTAATTGTAGTACTTTATTGATTTACATAAAAAACAAATTATAGTAATATATACTATATACTTAAATAAAAATATTTCCATTTAAAATTTTTGTACACATAAGATCTACACATTTTTTAGTTATTAGTTGTATTAGTAGAATACTTTACTATTTTAGTAATTAATAAATGTGCCTAGGAAATAAAAATTTTAATTCAACTTCATATTTCTTACCAATTAGTTATTGCCATTAACATTGTAGATATTTTACGACTATAATCCTTCATAATTATATTTATATTAATTAAATTAAGTATTTTGTAGATTCATCATATTATGAAAAATGTTGAAGTATAAGAATCAGTCACCAAGAAATACAAAGAAAAAGTAGTGGTCTAAGTTTAATTTTTAATAAAATTCAGAAAAATACATCTACAAATACTAACTTTGTCATGTAAAAATAAAATTTAAACTCTTCTATGGACCGAGAACCAAATCAAAATAACTTCTTCCTACTTATAAACTTATTAGAATTAACCAAGCAACATCTTCCAATATAGCTAATAATGGTGCTTTAGATCTTACCTTGGATCCTTTTACTAGTATTATGAGTCTTTATTACCAATAATAATTATGGAAAGTACAAAATAATGCTGAAATTGTTCGTCAAGTCAATAACTATTCTGAAATTCTAAATGAATACATTGAATTTGGTGTGAACCTTATAAGAACACAGTACATCAACAGTCTAATAAATTTGTTCAATCTGCTGGTCAACCTTTACAGCATAATCAGCTTTTACAATCGCCGGTGAATTTTATCCACCAAGGTAATTACTAGGGTTTTGGACTTCTTGCAATCGCATGTTTTTTGTAGTGGCCGTAGATTATTCTAGGTAAGTTATAAATTTGTGTTATGAAATGGCAAAATTAAATACAAAGTTTAAATTTGTATATTTTTGCTTATTTTGTCATACTTTAGGAAAAGTGCATATTTTGCATTTATTTAATAATTTAAAAATCAGTAAATACGTGTTCGTTTATCTCAGTGTTTTCACGATAGCTTAAAATGCACAAAACATGCAATCATACGAAAATACAAAAATACCTTTTACATATATTGTGCTTCAAGTGTGGTCAACATTTACCAAACACTGACTGTAAATGTCAACAATCACCCGTGTATGAACGCATTAAGACAATTTCGTCAATATTCACTACGGTTTTTGGTATTTGTCAACCTACACCGGTGACTGTCAACATTTGCCTACTGCGGTCATACACCTTAACACATCTACTGTTCATTATATTAATCAATATATATTCAAATTATTTTTTTAGGTACCCACTTATTTTTGAGTTTTTATTTCCAAAATTGTAATATGTTTTATGTATTTTTCAAAAATAATATAAAATTTAGCTGCATATATTTAAGCATATTTTGATAATTTTGATTGCATATTTCGATCATTTTTAGTGCAACAAGTCCCGAACCATAGTAATTACTAATTATGTTGATTTAGAAACACAAATAAATAATAATTTATAGTCTACACTTAAGAAGTTTGAAAATTTAAAATCATATTAAATTATACACAATTCCACTATTTTATATTGTTACTTATATAGTTTAGATTTTAATATATATTTGTATGTAATATATAAAATGTACTTATTATACTTAGTATATTTTTAAATAATTAGAATTTTTTAAAACTAATAATACCTAGTTGTTTAAAGTAAAATTTAACCTATTTACAATTATTTTTAATTATACATTTTGATTTTACAGAACCTGCTAAAAAATGACCTCACCAATTACAACTACAACGGACCTTGGAAGACATAGACCAATTATTATTGATGGCTTAAATATTGGTTATACGTAAGTTTTATTTTTCATCGTTTACAATAATGTTAGATACAATTATAATAATATTAAGACTTAAGGATAGAAGTGATTACAATTATTTTGTTTCTATAATAAAAAATTAAACTTATATTTTGATTCAAATACTACTAGTCAACAAATAGGTACCTAGGTAGCCAAATAGCCAATAGGCTAACATACTTATGTGTGTGCACTGAACAGGATATAATTGGTAGATAGATCAGTGATCGGTAGTATTTACTAACCTAACCTTACACGGTACTTTACACACATGTAGCAATACCTTTCTCAAATCTTTTATTTGTAACTGTAAAATTAATTATAATAAACATAAACAAAAACCATTAATATAAATTTGAAAGTTTTATTGTAAATATAAAAAAACTATTTTATTAATAATCAATTTTTATACCTCATTAATAGGTTAGGTTAGGTTACAAATCTATTATTAATATTTAATAGCCCCCATACAAAGTACCTACCTACACATACATACAACACTCGATAATTCGAAATTCAGGGGACCTAGTTAAAAATTCGATTTATAGAGGTTTTCGATTTACTGAGTGTTCAAATAATCGAGGGAAGACAAATTAATTCGAATAAAAGAGCGGTGAACAATTTTATGTACCTATATATTACATATTAAAGTTTAGATTAGGTAGGTAAGGTAAGATAACATTTTATAAACTACGATAATATTTAACCACCGTCGTTATTAGTTTCATTACGAGTACGTCAAATATATTTATATATATAAAGATTGTTCATAATCTTTATATGTACCTACATACATATACCTAATCGCGTTTAATGAAATTCAAATTATAGAGGTTCGTGGAAAAAAAATTGAATTGTAGAGTGTGTCCCCATCGACAAACATTTCGAATTATCGAGGGGACCGGAATACATGTATTTTCTTCTAATTATAGAGGTTTTCTCAGGAGACTCAGCGTTTAGTTCGAATTATGTAGTGTCTACCGTATTAAACTAAGAATAAGACTTAGTAATAACATACAAAATTTAAAATGTAAATAAATAATAGTTTTGTTGTTTATTTATTTAGTCATGGAAGCCATAAGAAATTTTCTGCAAAAGGCATGCTTATATGTGTGCAGTATTTTGTTCAGAGAGGATTTCAATTTGTGAAAATTATGATACCCCAACATTTTAGAGGAAAGCCTGGAACAGAAACGCATTCAATAATAAATATGTTGATAAACGATGGTCATATTTATTTTACACCCAGTAGAAAAGTCAAAAACATTCGTTTAACATGCTACAGTGATCGGTAATCTCAAATTTTTTTACTATTATATATCTAATTATTTTAGGTCTTACTGTTTAATGTAATTATTATTAAGTTATTATATACCATGAATAAAATATGAAAATTCTATCAAGTATATACCCTAATAACTATTAGTAATAACAATCAATTAAACTAAAAAAACTAATTTAGGACAATGTTAATACTTACTTTTTGAACGAGCCTCATGTTATGAATATGTTACATATAAACAGTAACGATACATATTATTGATACAACTTGCCCAATTATTTCTAAGATGAATTGCAGGGTAGAGCCCCTCACACTTTTATTATATAACCTCCCTCCTTTGGATCCCTCCGATCAATCACCATGAATATGCCTTTGTAATAGTCATAGACCTATAAACTAATGGACAGCGCTATAAGTATAACATCCAGTAAAAATATTGTTAATACTATAATAAATTTATAAAGTCTGTATATCTAAGTTATAAATAAAGTTTGTATTTACCATAATTACCCCCCCCCCCCCACCCGGGCATGGCAGATACCTACGGGTGCCCAAATTAAAAATTCTGCCAAAACAAATCACGAGTAAACAAAATCTACAGTACCACAGGCTAATGACCTAAGTAGTCGAAGCCTTAACCCAAAATAATAAAAAAAAAAAAAATAGTATATTACAAAAGTAACATATTATTATTTATTGTGAAACTAATTTAATAATTTATTTCTATACAGTAGGTATAAAGACTAAAATATATTTATGTTTTTTTCTAATAAATAAGATTTTAGCTTCATTAATTGTTATTTTGTAGTAGAAGTACCTATACTTGATACGATCTTAAAATATTTAGGTATTTGTCAAAAATTTTATTTCAAAAGTTATTTGAAGTCTTAATAATGAATTTATTATTTAAAAAAATATATCTTACTACCTATATTTTCCTTTATTATTTTTTCTTAGAATCATGCTTGATTATGCTATTAAATGTGGTGGAGTTGTGGTATCCAATGACAATTTTCGGGACCTATTTTATGAACACACTAAGTACCAAGAAATAATACGCAAAAGGTAAGTTATATAATTTATTTAGAATATAATAACCTATGTTTTGTATGCATTTAGTGTATTATAAATTTATAATATTGTTATGCAAATAATAAATGTTTAAAGGCTTAAGGCATATTAAAATGTATAAATATAATAGTCATATTTAGCCATTTAGGTAGGTATGGTGTATTATTTGGATGATTGTGTTTATTTAATAATTATAAATAAATGTTAAAATAATCAATTTATATTGATTTAAATTAATTCTTCTAAAAAATATTTGAACTCTGAAAAACATCTGTGTTATAATCAGGTTTTTTAAATTAATGTGTATAAGCATTAAACTAATTTTGTGTCTATTAATAATTAATATACAGTAATAAAATATTGAGTCCTTGGTAAGTAGTAAATCTTCAGGAATACCCAGTTAAATTCAGAAAAAACAAGCATATTTTTAGGCCGTAGCCATTTTCCTCCAAAAACGAGATACCGTTGTCCTCCACTGTCCAATTTCCTCCAATAAATAATAAATAAAATAATAAAATAGTTGATACAAATAATTTATGCATAGCAAAAAAAAAATTTTGTCAGGTTATAATGTTTAATATAAATAAAATAATAAAATAGTTTCCTATAAATAATTTTTTGTCACCGCCTGCACCGAAAGTTTAGTTTTCGATGACGGTTGAACCGTTGGAAAGCGACGTTTTTCCGTCCAGCGGCCGGTAAAGTGGGAATCCCCAAAAGTACCGGGCGGTAAAGTGGAATTCCCCAAGAGTACTGAGCTCAGATATCACGCGTATTCTCTGAACAAACAGACACTAAAATCTATAATTCGGTCCTCATAAAACATAAACTTTTGGTTACATCTTATATTCATAGTATAACGTCCTTGCATGACGCGTAAACATTTTTCTTTCATGAAATTGTTTTCGTATAATAATTTGGTCGTTGCATAGATCCCCGCATAATGCATTTACCTTTGCCTTGATTACATTTTTTATTCTTATTTTATTTTGATAAAATAATTATTATTTATACTGAAATCCATACCACGGTCCTTACAAAACATAAACTTTTGGTTACATCTTATATTCATATTATAACCTCTATGCATGGCGCTTAAAATAAATAAAACCAAATCGTTTCTTTCATGAAATATTGTTTTCGTAGAATAGTCTGGTTGTTGCATAGATCCTAGCCTGAATTACCTTTGCCGTGATGGTGCGATAGATGAACGCAGAGGCGTGACAAAAAATAGTATGCGTGGCTCGAGCGGGAAGGCAATTTCAGTCTTGGGCGAAATGCGGCCCTCGTCTACGGCTCGTGCCACACACGTCGCCCGCTACTGAAATAGCTCACTTCCCGCCCTTGCCACACAATATACTATAAACATAGCAAAAAAATAAAAAAATAAATTATAATATTATATTTTTTAATAATTATTGGACATTTCAGCAACAAGTGAATACCTGTTTAAAGAAATGTATGTTATAATATGTACGTATCTTTATTAGGCTTAATCGATAGCTGATATAGATATCCGATACCAGAATATGTAATCATCAACCGATAAGCGCAAAATGTGATCCTAGCTTTACTCTATCTTTATTAAACGGAACGTAATACTACAACAAAAATATTTGCTAAAATATTGGAGGAAAATAGATATAACTTTGGTCGAAAATAATTTTGAGGAAAATGGAAACCAACCTTTATTTTGTGTGGAGGTAAATCGTATCTCGTTTTTGGAGGAAAACGGAACCGCCCTAATGATGTGTCGTATAAAATGTAACTCTTATCTCAAATCTTAGGGGACCAAATTCACTGGCCTTAAATTACACAGAAAAATCTCTATTGAAGTTTGACTGAGATTTTTTTCAGTTAGTCAACATTTAAGGGTTAATAATAGTAGTAAGTTGACTTGATATGATCAAAAACAAACTTAATGCGAGTTACATTTGATAATTAGAATATTATGATAGATTATGTGTTGCATATAGACAAGGACGCAGGGGTAGTGTTAATCCTTAATCATTCGATAAAATTATAATTACCTATTTATATAGACTGCCTCAATAATAGGTATAATGGTAAAACTGGTATAATGCATATTTTTACTCGCATTTATGTATATTATTAATATATTTTTTCTGTACATTTTTAGGCACATTATGTTCATGTTCATTGATGATTTAATCATTTTTCCAAATGATCAGTATAGTTGCCGTTATCCACATTTGTTTGCTCCTAATATTTTTCATTTTCCTGCTTGAATTCAAACATATTACCCGCCAGTGTTATATTAAGTTTAAATAATATAATTGTTATTCATAATAAATCATTTTTTTGATAAGATACTATTACCTCTATTAACAATAAGTTTTAAATTACAATAATACAATATATTATTTTATAAATTTAGTTATAGGTAACTCATATATGTAACTATAATTACAAGATAATTAAGTGTATTCTTGAAATTTTTGTTGATCCAAGTTAAAAAATAATATCTTATGTTCAAATTAAAATACATTTTTTCCATAATAGTCATTAAATGTATGTTAATTGTTTTTGGACAGCAAAGTATTAACTCAATTAACAACAAATCAAAATATTATATTATACTATACATGTTGATAAATTTTTATAACTTATAAGTAACTTACCATTTTTATACAAGTACGAAGTACCTATACCTATACCTATACGGCTATACAATAATCATGTCGATGTACCGTAAAATAGGGTAACTACTGACAGAATTTTTATTTAGAAGTTTTATCAGTTTTGAAATATAAAATATGGTTTCGATGGTATTATAAATGTAATTTGGAGGAAGTTAATATCGACAAATGTAGTTTTTTCGTTGGAAATACCAACCTATAATATTTTGTAACAATCTTCTCAATTTATCAATATTCCCTTATCAGAAAGATCCAATATAAATTATTAAAAACGGGTTTGTCCGAATTTAATCCGTAAGTATATTTTATGTTTTTTTGATATTATTGCTCAAAAAAACTATTAATTACACTGTCAACAATATCTGTGTTTGTATCATTAAAATATTTTGTGTTTTCCTACATACTTATTTTATACATAGTTACTATAAGTACAAATTAATTTACATTTGTTAAAGTATTATAACTTTTAAAGTATTAACGTTACATTGATGTAAATTTTATTTTGATTAGTCAGGTAGGTGCCTACAAAATATTTACTGAATATTCGAGTAGGTACCTCAATTGATGATAAATCATAATATAAGAATATTATATTATAATATATTAATTTAATAGTTAAGTGATGAAATATGTATAAGGTATTTATTTTTCATGTTGTATCACCAATACTAAAAATATATATATATATGGAGGAACCTGTCCAATATTATGTGCAACTTATTGATAAATTGTCGGTTTAATAAGCGAGCTATACTTAACTGTTGACCTATACGATACTTATAATGTAACTTGTATACACACTGTTTTGTCAAAAGAATCCTTCAGAGAAGAAGATATCAAATACCTATGCTAACTATGAAGTCATACATATGTATGTAGGTATAGTACCCATCATTGATTATAAATAGGTACTATAGATCGCTCACTGGCGCGTATTTACGTTGAGCGAAAAATGGCCGATATGAAGCTGTCGTCGCCCATATAAGTTATTTATAAATACGATGTAAATACTCGCCAGTGAGCAAACTATAGCATATTTTATATTCAACGGTAGTATGCACGATTTAAGATATTATACAGGTTACTCGACGACCCAATATGCACATACCATAGACCTATAAAGATATCTTTACACAACAAAAGTGGTTAGCGAAAATACTGGTTTTAAACAGCCGATCAACGATATGAGAAAAGTTACTAACGCTCCAAACGTGGTTAACATCAAACAACAACGTAATATTGTATATTATATACAGTGCCGGATTTAGAACAGGAGCCACCCTAGGCCCTTTTAAATATGCCACCCCTACCCCAAGAAAAACAAAATGTAGTATTTATTACTAATACATTTATTTCATTATAAGGTCAGTGGTAATTATTAAACAAAACAAGTAATTATAAATTCTAATAAACAATAATAAATTTTTTTAAATTTCTTACCAAATTTTCCGCCCCCAAAAATTTACCACCCTAATGAGCCCCGAGCCTAGGCGTAAGTCCGTCCCTGTTTATCTATATTGATATATATTGTAGCACCAAGATAAATCACTACTATCTGTAATTCTTGCTATGACAAAATCGTTAACTTGACGCGCACCAAAAAATAAGTTTCGTTGAGTGACCTGCGTATATCTTAAATCGTGGTAGTATGCTTCACGAATAATTATCAAAAGTTATCAATTATTGTGTGTTCAAAGGATCCCCTAAATTTTTCTTAAAGTACCTATAGTCTTGGTTGAAAGAGGGTATACAATTACTCTTATGTCATATTACTATTTTTATTTTTTAATATTTCTCAACAGACGTTTTTTATTTTTGATTGTTTGGGTGTTGAAATTTGTATCTTGGTTTGTTTAACCATTTTTTGTTATTAAATAATGCATATTATATAAATAAATACAATATAAAATATATCCAAAGATAAATACTGGCTCAATTTTAAACTATTTTTCTATAATACATATTTTTATGTACCTGTTATTATTGATAATGCCTACCAATCAGCTGCCTAATAACAATATTGTAATTTACCGAACAATTAACTACCTCGTAGGTCGCACATAATGGACCAATGTTATTATATAAAATTATACATTTAATTATAAAATATTAATTGATGTCAATTAATAATTATTTATTAAATATTAAATCTTACAAAATAATCTATAATGTTTAGTTAGTTATGGTTTATGTTATAACAATAAATTGTACCTAAGTTAAGTTAAATATTTAATTATTCTATTACTAATTGCTTTGTTAAAATTATGTAGGTACCTACTGGCTACTGCATATGATTTATGATTAATTATTAGTATTTAATCATATTGTAGCTCGCCAATTTAATATTTAATGGCTTTGATGTAGGTTGTGTGTCTTAATTTAATTTTCAATTATATATTTTAAGTTCTAATCAGTATTAAAAAAAAATAATCATAATATACCTATACCTATTACCTATTATTATAATCTAAGTACTTATTAATATGTATTTGAAACACTATTACCTACCACTTACTAGTATTGAGCTGAAATACTCTATGATTAATTTAAATTTAATTCCTATTCTAATAGATCAGTACAGTACAATTTTTACTTGGTATACATAGTACAATTATTATAGTACAATTAATTACAATTAAGGCTAGCAATCTAGCATTCTACTAAATATTGTTGATATTTACTAGATATTTATTGAAATTTTCACTTATTGCTTTTAAATGTTTTAAATGTCATCTTTATAAAATTTCATCATTGTTTGAATGTAGATTTTTTGCCGAACACTAATACATTATATCATTGATTATAAATATAATATAAATGTCAATATAATTATATAAAATATCAATGATTATATATTATAATAAAGCTTAACTGTAACTCATTTGTTGTTGTTTTGTTTACTTATGATCTACTAAACCTTTAATTTCAAATCTCAAATGGTATATATTATAAAATAATTTGACTAAAAATTATGACTATATAGTACGTTTCACCACAGAATAGATCAAATTAAATTTTAATATAATCTAGGAATTCTAAGGTTTTACATCAAGTGCGACTCGATCATAGCGCGCCGAGTTTTCGATTTCATTCAAATCAGTGTTTCATAAATTAGGCCGATTAATAAGAAACGGGCGCTTTTTCAAATTCCCGCATTATTTATGCGCTATTATGAGTAACCCTGACGAAAACCGCCTCCCGGCGCGCTATGATCGAGTCACATTTGATGTGAAACGTACTATAGTCTAATAATATATATATGTATATTTTTTTTTCTGTTTTGTTCATTGAAACTACCTCAAGGTCTCTGTCAATGCTTGTCACAAGTGGGTAGATCGTGTGATCTATTTATCTATATGTATATATCACTATATGCATGGTACTATCCCCCTTCTCCAAGAGGTGACATGTGCGGACTTTACTCCCAGTGGAGTGGGACCTAGTTGGAAACTGGATAATGCAATCGGACAACAGCACGGGAAATTGGTGATCGCGTAGAACCACACAAATTGTTTGCATTTTGCTATGAATCGAACCGATGACTGCATGACCACTGCACCACTCCGGCCCAATAAATATTTAAGACTATGTTAAGTTCCGTGAAAGTAAAATACATTTAAGTACTTCCCTGAGAGATATAAATAGGTACTGAATAACAATAGCGCGTACATGATTGTTATTAGTCAGGCGTTGTGCTCATAAACGTTTTCCCGAAATTACATACCTATGTACAGGGGTGGATAGGCCCATAGAGAAAAAGGGATTTTCCCTGTGGACCCCCGGTCTATGTTTATGTTGGGGGCCCACTCGGGTCTACACATTGTTTTTTTGCAGAATAAAATATTTACCAAATAGCTAAATTTAAAACTATTTATTTTTTCATATAAATTATTATTACTTACTGTGTTATTTTTTACAATATAATAATACCACAACAAGTCAAGAATTTGCTTACGGATCTTTATCATAGTATTTAAAATTTTTATTGTTTATCGAAGACCGAAATATCCTTGTATGTTCCCCCCCCACCATATTGTGTTTTTGCAATTTTTTTTGGTCGATATTCAGTACGGAATTTGTACGACCTTACGTGAAATTTTTCAAAAATCCCTTACAACCGAAAAAAGCATTTTCCTCATATGCCATTTACCCAGCCACTATCAAACTAAAAATACGTTTTCGCACGAAAAATGTTATTCATAGGTAGAGGTGTTGGATTGAATATCTAATGAGAGCGAAGCGACCAAATTTTTTTTCAGTTTGGGGGCCCCTTCAAATATTTCCCTGTAACAAAAATATTACCTATACACCCTTGCCTGGGTACTTAACGATAGGATAAGGGCATTTTGTAGAAAAACATTTTCATGAAGCCGGACATTTCAGGGATAATGCTTTACCACCCCCTCACATGTATGTATGCCACTGCTTATTGACGTACCTATATTACCTACTATACAGTCACAAAGTGAACTCAAAAATTGTTATCCATTGATAGTAACTATTTTAGATTTTGAGCAAAACAATGAATGTATTTGGTTTAAAAATGAAGAGTAATTTTTCGTTTTTTTATTTGTCATCACTCACAACCATTCAGTAAAACTTGCTACAATCTTAAACACTGAGGGTGATCTCTGGTAGAAAATAACTTGGAGCCTGGTGTATGTGATCTACACTGAAAAGGTTTTGATTCTGCAAAATCATGAGATATTAATTCAAGTGGGTAGGTATATCTTATATACTCCTAACTTACAGTGTCCAGTTTCTGTGATCCTCTTGGTGATCATTGTATTTTTGTGAATTGTGATAGTTATTAGTTATAGATAAAGTATTTGGTGTACGTTCAGTGGTATTTTTGTTTCCTTCTGGTATTTCGGAGGTCACTATTATCACCGCTCCTACTTTCATTTTTTGTCAATACTTATAGTGCATACTTTGTCATTTTGTTTCGCAGTAGACTTACAAATATTTATGAAAAAAACTCTTTAGATTATTGCCCTAAGCTGGTTAGCCACCAAATATTGCTCGGAGTGCAAAACATCAAAATGCGCCCTTATGAAACATAAATTATAGTTAAAACTCAAACATTTTTACAAACCACAATAAAATAAGTGGTTTACTATTTTTTGTTACATAATGATTTTGTTAACGCTTATTGGTTTTACTTTAATCAATAATTTTTTTTATCAATATAATTAAGGAAATCATGTAAGTAATTTAAAATGTATACATTTTCAGAAATCCTGTTTTAGCATTTAGTGGTTCAACTATATTGATATTATTAATCACACCATATATTATTATGTGAGTAATAAACTTACTACGTACAATAACTTACTATACAAAAATACATAATAAAATATACAATAATACATACCAATAAAGCTGTATAAGTATTCAGGTACAACTACTGTCGTTTGGCCAATCAAAAAAAATAGGATCTATGAGTTTTCGACAGAGCGACGGACAAAACCCAAATCATAAGTAGTAATCAAGTTTTAAGTTTTTAACTTATTGCCCGGTAACACGCACGTGTTGTATACTTATTTTCAATTGAAATTATTTTGATATAAATTTAAACGGAATTGATATTAGTAATAAACCATATAGTAGGGTGCATCCGAGTTGGGTTTGAAAATAATATAAGTTTTAAATTTTATACGAATTGGGTCTGTGTGAATATAATATTTTGAACGAATCAGGTCCGGGATTGTCCGTTTATAATTATTTATCGAATCGTAGTAATAATGTAATGAACGAATATAATATGAATCCTTTCATTCACACTTCAATTTTATGTTTTTTTTTTGCTCACCCAAATATATTTCAATTTATACACGTTTTAAAAAATATTCAAATCGACATTTATATTTAAACGAGAAGTCCAGAGGGAAGAAGAATCTAATATCTAAGGAAGATTTCATAAAGGAAAAAAGGACAGAAAAAATATTGGGAAAAATTAATTGCAATGAATTTGTTAAATCTGTATCTTATAAATTTCAGCCCAATTATTAATTTACTATTAACAACTAGACAACGATTGTAAATCACGAAAATAAAATAGTAAAAATAACTAGATGCTATTAGACAGTACTAATAGTCTGTAAAAATGGGAAGGAAAATATTTTTTTCCTGGGACCCAACTAGTGTAGTAGGTTTTTTAGCACGGAACCCAACTAGTACAGTAGGCTTTTTAAACGGCACCCAAATTGGGTAAACAATTGGAATCTGGGACCCAACTAGTATGCGCCGAATAATACTATAAATGTAATAAAGATTGAACATAGCGTATGGTCGTATGGACGTACAAAACTTAAATAGAATTATTTCTTGGTGTGAAAATGTGCTGTAGATAGATGATAGTACCTATGATTGGTTTTATACAAAAAATATTATTATTAGAAATTATTTTCCACCAATCATTATTAATAATTATTACTATCAATGAACATAAATTACGTTGAGTTGTAAGCAATAAATAATACAAATATTATATATTGCAATAAATTGTTAAGAAAAAAATATAAAATACTAAATGTTCATGTTGGCGACATCTTGGAAATGGCCTTGAGTGTTGGAACCGGCCGCCCCCTTCGCAACGGTCCTATGGGTCAGGGTAGGTCTATTGAAAATTCACTATTGACGTATATTGTCTTCAAATCCTACCTTCATCAGTGTGACAATTCTCATATATATTTTAATAAGCCAATGTGATGTCAACCGACAACGAGTGTGGTCATGCCATTATAGCATTGACAAACTTACCTGTTGACACTGACTACTTATATTAGTTAGGCACTAAAGATGATGGACGCTGGCAGAAAGAAACATGGCATTGACGTATTACCCTTGATACAGAATTCTTCTATATTTGTAAGGAATCCAACGAACAATACGTTTGTAATTTGTACTATATTTTATTAAAACACACATATTATTAAGTATATATTGTTAAGGGTTTACATCATATTACGGGTATATCAGCTATGGCACCGTTGTTCTGAGTATAGAGTATATAAGTATTAGGATCATGAGTACTTTTAGGTACTTAACGGTTGGTTTATATTATAATGTAATGGTATAGGCGGCTAAACCAACCATTTTACAATTTTGTTTTGAAATTTTTTTATAACAATTAAAAATTGAAAAAATCACGATTATAGAAATTAGTAATTGACACAACACACAAAGATTATAATTTGACTTATTTGTAACTATGCTAATTTTTATATATATATTTTTAAAGCATGTATATTGAACGAAACGAATACCTAAGTTGTTAAGTGTAATAATTTACCTAATATTATTTATTAGTTTGTTCATTAAACGCTATAGTTACCTTTTGTAATAGGTAAGACAATTAAAATTTTTTAGTGAATAAAGTATTAATAATTTGTTTAGCTTAAAATTAATGTTCACAAAAAATAATATAATATATACCTATATATTTAGGTAAACAATACTGATTAGGGCGGTGGTTCCGCTTATGCTTAAACAGTTACAAATGCATAAATATAATATAGTAGTGATATATAGTTAACAATAAAAACATAAAAAAACAAATTAAAAAATACAATATGGTTTTTGGAGCGATTATTTTTAAGATATTGAGCGTTTTGCATATTATAGAACATAATATGTATTGAGGTTTGTTTTTATCAACAGAAAATGATTATATTGACCTGAGTAGGTAGGTATTTGATGTCTTTGAACTCGGAAGTACGTCAAATGCACAAGAACGAATCTAGTCAGTGCCCAGTGGACCCAAACACAAGACACGGTCACTGTGTATATTTGAGGTATTATATTTAATAACAAAATTTGATGATTTAAGTTTCGATTAATATGTAATAATTTATACCTGTGGTATTTAAAAAAAAAAACTATCATAAAGATGCGATAGTAATTCGAAAAATAGTTTTAATTCGTCTTTAAGTGGGACCATTTTAAAATTATATTTTAAAACTTGAATAAGTTTTTAAAATTTGAATCTTGAGATTAATCTGCAATTGTACATTGTGAAATAATTTGGTAAAAAATCGATGGATCGATGCAGCTTATAATATATATTTAATTATGTATAACTGTAATAGATTTATTTTTATTTTTAGAGAGTTATGATAATAATTACTATCCAATCTTTTAAAACAAATTCAAAAATATGAAATTAAAATTATTTATTTAAATTCACGTACCTAGGTAGTTAGGTATAATCCAAGTTTTAAACATTTCAATACCTACGTGTGGTTTATGGTTTTCGTTAGACATTAGAGTTTATACATTATAGTGATAAAGTACATAATACGGTTCATTCATAAAATCAAACAAGTTATAACAAGTATATAATCCAAAATAAATAAATTAAACAAATCAAATAAATTACGTAATGCCTTATAGGCTGAAGCTAAATAAAAAAATAATAAAAAAACGCTTTTACAAATAAAATATTAAGATACATTAAATAAAATTTTATAATTTTTATTAAGTAGGTACCTATATTATACTATTTTGTATATTATGGTATTTTCCAGAAATACATACGTATCTTCATAATACATTTAATACATATTATTGGTTAAGTTAATTCCATAGATATATAAAACAACTAGATAGCCGACTCGTGTTAGTCATAAGACTTATGAAGTTTGGCAGCCACATGTCAAGAGGGCAAAATTAAATTGTTTAATCCATGTAATATTTAATTTATCCATGAATTATATTATAACACCCAAACAGTCGTGTCACAGTGATTAATGATAATATTACAAATCACAGAATCATCTTATAATATAATAATAGGTCAATGGTTTTTACCATAAAACAATATTATATAATAATATATTCAATGACATAATCATAAATGTCATGGATTAATCAGTCGTATTTCCCCCTCTTAACATAATATGGCTGCCCTACTTCAATATACTCATAAAGTCGGCTATCTAGTTGTTTTATATATCAACGGTTAGGGTTAACTCAGTGATTTTATGCCTTGTTCTAATAAATGTCTCAATTTATTATTACTTTACTTAAATATAATAATATTTTATTTGGAATAATGCAAGTACCTATTAATAAACACATAACAAACTGTCGTAGATGCAACACCAATTTGGGTAAATCTCAAACAGACTTGAACGTTAAATTCCGACTAAGGTTAGTATTGTACTATAGTTGAATAGTAGTTGATTACATACTCATTAGACTAAATTAAAATTGAGTTATAATATATTATACTATTTCGTTACGATAAATTTGTTTAGATATGCTTAATCTTACGAGTAGGGTTCGGCACTCAAAGATTTCAATCTATGCATGTGAATTATATGAGCAATAATATTATTAAAAAATGTTTTAAAATATAACAAGACAGCATAATATACTTACTAAACGCATGCACATCTATTTTATAAATTATGTTTGTAATTATTATGATTATACAAATGTTGAGATATTGAATGCAATTAATTAATTTTATTTAATTTCGGTAATTACCGTGGCATGGTATTTTTGGTAACAACGGTAGTTACCGAATCACGGAATACCGGTATTCTAAAATACCAAAAATACTGGATACTGGTATTTTTTAAATGACGGCAGGTAGTGGATAGTGGTATACCAAAAACACCACCAGCCCCACAGTATAACCAATATTATATTTTAGAGCGTATTCATTATTCAATCCACAATTTGATTTTAAATTCTAAAAGAGAAATCTAATTTTGTCAGATACATTTGTATAGGAAATTATTGTGATATTATGTGCAACAAGCAGATCTAATTTTCAAATGTTTATTGTGCTAGATACATTTTTTTTATTACATAACTAGTTTACGTAAATAACAAAGAGAAACTAAAAAAAAAAATAAAGGACCTATAGGTAAACCTATAAGTGTGGAGGATCTTCTCGTTAGATGAACTTCAAAATCGATAAATGATAGGTATAGGCCAAAAACTACACGTCCAAATGGAATCAAAAATTGAAACGTTTATGACGTCAAACTAAGAAGCAAAAATGGCGTAATAATATTCTTTTGTTGAATCAATCTCATATTATAACAATATTGAGAGGTACCTATTTTAATTTATGTTTGGAACATATTTAACTACCTACTGGCCACTTCAATATTACTTATCCATAGTAAACTTAAGTTTTTATTGTATTTGTTATTTTTCAGAAATATAACTGATTAGAACATAATAATATATCATTCGAAATTATGTTTTCCACCTGTATTAACAGACTACATAACAAGTTGTTCTTTATAACATCCATTATATTAAACAATTATTATAATATTTCCTTTTATTTTGTAAAATGTTTTGAATCCAGTAGTGTTATTTGAAAATTTGTAATTTAAATTCGATAGTACCTAGGTAAGTATTTACTATGGATGGGGGAATTGGCAGGCCGTGTTTTATCTGCTGGAGGCCAACACGGGCGGCCACTAACAGCTAAGGCATGCAAGCTGAGTTTTGAAATCTATAATAAGAACTACTTGATTTATAAAAAATATTAATTAGGCATTAATATTTACTAAACGCACACATGAAGGACACTCGAAAAATTGCCAATGTATGCTTTCAATACGCACCATTTGTTCTGTTTTTGGAATAGAAAAAGTGAATTTTTGATATTTTTCATCGAATACAAATAGCTTCTTACAAAGTCTACAGCGGCATACAAAATCATAACTGTTCCATAGGGGACGTGGTATTTCTTGCCTTTTGAATTTTATACAGTTGTTAATCAGGGACAAAACTGATAAATCCGATAATTTTGGCGGATTCTGTAAACCAGTAAATTCCACATTTTCGCGCCGTTCCTCATTAAACTTCAAATAGATAAACCGATTATTGAAAATTTTGAGAGTCTGATAGACTTTATTCAATAAAATTTCTGGAAAGTACCATAACGAGTTACCATCAATCATTAGAGTTACGAGTTGTGGAAGTTCACCGATGAAATGAGGTACATGAGTCTGAAAAAAAAAAATTTCATTAGTGATGTTTGGTAAAACTAAACCAATACCTATTCCACATTTTATTTCCAAATATAGTATATTTGAATACCTATTTGATAAGCCTTCATCGTGAATAAGTTAGGTTAGACATTTTAGGAATATTAAACTAGCATTCAAAATTAATATTTTTTTATGCATGTATGTAAGTATGTATGTATGTATGTATGTGTAACATGAAATTCTTATAACACAAGCCTTTCTTTCAGTCAGTTTTATATTTTTGAAAAAATGAATTATAGTTTATATACCTGTACTTATTATGTCTCATAAAAATAAAACATAAGGTAAATAATATATTTCGTAATATACCATAATATTATGATTATTATGTGAAAGATTACTCCTTTTGCACCTATCTTAATCCCAGTGTTGGTGATTTTGCGGCCAAATCAATAGTAGGTAAATATGAGTCTATGAGAGGGACGTATGAATTGCGGCCACACGATAACTACCATTACTCAGGAGACACAATGGGGAGGTTGACTAAGGGATCTCTAAAAAATGTGTTTATTTTTATTGTTTTATTTATGTTTTTTCCGATGACTGGGCATGTCGTCAATTTTTAAATTTTTTAAATAAATTATTGGTTTGGCAACTTAAAAATTTTACGAAATCAAGCTTTGTCATATTTTATCTTAATAATGTTTCTTTTTCACTCATTTTTTTTTTTGTTTTGTATGCATTATTTCTGAATTTAATGTTCGTCTCAGATTGATAAGTGATAAGTTATCACTGATAACTATTAAATAATAACTATATTATCTGTTTTGGGTAAAGTATTTGTTGCGTCGCTTTATAATTATTACTTTTATTATTATGATGAAATTATGTTTTATACATATAATTCGTTGCTGATAACGGTTCAGCGTGATTTATTGGGGTGGGGAGAAGAGACTTGCGTCGCAACGACTGTCACGTCGTTCGTATCGGAAAACCATAATAATATTATATTGTTAGCCGTTGCGTATTCCACGCGCTTCGTATCGTCCATTCGTTAGGTAAAATAAGATCACGTCAGTGGCGTATCCAGGGGGGAGCTAGGGTTAGAGCGTTGTAACCCCCCCCCCCCCCCGAATATGATTAAATAATAAACAATTTTTCATTAATGTAAATCATTAATACATAGAATTTGTCAAAATTAATTTTTAACCCCCCCCAAAAAAATTCTAAGTACGTCACTGCATAAGGTTATTAAAAATAAAATAGTTCCCACATTGATTAGCGTTTTTAATAGGACGAATAATTTGCGCCGTATTATAAATTTTAGTGAGGCCTAAACTTTAGATTTTCCTCCACCAACTTTGTCCTAAACAAAATCGAAATCTTCTTGTTTGAGAACTTAAGGAAAACTTCCACAACAGTACTGTGGATTGCTAGTTAAAAACCTACAAAAAACTGTTTAAGACAAAAATAACAAAAATAACACGTTACACAGACGAATAGGTATGGAGTGAAGAATTAAATTTTGAAAAGCACACTATTTGTACCTATGTGGTATTACACTTGTTGGGTAAGTAGTTAAAAAATACAAATGGACATTTGTTGGTCAATGGATGGTAAAAATTTGAGTAAAGTTTTGGGACAGCTTTTGAACGTTCCATCGTTTAACCGGGTCACTCGGGTTGCTCCTAACCTGCAGATTAAAGGTTATCGGAACGTAATTCACCTGTTTCCAACGTCGTAAACAACACAGCTGGTCGCAACTCCCCCACAGCTGTTAATCCGGCCCTGATAATAGGTAAATATTGTATACTATATAGGTACATAATTATTATCACTAAATTATAATTTTATAGTTAAAATCAAAATACAAAATACTATACTAAAATTTATATTAACAATAATAATAATTAATAATATTATAGGAGCGTGGTGTGGCGCGGTCTAGCATCTTCTGGCGTCGCTAGCTCTCGGATGGGACCACCCGGGTTTTTATTGACGTATCCTCGGCCCACATATATACGTGTTTTTAAAACCAATATTGACCCCCCCCCCCCATACAAAAATTAATGGCCATAGTTGCTGATGCCTTAAGTCAATAAGAAAATAAAAAAATATTATTATAAAATATTAATAATAATGTATGTTCAATTTTTGAAGTGAAACTTCTTAACGAAGGGCGTGGCCGTTACGCTCGAGCGAAACGCTGCGATGAGAGTTCGGGTGAAACTCTTTGACGACAGTTGCGGGTTCGATCCTGGTTGGGGAAACCAGCTTTTTGGCATTATTTTTTTCTGACATTAATTATAATATACAAATCAAACGATATTATAGAAACATGTGTTTTTTTTCGTATCTCCTTGTAATTAAGTTTCACTTCGTCCGCACGTACTCACTACACGTGCTTTTTTATAAATTATTTTTTCAGAACGTTGAATAATATTGTCAATACCTACATATAGTTAAAAATGATGCAGTATTTTTTTTAATAATGTAATGATGCCTAATTATTTATTATGTAAAGCTATATAAATAAAACCAAACTATAATTTATGTTCTAGAAGTTTATATTTTCCCCATTCTTTCCTGGTTCAGTTAAATTTACATATTCAAATTGGTGGAATAGGTTGTACCTATACTAGCGAAATCTATATAGTTACATTGCCCCTTAATATAAAATGGTCTGGTGAAATATAGGAAAGTGCATAATTTGGAGTGGTGGGTGGTGATGTGTGGCATAAATCCACCATGGGTGCATATGAATGGATACTGTTTATATTTTGTTGTCTTAACCAAATTCCAAGTTAAAATACCTACAAAGTCACAAGGTTAGTTATATAGATAATAACAAAAAAATATCAAATTATTTTATCTCCCGCCACTATAAAATTTTAAAATTAGGTATGTAACTCTGTATCCAAGTACTTAGTAAAAACTGGATGAATAAAGCTCAACTCCCATATTTTAGACTACATACAGTAATTAAAATTAGAATGTGAAGTGAAAGATAGATTAAACTTACCAATTTATTATTGGACACTGACAATGTTTGCAAACGTTTCAAATGAATGATTTCAAACGGCAATTTGTTCAAGCCGATTGAATTCATTTCCAACACATTCAACGAAGTACTTATATTTTCCTTAGTCATCCAATCCCAGAATAAATCTTGACCGTATTTTGACATATTAAGTCTACTACCGTTCAGGCTAAGACTCGAAAGCGTTAAATATCCAATCCCTTCAGGCAAGTGTGGTAAATTGCAGTTTTCCAGGGCGATCATTCTCAAGTGAGTTGGGTTAAAATTTTGCATTCTGTTGGGATTGTTGTTAATATGCCCGAAGGTTTTAAGAGCATTGGCTAGAAATGATTCGCCGATGTTCAATATCAGATTTTTGGCGAGGGACCTCAGATCTTTTAAAAAATTCATCACTTTGTCAACATCGTCGGACATTACAAGCAATTCATGATTAGGTTTCAAAAATTTCAACACGACTTTCTTCTCGAAAGACTGTACGCTATCCAAGTCGTCAAGCAAGTACGTGGATTTTAACTGATTCGGGAACAACTTTAAAAACACAGTGTAAGTGCCGTCTACGTCCTTGATTTCTAACGTCGTATTATTCACGCGCGTCCCATATTTGCGCCCCAACTCCATGTCATTTACGAAGACGAATCCTGAGATTGAAGTCATTATTTCTTTCAGTTTTGTTATATAATGTACCTTTTAAAATGGTCGTGCACTTGAAATTTGACTGCGTAAAAATTGCACACTAAAGATGTAGTAGATGGGCGTGGTCGCGTTGATTTTCACTATGCACAAATCACCCTGTGATTTACGTGAAATTTGAAAAACTTATGAATTAGCACTGGGGTAGTCGGAAAGTGTGTTGTAAGAGGTCTGAAGCACCAATTGCCGCTGAAATTAATATAAATTTAGTATTGAAACGACTATAAACTTAGTAGGTAGGTACACTGAAACAACTACAAACTTACTACTACCGATGCACCGATCGAATGAATACTGTTGTATAAATACGCAATTTTATTTAATATATATAAATATAATAGCGAGATGTGACAGCCAATCGGAGATCACCGTTAACCATGTATGTTCGTTATATATATTAATCAATAAGTTGTTGCTTGTTGCGTGGGGTTGTTGCTAGACCAGCTGATTGTGGCAAACGTCAATAACCACGGTACAGTGTGTCAACTAAATTTTCAGTTTCTGCATAATTGTATGTACAAAAATCTATAAAACACAATTATCGAGTAGGTAGTTGATTAATTAAAATAAAAAATTATTATTATTACATAAAACAGTGACTAATACTGTAGTACTTCGTCGTAATACGAATGTTAATATAGTTTAATATTTGTGCTCGAGAGCGCGCTACATAATGGGTCGCGTTATACCAATGTAAAATGTGATATTGATCCGGGGTTGCGTAATTCGGTGGGGTATATGTGAATTGTGAATTTCGTCGTGGAGAGTCAAAATATATTATCGAACGTACCTAAAAGTATATGTGTGATTGATAAACGTTTTGATTTTTATCGATACACGTGTATTAAGATCAAAGGGACTCGGTTATTCAGGGGTAACTGACGAGTACCATAGACTACAAAACGGTTTGTGCGACGCGCACTAAGCGTCAATCGTCAATGGTATGGCCCTAATCAACGATATGAATGTGAAACTACTCGTATATACATCTATTATAATATATATCATTGTTAAAATGTGTTTTACGAATTCAACTCGAGTCACATCTGATAATATTAAATCATCAGCCATCAAACGTGCGGTTCCATTTTGTATTGGAATTGATGATAAATAATAATAAACATTATGCAAATCGTAATCAACTATCAAAGGTGACAAAAGATATCAATTTTTGGTACTAATGTAACAAAATTACGATCCGAATATTTTATAATATTTTTAAAAATGAACAAGAATCCCTGATAATTTCTCGATAATTATAAAATATAACAACATCCCCAATGAAAATGAAGTATCTCATTTTACAACTTTTTTTTTTTTAATTTGGTGTTACTGTTTATCTAGATTTCCAACAAAATTGATTATTACACTTCTAACCAAAGACGTTCTATACTATAGCCTATAAGGTGTAATAAAATTACTACCGTCTTTGTGGGAAATACAAGAAAACAGTCATACCAATTTGACAAAAAAAATTGTAAAATTGAGATACGTTATTATTCGTTGGGGATGTCGATAAGTTCGTTAATATTTTAAAACCCGTGGTAATATTCAATAACAGAGTGGTATATACGTTGTTTTTGTGATTATGTAATATATCATTCCTAATTCCTATGCTGTGACTAATTGTATTAACTACGTACATTACGCTACCCCCCCCCCCCCCCCAAATTTAACTCTGTTTAAAATAATCTATGTTACTAATTAGCATACATTTGCACAACTATATTTACGATTTTCTTATAAAAAAAACCACGAGGGGTCTGGCGTAACCCTAACCTAGCCCCATCCCACAAGTGAAATAATCACGATATTAAAATTTTTTTTATCAAATATTAGCACATCATGCAATCGCATACATTTGCACGACTATTCCCTTTACTTACAAAGAATTCTTATCATGAGAGGAAATATAATATTTTAAAATTGTATTTTTAATTATCTATTATTTTAATAAATCTATATTACGAATGTTCATATTTCTAATTGGTAAACTTAAACCTTAAACCTTAATTAGTGTATTTATTATACGTTAATATATTGTAAAAAATATTTTTTAACTGATTTAAAAATTGCATTTGAGTCGAGTCTCGAAATTAAAATTCTTATACTAGTTACAGGGTCCCAAATTATATTAGGTAGTACACTAGTTGAGTCTCGGATTTTATTCGGTAAATATTTCACTTAACTAACGTTTTCTTTTCCATTTTAACACCTATACACTTGTAACTGACTTTGATCTATTTTTGACTACTGGTATGGCGTTAATAATGTTTTTTTTTGCCAATACAAAATATGATATAGGTAGGTAATGGAAATATACAACACAAATTAAATGTATTTAAAATACATAATATTAAATATAAAATACAATTTAAAAATATTGCTTTTGTCAGGGGCGTTGATTCGGTGGGGGTGACAAACAATCGGTGTTGACTGACTGCCGCCGACGAAAACTGGTCGCAACGGACTGTGTTTTTAACTTCAACAGAGTATAATATACTACCTGTGATTAAACCCCAGTGTTAGGGACCCAACTAGGGGTGTATCGTGTATAACAGTTTCCCCCACATATTATATATTATATACGATTACAATACCAACCCGTAATACTATTTTTGACGAGGCACATTGAATAGGTACCGTTTATAATTATAAATATTATATTTATTCTTTTATTATGTGCATTTTGTCTATATATATTATTTATAATTTATATATTTACCACCCCTATTTTACGGGTTGGTATTGTAACCGTATATAAAATATGTTAGGGAAACTGATGCATTTGGCTGAAGGTTACTGGTACATTTTTTAAATGCCAAAAAAGCTACTGAGGGCAACTGGGGAACACCCTACACTAAGATATACTGGGTTTAAATTTTAAAGTATCCAAATCTATTTTTAAAACCTGTTACCTTTGCTTGAACTATTTATTTCAGGTGCAAAGATCTAATTTTCCAGCGGAATAAATTCAGTTACAAAACAAGGGTAGTGATAGTATTATTTTCATTGTGAATTTGATCAATATGTTCATATTTAATTTTTATAGGTAACATAAGCTATAAAGTGTACACCACGTTGTATTTTTTTTTTGAAGGGGATAGAAGGCGGTGATTTAATAATGGGCCGCGTATAGGCAATTCGATGTCTTATACTCGTAACGCAGTGTGGTTGTGTGCGAAGTAAATGATCATTAGTGTGCGCAGATACGTTTGGAATCCGTCGTGTGCCACTCTCGCACGCACACGCACACGCACATGTCAACAAATCGACGAAATATATTCTTCTATGCATCACCACATACTTCCTGAAGTTTGATTGTAATTTCGAAAAAATGGTTGAATTCGTAAGCTTTTAGACTATGCTTTGTAAGAACCACTTTTTTGATATAAAACCCAATAAGCCCAAAATAAATACAAATGTAATGTAATTATTTCATGAGATTTTTTAAAAAATATCCAAATTTTATGATCCTTTAAAATTGAAAGTTGAAAATCGACTTCCTAGAAAGCCTAGTTATTTTGCCAAAGAATTCATACATATATTAAAAATTAAAATCGGACATTCGGGAGTATGTTTAATTTACCACCGCTTATTGTTTTAAGACGTACGAAAAATATGTGACATGCGATCCCCTTAAGTAAATTATGAGCATTTTTATAAAATATTTATATTTTACATACTCATAATTCACTTAAAAATAAAAATATTGTTGAAAACCAACGAGCGAACACGGATGTTCTTAGATACGAGTTTGATAATAGGCCAATTCACTCTAATATTTAAACTAACAACACAAAATTGGAACTGTTACACGTACATTTTGGTATATTATGCGTTAGTAAGTCGGAGATAACACATGTGGGTACGACGTCCTCTTAATAAATTATTATTATTATTTGTATTACATAATCTACAAACACATTTATTACCGAATACCGATATTTATAATATATAAATATTAAATATTATTAGCTGATCCCGTGCACTTCGTTGCCCGTTAAATGTATCAACTCTATATGACTCAAACTTTGTTCAATTGGTTATTTAATATTCGGTGTATGGTGTTCAAAATTTATTTTAACTTTTCCGTTGAATAAAAATTCTGATTCGCAGCAGTACATTATCAGGTAAGCAATCTACCTGCGGTAGATCGCGTACCCTACCGTGCTGTTTGTACGTAAGTGTATGATTTAACTCTCAAGTATTAAAGTAATACCAAGTTTGTCGTTTTTACTTAATTCCACCTATGATGGATTAATACAATCAATTTATACAAAATCCTATCCTAACCTAACCGTACTAAAATCCGATGAATAAAAAAAAACAAATTTGACCCTTTGTAAATTAACCTATCTTCTTCCCAGAGGTATAATCTACCCACAAACATAAATTTTCATATATATCTAACTATATAATTACAGAGACTATAACTATGCAGACTAAACTCTGGAACTACTTATCAGATCTTCTTGTATATTATATTATATATATGTATATTGACAAAAAATAATAATACAAATCAACAAACATGCCCGATTAACCAATAGCAACCTAAAATTTTCTTTCATATAAACCTCTTCGTGAAATACTCTTTTGTTTAAAAAAAAAATCAAGAAGATCTGATAAGTAGTTCCAGACTTCAGTCTGTACAGAGATTTTCATTTCACGTTTTTATAGTTTGATATTATATTATAATTTATATTTAAAAAGTAAAACAAATAGTTTTTTTTTTTTTTATTATTATTATAATTATTAAAAACCCATGGCTACCATTTGTAAACAAAATTTATCTCTATAATATATATCTCTATAATATTATATAAACATGGATCCCTGTTTCCCTTGGTCATCGCATCACGCATGAACGGCTACACCGATTTCGCTAATTCTTTTTTTGTTGTGTTCGTAATTGTCAGGAGAAGGTTCTTATGTAATACAATTTTAGAAAAATCCACCGGAAAAGTAGAAAATTTGGATGTCAAAAAATACAACAGTGGTGCCATCTGTTCAGAAAAAAATAAACTAAATAATAAAAAAATTAGTTAAATTTGAGTTTGTGCGAGTTTGTTGATTCGTATTATTATTTTTTGTCAATCTATATCTAACTATATAAATGTAAAATTAAATTCTTTGTACAGGGTAAACTCTGGAACTACTTATCAGATCTTTTTGATTTTTTTTTTTAACGAAAGAGTATACCACAGAGATGATTTCTATGAAAGAAAATTTTAGGAAAATCCACTGATAAACTTGGTATAACTTTGATACTTAAGAGTTAAATCGGCTGCATCCGAATTGGTTCTCATATCTGAAAATCGACATCCGAATTGGTTCCCGACAATCCAGGCAACACACATCTGAATAGGTTCCCGGTATTCCAGATAGGCGGTACACATCGGGATTGGTTCCTGATAAACACTTTCGAAAAAGTCGAAATACAATCTCATAATATTATTTAACATATTTCCCATATTTATAAGTACGGCTATATAAAATAAACTAAATTGTCATTTAGATAGAAACTGTGATAAAACTGATGTTATATTATTGATATGGACGGATATCGACTCGTTACTTGTTAGTCGGTATCAACGGCATTCAGTAATCCGGGTAATATACGATTCCGAATGGAACGATTGCGAACGGACCTTTTCCGGTAACACGATTGCGAACGTTTTTACCTACCTTTAATCGTGCGGTGTTGTCAGATTTGGTGTTAGTCAATAACAAATTTTTAAATGCCCGAATGCCCCAGCCTTGAAGAAGGTCATGTATTTACAGACTATTTAGTATCGACATATATTCCACCTGATGCATTATTTCCATCATATCTTTGGGCACAAGAACCTTCAGTAAATCCAAGGTATGATTTAAAAAAAATAACTTGAATTCTTGTTCCTTCCCACTTAAATTTTACCAGTAAATACAAGATCTCTAAGTTTTTATAATTATTTTGTAGAACTAACAATGGCCCAGAGAGCTTTCATAGGACGTACAATGGTCAGTTTTATAGCCCCCATCCTCCAACACACGTCGTGATATCAGTTTTAAAAGAAACATAAGCTCAAAATTTGACAATAATAAATTCAATTAAAAACAACGTATATAATCCTATGGCCAAAAAAGATAAATCTAAAATTGAATTAACATTACAAAATTATAATGATTATAAAATACACAAGGATCTAATTTTACATTTAAGAAAAACTGGAAATTCCTACCAGGGAAAAAATTTAAAAAAAGCAAAAATGTAGAAAACAATTTTTAAAAGCCGTTATTTTATTTATTTTTCAGCTTTTAACGTAACATTAACACGTAGATTTTGTAATAGTATTATTAATAATTATAATTAAATATTATTTTATTTTATTTTAGTTTGTAACGTAGTTGTTGTTTTCATTGTGTAATTAATATCAATAGTTTTTATTTAAAAAAAATATTTTGTAAACTTTGCAACGTGGTCTATAAAAACGTTCGCAATCGTTCCGTTTTTCAGGTAAAACACCAAATTCTCTGATAAGCGTCATTCGTTCGCAATCGTGTTATAAAAAAGGTAAAACGTTCGCAATCGTGTTGTACCCCAGTAATCCACCGCAATAACCGCAGAGTTTACGTGTAGTGATTGTATTTTCGTTTTTATTTGTGTTAATATTTTATTATTATATTACATTTTATTTTATATTTTGAATTAAAAAAAATTATTATTTTTATTATTATAATATTATTCATTATTCTACCATGACTATTTAAAAATTAAAAGATATTTGATTAAAAATAAAAGTAGCTTTATTACAAAAAGCATAATTTTTAACCATACCTGCATAATATTAATATGTGGACAGTCCTAAGTCTGTATAAAATTGAAAGGAAAATTAAAAATGCTCTAACCCTGGAACTCGAAACCAACTCGGATATACCCTTAGTAACAACCCGGGAACCAATTCGGATACACCTTTTGTAACAAACCGGGAACCAATTCGGACGTTTCGGAACCAATTCGGATACACCGGTTAAATCATACACTTACGTACAAACATCACGGGGTCCGCGATCTACCGCACGTAGATTGCCTACCTAATAATATACTGCAGCTGCGAATCAAAATTTTTATTCCGGGCAACGGAAAAGTTAAGATTAATTTTGAACACCATACACTGAATATTAAATAACGAATTGAACAAAGTTTGAGTCATAAAGAGTTGGTATATTTAACGGGCAACGAAGTGCACGGGTTCAGCTAGTTATGATAACAGATGAGTACCAATTGCCATGGAGACGAATTCTAATTACTATTGTCTATTTGATTCCATACCTATTAGTTATTACTTATTACTTTTTAATCATCGTAATTTATTAGGTACCTACCTATTATGAAATTATTATTAACCCTGAATATCTGATGATATTAATTGTACTGCGTTTTTGTTTACTTGAATTTAGAGTACGAATAGATTTTGTGTAATGTATACAACATATAGTACCTACATGCCTACCTTAAGCTATCTCATCTTCAATTTATATTCTGAGAGTAAAACACTAGAACCGCGCGGTGGTTTCTAAGGATGTTTGTCTTTAAAACTAATAGATTAGATGTGCTGTTGTACTCCATTTCAGATTCAACCCGAATTCCCGCATAATATTATAGTTTGTTTGTGCAATGATGATTTTTGAGAATACTATAAATTATATAATATAACTATATAAGTGTACAACAACAGTTCAGCTGATTGTTTTATAAATTATAATCAAGTATAAGATATAAAATAAACACACATAGGTATGTAATATTATTTATGATTGAATATCGAGAGTAATATTTTAGATTCTGAGTGGAGCGAGAATAATGTTAGGATATAGATAATAACTATATATCCCTATTTAAGCCGTCTTAGGTTTCTAAACATACCTACTTTTAGAACACCTTATACTTCCTCTGTGTCCGTTTGTTAGTTACTAGTATTTAGGTACAAAGTTACAATTATGGATATTAATTTTTCCATTTAAGTATTCGTTTTCACATAACAAGTTAATAGTTATGAAAGCGCACTCGGTGAGCGTGCTGAATTTCCAACTTCTAATCGTATTTTTATGCAGTGCAATAAACTATAATTTCATATTATACAATTTAAAAATAATTATTTGGTAACTTGGAACCTATGTTTTTGAATACAGTCTACAATAATTATGAATCTATACTAAGTATAATAAATACTTATATTTTGATATTTTAAAATATTGTCTAGTATGAATTTAGTAGAACCAAATCTTATAATAACAATCATAAGTCGTATAACTATGTAGGTACTGCTACCTAACGGACTGATGGACGGACACAACGAGATATATGATTTTCCAAATTTATGTTTAGAAACCTAAAACTGCACATACACTTAATATAGACATTTTAATACTACAGTTGAACAAATAAATAGTTAAAAAATGATTCTATTCAAAGTAAATTTATACTAGCCAATATTAAAAATATCAAAATATAAATATTTAATATAGGTTCATACAAGGAACTAGCCAATATTAAAAAATAGGTACAAAAATATAAATTGTATTTGTTTTTTTGACCTTGAAGTTGTATTTCCCTAAGAATGTGTTGTGTCTTTCTGTTCTAATGTAATAATGTCCGAACTAAGACGTATAGCCGTTATATAAGTAGGTAGGTACTTAAACCGAATAAATAATAAGCCATTGTTAATTAATTTCTGTATTAGATTGTGAGCGGATCGATGATTGTATGAGTTCTACAACGGTAATATGACATATTGTGTTATGTGTTATACATAACATATTATTGTTATATACAACACATTGTGTTTTATTTGTACACGCGCGCGCGCGCGTGTGTGTGCATTGTGTACAATGTACATGTAGAAAATAGTTGAAACATGTTTCGATCTTCAACTTTGAGGATGTCCTGGTAACAAATTAGATCTAGTTGAAACTTTTGAGGTTGAAAGAAAAAATTCTAAGTACTTTTCAAATTCATCGAGGAAAAACAAAAAAAAATCAAAATCGGGAAGTCACTGTAATTGGTGTGGTCAATTTGAATCAAAATATTAATTATTGCAAAAATTATTCTAAGCGGAGACAGTCAGTTGGTCATTTTGTTGTATACTGTGTACCTATTATTTATACTGCTATTAACTATTTTTTTTTTTTTTTATGTTTATTACGGTTTCAACAACGAGTTCATTAGCCGGGAAACAGAAACAATTTACATTTTACATTGTAATAATATGTACATTTATCATAATAATTGTAACCAATATTTTTATGAACTAAGTTAATACAAATAATAGAAAATAGAAAAAAAAAGAAAAAAAGCAACAAGACTTAGCTTACAATAGTATTCTGTATTAGTACATTACATGAAATATATAGGTTAGGTTGTACAGGTTAGTTATTTTAAGGAAATACATTAATAAATTAAAGTTTTTTTTTTTTATGTAATATCTTCAAGAAGATGTTTGAATGTGAGTTTAAAGGTTTTTAGTAATTTTCTTAGGCGAGTTTTAAGGCTCCGATCTGTTATGTAAGCCACGTTTATGACTTCAATTATTTGGATTGTATATTGAATATCGCAGTGTTGTATGATTGTTTCAATTATATTTGGGTTTTCTTGTGAACTTTCGATCATATCTTTGAATTGGATAAATGAGATCGCACGTTCTTTTTTTGTAGATTTTGTAAATTTTTTCAGCTGGTTTTAGACTTAAATTTAGGTTGGCGATGACATTTTCGAGCAAAGGGGTGCTAGCTCTTATGTTTTTTATTTGCTTTTTGTTGTATGTGTTTTCCAACCTGTGTTTTCATTTTCAATTATATCTAGCGTGTGATTATCAATTGAAATGTTTGGTATTTCTTTAGTCGGAGAAGTAGGGTTGATAGGAAAGAGGAGGAAGGGGCCGTTTTTTTTGTGACCGGTGATGGTGTACGGTGGTTGTATAGGTTATAGCATGACGAAATAACAAGGTATGATCACAATTTTGTGATACGCATTATATCTCTATTATCTGAATTAGGAGTGGAAGTCTTCTTCGGCTTTTCATTGGTCCTTGATAAATTATATCAGTAACTCATAAAACGCGCGCTAAATATAAGCCAATTAAATTACGAGGATAACTCCCACCCTATTCTGCGTTGACTGAACGAAATTCAGTTTGTTGTGATCATACCTTGTTATTTCGTCATAGGTTATAGCTTCATGTTCCTCGAGAGTATTTATTGTCTATTGTCATGTTTTCAATTATATTTTTATCAGGTAAGATAATAATAGGTGTTTCGTTTTGTGTTGTTTTTAGATTTGGGCATTGAATAGATATGTGTCATTTTATTTTGCAATGAAAACAGGTAATCATGATATCATTTATAAATATTCTGTATGCATATCGTCGTAGTTAATTACAATCAAGGTTGGTTTGTTTTCATAATCGTGTGGTTTGACGAAAATTTGTCTTTTGAAGCTTAATATATGGATTAATCCTTCTGTATTGAATCCGGATCTTAATTTAATAATCGGTGATACTAAAATAAAACCGGCATTAATTAAGCTAGTTTTGATAACAGTATTGGGAATTGTCAGGCATACATTAGATAAAATTAGTTTTTTTGCTAGATTAATTAGCCGGCGAATATTGATAATCTGGTTGTTGACTGTGATGTTTTGGTGGCTGACTAGTAGGTTGTCAAATGTATACTTACTTGACAAAAACACTGCACAAAAACGGCCATTAGATACGCGAGAGGAATACTTAATGTCTTTCGGAGGTATTAGTTTGCAAAGGGCGATAAGATATTCGATTTGTGGTATATTTAATATTTTCGATTGTGTTGAATACTATACCTAATTCTCGTTTGGTAGTTGTGCTTTGTGGAGACATATTATAATTTGAAGAATTAGTTGTTGGGTTATTAAGATCGGAATCTTGAATAAAAATTGGTTCAGACATTTTAGTTGTCTATATTTTTTCGTATAGGCGTGCGGCTATCGTAATATTATTGTAACACGTAAAATGGTAAGATATTGCATAATATTACCTGGGTCGACGTATCGTTTCAGTGTAATGACTGTTTGGAGATTAGATAAGAGAAGAATGAACACTGGAATGAACGTCTAGTCGGTAGGACTGCACACGTAAAACTGATTAATAATTTATTTTACTATTTGTAGTAGGTACAATATCCAGTAGGTTAAAACAATTTTTTCGAAAACATCGTATTTATTTTCATAATATTATATATTTATTTTTTATATTATATTACTTATATCCGTGGTCCAACCTTTTGTATAATTAATGGGCCAATTTACACATTTATAAACACTAAAGGGGCCGTCGAAAAAAAAAATATTTTTATTCGTATTTTATTTTAGAACTAACCTATTGTAATATAATACATAAGTTATCAGTCACATTATAGAATACGTACCTATTATTATTTATTTTAATTATTATTATTAGTTGGCGATATGACTGACTGCCACCATGCCATCTCCCACTAGGTACCTTAGTTTTTTTTTTAAATTCATCACACTGTTGTAAACACTACAATTATTAAATATATGTACTACATAATATTATGTTTTCTAAAGAGACTAGAAAAAATGTATTAGGGGAGGCAGGTTGGACCTATATTATGGTTGTTAATTAAAGCTAATACGGACTTACCATAGAACAGTGTTAATAGATTCGTGGTATAAATATGTAATATAGCTTGAAATCAATCTAAATATTTTGATAATATCATTTGAAATATCATTGATAGTTTAGTACCATTTAATAATATAAGTAATAGTGCCTATATACATGTCTCCACCAATAATAATTAATAGTGTTTTTGAGTTTCAACAAAAAAACTAAAATTGTTATCCTTCATAATTATACCTAATTATTCAATTTTATCAAAGTTCTAACTTCAAACGTTGATAAAAATTATTGTTGATTTTCAATTTAATGTATAAATGCAGTATAACTTGGCAGGGTGTCGTACCGTCTGCAGTTGGCTCCCGCACTGCAGGTGATAACGGCGTTGGTACTATGGCATTGGTCATTTAAAGTTTATACGTTTCCAGAAAAGCATAGATCTATCGTTTTGAAAAAAGGTAAATACTTTTAGATATAATGAGGGTTTTACGTTAAATGAACCAACCCGTAGGTATAGCTTGTATAGGAATTTGAAATTTTATACATTTTTAGTATTTTATATTCATTCAAAATGATAAAATGATTAAAAATTTAATACATAGGTACCCCCCCCCCCCCCCCCCAAAAAAAAAAAAAAAAAACTACTTGGATGATATAGACAATATACATATCGTTTTGAAATAGTCATCTAATTGCAATATTATAAATCGTACATTTGTACAGTAGAGTTAAAATTATTTATTAATAAGTATAACCGTATAACTGTATAATCTGTATAACTGTATACGTATATAAATACTAATACTCTTATACATAATATATGTAATATAATTTATTTATATGCTATACACCCATTAATTTGTAGTAGTTATACGGTTTCTTGATGAAAGTAATTCATAATTCAATAATTGTATAAAAAAAAAATAGCTTATTAATAATTAAAAATGAAGTGTTAAATACTTAAATAAGTAAAAACAAATATAATATATTATCGATACAATCAGTTTAGGTACCTAATTCATAGGTATATTATGCATGACTATAAAAGTATATATCTATAATAATATATTCAATTGCATAATAAATGATAAAAAATAGTTTAACGTAATGTCCTCAATGCAATTATAAAGGTAATAACTTTTCTTAATTATTTTGGCGCCGATATGTAAAGCTATATAAATATTTTTTACTAAAATAATTTCATATACAAATTATAAAAAATTATATTGTTTTATAAATAAATAGTATATAGAACAGCAGTTTCCTTTTTCTGGTTTAAAACTTATATTATGTTATAGAAATGTTGTTACCATTTGCTGTGGGTTGGTCGCCATAAGTTTGACAACGGTGGTGACGGAAAAATAAAACCGAATAATATGAAGAAAAAAGTTACAATGAGAACTCCGTCCGGAGAATGTGTTGGCAATTTTATAAATACTATGTCCCAACTAATAATGTATTCTGCAAGTGTTCAATAGTGTCGTTCCGTTTTTTTCCTCTTATCATTGCTATTTTTTTTCTCCCGCGGCTGAAACTTTTTCCCCTTTCTTTTCATGCAGACTTCACTTTCCTAACTTCAATAATGTATACTCGTTTTGTGGAGGGGAAAAAGGTTTCTGGCCAAAACTCTGAAAAAGTGTAAAAAAAAAAAAACTTTGCTTGTCATCAAAAGCCTGTGACGAAATGTATTTTAACCCCAATTAACTCGATCATGTTTCACGTGACTTATTATAAATGCCTTAAACGTATTATTATTTGTTATTTTGTTACCATGTTATAATGAAGTATAATATGGTTTAGTTATACTTTTTTTCTCTATTATTTTTGAATTTAATTTATATATTTAACATCGTTACGTTGAAATAATTAGGTAGGTATAGCTACCTATATTAATTTAATTTTTTCACATGATTTGAGTTAATTATTCTTTTTGGGGTTTTTAGCATTTTGGGGTAGGTACATCTTACATTATTTCAAACTAAACATGTTATAATTATTCTTCACGTGAATAATTTAATAAATTACAATTAAATTTATATACCTTGTTGGGGAGCGTGAATGGCCAAATTTCCATTTGTCACACTCCTTTTTATAATTTTATACAATGAAATTTCCTACAATATACATTATACCCAACCAAATCTGGTTTTAGGGCTCAGGTTCAGGCATTCAATTATATAGATGCAAGTAGTTATATTATGATTGTAAAATACGGCTCTAATTTATGTTTGCGGTCTCTTATATTATGTCATTTATACTTTTGTCGCCAACTCGTTAAACTGAACATATTTCTATTGAAATATAAAATAAAAAATGGTTAAATTTGGTACCTACCTATATAATATACATTATACATATTTGATACACTTGTTGTACAAGTAGTCATGTTAAAGTAGGTTAGACATGTTAACCTCTATAAGGTTAGACTTCCTTGTTATTTTAGTATAATATACTTAAAGTTGCATGTATGTATTTATGGTAGGTACGTAAAATACATCCAAATTCTGATGTATATTATTGCCTCTGTTGGTTAGGTATATATTGTATAGAATATATACAATAAACGATACCACTGCAGAAGTAGGTAGCCGTTGAAAATAAAATCACCAGGTCTTCAGTGATTGAAAAAAAAATTAAAAGTTGTGGAATCTAGTACCTGTATATATATATTGTAGCAGTATAAATTGTACTGTGGTACATATAGTGATAACTATTGTATATGGTAGATAGTGTAGGCAGCTGTAGATGCGAACAAAGTTTAATTGAATTAAAAGTCCCGCATGTACATTGAACAACACTTGGCAAAGGAACGAGGCCATTTGACCCTTAGCTTCGACGATTTGGATGTATTCAGAAAAAAAAACGGTTCACCATATACGCACGATAGTTAAACTTTTGTACTTAGAAATTCAAATTTATGATTTATACTCGTATATGTTTTCGTTTTTGTTTTCATTAAAGAGTGCGGCGCTCTGACACGGTGCATATATTACACCACACACTATCATATATATATATCACATATTATGTATACGTATAAGCTATACACACACTCATTGCATGATTTCGATGCTCGCTATCTATATATTATATGTACATGTAATATGTATATATGTATATATATATGAATACACCGCGTGAGTATATAGTTGGGAGAAATGTCGAACTATCCCGATGACTGCGTTTTAAATTAGATTCGCATCCGTGTAACTAGTATACGTTGCAAGGAGTGAGCGGTTGGAGGGGCGAGGGGTTTGGGCGTAGCGGTGTTGTACTACATTTGGTGTTACATTATTCATGATGATCTCTGGTAAAGGTTATTTTTGCCCTCTTCTTTTCGGCCCAGGGACCCATCGGAGAGAATCCGTGTCCCTAGGGAAACCACAGCATAATTATTATACGTACACGCGTTTTCTTCACTCCCCCCCCCCCCCCCCCCCTTCCCCATATCACTACACCCTGCATCATTCAGAAACACACTCACACTATATATATCCAAACATTCGTCGGCAGCGGTGGTCTCGCACATCCGGTACTTCCGGAAAACGCCGATCTGTCGACGCGTTCATCATCGTTGCATAAAACATTCGACGACAAAACATGTAATTGAGTTAAACATTTTCTGTAGCGCCAAAAGAAATTTTCTTAGAGACTTCTCCGCCGTAGGTAGTTGTCCACTTTATTATTTTTATTATGTTTATATACTGGTATGTAAATGGTGCAGTTTAAATATATGATGTATTAGTAGATAACTTACGCAATAGCATGTGTGTTCAAATAATATTGTTATTTGTTGTTGATGTACCTCCTATATAAAATGTCATGATAACAGACAAACAGTATACATAGGTAGTTGAATGTGTTACCCACCAGTCACTATATCTACCTATGTTATAATTATGTATATATAAATAAGGTGAATAAAATAAATTGGATAAATAGTTTGATTTCTGCCTTCAGGGTTAATATATTAAAAATATGTAAAAAATAACTGTTTAAAAAACTTTTTCAACATATAAAATTTATCAGTGCGAGTTAATAACGCTGATTGTATTTATCGAGGGGAAAATAATGAGCTAGATAATATTATACTTACTCACTAATTATAGCAATTACAGATATTATACTTGACAAACATGGTGGAAAATTCATTGAATACTGAACAATTAGGTACCTACATCTATTTAATTATAATAATATATATGCATTCCTTCAAGTTTGTATTATAATAAAAGATTCATTTCAGATTCTGAGCGGAGCGAGAAATGTATTGGTTATACAATGATGTGCGATATCGTTATATTTTTTTGTGCCTGTCCTCACGTTTTTGGGCAGTAAATTTGTTAAAATATTTATAGACATTTGACATTTTTTAGTTTTATTTTTTTCCAGTTTATGATGATAAAATCTTTGTTTTTTGGTCAAAAAGTTTTACAGTTAAATATTGGGTTTCTCACAATAATTGTTCTTACAGAGTTTTAAAACTATTGAAAAATTAAAAGTCACATTTTTTGTGCAATCGTTTGAGGGTTAAATGTTGAAAAATTCGAAAACATTGCAATTTATATTATAGTTAAGAATTCATAAATGTCAAATTTTATATACATATAAGTTTTGAAATTTGTTTCTATTTTCCTATTCCCAAAGTATCAATTAAATCAAATTTTCTACTAGAAATCACTCTAAATGCTGGAGGAAATTTCTGGCTCGTGATGAGACACCCACAAATACTACAATTCTTCGCTCAGAATTACCTGTCTATATTTCCGAATAATCTGTATAACGAGTATCATAATATTGTCGTTTCGGTCTTATAAATTATAAACAAGTATCAAATATTATATTGGTAATATTTTCTAGGAATTAGTTTTTGGTCTATTTGTCAATGAGTTATTTATATTATAGTTGTTCATAAGATGTTAGGTTCGAATATTTGCCTTGTCTGTAGTCAATACTGATATTTAGTGATAACTGATACAAGTGATACAGTTATACTATAATTTGACGTTAACTCAAGAGTCAAGACTACTATTATAAAACCCACTTGTAATAAATTTAAGGTAACATATTATACATGCAGCAGATCACGGCGTATGTTATGTACCTAGGTCAGTTAAATAACATATGATTATAAATATTAGGAATATGATAAAAAAATAAACATATTATGTAATATTATATTATATTATTATTTTGATTATCGCAATTTAAATATTTCTTTTCGATAATTCGATAAAAATTATTTATTTGTCGTAATTAATTTCAGAGGTGTTTTTAACAATCTATTTTATCTTGTATTTGAAATTCTAGAAAGAAGAATTTGATTCAAAGTTCAAGAAGACCAATTATAATGTTATTGATAGTTCTTGAAGTTTTTGTTTAATAGCGTGTTATACAGAATAAAAAAGCAGCTTTTTTTATTTTATTTGTTTTTTTTGCGAGTGTGAAATAGTCGAAAAGGTTTAAGTAGGTACACAGCTTTTCATTAAACACCGTAATTAGTTTACCTGCTGACATTTTAGTCACGTTTAATTGTTTAGATTATTAGTATAATTATTATACAAAATCATTTATTTCGAGTACAAAAAAAAAAATAAACGACTTTAAGCGCGTAAGGGTTATATACTTATATTATACACAATACAAGTGAGTGGGTATTATACGTATTCACCTAATAATTATTTAATAATATTAAATTGTGTCTACTGCAGATCATGTATAAAACTTATAGCTTATTATATAAGCTATTATATCTCACCATACCAAATTATATCTGCATAGACACGATTTTTAGATTCTGAGCGCTCCGATGAATGTATTGATTTCACGATGATATTTATGTTTTTTTTTGTGCCTGTCATCGCCATTTGGGGCAGTAAAAATGATTGGATATTTTACTTCAGCATCTTTTCTGGTAGGAAAGTGAATTTAATAGGTAGTTTCGGGGGATCAAAAGTAAATAAACTCAATAGTTTTCAAAAGTGTCAAGAAAAACATGAAACAGTTGAGGAAAAACAGTGATTTCTACGCAAAACCAGTTTTCGAAAAATGAATTTTGTTTTTTTGGGTTAACTCTCTCGAAAATAAATAACTGGCTACCTGGGCGTTAATACATTTCCACCGAATGTTTATTTTATCATTTTCTATATACCTATGATAAGATGTTCAAAGCGTTTTCAGCTATTTAAAATTATTTATTTGTTTAGTTTTTTTTTTTTTATAAATATTATATATTAAATATTTTGTCTATGTTGCGCGTGGGTCAGAGAGAGAAAACAAATAGTGCACTGACATCCTCTTAAGTACTCAAGGATTGTTTAATAGAGGCGATTCAACACATGTTTATAAAAAAAACTAACTAAATGTAATCAATGTTGTTGTTTTGTTTGTTTGCAAATAAATAAATAAATTTTAAGTTCAAATTTGGACGAAATCAGATATTTAAACGAAGATAACGGTTTTAGTTATTTTTTTGTAATTAAAAAATATTATTCGTTGGTACTTAGAACCTAGGTTAAAAGAAATATCTCGGTGAAATTGAAAATAAGTTAGGTTAAACTAACAAAAAATTTGTTAACATACGTTCTACAAACTATTTATTGATGTTACAAATTAATTTTCGTCATTTCAATCATTATCCCATAATAGTTTATTCAAGGAAACGTATAGGTAGGATAAATGAAATTATTGTTAACATTACCATTCATACCTTAATAATAATAATAAATTATCGAACCATATTATGAAACATTAACAAGCTTGCTCGTTATTGTTATACATACCTATGATAATACTATAGGTAGAATCTAGTAAACTCATAGGTAGGACTAATGCAATTTCTGTTTAAATTTAAAGTATAATTTTATAATTTATACACACAATGACATTTTCAAATGCAATTTTATGAAAAAATGTATTTAACGTACTATCTGTAGTACTTGTCGGGTAATAATAAAATAAATTACTTTAATCACTGCAATAATATCATAAAATATAATTAGTAATAATATAGGCCGACAGACCACCTCAGCTCAGAAACTCAGATTTTACCTATATCATTGAATTTCATTCAAATTGAACACATCCGTTATACAGTGTGTAGACTCCTCTAGACACTTTATGTACAGCAGAGTGAATCCCCCCTTTTTCTTTTTAACATCGTGGATACACTATAAAATGTTTCTAACCGATATTTTTCGTTAAGTTTTCGTTTTTATGGTTAGGTACTTATTAACAAAAAAATATTTATGATTCATAGGTTTTACTTTAATAGAGGAAAGATATCTAGTAGAGTGCTATGGTTTTTTTTTTTAACGATATGGACACATTATAATATTATTGTATATTATTAGTATAAACTGCCTTAAAAAACTACGGGTGGCATAAATTGGGAGGGGGGGAGGGGCGAATATCATTGAACTTTTTGCGTTACGCTCCTGCAAGCGTGTGTGTTTATTTTTAAAGTAATTTATTTCACCTCGCCCACACCTATCCACTCATCGCGCGCGACTTTACACTAATAATAACCCTCTTATCCGGGGTATTCGTCGTCGTCACCACCGTCACCTCCACCCCAACCTCCACCGATCGTATGTGTGCCGGCGCCGACGTTGAAAAGCCGTACGTTCCATTAACCAATTTCGCGTACACAAAGGACCCGTTGCGTGCGTGCATCCCGCGTTTTGGGTCCGACACACGTAAATCGGAAAGCTTCTAAATCCAATTTAATAATAAGCTACGGACGGGGCCGAGGTTATTGTGGTGACGACGGCTGCGACGAGGGGGAAGTGAAGGGTGGGGCGGGGGGGGGGGGGGGGTAGGTCTATGTTTATATATAGGTATAAGCGACTCTTTTGGCGACGACGACGCCCGTCGATCGCAAATATTGTTTTCTGTAAGCGTGCGCATTTCCTCTTGTACTCCGCCGAGTCGTAGGTATACACGTAACAACTAACAATAGACGTACATGTATATAATATAGGTAAAGATACTACAACGACACTATATTATTATTATAACCTTATTGTTATATTATAATATGCGTATAACGACAATAATAGATTCTCGTTACGCCACCGTCGCCACCGTCGGTCCCGATCTATACAAACGAAATATCATCATCCTCATCGTCATCATCGTCATCATCGCCATCATGTAACCGCGATGTATTACGACTGTTAACCGTTTAAAGACTACAACTCGTATAAATTGTATTATAATTAATAAGTGTGCAGGAGCTTCCGTTATTGAAATATATTCGAGTATAATTATACATATATACCTAGGTATAATATTTACCTTTAGTTCTAACCTCCCCACATCATCGGCATTCAATGAATTTTAACAAATGGCACTACGCCTCTACCTAATTATACAAGTGATATTTTATTTTTGAAAATGTTGAGGTATTAATTGCTTTATCATCAATGTTCATAACGCGTTATATCCAAAATATTATTATCGTATAAAGACTGCACCATTTTCGTAACAAACCTTCAATATTATTGCGTAATACACTCGTCCGTTACCTATTTATAACACGTAAAATACATTATTTTTTTTTTGCTCTGAATTGCATTTTGCAAAATGTGCAACGGTTCCTAATAGAACGTCTACGCCTTACAGTATATTATTACATTACATATATAGGTAGTCTGCAGATGTAGATGGGTATTTTCTCACGTAAAGGAGATCCTGGTTAAATGTCTATCCACGGCCCACGGGGCTAACTCGGCTAAGTATTGACACGTCATGTGACGCGTAGTAATTAGAAAATATGTATGTAGGAAGATAATCTGTAAGACACCACGACTAAAATATATATATCTTTATATATAAATGTGAAAATGAAAACCTTTGAGGCCTATGTTCTTGGAAACTACTGAACCGATCGTTATGGTTTTTTTTTTAAAATTAAGAGCTCATTGCGGAGAAGGTTTACGGCATTTAATCGATTCTCTAACTTACAGTACGCATCACGAAAACGTGCGGATGACCGCCGCGCGCCCAGTGGCAATTTCTCGTTGGTGGTGGCCAAACTGTTTCGCGCCAAATATAAAATTTAAAATTCGTATTTTTATATTAATAAATTATGTGTATGTATTTAATGATATTAAAAAAAAAACACAATTTACAGTACACAATAAAAACGTGAATTAATTAAAAAGAATAAAAATAGTTATAATAATAATAATAATAATACTATTAATGTATAAAAAATGTACAATATATTTTATAATAAAAAAAAATATATCGTCAAAGGTGGTCTTTGTAAATTGTAGGTATGCACAGCTAAATTCACAATAGATTATAGTACCGAACGCGCCAAGAGTCAACAAAAGACAGGGACATTTTTAAAGGTTCAGGTTAGTTGTTTTTTTCAAAACGTATAGTACCCGTCGCGCCAGTGGCACGCACCTGTGATGGATCAAATATTGAGGCCCACTGGTTTACTGAAAAACCGACACACGGCGCGCTGCGGTCATCCGCACGTTTTCGTGATGCGTACTGTAATAAACAAAGGAGTTATCAATTATTATAAATAATGGCCTGTTATGTAATAATAAATATAATAATAATAAATCAGTATTATTCCCAACTCCTATAACCCATAGCAACCATTAATAAACAACAATTTCTATCGTAAATCTCAAAATTCCTGTTTGAGAACCTACAAGGGGTGATCAATATTTCCTTTTTAAATTAGTCTATAACACTCACAAAGAATGTGGCTTTCTATTGGTGAAAGAATTTTCGAAATCAGTTCAGTAGTTCCAGAGATTACCCTCAACAATGGTAACTAACAACTCCTTTTTATATAATAGTATAGACTAGCTGATCCCGTGCACTTCGTTTCCCGTTAAATGTATCAACTCTATATGACTCAAACTTTGTTCAATTCGTTATTTAATATTCGGTGTATAGTATTCAAAATGTATCTTAACTTTTCCGTTTCCCGGAATAAAAATTCTGATACGCAGCAGTACATGATCAGGTATGTATGTATGATTTAACTCTAAAGTATCAAAGTTATACCAAGTTTGTCGTTTTTACTTAATATAATCAATATATACAAAATCCTATCCTAACCTAACCGTACTAAAATCCGATGAATGAAATAAAAAACAAATTTAACCCTTTGTAAATATTAACCTATCTTCTTCCCAGAGGTTTAATCTACCAACTAACTATATAAATACACAGACTATAACTATACAGACTAAACTCTGGAACTACTTATCAGATCTTATATGTATATTGACAAAAGACAATAATACAAATCAACAAATATGCCCGATTAACCAATAGCAACCAATATATTAAACACTAGTGGATTTTCCTAAAATGTTCTTTTATATAAAATCTTCTCCGTGAAATACTCTTTCGTTTAAAAAAAAAATAAAGACATTTAGAATATAAACAAAAAGGTCTGATAAGTTCCAGAGTTTAGTCTGTATAGTTATAGTTTGTGTATTGATATAGTTAGATATAAATATATAAATTAATGTTTGTGGGTAGATTGGACCTCTGGGAAGAAGATAGGTTAATTTACAAAGGGTTAAATTTGTTTTTTTTTTTATTCATCGGATTTAGTACTGTTGGTTAGAATAGGATTTTGTATGAATTGATTATATTAATCCACTGTAGGTGGAATTAAGTAAAAACGACGAACTTGGTATAACTTCAATACTTTAGAGTTATACACTATAATCAGGGGTAGGACACTTCTCGGCGGCGGGCTGATAATAGAGAATCAACCACTGCAGGTCCGCAGTAGGGGCATGATCTGGGAAAATATGAAATCTTAACGTTTTCATTTTTGGTAGCACTGAATTTGCCATGATACCACGTTTTATTGTTATCTCTATTATATTAACGTATCGGAATTTTTAAAAATAATTCTATATTAATAGTTAATACCACTTTTTATTTATTTTTGTAATTTAATTGAATCAATATGAATGAAATACCTGAACATGTATTCACATAGTCGGACATGTTATTTTATTTCAATTTTTTTAAAATCTATGGTAAGTAGTAACACAGATTATATGAAAACAGATTGTGCACTTAAATGTAAACAAAAAACGGCCTGATATGATCACCGCCAGAATCAATGTGACCATTTCAACGAACTAAAAATATTTGAAACTTGTCATATACTGGTGGCTGTGATGGGGACAGTTGGGTCCCGTGATAAGAAATTATAATTGATAATCTTAATCAATAGGCTCACCTGATAGTGATAACAGAGTATATGACAAAAAATTTATACATAATGGAAATAGTGTTAATCCAACTCCCATACAATTCATCTGGTCATTTAAACAAAATTTTTGTCTTAATTATTTTACTCACTCAGACAATGCCAATTGCATAACAGACTTGGATGAAATTTTATCTAAAATAAAATACTGATTCTTTTAATGACGAAACCATAAAAATAATATTTCAAGATAAAAATCCATTTAAATTTAAAAATACACTTAAAAATAGATACCCCAGATTATAGGAACTTATCGATGCCTGAGAAAAATGCTTTTATATATGTTTGTGGGTTTTTGATGAAAAAATGTTTTGAAAAACATAGTTGCGAAGTTTGTATTCATTATGCAAAATCACAAAAAAAAATTGGATGACTCTTTTACTTTGTTATTTCAAACCATATGAATATTCAGAAAAATCAATGTTTGGCAATTTAATGATGCCACAACATGAATTTTATGTTTTTATAGATGAGTTAGAAAACATTTTTATAAATAGGTTTCCACAATTATCTATTGAAAATGAAGTAGGTATTAAGTTAAAGTTAAGCATGACTAATGTTGTATTTCGACATCCGTGTCCACTATTTAATAAAGAGTATTTAATTAATTATTTTATAAGATTTAGGATTCATGCTGCTATTAAATTTTTAAATAGGAATTTAATATCAGAAAAACAAAAAAAAAAATAAAAAATTGTGTATATTAAATAATTTATAAATAAATTAGAAAGAAAGCCATTTGTAATAAAATTTTGTACTTAATTATTTTTATAATTTATAATATATTTTAATTGTTTATAGTAAATAAGTATAAGGTATTTGTAATTTACCTACATTCTAAATTTTTTTAATTGTAAAAATATTGTTTGATATTGTGATAAATTTAAATTAATATATTTTTGGAGACAACGATTTGCATTTTAGATTCTGAGCGAAGCGATGAATGTATTGATTCTACAATGATGTGTGTTTTTTTTTTATTTTTTTTTTAATTTTTTAATTTTTTAATTTTTTTATTTTTGTGTCTGTCATCACCTTTTAGGACAGTAAAAGTGCTTGGATTTTCTTCAATAGTAACTTTTCTGATAGGAAAGTGAATCTAGTTGGTACTTTGGGGGGTCAAAAGTAAAAATTTCCCAGTAGTTTTCACAAGCGACGTGAAAAACCAAAAGAAAAATTAAGGAAAAACGGGAATTTTTACGCAAAATCTGTTTTTGAGAAAATCAATTTTGGTTTTTGGTGTAACTCTAAAACAAATTACCGTAGGGACATGAAATTTTGACTGAATGTTTATATTAGCATTTTCTATACACCATAAAATTTACAAAATATTTTGACTCTTTTTGAGCTGTTTACGGCCATTGTCAGTTTTCAATTTTTTTAGTTTTTTTTTCTATAAATATCAATAAAATTTTATCTGTTGAGTAAAAAAGCTTGAAAATTTAATAGAAGGCTCCTAGGTTATTGTTTCAAAGGCAGATGAAAAAAATTAAAAATCCTTAGTCACAGTTTTTAATTATAAGCATTTAAAGTTCAAATTTTGACAAAATACGGAAAAATCACGAAAAATAGCAAATTATTTTGATGAGAATTCATAAAAATTTTTCTTTTTAAATCTAAGATTTGAAAATGTAATATAAGATTACTCATAAGTTTGTCTACCTTTATCAAAAAAAAAATGTCTACAAGAAACTTAAATTAAATTTTTATGAGCGTCTGAAATTTATATTTTTACAACATTTGATATTGACTCGATTTCTCATGTAACAATTTTCTTATTTTATTGTAATTAAAAAACGAATGACTGTAGGTACTTGAAAATTTTACTGAATGTTCATATTAGCATTTTCTATACACCATAAAATGTTGAAAATATTTTGACTCTTTTTGAGCTGTTTACGGACATTGTCAGTTTTCAATTTTTTTAGTTTTTTTTTCTATAAATATCAATACATTTTTATTTGATATATCGTTTTAATAGCAGTTGAAAAATATTAAAAATACATAGGCATTTTTTTTTTATAAGCATTTAAAGTTCAAATTTTGACAACATTTATCAAATTTATAATTTATTAATTATTTTGTGGTTAAAAATGTATAAAATGTTTAACTTTTATGGCTAAAGATTGAACATTTAAAACAAGGCTCCGAGTAAATAGGTTATATATAAATTACTTTATTCACAATAATATCATAAAATATACTTGGTAAAATCATAGGCTGACTGACCGTTTTCGCTCAGAATCGTTTTTCTTATACAATGATATTATATCATTGAATTCAAATTTAACACCATCCATTACAGTGACCCACTTGTAACCTACTGTACAGCAGAGCGACATCCACTTATCCACCTTTTTTACTTTTCTATTACTTTTACCAAAGTACAATATTATGAGCATTGAGTTGCAATTGAAAAGTTCACTTAGCTTAATTCAATAATTCAAATTTCAATATTATGGTATGTAAGTATATACAATAAATTAGCATTGGTATTTGTAGTCACACTGATTTGGGAGACAACCAATCAGAACACCTTATTCATTTTTTACATTGCAACATAGGAAGTGCACAATCTGTTTTCATATAATCTGTGGTAGTAACATAATTAAGGTACCTAAAAATAAAAAAAAATTGTATTTATAATATTGTATTAAATATTTGTATTTGTATTCAAATACTTAGTGAGTAATCGCAAAGGGCATTTTTATACTAGTATTTTAAAAGTATTTTTAATACTACTTTATTCCAATACTAGTATTAACTATTAGTTGTGTCCGGATGTCCGGTGAAGAGTTAACTCATTGTTTTAAAGCAATTAAATTAAAATAGTACATTTTATCGTATAAAAGTATGCCATATTTATTTTTCGTGTATTAATGGTCAAACTGTTAAATGAACTGGCTCTACTGCGGACCTGCAGTGACTGACTCAAGCCTTCGTCCTATGCTGCCTGTATAAATTTTTATCAGTGTCCATTCTGATTGTTATATTCTGTGCTATAATCACACAATTACGCACAAACAGCATGGGGTCCGCGATCTACCACAGGTAGATTGCCTACCTGATAATGTACTGCTGTGAATCAGAATTTTTATTCTAGATAACGGAAAAGTTAAGATAAATTTTGAACACCATACACCGAATATTATATAACGAATTGAACAAAGTTTGAGTCATAAAGAGTTGATACATTTAATGGGCAACGAAGTGCTCGGGATCAACTAGTATATATACAAACATTACTTGCGTTTATCGTAGGTATATTACGTATTAATAGTTAAATTGATATAATGTGCTTATTTTTCCGAAACGTCATATTTAAATATTATTATGTTGTAGCCTGTAGGTATATTACGCGTATATGATAAAATCTGAGGCTTTGGAAGAAGAATTCGAGGCCTAAATGACGGCACTGGTCCGTACCAGTATATTATAAAATATTATAATCATCGATAACTATAGATACATTGGACTTCAGAAAAGGTAAATGTAATCTTGAGTGGTGACATATATTTTATTAGAAATTTATTATTATATTATTATTATTTCATATTATCTATATCTGTATTATACTAACTTTTATTTCGATTAGCTATGTTATAATAATATCGTGTATATAAATCATAAAATGGTTTGTTAATAATGAGCTTTTTAAATTGTTTCTATTAATAAAATAACTGCGGTGACATACAATTTATTAGGCCATTGGGAAACAAGTTATCTTACATAATACACTTAATTCTAATGAATGATAAATAAAAATTATGGTTAGTCTACAGTTATTATTGCGAACGATAAGTTATAAATATGTTACAAAAGGTATGTACTTTACTGTTTGTTTTCCGCTTATAATTATATTTCAGAACACAGTGCGCTGGCAATACGAGGCTTACGGGTAAACGAGTTCATAAAATGGTTCAAATCTATTTTAAACGATGTGACTGTATGAAATCGGAATAAATATATGAAGCACATCGTGAAATATGGTAACTTGCGGTATACCACGAGTGTACGAAGGAAAGACGAAACGCGTTCGCGTGACGCGCGGTATAGCCGATGCACTGGATATCGTGTAACAGATTTCTGACAGCCATTACTGAATCAGCTTACGGTATGGGTATCATGGCATATCAGGTATTTATGGTGTCCAGCATTTTTATTATACAATCCGACCTTTAAATATCTGACACTCGGGAGTTTGTAATTTGCACAAAAATAAAGATAATTATGTAATTTGCACCAAAATAAAAATAATTATGTAATTTGCACCACTACTGCAAGTAGCCGAAAATAGTGTTTGTAATTTGCACCAAATTAAGGGTATGCAATTTGCACTATCGCAGATTGTTGAAAACTCGAAACTAGTGTTTGAAATTTGTACCAAAATGAGTGTCTATGTCTATTATAGTATAATGTATTCAATTATACGTCCACTATTTGATATTCATATTATGCTGACTATTTGACTGATACTTTTATTTTATAATTAAAAACCAACTTGAAGTAATTATTATGTTAAGATTATAGACACTCTTTGTCAAAATCTAAATTGTACACAAATAATTAAAAATCATTAAGTGCTTTTACATGATACATTTTTGCCTAAAATAATGCAATTATTATAATATTATGTAATAATATGTTTGTCATATAAGGTAACTTTTAAGTCAATACTGACGTAGTAATGTACTAAATACAATGGTGTAAATATAGGTGAGCGCAATAACCTCTCAGAATCTAAAACGAAATATTTTGTGTTATTATTAACTTTTCATATCTCATAATATATTATACCTACTCTACTATCGAAACTTGTATGTAGGTTGTAGGTATACTATCAAAAAAAAAATCGATTTGAATTTGGTGCAAATTACTTTTATTCCTATTTCTTATTACATGAAATGGTGCAAATTTACTTATCTTCATTTTGGTGCAAATTAAAAACGCATTTCAAAATTTTTTATGCAGATTACACGTGTTGACATGTTCTATATATTTCGGGTCAATTTTGATGCGAATTGACTATCTGGACACTCTAGGTCCCTGAAATTTTGTCCGGGTAACCAATTGCTAGCAGAAATAAACAAATATGGGATTATGGTTTTAACAATTATAGCGTGGGTAAAATATATATTGTGACCAACCAACAGGTTAAAATTACATATTATACCCAATCATAATGCAATTTTATAATCTGTAACCAATGGAAAATTATAAAAAATGGCCATTTATAAAAAAAAATTACTTTTCACATCGTGAATCTCAAAATACATATTCAATTATACAATTTCCAAGTACATAATTTGTGAATGGAAATTACCAAATTCTGTTATTTTAGTTATACAATTATCTATTGTTAAACTATTGGTCGGAAAATAAATATATTATCATTATTATATATTAATAGCATTTAAATTCGGGCCTTAGATGTAAGTATGTAACATTGTAACCATATATCAATATGTATATTACCCTTATATATATTGTTGTGTACTTGCGTACGTCCTGTATACGTATATTGAGTATACATTACGTAGGTACCTATACTATACCTATACTCGTATATTGTACATAATATTATGATATAGTTAATCGAATGTCCGTCGGCGCTGTGTCGTTCATTAAATCGGAGTGGTTATTTCAATAAACATAGAGCGGTGTGGAAGCTGTGGCGGCGGCGGGGCAACCGATAACTCGTATACCTACCATATACCGTATACCGTACCTATAACATATTTAACGGTTTGCGAAAGTCGTGGCACAAAGTTTTAAAACGTCCGTCCGCGGTCGGTTTCGTCATATACGTATTTTTACGCCTTATTCTAATAGTGCCTATTCTATTATACACATAACAATATAATATTATAGGTACCCATTATTATGTCGATCGTAAAATACGAGTGGCAAAGCCAACTCAAGTGTAGAATGTTGGATTGTAGAATGTAAAATTTAATTTAGTGTCGGCCGCACAAAATTAGTTCCGCGGGTGTTAATACTAAAATTAAAAAATTTTAAATCTGATTTAATTTTTTTTGAAAAGTAATCAATTTGCTTTTTAGAAAAATGTTGATTGTAAAACCATGTGGTTTATATTTTGAATTTTTTTTGAAATCTCACTATATATTATGTTAAGTTAAGTTGATACAGACGTAAAAAAACAATTTAAGTTCAAAAAGTATATTTTTTTTAAAATATTTTATGAACGTTTTTAAATAGATACATCAAAATATTTTTTTTAAAGTTATTATTTTTCAAATTAATGAGTCACTTCAAAAAAATTTGATATTTAAAAAAACTATAAAAGATAAACCAGTATACTAAGGATAAACGTTTCGAAAGTTTTCTAGAAACCAGATTTACAAATTGGCGATGTTGAGATTTTCAAAAATAATTTAAATCAGATTTTTTTTTATAAATTATAAATTATTAATATTCAGTATTAAAAAATCAAAAAAATATTAATTAGAACAAAAGTGATTTAATTTGTCAGGTCTTCCTGCTGCACCCTGTACATACTACATAGGTATCCAAACTTTGGAAAACTATTGAATCGCCGCCGCTGAAATCGTTTTACGTATTTATAAAATATACATTATATATAATATAATAATATCATTTCGACGGTATTTATATTATCGTTGAATTCGTGACCGTTAAAACGCGAAACCGCCGTTTTTCCAGTCAATATATCGCGTAATTGTTCTATTAATTAATATCGTAATATTGTAATGTCGTATATATATATATATAATATTATATTATATATAGGTACAGGCAGTGTTCAGATTAGATAAGTATTTTTTTTATCTAGATAAAGATAAAGATAATGCAACTTAAATGTATCTATAGATGGATATATAAAAGATAACTTAACTCATATTTATCTAGATAAAGATACAGATAAATATTTTTTTATCTAGATGAAAAAAAAGATACAATTTTTTTTTAAATGGGTTTTAAATTTAGTTATATTTTAGTTGGTCACTAGGAACATAATAATAATAATGATATAAATACAAATAATTACATTATTTATAAACCATAAACTTGGTTTGAGAATCTGTATAAATATTTAAAATGCGTTTGTACAATTTCGCGATTTTTATCAATAAAAAATGTATCTAGATGAATTTATTTAGATTAGTAAAAAAATTATCTAAGATGAACGTTTAGATACCTTGTAACTATTTATCTAGATAAGATAAAAGATGAAGAAATAATTATCTATGGATAAATTTATCTAGATAAGTCTCGAACACTGGGTACAGGTATATAACGCAGGAGACGCGTGGTGGTTATCATCGACCAACGTCTTGGTTAGGTCGGTTATGTGTTAAGTCTAAGTGCACCGCCACCGACCACTGTGGTCGTTTGAGCGAGTTTTTGTATTCGTTTCGAGCGCGTTAAGCTGCAGTCATCAAACTTGCGCGGCTTTATTGTTTTATACGGTGCGCGCACATCGCCCGACCACCCAGGAGCATCAACGACCCTCATGGGAATGCACTTTATTATTATTATATACCGTTCGCATAACAATCATTTTGCACGTACCTACCCTTTGGAATCGGAAAAATACCTCAAATCGAATAAACTATACAACACACCTATTATATACATGATAAAGGTATAATATAACCTACAAATATAAATATAATATATTTTGTTTTTTTTTAATACCGATCGTCGTTATCTATAAACGATAATTATAGGTAAAAAGTTCCGATAGTTTAAAAAAAAAAATGTTTATCGACGGTCATAAATATATTATTATACAAAGTTAATATTTATTTTGTAATAATATAACTATCAACAATAACGAGAAGCCATTTAAATGTTGTAATGTAAACTAATTCAGATGCTCTAAGTATGTTAACCATTAATGAAATCATTATACGTCAGTACTCAGTATAGTGTTCTACATGTATTGAATTCTCGTAAACGTTAGGTATTTAGGTTTTTATGATACATTTTAATAAATTACTATATAATTACTATAATTAATATATTGTATAACTATAATTATCAATGTAATTTATACATTGTGGGAATACAAAAAAAAGAAGATTTAACTTTAAAAGTGACTAGCTGAATTTGAAACAAAACTTGCCACAAACTAAATACATTTTATGTAAATCGTTATTAGTTTACGCTCGATTAAGCCTTAAGTTATGTTAATAGAAAATTAAAAGTTTTGACGGAAAGTCGATCGATATTTATTACGCGTATAATAGTTAAATATTCAAAACGTTTTTGTATTTTTAAAAAAAAATAATGTATTATTTGTCATCGATTGTGATATTATTGTACATATTATTTATATATGTATACGTAGTATAGTTAAACGTATCATGCGTGTATCACATACTATGTCCTATATTATATTATTTACCTCGCTGGTATTACGAAATGTGTTATTATTTTTGGCGAGAACGCCTTAAATAAAATCTAATCTCTTCGCAGCGATTTACTGTCAACCACGGTATATTTTACCCACTTGAATATAGTGCGGCGTTGCGCACATAAATAATATATTTTAATGATATACTATATAAGATAATATTATACAGCCAAACGAAAAATAAACATATTTGTGACGAAAACGTCTCGCATGGCCGCCGCAGCACATGTATAGTATATCACATCATAATTTGTGATATTAAAAAACAATATAATATGTAGGTTCTTATAATTATAAAATATTTTTATCCATGTAGCGACTATATTATATACCGGTGGCCTGCAGTGATGGAGACAACGTGGAGGCGACTTTATATTATTATTATTATATTAACACAAAGACTAAAAGACTAACATAAAGACGTCTCTATTTCAGGTCTCTGTGCTTTATATAGATATTATTATACGCGCTCATGTAAATTGAGATTTATTGTCTCGGCCGGCTATCATCGATCCGGTGCGTTGCACATCTCGCCTGCACCATCTGCACACGCAGCATCCCCCTCACTACCATCACCACCGTCTCGTCGACCCCATCGAAGTTTTTAATCTAATTTTCTGATGTTCTTGCCACGGCGACTGCAACTACAACGGTCGTCACGATGTACGTCGGGGTGAGGCCTCTGAGTTGCAGAGGAGGTGTAAGTAGAGGTACCGCCGCCGCCACAGACCCTTTTTGTCGGACCGCAAAAACTCCTCTCGGGTTCGCGTACGCGACGACTACGACGACGACGACGACGACCATGACAAGGGGCTCGCTGTCGCACTGTGTATTATAGTCGTACAACTTTCATCCCACCACCGCCACTACACGTCCTGCACGGCACTGTTATCCATACTAATGTCATGACCACCGTGGCTGTGATGGTGGATTTCGTCGTGTATATATAATAATTGAATTACGCGAATTTCTTTGCCCCGAGGTCTCCGCACGCTTATAATATTATATTGTAAACGTATATAATAATACGCTGCTGCTGCAGTGTCTTCGGAACCCGAAACGGGCACCGGCAGCTGCCACAGCTGCTCCTGCCGTCGGGATAGTGCGATACGAGATATCTTTCGCGCATCGGATTGCACTGTATATAGTGCAAAATATATTATATTCTGTATACCACGAGTATATATTGTTATTATATTATGTAATTATATACGCGATATACATTTATATATAGGTATCATACACGCACAATAAATATAACGGCAACTTGCGGTGGATTAATTTCTTCTGTGTATGTGTGTGTATATATATATATAATTTATCGGCGTCCGACCCTGCTGCAGCAGTACCTATATACGTATAGCTGCTCTTGCTCGTTCGTATATTCTCTCGCTGTTTCCGTTTTTACTCGCACGTAGCTCTTTCACCACGGGTTTTCGGTGGTAATTGTTTGCCGAGCCCACATAAATTCGAACGCTCGGCCGTTTGGCATCGAAACAATGATTACCGCACCGCGTGTATAGTGCAGGGGGCGGTGGGTGGGGGGAGAGGGGCAGTAAATAGCCACGCGCGGTTGGCACGCGTGACATATTGCAGCGTATATAATACGCGTCGGGTACGCATTTTGTCGCGAGTTTCCTCCGGCGGCGGCGGTGGTGGTGCCAAAAAAATTGGTCGAGTTACAAAAGTTGCCACAATAATTTGTCGCCGCCGACTTTGGCGGTTGCGGGCAGCGATGGAGGCGTTGGCGGTCGGCGTAGTCCTAAATTCTATACCACGATGGCGGAGCGTCCGCGCGTCAGCCACATAAAGTCAATTCGATAATCTTATAGAGTCATGATGACGTCGTTATATCGTTACAAATGCGATGGTCACAATGTAAATCGACACGAAAGTCAATAGCGCGATGGTTTTTTAAAGTAGGTACTTATCGCAAATATGATATGATTACATCATGAGTGGTGTGCCACTGGGATTGTTATAACTAATGATATATTTGAACTTATTGTGGTGGTAATGCCAGAGAAAAAAAATAAGGGAATTTATTGGACGATGAGGAGGGCGGGGAAATCAACTCTAACCTCCCCCTCCGCTTGGACATGCCACTGAATCGTAGATGTTAGTGATCGCGCACCGATAAATCAAATCAAATACCGACATTCATATATTATTTACTGAGTAAATGTACTTATTTAGAATAATAAATTATGATAATTGCCTATATGTTGCATACCTCGTTAAACCTGAATCCATGTCAATGGTTTGGCTATAATTATAATTCCATTAATATTGTGAACTTTATTTCAAACCCTCTACCTTCTCAGCTTATCGGACGGTTGCACATTTTTATTAACTAAACGCAGGTATCCGTATCTTTATTTGATTTCATAATTTTTTTTGTATATTATGTAAGATACTATCTATTCACTGCACTATTATTTGAAAAATATATATATAATATTATTACTATATTTGATATTCTGTAAATTTTTTCAGCACGTTTATGATCGCGCTTATCCGCGGTGTATTTCTACAATGTCCGTTTTTATATAGTTCTCTCATTTATACCTCTCACATGAATATTTTATTTGCTTTTAAAATATATTTGAATTTCGAATGTAAGAATCGATAAAACTTTGTTTCGATTTTATTATGAACATGAATACAAATTGAATATCTAGTAGGTAGATTAAAAATCATTTAATATTTATCTAATTCAATGTTAATTATTATAATTTAAAAGTATTAAAATTATTTGTGTTCCTGATTAATATAAGTCATAAGTGATAACAATGTTACAATCTTTATTTACCTTTTGTATAGTGTAGTTGTATAGCCCGTCTATAGGAAACAGTAACAACTTCGTTATAATTAAAATACTCTAGAAAGTACAAAAAAAAAAATTTAATGCATAAAATGTCATAACAAATATTGTTTATTATTATACGTATTTGATTAAAAATAATTATATGTTTAGTCATAGTTTGATTAAAATGTTCTATTTAACGAGTGTTAATCCCAAATGACAAGATAATTTGATATATTTTAACCGGATCGAAAATAAAATGTCAATTTCTTTTAGGTATCGAGTCCTCTACACTAATTATTAAGATTATTATTTTTTATTTGTGTTTATGCAATATAACAACATGACAGCCAGTTGCGTGGATTTTGGATACACTTTGAATATTTATCTTTGTGTAGGTACAACTTGTATAATATGTGCTCTAAAAAAATGAAAAATGCACTTTAAAAGTATCAAAAAATTGCAGTAAATATCAACACATTTTTAGAAAAAAGTTTCATTTTTAGATTAAAATATGTTATACACGAAACAAATTTTGAGTGGAAGCCTTGAGAATATATTTTCATAGGTAGTTACAATGTTAATTCGTTTTGTAATTTAGTTAGATATTTGCTTATAATATTTTGAAAATTGTACTTGTTTTTACTAAAAATATTATCTAATATTCTATTATACCTAATCATTATTATTTAGACATTTTTTAATATATTTAACTTTTAAACATTTGTATCTATGTAAATGGGTAAATTGAGTACATTTATATACTACTGGGTATGATGTATATCAGTATTTAGTAGGTCAAAAAAGTAGTTTTTCTGAGGCAATGTGATTAGATTTTCCATACATGTCATGTCAATGTTATAATGTTTGAAATTTTGAATAGTGTGTATGTGCAATGTGCATTGACAAGTTGTCAACACGAATACCGTATATTCAACGATTTTTGTACGTTTTCATATTTCCGATCAAAAATGAGATTTTAAAAACATTTTTTTTTTTTATATACGAGTAGACCTATCTATGTCATAAGGGTACCTACACAGTAGATATTCTTATATAAAAATTGTATGACCAGTCTTAAATTCTTAATAAACGTGATTAAAGTTATTTTTGATTAATCGAATATAATTAAAAGTTAGCATAAGGTTGATGTAAGGTACTGTCCTAACTATTAACTATTACTAGTAATTATAATTTACTTTTAAAAAGATGTTTTTAGTAAATTTTTTAATTGTTTCAAAAACCTACTATAGGTATACCTATTATTATTTTAAATATTTTAACAAATTATAAATATAATCTTAATGTAATAGTATTTTGTCCTAAATTGTTTTATGTTTAGAAATTATATTCTATTATACTATAATCGGTTTAAATGTAGTAACTTGTTTTTATAAACATAACAATAAATTGTTGACAGTTATATACCTAATTATACCTATATTTTAACTTTTTTAATCCATACACTTGGTCTAGAATACAAACAAAATATTTTTGTGTATTATCATGTAGTGTTAAGTTGAGGCAGTTGAGCTCTCCAAGGCCATTAGTACAAACTTTTTTTTTTAATCAGTTTAGTCTGAAGATGGTATATTAAGACGAACGTATAGGTAACGTGTGTAGTGAAATTTAACGTCACGTCCCATATTTCATGTAAAACACGTATATTTAAAAGTTTCCGAAATAAGTTCTGACGCCTCTGTAAAGTATTAAAATATGAAATCAACTTGTGTATTAAAAATAATGTTCGTGTTACTTTATTTTAATTAATTACAAAGACAAATTAAGTCATACTATACAAGTGTATATACTTTATACATAGGTACCTAGGGTATTATAATATTATAAGTATACCGTATAGTGATGGATATATTCCAGAATAATTAACTAAATTAATAGTTCTTAATTAGGTTTACATATACTTGTATGTTGGACCTAACCTAACCCAACCTACCAACCTATCGTACTTGGTTAACTTACATAAATATGAAATACGTAATCCAATACATATACCAATCACCTAACTAATATTATCTTCTAACATTTTATAAAAAGCGTTAGATATTTAAATCTGTGGTAACAATACTATAACTTATAACCAATTGGTTACGCTGCATTACACTCTTTCATTTAAATTCAAACTCTATTACATTTATTTTGCTAAATTTGTTTTTATAATTCTACTCGTACCTATACATTTAGCAGAATATATTTTATATTGAAACTCTGTGTATCGCATATATTATTATGGATGAAATCAACTTACATCATTATGATGAATCAATCATCCATTGCGTGTACCTACATATTTTATACCATTACGCAGAACGTACCAACACTATTTGAAATGTACCTATACATACTATGGATGACTAGTTCAATAGTATAATATAATAATATATTCACTTACATAATCGGATCAATCTTTCACGGGTGAATCAAATTTGTCTAATTTTTGTGTTCAAATTTTAACTAGGTATGTTGTGTACATTTAAACTCTTGATAGTATATTAACAATATACGCCGTCATATTGCATATTGTATTTTCATTAAGTTCAAAATATTATATTAGAATAAAATAATATGTACGACATGTACCTATATAGGTATCTTGTACGGGTATTTATTTAAAGCTATGCAGAACCTAAAGGAAATATTGTTTTCTTGTAGAAATTAAATTGTACATAATGAATCTAATATGGTTGCAAAAGGGTTGAATAAATAGAAGTTCCAAGAAATTAGAGTATAGAATTTAATTTCAATTATTTCTATTCGGTACACCGTTTTCATATACTTTAGTTAGGTAGTTAACAACACAATAGGTATATTTCATTTATTTAACATTCAGTTAATTAATAATTAAAATTATTACTTATTTAACTTTTCATAAATATTATATGTACGTTATATGGAAATAATTTACAAATAGCAGTAGTCAAATTTATACAATATATTTTATACATTTTTAAACTCTAAGTGGAGTTTTAGGCATAATATTGATTTTTTACATAGGAATTAATATTGATTTTGTTTGTTAATTATTTTTAGAAGTGGCAAAAATGCTTAGAAATATTGACCTATACTATCTTAATTATTTAATCAATAATATCACTATGATTTTACAAAACAATATGTGGCCCACACTGCGATCTGGAAAACATAAAAAAAAGTTTAATACATATCTTTATTTTAAACATATTATTATCAAACATAAATACTACACACAATTATATTATTTTAAGTAATATTTAAGGGCGTTCTATACAGTAATCGATAGGTACCTATATAATTTTAATTAGTGCCAAAATGATCATGTTTATACTGTAGGTATATGAATATTTGACACATATTATATTATTTGCATGCTAGGGAAATCCCAGAAATTTAATAATATTATTATTATTATTATGAAACAGTGATTCTAATATTGACATGCAATCTATTTTTCCATTACATAATATATACGCCGAACTTACCTTTACAGCTATGACATGTTCACCGTTTCATATACTTTTTGAATACACATCGCGTACATAGCAATTAAGGGTTTCGAAGTAAAACACGTTCTAGTCCAATAATTACTAGGTGAATCCTGGGTCCGGTGTATAGTTAACAGGATTACCGTTGATTAGGAGGGGCCCCACATCCACACCTACTCCTTCGCGGCTATAGGCTATGCGATCCTCGGCATGCAATGACGACACACACACACACACACACACACACACACGCACACAGAGTATATATACAATTGATTTAGTAAGCAGTCCACGGATTCCGTCCGTCTGCTATGTATAGCGGAGGGTGAACGGGAGGTGAAGAAAAGACATGACTTGATTGGTCGACTGGAACGTCTTGCCCTACCACCCTGTCCTTTTTAGAGGTGCCCTTCTGCAGCAGCAGCCCACGCGTCGCCGGCCGTTTTCGTATTCAACGGAGCACCGGCACAATCAACCCCCGGGGGCGGCCAAACTTTCTTCCGCCGAGGCCGTTTTAACTTCCAGTGCCACTGCTACCGTCACCAGAAAACAATCCTTGTGGGTGTGTGTGTGTGTGGGTGTGTGTGTGTGTGTGTGTGTGCGCACGCACATATATATAATATATGGGTCTGTGTGACTGTGTACACGCATTTATATTATCACATGGAATCACGGGCTTCGTGCGTGTACCAGAAAAACAGAGGGAAGTCATCCGTGCATGGATATGGTGAATACGCATTATTTTACCTCACGGTCATAAGCCCTTGTGGTATAGCACAGTATCACATTTGTCATTCTGATCGCGTGTGTACACAAATCTTCGTGGGTCCTGAGTTTTCGACGGCAGTATTCCCGCCGTCGATGGAATCAATATCGTTTCCATTTTTATTTTTATTTTTTTTTTTGCCAACTGATATTTGTCCAAAAGTCTGCCAGAAGTTACCTGGCAAGATTGATTTGCCAATCTCGGCGCCTTGATAAATTGCCTGTCCGCGGGGAATTAACGTGGGTGCCGCCACATATCCCCTTATATGTGTCTGTCGGCTAATGAACGACCGACAGTGCATTTTTCACTATGGCGCTATTAATGTCTGCACCAGTAACTAATCGACTTTAAGTACTACTATTGCTGGTTTTCGATTTTACACAACACCAAAGCACCTCGACAAATGAATAACGTTTTATTGCTCAGAGGGAGTCTGCAGATTGAGTGCGTGTATTTTGTCCTTTTCTGTGTCGAGAAAAAAGTACACGATACCGATGATTTGAAATGTATTATACCTAATTGAATCAAATCAATAATTTATTTGTTTGTCTATCTCAATTTAAATTAAAAAATTAATTTCTATGTACAGTAGACATCGTATTTGTTGATGTCTTTTAATCCGTCATTTAAAACTATATTTTAATACCATTGTTTATAAACAGTAGGTATAAGTATGTATTTATAATCAAATATACGACACAAACAATATTAATTTATCATGGTTTTTAAACATTCTTATTTAAATACTTTAATAGACATTATCCACATTATGCGTATCTATAGGTTGATGTATATAAAAAAACCAATAAATTGATTATGATGCTTCTTCCTGTATGTAAAAGACTTTTTGTATAATTATATACATATTCAATATTTTTTTCCACTTGATTAATTTTTTTCATACATCCATAACACTTTTACGAAAAAATACGAAGATATTGATAAATTATACATGAGAAACATCCTTTTATTGCAACTATCTATTTCAGCATATTTTGATTCTGTATATTATAATGATTAACTTAAACGTTAAGCGATTAGAGAAAATGTATAATATGCAGCGAAGTAAAATATTCTTCCATACCGCGATAACGTTCAGGTATAATGTCTAAAATTGATGAATTTTATTTTGTTATTAATAAATAGTATGCCATATATTTTTACTTGCGTATTTTATAACCCACAGGTTATAATTGCTTTATAAAATTGCAATTTGGCAATATTATATATTATATTTGTTTAATTTATTTATTTTAATTGCTTTTAAAGTAGGTACCTTACTATAAATAGTATTAAAATTATTTTTATGGGAATAATTTGTTGAGATTTCGTCATTTTAAAATACAATATTTTACTATATATTATAGTACCTATATACAGTACCTATACATGTCCTGCGTTAAACGTGACCTCAGTCTTCCGAATAGGTATTATTACGGAATCGAAGCCTAAAGTATATTTACTGCAGTGCTTATATATTATGCCATAGACGCAGTCTAATTATTATTGATATTCAGAACTTCTGAATCAGAAGCGTACTTTATATTTGTTCTCCAATATTGAGTTTTATTTCCTCATTGATTTATATTTTTGTTTATACCTATAATTGGTTTAGAAATTTAATTTTTTGTAGAAAACGTCTTAATAACAAACTTATAATCAATAATAATTAATATTCAAACATAATTATTACGTGTCTATTATCGAATTTTAAATGTGTTATTGTATTGGATTATTATAATAAACTATTATATTATATCATTGTGTTCTTAAGATAAATACTTTTGTTATGATTTAATCCTAGTTTCAATTTTCTAAACTAAAATAATAGCACATTGAGTAAACCATGTATTACTGATTCCTCCAGCTTTTCGTGTTGCGTTATTAATTATTACTGTGGTTTAATTTGCAAATACTGGTATTTGGAGATTTGTGGTATTGTATAGGAGCATCATGGTAATATAATACGTTGAATAGTGCGGGTATAGTATCATTATGAGATGCCATGATAATAATATATGTGTGAAAAATCGATTACTACTATATACGTTTTCTGGATATATAATATATTATAATATATTATAGTGTACATTTAGTAATGAACGACGCAAGTGCGGTAAGTATAAGTAGGACTGTATTTGAAACAGTTCAAATTTGTTCAGTTTGCATTAAAGTCTTAGCTTATAACTTATAAGCCAACTGAGTCCATCTTCGTGATTTTCGTTACCACTGGGGTTTTATGCTATTTTTTACGACTCTTAAAAGAACCATCCCTCTATAAATAACACTTGATATGAAAATGAAAATTTTCAATTTAACTGGTCGATATCTGTCTTTTCTGATGTAAATTAAAAATATAGTAAGTATTGATTTTATAATTGTATAATTTTTATATTGTTGCACGACATTGATTGAATTGTTTTATGATTTTAAACATAAGTTTTTGATTTAAAAATATCAATTTTATATTTTCATGAATTTTAATTTCTAACTACGATAAACATGTCGTCGTTCACGCATTTCATATTCGTCGGTACGAGCGGCTGTGAAATAGGCCTATGGAAATTAAATATAATATTAGTTATTATATAGGTACTTATTAGTATTATTACGTATTTATTATCTACCCGTCATGATGAACAATATAATATAGGTAACTTGATCGGTTTCAATTTTTTTCGATTTCAACATTCATTTTGAATATCATTGAAAAAAATTTAGATTTCGATATTACCTACTTTTAATTTATTATTTTCTTAGATGATTTTTAACTATTTTTAACTATTTTTATCGTATTTTTTATTTTTATTTTTATTAAATAAATTACTCATTCAATATACCTACATAATAATTATAACATATTTTAACATATTTATCTCGTATTTTTAGATTTATCTATGTATGTACCTTCTATATATATACAAACTCAATTTGTTTGATTATTATGAAATATTGGCTTAGGTAATACAATATAATATGAAAATACATATAAAAACATTTTAAATGATTGCTTTTGAATCAACTTATATATAGTATCTACACATTTTGTACCCGAGATTGTACTTTATAATGGCTTAATGTAATAATACCTAAATACCTAACCTAACCTTTAATAAGTTGTAAATATGAATTATGTATGTATTCATTTGATCATAAAAAAATAATTCAAAACTTTTAAAACATAATTTTAATAATAATATGATGTGAATATTAAGGGTAAATTTCAATAGGTATATTGAAAACTATAATAACATATAAAACTGAATAGTTTATTCCGACTTGTGTTTATTATAATAATTTAAATACATTTTTATAACGCTACCTATCCAGTATCCATGTCATAGTAATATAATGTTGATCATACAATAATAATATTCAAAACTAATTTATGAAGTCGAACATTTTTCAGCTTTATAAGTTATCGAATAATTGATTCATGCTAGGTACACACGTCATAATTATTTACCTATATTTCTGAAAACGGATATTACTACACAGTGTACTTATTGTTACATTTAATAAAGTCTTTACAATATGTCATTGTGAAATGTCTGATGAATGTAAACATGCACGATATTATTCTTTTTTTCGCCATAAGGCACAAATAAGGACAAATCGGTATGCCGTCCCATTCCGGTGGCGCTTCTTCCTAATGATGTCACGCTCGCGTCGTTGTGTCGGATCAACTTTTACACGTCTGGTCGTCAGCGATCAATGATTGCTGCTGGATCATCCGCGATAATTCAACACCCGATTTGTCTTAATCTATTCTGAGAGCTAACAATTTCTTTTCATCACTGAATCCTCCGATTATTCTCAATTGTCACAAAATAAATTCCAATATTTGCGGCGGTACTATATCAGTGGCGTATATACAAATTATTTTTATTATGGGCCAATTTTGGCAATTTATCACTAGTCAGACATAACACGACTAAGTGACTAACATAGCCATAACCATACATATATTTTAGGGAGCTGGGTGGTTATAATTATGACATAAATAATACAAATAAAAATTGAGCAATTTAATTTTATAATTATTATGTAAAATTAATTTTTTTTTTTTTAAATTCTTTTTTTAAATATCTTGGCTTAACAACCCTTGACCGTAGACTAACTTGGGCCCAACATACATGCATAAAAAAACTTCAGCTAAATCTACGACTTCGTATGCTTGAATCTTTACTAGTCAATAATAAACATACCAGCCTTAATATAAAACTACTTATGTATAAATCCCTCATCAAACCCATTCGAACCTATGGTCTCCAACTGTGGGGAAAATAAATACAAAAAAATCAAATACAAATCGAATACAGACTTTTCAAAATATTGCATAAAGAAAATTAACGAACTCTCCTCCTTATGATTCTAATCATACTCTTCACACTGACTTAAAAATCAAAACTGTTAAAGAAGAAGCAGCTACTTATTATAAAAGATTCCATAATCGGCTTGCAACTCATTCCAATCTTTTAATTAAAACTCTCTCATCAAACTTTATTCCGAGTTATCCTCCAAGGTGCCTAAAACGAAATTGGTGTAGAGATATGCTAACTTAATATAAAATTAAAAAAAAAAAATAAAACAAATAAATAAATATATAGGTATATATATGAAAATTAATGTATAACCTCAATTTTTAAGTGTCATCACTGGGTGGCTACTTTTATCAAGCTTGTTCATGTATTATATTTTGTATTTCAGCTAAAACTCTTATTGTGCCCATGTGGAACAGATTGTGTATTTAACAATAAAGAAAAAAAAATTCTTTTTTAAAAAATATTGACAGTTTTATATAATATATACTTTAATGTTCTCTTACTGTGAATTTAACATTATTACATACTTACATCAATTAGATACAAAAGTGTTTCCAAAACAAGTTTGACTTTTATCTGAAAATAATGTCTTGATATTTTTTATCAGTTAATGAAATCAGCTATTGTTACGATTGTCGGACATCAATTAGTGTACATTTAGTATAATATTATCTATATAATAATTAATCAAGAGGTACCTACATTTTGAAATATTTCATGCTTTTTAACTGTTCTATTAAGCGTAAAAATGAACCATTGATAATCCATATAATATCTCCCTCATGAGAAACCGCGGTGATTTGGTAAATATACAGTTTATTATTTATTATAGTTATTAAATATAGGTATGTCAATAAAAAATATATGTAGTGAAACACTTGGGCATATCATTATTTTTGGGCAATATCTCTGAGCTGATATGTAATTTTCTTAATTTAACTATATTTTACCAGAAATATTTATCCGTGGTATACCTACCTAATTTGTGATATAGGTTTTTTTTGATAACTTTTAAAGTAAAATGTAGGATGATTCCATATTGTTTTTCAAATAAACGACCCTTAGCAAGAACACCTACTAGTTACGTGGAGATTTGTTATATTTTAATAAATTATCCATACAGCGGTGGAGTATTTAAGTCTCCCCTCTCGAAAAATGTACTTCTGAAGTTAATACCTGTGTAGAAGGTATATATCTAAAACTTTCAAAAGTGAAGTATAATTTATTGCAAGTTAACAAAAGAGTGAAAATATTTTAATGAAACTTTTACAATGAAGTCATAATAAAAAGATCTAATCAACTTTAATTCTATAAACAAGACCTTTAGATTTTATTTAACACCATAAACAATTATTACTATTTTTAACTTGAAGAATGGTTTATTTTAACTATTGCAATTGGTGCGTATTGGTGGTTATTTTGATCAGATAAGTTTTAATTAAATATTGACCCTAAGTGTTTTAAACATTGGTAATTGGTTACCTATATCGGTATAACTTTATGGTTACTCTACAAGGGAGACAATTTGAATAAATTCATTAAACTGTTAGTTTTAAAATGTAATTTACCATAATATTTATAACTATAGGTAATGAACTATTTTATGGAAGTTTAAAACAAATATTTTGTACATTTCTTGTTGTTACAAATTATGCAGTTTAAATTTAACATCTTATAATTTGAATAATTTATTTATTTTTAACAACGTAGTTTTTCGAGTAATAACTAATATGTAATACTTAAGTGTATTTGTAATTTTATTGGTTCAATTATTAATTATAATATGAAACGTCGAGAAGAGTTATATAAACTGAATTTATGTAAAATGTTTACAGTTTTCTTCTAGTTTTCTTAAATCATTTAATTTTTTTAAATAAGAATATTGGATTAATTATGGCACTAGATTTTTCATGAGTATGCGAATATTTAGGTATTTGTATCTGTAAAATAAGTTGTTAATTTTCATTTTTTATTTTTATATTTTATGCCGTAACCTTAACTTAATATTATCTGCATATTATATCAAATGGTTAAATGGGCCGCGGGGTAGTAGATTTATTTTCCTTGTTTGCCTTTTAAATAACATTTTTACGATTGTCAACTGTCTAGCAGTTTTATGGTGAACCCATTATAAATTGTATAAAGTACATTTTTTGGACATTTTTTGTTTAACTTTGACTTTATTTGTTTTTTATTTCTTAAAAATATACGTGTTTGAAATTGTTAACATTTTTAGATTTTATGTGCAAAATAAATGATTATTATGGATACATTTTTAAATTGCTATTTCTTCTATTCGTAGTATATATTTTTCTAGTTATTTCTAGTTAGTTTTTCATTGCATTATATTTATTATTTGCATAATACTTCCATTGCTACTGACAATTAGGTACATTGACAGGCCAATATTCATTGACGCATACCTAATATGTGCGTTCACTTATTTCATGTTTGTATCATAAATCCGATAATCCGAAAAATAAATAATTATAACAGCTTATAGTTTATAGTGTTTCCAAGAAAATTACATGATAATATTCAAAGAAGTTCCATGCGTTTAATATTTCCTTTTATCCATCAGGTATATTATCATTTTAACAATGTATATATAGTTAGGCAATACGTCATGTACGCATGCATTTTATATTGAACTCATTACTCGCGGGTATCGAGAAATGTTGAGTAACCCTGGCCGTACAATTAAAAAATGATTAGAACTAATCATCAAATTAAGTAATTGAACTTTTTTTTGCGGATAATTATTAATTAAGAGAATTCATTTAACTGCAGGTTGAAAAAATATCAAAGTTAAAAATAATATTTACTTGGTCTGGCTATGTTTAGTGTGTACTGTTTAATTTAAAAGTGCTTGGAAATAAAAAGTTTGTAACGTAATAACAAGATATTATTTATATAAGTATAAGTATACACATAATATATTGTTAATATTATTCCTATATTATGCTATATATACCTATATTTACGATGCATCAACATATATTGGTATAGATTAATAGATTTACTATACCACGCTGCAGTAGGTTCCATATATAATTTATATGTACATATATTTAATATTTTGAAAATATATGAAATAAAAATTAGTTTAGTATATCATCAGCTATCTAATCGTCATCAACAAACACTCAAAATTAAACTCCTTTATAATTTATAAATCTCTCCTAAAGCCAATTTGGACATACGGCCTACAGTTATGGGGCAATTTCAAAAATCTCCAATCTAAATAAAATACTGAGGTTTCAAGATATTACACTGAGGACAATTACCGATTCTCCACCATATATGATATAACTCACCCTAAAATAAAGACCTACACCTGAAAAACCATACACGAAGAGGCCAAGAGTTACTATAAACGGTTCCACCTACGACTTAACATTCGCCCAAATTCACATATTAAAAACTTATCTACATTAGCCATCACAGGAAACCCTCCTCGTTGCCTTAAGCCAACTAAAAGAAAAAAGTACCAGCTATACCTTATAATAATATAAACAAGGAATTATGGTATGCTCAATAAGGTAAGTACAGTTCCAAAAATTACTATAGTTTAGTACCTGCCTAATAATATATTTTTGTTAGTTCTATGTTACAAATTTCAAACTGTAGCATTATATTAGTTAATATTATTTGTTTTCTGAAATCTCATATTATATAGACGCCCTATATAATAATATTATTCCTATAACTTTCTTCATAGTCCATTCTTTCAATATCAGAGTAAAGTTAATTACTAATGGGCAAAATTTTTAATTTTCGTTATATTAATAAATTATTATGATTAATATTATTATGGTATACTACCTAATACCTATATGATTATCATATAATTTTTGTTTTATAAATATGCATATTTAAATGATTTTTTAATTTCATATAGTACCTGTTACCTACCTACACGTGTAAATTCAATTATAGTTCAATTTATTAATTTGATCTGATTTATTGACAATATAATATGTCTAGGAAAACATACATAGGTACGTATAATATTATTTGTTACGTGTTTTTAATTTTAACGACATTTAAAATGAATGCATCTTGATAAGACTCTGATTAAGTTGTCTTTCTTTCTTTTTTTCTTTTACACCAAACAAGCTCACGGAGGTTGACAGCATATTTTTTTCGTCAGGCATCGTGACGTGGTAAAGAATGAAAAAATTACTATTATTATTATAATTTATAATAATAATAATAATAAATAAACACATTAATGAGCGTTCAAAAAACGAGATCCGGTTACAAAATGTCGGCGAAGACTATGTGATATGGCACAAGGGCTTGAAACCAGTGGCGTTTAAATTCTTCTTTTTTTTTTTTTTCATGTCTGTTTATCTCGATTTTTGCATCTTTTTTTCACCCGTCGACCACCGTGTCAATTTGTCTTTTCGCCGCGAAATCGTACACACACACACACACACACACGTCACACACATACACACACCCACACCAACACACACACACGGCTCGTTGTCCACCGGTATCCGTCGCGGCCGCAAGACGTAAGCCACGCCCACGCGACGTTTGCGCACCGCGTTTGTCGCCTGTAATTGGTTTAGCCGCCGGTGGGGCGACACGCACGGCCCGCGGCGGTTTCTACCGGGGCAGTGCGGGCGGGGGGGAGTCGGAAGGGGTATCGCCTCCGGACCGCCACGGCCGCGCGGCGGGCCCGTTAGTCGCGTGCCGCCGGGGGGACACTGAGGACGATAGTATCGTAGTACGCCGTCCCGTGGCCGATCGCCCGCCGCCGCCACCGCTGACGACGACGACGACGATCGTCACTTTATCGCGCGAGTTCACGCCGCGCGCACGTTGTTTACCCCGCCTGCGACAGGCAGTCACTGTTATCAAAAAACATTTTTTTTTGCGCCCCGCGGACTGTGATGACAGACGATGAATAGTAGCAAGCCACGTGGACGCCGCGCGCCGCCGATGTGGTGCAAAGCGTTCGTCACGGTCGGATTGCTCTGCGAGTTGGCACTGTCGGCCTCGCCACCAGGTCAGTGCCCGCGATGTTCTCGTCAGATTTTATAATAATAATATATCTAATGTCATAATATTTACACCCCCGAAAAACCAATACGGAATATATTATTTTTACAACTCCCCACACATGTATATTATATAATATCTATACCTAAGTAGGTACCTATTTACTTATATTATATAGGTACCTACCGCTTTAACTTTATATGATAAAAAAACTTTTGAGCCTTTATTATTAGCCTTTATCGTAGCCATAACAGATGCTAGTTGCTCTTTATTCTATATCATATACAATATATAGATTATAGGTAGGTGTATCAAACGATATCACCCATATTTATATAAATATAGTCCTACCTATGTATTATTATTGCTAGAACAGGCACTTATATTATAACAGGCACAGGAACAAAAAGAACTATAATTGCAATGAATAAGAAATAGTATCTATATATAGTGTTGTACGCAGGATTTTTCAATGGGGGGAGGGAGGGGGGCTTGAAAATTAGTTACAATTTTATTCTTATTTTGTCCAGACTAATAATTTATTACGTTTATTTGAGGGTATTTTAAAATGTTTGTAACTTCTCAACTTTTAGAAAAAATGCTCTGATCATAAACTTCGATGCCCGATGTATGTTTTTGAAAGCAGATTGTACTTTTAGAGGTCAAAATTGAAAATGCTCAGTGCTTTTTAAAATAATTAGAGAAAAAAAAAATGAAAATTTATTAAAATTGTTTGGTAACCTCACTTGGATTGTACCTATTTGATTAATTAAAATTTATTTTTTCTAAAATTGTCAAATAAAAATTATTTATCCGGTCAAAAAGCTTAAAAATGTAATACGTAAATTTTTATTATAGCTAAAATATTAACATAGGCATCATGGTTATTTTTTTATAAGCATTTAAAGTTAAAATTTCGTCAAAATCACAGTAGTTTAAAACTTATAAAATATTAAATGTGTATATAGCTAAGGCTAGACAATTTAATATAAAGTCTTTCATACAAGTAGTTCATACTTTTACTGAAAAAATGAATTCATTCTGGTAAGACGTATATGAAATTTACGTCTTGCTTACTACAGTTGAGACTTGATAAATATTTATTTATTTTAAGTAATAATAATACTGGCAATGGGGGGGGGGGGGCTTCAGCCTGTTAGCCCCCCCCCCTGCGGACGCCGCTGCGGCTATCTATATAGTTAAATTAAAATATAATAACATTGTTGGTATAAAATAATCACACCTATATAATATTTACGATTCCAGGATAAAAAATATATACTTATATTTATGTAGATTAATATAATATCTACCACTACTTATTATATATTAATATGATGTATTATTGAATATAAATTATAATTTAATATTTTTTGACATCCTACCTAATTATACAGTAATACAATTTATAACTGTAATAAATTGTATTACAGTAATAAAATATACACTTATTTAGTCTATTATTGTGAATTGTAATATAATGTTTAACTTTATTTTGCCATAATATGCTGTGTTGTTCAACAAATTCAATACATATATATATTTTTTTTTAAAGTCTACCTATTGGGATTAGAGGTACGAGGTACCTACCTTTAACTTTTCCCTTCAATCCATCACGAATAAAACTAATTTGTATGACAAAGAACGCATATTGTATTGTAATTGACAATAATTATCAGGGTATACCATATAATATAATATGTATACTGTGTTGATGACGATCAATTAATGAATTTAACTAATGCAATTGTTACAGAAGTAATTTGAATGTTTAAACTCTTCGTTCAAAATAACATTCTTAATTTATTAGTATATGTATATTAAATTAAATTTTCAAATCTAAACTAGGATAGAGGTAACTACTTTTAAAAAAAAAAAATTAAAATTAAATTTTGAAAATGCGAATAATTAAATAATATAGGTAGTACCTATCTAATAATATCTAGAACATTTATATACTTTGATACAATATGGAGTTATACGAAAAACGCTGTGACTTAATTTGACTAATATCATAATTCTAGAAAATATTATTATGGTTAATAGTGTTGTATCGAATTAGCATTGCAGTGTTCAATATTTATGATAAACTATTAAAATTATATATAATATTAAATTAAATAAATTATTAATTTATACAATAATTAAATGGGTATAAAGTTTAAATACAACGTACATATTATTATTAGAATTTACAAGTACCTATAATTTTTTTTTTGTTTTCATTAAGAAACCCTTCAGAATTTGACCATTGTGAGCTATTAATAAAAATAGTTATGTATGCTAGTTAAATTATAAAATGAATTAATATTTTATTTTATTAAAATGTAAATTATTAAACTGAAAAGTCGTATGATTTAATCCTTTTAAAACTAAACAAGTTTTAAGGAATTACAACTGTTTAAATATATAGGATATTATTACTATATAGTCTATAAGTATACGCCTATAATATGTATAATATATAAATATTACTGTAATTTAAATTTAGTCGATTACACAATTATACATGTAAAATAACTGAACAATGTATTATCTATATGACAACCGATATATTATTGTCAGATGAGAAAATAGTATAATGCGATGTCTAAAATAATGCACTTATTTTTTTAAACTAATTTAACTAATTAAAAACAAGTGTTCTATTCATTATTTTCTCATTTATTATTCATATTATTAAATATTCAGCGTATATTCATTTATTCATTAAGTAATTTCCATTTACGCATTTTTCTTTCAGAAATCTACATACTAAAAAAGGGTTGTAATTATTTTGTTATAGGTATCTTTTAAAATTAAACACCATACTTTTTGAGAGTTTTTATGTACCTCTAAGCTTACTTTAAATTTTACAACAAAATACCTACAATATATTATTTTATTATTTATTAGCCGTGATTTAAATGGACAATTATTTACATTTATTGTTATTATTTATATGTATTTATTATGATCATTTAAATCTATTTTGTTACTATTGTCTAGTGTTAATTAAAGTAACATTTAATTTTCAATTTTGTATTAATGATCGCTTGTATTCTACCTTGTATAAACCTAATAATTGATAATTAAATCACAAATACTAAGTTTAAACCGGCAGTAATATGATTTAAATCTTTAAGCAAGAAATACATTATGTTAATCGAGAGGCAAGTTGATAAAAGGCAAACCTCAAAGATAAAACTCGGAAAAAATTAAAAGATATCCCTGTGTATTCCAACATAATATATTATACTATAATATATCATGTAGAATTAATTTTCATGTTTTTAAAAGTTGTTTTTTAAATTTCCTGAGTTCTAAAATATTAGTCTGTATTTTTGTAGGTACCTATATATAACATTATACATTATACAATTTAACAAGCGTTAACATTCTTTTATGATATTTTCTTTTTTAAATTTAAAATTAGGTTTATTAATATTATTACTGCGTAACTATCAATTTCTATGGTTGGATTGTATTTGAAAAACTCATCTAACTTTTAAGGAAAAGAATCCAATTATCATAGTATATATAGGATAAGGACATAGTATAGAAGTGTAAAATGTATGAATACACTTTATTTTTAACTTAAATGGTCGTGTCAAATCTTATTTTATTAACACAAGTTAGGACAAAAAATACTTTTAAAAAATCTCCTATTTATATAATATATAATATATTATATTATATACTTTATATTTTAAAGAGATAATATATAAAATGATGTAATAAATTCATCCGTCCTTTTCAAGAATAATATACACTTTATTGATTGTCAAAATGTATAATACCAAAGGATGGTCTTATATTTTAATAGCTATAATCTAAGTAAAATATTACTATTATTATCACATTGACAGTCACACCATTTTATAGCAGTCATGTTTTTGAAGTCATATGATACCATGAATGCCATAACATTTTCCACACCATTTGCCATAAGCATTGGCCAATTCTAGGTGACGCTAAATTGACAGAATTTGTTGTAATGGTATAGCTGCCATGACCATAAATTTGTTATTTATTATTGATTACAATTATAGGCTGGTACTTATATATTTTATAATCTAGTAAATATTAATGCCTATATCAACTAGATTTACTTAAATTCAAATAAAAATTTAAAATAAACTAGGTATTGATCATACGCCTAGAATTCTGGTTAGTCGACACATGCTTTATAGTTTCACCACAAAATGTTAATGATTTTTAACTAATATTTATAACCACACATTTTCTATCTAATGTAATTTCTTTAAAAATGCTCTCTCTTAATATTCAAAAATAGACTTAAAATGGTTATTTTTTTAAACAAAATCCACACCTAGTTAAAGAAATAGAATATTAGTTGATTTTCAACACACAAGTTTATAAAATAATACGTACTTTAAGATTTAATTCGTATATTGTAAAGCATTGCTGGTAATTTAAATAAAACTATTATTGACAAAAAAAAAAAAAAAATAATAATGTGTTAAATATTTAAATTTATATTATTAGCTTTAAATAAATGCAATTTGTGAATATAAATTTCAATTATTTAGTTAACATAATACTGTACAGATCAACGTAGTGGTAGTTAGATCTACCTGTAAAATACTTTTAATAAAACTTCTTTACAATTTATAATAATAATACATATATTATACTATTATTTGTTGCTAAGCGGAGTTGTCATAATTATAAAAATCTAATAGAAAATTCAGAATTATATTTTAAGTTAGAAGACCATCAATATTTTTCTACAATCGTACAATATAAATATATAATATTATATTAACGTTTTCAACATAATTACACTTGTAAAATACATTCGAAAAAGGTTGAACGACAAAATGTTACAAGTGACATAAATCAGTGCCAGGGTTACTATAACACGAGCGTGATGTAATACCTATATGAAATCTATATAATTCCTAGTTGGGACACTGCACCCTCTGCAAGGAAACTGGTAGGATTTTAAAAAAGGAATTAAGTCTGATTAGGTATGTCGAAACATCCCTTTAAGGATTAACGATAAGCAACACATGTTAAACATTGTTTTACCTCTTCTGGTCGAGTTTGTGTACGGTTTTATTTGACGAATAAAAATATTTGTATACATCGTAGTATTACATAATATTATGATGATGATGGTATTCACGAGCGTTAGTCGGTTGAATAGTATATATAGCATGAATATTCATTGGCCACCCGGTGTATAAATAACGTGACCACTTTTGTGGTGGGTACTAGCTTTCCGGAGCTCTTTCTAGAGGGGTTGATTTTTTATTTTTTTTTTTACTCTGGACTTAAATTTTTTTTTTACCTCTTCATCATTGAACTGTTTTACCGACTCTTATATATAATTCAAGAGTGTCAAATATGTAGAGGAAAACATGTCTGACTTTTGTTGTATTTTTTAAAATTTAGGATCATCAGATTTTTTTAAAGTTTTCTTTTGATACATTTTCTATTGCATGCATTATAATAGTAAAACGTGATTTATTATTTAGTGAATTTTTTTAAACTATTATTAACTATAAATATTTGGTATAACGTTATACCTAGTTGAAAGACGTCGTAGTTGTTGAACAAATATTATTTCAAGACGTAAATGTACCTAGATTGCCTAATCGAACCGCCGTGTATATATAATTTTATTCACTATAAAAAAAAAAAACATTAGACTGTTATGGAAAGGAAAAGGTGAAAAAAAAATGTAATATTAAGATTTGAAGTCGCACGCCATTTAAATATAACTTTTGCCTACCTGCTCGGGCACTTTACAATAATTCGATAATAACATTGGATGGCCCATGTCCGATCCATACATTCCCTTGTGGTCCAATTATTTATCTGTCAAATAATATGATTTCGCTTTTGTGATAATGCCGTTTAATGAAGTATGAAATAATGACGGATTATTTGGTATATATACATACGAGATAATCGGCTTTAAGTGCAATACGCCAACGGCGTGTAATATAATGCCTTTCCCAGCCAACCCGTTTCCTGCAGGATTAACTATGAAATTTACTAAAATACGCCTGTTTTATCATGCACGATATGCGGTTACACGGAATATTAGAGGGTTAACAAGTAATGCGATGATTATAATTGTGCGTGAAATTATAAAAATAATAAATATTAAGTATGGTGAATGATTTTTTGAAAAACGAAACTCAAACTGACTTTTTTTTTTTAATTTTAGAATAGATGAACATAATCATAAGTTGATTAACATATTATTATTAACATAATCGATACATCGACTCAACATTATGTAATCTCGTTATGTAGCTAGGCTGCAGATACATATAGTGTATACGTGTACCGTGTACGTACGATATTCAGTAATATAATTATGATTCAATGGTAAATGTAAATTATAATATGTTTATCATTGATATGTACTATAATATATATTTTAACTATTTATGTAGGTAATTTAAAATTGTCCACTCAATATGATAGGTGCCCAAATAATATAATAATGTAGGTTTTGTTGTTAAAAAGTATAAAATATATATAGGTAGGTTTATTAGGTTAGGTGCCTAATAAACGAAATGTTTAAACAAAAGAATAATCAGAATTTACATTATTTTAAACATATTATTTTAAAGACGTTTTTTAATTCATATTTATTTTGGTTTTCAAAAATATTGGACCGAAATTAAATTTATTATACACAAAATATTTTTTCGCTTTTTGAATCAAACAAGATTTTTCAAAACTAAGTATTTTAATTATTACATTTTTTTAAAATAATATAATTGATATTTTGTTTCTTGTACCCGGATACATGGAACATTTTATATTAAACACGTAATATGTATTTATTACTATTAATAAATTAATAGTATATAATAATATAATATGTATTACATTAAGCTATTATTATTATTATTATTTAATATATTTCTAATAAAATACCGTAAGTAACTATTTAATTTTTATTACAAAAAATAAAAAATTGATATAGTAACAAAAAGTCTGAGTAAAATAAATTACTGTTTCTTTTTCTTTCTCGTGTTCACTTGGCGCCATATTATTGTGTGAAAATGTGGGATTTGTGTATTTATTTATATACTTTTTTCTATAAATTATTTTTGTTATAAGTATTAAATCTGATATTTAAATTACAAATAGATGTAAGTATATAAGTTAAGTGTAGTAAATTTATTTTTATATTTTTATATTTTTTAAACCTTTAGAGTACACAAGTCATAAAGTTAAAGTCCTTCGAATGAAATAAGTTTTTACTATAAAAGGGGCCTTGTGGTTGCTATAAAATATAATATACCAAAAAGACACTGACAAGACATTTTCGAAATTATGAGGGCATATCTACTTTGGTATTATTTGTAATTCAGTCATAAATTAAATATTAAATTGTTATGATATAAATAAATACGTATTGGTCAATATTATAATTTGTATATCAATTAAAAGCTACTTAAGATATAAGTATGATGAATACTGGATAATCGGAATGTTTGAATTGATTTCAAAACATTTAGATTTGTCCTCAGATTTTAATATATAGTATATACAAGTATAATGTGTTTATTTTAATATTCTAATATTTTCAAATTTAAGCCAATAATTGAAAGTCAGCAATAAATTATTTACTGCGTTCGATAATTTTCTCCATTCCTCTAGTTTAGGTTAATATTTCCGGTTTCGGACTAACTAATTTTAGTGCGAATTATCGGTTCGTCAGGCATTTCATTGTTAACGAGTTTAACTGTGGTGGCTAGTAACAATATGAACTTAGCCATCCTTCCCCAGGGGTTCGAATAGGCGTTAGTAGATATTCTGCTTTTGGCCAGACGAAATTTACATTACAAAGGCACATTCGTTCATCCTACGAGCCAATACTATTAATCAAAAATTGTAATATTCAGCAAAGGGGGGGGGGGGGGGGGATCAAAAAGCTCTTTCAAACCTAGTCTCCAGGGATTTTTTTTTGTTTTGGTGATTTCAATTTTTTTCACTCTGAACGTTGTTTTTTCCGGTAGGTACTTATATGATAATTTTTACACATATACATTTCTATTTTGTGCACAGCATTGAAATACACTGGCAACTAATGTAGTTGTAACCATCAAATTGTTATATTTGTTTTTAAAATTATTTTTCAAACAATTTTTACTCTTAATTTAAATATGTAAATTTAGCACATATTTTAAAGTCAAATCTAATAATAAATCTAAATAAGTACATATATTTAGATAATGTAATTAAATAATTTTATTTGCATTCAGTTACTGCAGGGCACGGATAACGTTTTTATGAAGCTCTTTTTTATATTTTGAAGGAATACTGGCAAGTGTATAATTGTATAAATATTTGTTTTTTTTTAAATTTTATATTATGTTATTACTTTACGTATCAATTATTCGCGGTAACTCCAAATTTATACATTGCCATTTTTAGTAGCAGAAATATTTGTATTTCGGTTTAGTTTTATAAATTAAAACCTGAATCCAGCCACGGATATTTTTTTCTATACCTATATAACTTAACCATATAATTTGGCGCTGTTGAACGTTTTAAGTTAAGTATATATTTATTAAGCATTTATATGATTTTTCAGCATTAATTAAGATATTATTAAATGTCGTGATTTTTTTAATTTATTTCTCAGAGAAAAAATGTTAAATACCTAGGTACTCATTATTTATCAATCAAGACATCGCGTGCCCGTTAAACATCAAAACTATTCTTGTACTTTATGTGCCGTTCGTATACCTATATAGTTTAAATCTACGTAACAGGTGGTTGGCAATTCCTGATCCATTATTACTGTTGAGTTGTGCTAGTGTTTTACTTCAAGGCATTTGAACGAAATGTATTTTTTAACTCGTATGCAATATTCAGTTGCCATTTGTTGAGATCGCGTCATAAAGTAAATATTGAAAAAAATAATTCAGACAAATATGTTATTCTGGCGGAAGGGTACATTTTCGATGTATTTACTTTACAAAGAGAATGCAAGTGCCGAAAGATTAAGCGCGTACGGTAGGTATAAAGTGTTTGGAAAAATATGAAACATAATATATACATTTTTAAACTTCTTATTTTTTCCAAGTTTCAGCTTAGTAAGTAAACAATGTATTTTTCAAATTTGAATTTTCATAATGTAATATTTTTTCAAACGTTGTTTTTCCCCTTTATTTTACATCCCACTGCAAATGCTAAATATTGTTTTACGGTCAAACAACAGAATGAAAATAATAGAGGGTTTTAACGTTTTTATTTTTTGCTTTTTGGAGAATGTGAAGAGTGTAGCCGGATGAAGATAAAATTAAGATATAAAAGAAAAAAACATTAAATGTGAGCATTCCACGAGTTAGAACACGTAACGTTATCAAAATAATTTAAATAGTTCCAAAAATATACCCACATGGACTTAATATTTTTTTTGTGGTATCAAAAATATGTATATGAAGTACATTATCAAGAAATTAGTTTAAAATCAAATTGTTTTCAGATTTAAATACCACAATCACAAAAATAATTTTTTTTATATTTTATTTTTTATCCATTAAATTTATCCCTAAAGAAAAATTACATAATAAGGAAATATAGTGACTTATATTTACTACGCAATATCACGGTGATTTCACATTTCTATAGAATTGTAGTACCTACATATTTAGTTATATTGGTTTAATAACTATATTGCCCCATTGAAGGTTGAAAAGTCATGAAAGTAGTTCTAATAATGGTTTAAGATAATATAATATTTCAGTACCTATAGACATAGGTAATATTTTTAAATTTAAATTCATGTTTTATTCATTGATTTACCAATATAATATTATATGAATGTACTGATTATATAAGTTTAACTACCTATTAAAAAATAGTCATAACTATGCTAGTTGCACCTATAATATTATTAATTCATTATTTATTTAAACTATTTTAGCTGGCTGTTATTAAGTACATGTACAACCTTTTAAAGTATTAATTTAAAAAAATTGTTTTACTTAATAAATGTGATTTAACTGTTGATTATCTGTTATATTTTATTTTGTCTAACTTTTATTTGGTATAAAATGGAAATAATTATACAATTGTATTATAATAAGTAAGTAATAACAACGAATAATGTATAAACTAAATGTTTGTGAGACTACTACCAGAAAAAGGGTTTTTTGTTTTGTCCAGAGATTAAAATATTTGTTGATGATTTTTTATTATACTCTTCAATGAGTTATTATTATAGATGAATAGGTAAATGTATTATTATTATACGATATTTAAGTATGTGTTACACATACTTTCTAAAATATAATACCTGGTGATTTAAACATTGAGTTAAGTTCTTATAAAAGAACAATGGTCATTCACTCATATTATCATTAAAAGTAGGTATTCGAATTTTCATAAGTAATTTAGTACGGGTCGCACTATAGTTTATAATATTATGTCCACGTCTGAATACCGCATTGACACTACATAATTAACTCTTTCGATGTTTAATACAACTGTTGTATTATAACTGCTGCAGCTCAATTCGTCTCTGCGAGTCCAAACTAAAAAAAAATGTCATGCTGTAATAACATATCAAGTTATCAGTAACGTAACGTTCGACTGTATAGGTACCGTACACGGCGCTGTCCGAAAACGATCAATTCCCCCAAACGTCGAAACAAAAAAAAATAAATATAATATCCTTCTTCGTGTCCGTCGGGTGCACTACTCTCGACGTATATCGACGTTTAAACGCGCAAAACCACATCCTGGTGCCATCCACCGTGACGGCAAAGGTCGTTCTCATTAGGGTGCATTACGCGTATCCGTATATACCTATACGAGCGGACCGGAAATAAAGCTGAGGAGAGTGAGCGAACGGGTCGCGCATATAGCGCTGCTCAAAGGTGGCTCGCGGCGGCGGGGGTCGGGCAACGGGTTCACGGGCAACAGATACATCATATTATTATTACTGTTATACTCCCGGAGGGTGTGCGGGTGTGTGTGTGTGGGTGCGTGTGCGGGGACGTGTGCGAGTTGTCCGGGATTGCGTTTTTCGCTTTGATGAATCGTACGTTTGGGACGACTCGAGCGCGGGCACACATTCTACATTATAATATTATATATAATATCCCTCTCCCGGCGTATAGGTAGGTAGGTACATAATGCGGGAACGCGTACTGCGGGGCACGATTGATATGCATAATATTATTTGACTCTCTCAATAATAACGTGCGCGGTTACGATGTATATATAATAAAATAACGATGTTTGACCTCTAAAAACGGTCGTAAATTTCGACCGACGGGATATATTTGTGTGTGTTTGCAGGGTGGGATAGCGTATAGAGTCGTGTGCGTCGTTTTGAGGTACCGCGGTAGCCGGCCACAATTTCCGTTCACTCCGAGAGTTAGGAGACAGCGACGAAAATAAATAAGCACACACACACACACACACACACACACACACACACACACGACACACCCGGACGTCTGGCAATGCGACACGATGTGGGTGCGGGGAGGGTGTGTGGGGTGTGTGGGTGTGTGTGTGTGTGTGTGTGTGTGATGTATTGGCGCGACGCATGACGCCGGGTCAACTGTTTTCCCTAACTGTATTACCGACCCTGTCGGCCGGAGTGCCCCGTGAATTTCAATGCACGCCGTGTGGTGGCAATTTTTCTGGGCGCACCGATATAATATAAAAGAAAAGTAACGAAAACACCACGGAAACGCGACACGATCACTTTGTATCCATCCAGAAAGAAATGATTGGTTTTTCTACTCGACGTTAATATAATAAAGTGCCATTTTACCCTTTTTGCGAGAAGTTATTTTTTAATGGGGCTTAATAATAGTTGTATTGGAAGTTGCGGATAAATCGTTTTGAAGAATCGAAACCAACCCAAAGAGTTGAAAAACTTTTTCGGTACCTAATTTTTTTTTACATTGAAACTAAAAATAATAATAATTATGATAATTACGGTAATCTATAATAACGATTAAAATATCCACAACAATGATCCATTTGAACAAGACTTTTTTTAATCTTTATTATGTAGGTACATCATGGCTTAAAATGTTGCGTGAATATCGATCTATACTATATAATATTTCTTTTTAACTTATTTTATTTTTATACTATTATATCATTAATTGTTCTTGAATTTCAGCAAACTGTAAATCATTTTCTATATGAATTTTTCAAATAAATATAAAGTTGTTGATTTTGTAGTTTGATTTGTTTGAACGATGTACTACGAATGTTTACATGCATGTTGTAAAAATATTAAATAAATGTGTAAATATTGTCGTGTACGCCGATCGCTTCCAATTGCACACTATTAAACACACACAATGATTAAAATATAACACTTTATTACTGTTTATCTCCGCTGAAGGACCCGCATTTCTCTGCTACTATCACTTATTTTATATTATCACTTACCTATTTTTCTATTTTGATACATCTGCTAAAACTTACTCTAAATTTTGTTACACATTAGTACATTACATACCTCCATGTTTAGATACGTTTACTGAACCTAGTTAATAGTTTTAATATATTTTTTCCCTCTATTTAAATTTTAACCTTGACAATATATAATATTAATAATGTTTATGTTTATATATTATGCATGGTACAACAATATTTATTGCATATTATTATAAGCTATTTATGTTTAAAAAAAAGCGAGAAAAATGTGTTTAAAAATATTTTTTAATTGACATAATATAAATATTGACTATGTGTAATATATTATGACAGATTTACATGCCGTACATGATTTTAGATATATTTCATATATCTACAAATATTGTGAAATAATAAAACAAACGTTATTCGTCAACACTGCAGTGAGGGTCATAATATTGTTTATTATTTTATTTTATAACTGGCTTTCGATATTCGCGCAAAAATATCAGATTTCATCCACAAGTTGTATATTAAGTAGGTATATAATATTGTTCCCGGTGTCGGATTTGAGTAAATGGAAAAAGTTTAATGCAAGAATAATGACATATATACCTACCATTATAATAATAATTCTCATCAGTATGATTAAAGCGTGTCCAAATGCTTCTTATCTCCGCCGAACCAACCTGGGGATTATCCGCCACATCGCGGCGGCGGCGGCGGCGGTTGTTGCATATCGGCATGCACGGCGCGCTCCCAAAAGATTGATGATCTCTGCCACGCGTTGCCGCCAAAAAGTACCGCTTCTTCCATTCACTTCCGGTCGACGGACGTTTATTGAAGGATTTTTTTCTCCATACACTTCCGGCGTATAATTTCGTTCTTCTCAACGTTTCTCGACGCTGTGGCCTTTTTATTTATTCATTCGTTGAAAGTTGTTCGTTTGGAAAAATATGAAACACCAAAGCGAGGCGAGTGTATAATAATAATAATAATAATAATAATAATATATTTCAGACCCGTCCGGAAGTCCGGCGTTGCGGTGGAATGCGTCAAAAACATTGCATTCTATACTACTCTGGGGCGTTAATGCTACATAATATTATCGTTTTAGGCGCTGCACGAGGTAGGGCGTTGTGGTTTTTAATCAAAACCTGTGCTGTTTTATTCCGCACATTACACCCTTTCCACGCACGGATAGGGAAAAAGTACACTGTACCTATGTGTGTCTGTATATTATGGCGAATATATAACAGTCGTCGCGCAATAAACATCGTCTGCTCACCGTGTAACAGTTTGCAAGACGTATTATACAATATATAATATTATCTCGTTATGCAGCTTCCGCATTGGCGAATAATAGCGGTGTTAAATCGTTCAAATTAGTTACATTTTATAGGCGAGATGATTTTTTTTTATCCTTTACAATGCGTTTAACAAAATTCAACAACTATTTTAAGTGCAAGTTTTTAATCATAATTTGAATGGCCGATAAATGACTGATTTGGCGTTTAGTCGAGCTTCAGTTTATTTTAATCACTACTAATTTAAGTGTATTTAAGACATTTAAGTGATACATGTGTGAACAAATAGTAAAATATTTATTATATTATAATACTTATAAATTATGATACAACTATACAAGTACTCGGGGGTTATTGTGTTAATACGTTTTGAGTTCCTAACGTAAATTAACAAAGACGTTTAGTTTTTAAAATGATTTTGTTTTTAATAATGTTTTTTAGTTATTTACTATCTGTATAAGCTGGAGTATGGGTTTTTCATATAATATATTATAATATATATACATGGATTGGTTTATTCAGCTTCAATAAATTTACCTTTGAAAAAAAGATTATGAAATATAATATTTCTTTATAAAATAAATGAGAAAACTAAACCGTATATCATGATATAATGTAAAAGTAGTACAAGGAAAAAATGTTTGGGGGAAATTTTTGGAAGAATTTTGAATTGAGCACGAAAATAGATAGGACCTGTGTGATTATATTAAAGTGATTATAATATTATTATGTTTCACATATAAGCCATATTATATATAGACGGCTTTAAATTTATTTTCTTTTAAGTTCTAGCAGTTTTTTTTTTTTTGATAATATAGAGCGTATATTGTATGTATAGCCGTGACCTAATTATCTTATATTTAATTCATAATTTGTAAACATAATAATAATATGTAGGTACCTGCATATTTTCTGCATATTTATAATTTCAATTAATTTTTGAAGTTTTCGTGGCGTATGGGAGCTGAAGACTATGGGTTTAAGCACAAATGAGGAATAACGTAAAGTGTACACGCCATAACTAATAAGCAAATATAGATGAATGGTAATAATATAATAATGTAATTTTGTTTATTGACGCTTAAATACACATAATGCATCTGTACAATATACTGGAATTGATGGAAATGTGTAATTATTTTGTATAAGGATTCATAATACTACTGTGTTTCATGTCAAATTATAATTGGAAGATATTATTAACAAAACATACTTAATACACATAGGTATCCCCTCCATTGTCTATCAATACGCGTAGTGTCGTAGGTATATAGTGATAAATTAACAGAAGATAATGTTAATAGAAATAGCTTTGTGTTCGAAAAATTGCTGTCTCTTTGGTTTATTTTATTGTGTGGTTGTGTATTTTATCTTTTGTTACCTACCGGGTTATAAATAATTGTATAGCACTTAGTATTATAATTTATCAAACCATAAAATATGAATGGCATTGAAACCGTGACATTTTACAATTAAATTGTATTGTGGTATGCACAATGATTTGACAAAACAATTTGTTTAACAAACCATGATTGCAGGTAACTTAGATAATATAATTAATAGACTCGACGTATATAATATTCATAATTATTATAAAACATTTTTTTCTCAGAATAAAACATACTAACTACTATTGATTTTATATTGCATTAAATCAGTGATGCTACTAACATTTAAATAGCTTCCGAAAAAATAAAATCAACACTTGTGAGCATATTAATTGCATTTTTAGTTGGAAGGTACAATAAAATTACAATATTAATTTATAGCACGTGAGTATTGAGTAATAATATATAATATTTTAGCGAATAACTCCAAAACTATATTTGTATCACAATGACAATGACAAATAAATCTTACAGCATTTACATTAATTTCCTGATGAATAACGATATAATTATGCGAAAGTGAGTTTGAAAATATTTTACAGTATATAATCATTTTAAAAGCCACTCAAAAACGTGCAAAGGTGATATTTTCGCTTGTTAAGTTTTTTTTGCACATCGTTTTCCTTGGTATTATTATTATTTTTTTTCCAAGGAGTTGTTGACACCATTAATTATGGTACACGACTAACACGGGGAAAGCTCGTCGTATGCCGTTTATGTTTTGTCGAACAAATGACATCCTCTCCTCTTCCTGTTCAGACTCTTTTTTTTTGTCTCCCTTGTCATTGCACAATTACCCCACGTAGAGGGGGTAAAACTATCCTTGTATTCATCCCCTCTGTGTATTTTCAGCCTGAGATTTAAGCAGGATTTACCCGGTCCTGTGATTAACGAGATACCGTGGAAATTAGCGTTGCTGGCCGTCTAAGTAGAAAACGGTCGCGCCTTTAAATTTTATAAGGAAACTACTGTTTATGTTTATTTTTTTTCGCAATGTGTATGGGAAGGAATGATTAATGCGACACTGGTTCTTACATGTTATTTGAACAAATTTATTTTAGAAGTGGACTACTATTTATATATTATCTAAATTGTATACTGTATAGGCTATAATGCTATATTCTAAACTATATAATTGATTGAATTCTTTGGCTGCTTTTGAGCTACCTATACTTAATTAGTTTTGGTTGATGTAATTGTCGTAATAATTAATTAAATAATTTGTGTTTATTTTTATTAAGTATCTAAAAACTATTAGAAAACAAATCATCTTGGGTAAAAACAAACAAAAAAAAACTTTAAATTAAGGTGCTACGCAATATATTGAACATTTCTAAAGTTAGAAGTTATAATAAAATACTTTGATTGTTTGAGCTGTATCATTATTAATAGTTTATATAATAACCGTATAGGAATTTCTCATGTAAACTAAACTAGCTAATTACAAATATTTATATTTTTTATTTAATTACGCTTGCATACATATTGTGCTAATTTACATCTGTATGTAGACCATTGGTATTATATATAGTTGCAAGTATCAAAGTGTTATGATGTACCACGTGCCGCGTTCCTTGGAAACCTTATTCATCTCTACACAGTGCAGACTATAGTAATATCGTATTTTTTAAACTTTTCGTACGATTTGATATTACCTTTATAAACATAATATTAATGATATCATTATATACGCGCTTTTGTCGAGCGTTCGTATACACCGGAGGATGTCACTGCCAGTCGTTCGTCCCGCACCGTGATGCACCGTCAAATTTCGTGCCTCCCTTGCACCAGCAAAAGAAATCGCTCGAGGGGTATAGAAAGACATTCGTAATATAGAAAGCGACACAATGAGAGGGTTGTTGGACAAAGAGAGGTGAAACGGCGAGGGTCGGAAAGATGGGGCGAGCCACGGCCCTGGTGCAGTGTCGTCATCGCCACGTGCGTACATAACACACACACACACACAAAAATCGCATCCACCGTGCAAAGTCCCTCCCTCACTTTAATTTGCATAATTGAAATCGCCTTCCTCTTTTTGCGGTAACGCGACGTGTCGCATCCGCTGCAACGGTGCGGTGCGAGGACTTAAAACTATATATTATTATAAAACGCGCGCGCGAATAATATATTATTATTATACGGTAAAGGGTCGACGGAGACCTCGATAGTGGTTCGATGATTGCGTGTATAAAATATATTGTGTTCGACCGTATTCGACCAGCTTAACTTACGTCGATGACACCATTACCACATTAATGCACCGTTGCCGCCACGGCGAATGTTTGTATATTATTATAATAATATATTATTGTGATTATTGTTATATTATGTGCCGGTGTCGGGGAAATCTACCTCACTGTTTGCTGGGGGGGGGGGGGGGGATGCATGTTAGTGGATTTCGCATCCTCGTCGGCGTGTCAACAACCGAATTTATATGCGCTTCGGGGTGTGCAAACTTCCGGACTGCTATGCAAGAGCGCAGTGTGTATAATAATATGATATACAGAGTACAGCCGATGTGTGTGTGTGTTGTGACGTGTATACAGCGTACGCGTTTAAATAGACACACAATGTATGCGCTTATTATATTATAATATTATATAGAGCGGGCTTGTCGTGATATTGAAATTAGACTGCGATATTATATTGCTCTGCAGCAGCCGCCACCGAGAAACCGATCGCGGCGTGTATATACCTTTACGTAGTTTTTATCCCTCAGCTTTTGTATTTTATACAAGTTCATAATATAATTATGTTATAGTACATATACATTATAGCTTATATTAAACTTACTTCTACTTTAACTTTGCGGGGCAACGACGAATGCACTTTATTATTTTCGTCCCTCTCCCTATTCCGTTTGCAAATGCCGCGGCGGTTTCGACGGTCGTAAAAAAAAAAAAAAAATAATTAGTATAATAATAAATACACACGCACACACACACACACACACACACATACGCGTACGCGTACCTACGTGGAACTCAACCACGATCTCACCGCACACAGTGGTCGACCCACCTCTCATCACCCACCCGTGGAGGGTGCGCCGCGTTTGTCGGTGCAGAATTTTTTTCGACTTCGCCCTTGGAAATAATTATATTCTCGCGGCCAAACGCGTAAGGCTACCGGCGCGGTCGTGTCACGTGCACGCCGCACTCGTCGGTAGCGGTTGAAAATATTGAAATTGTAATTAATCGGTATTATATTTAACAAAATGTGTAAAATATGAATAAAACATATATTAATTATAATTGTAATACCCAATAACATTGTGATGAATCATCACTGATGATTATTGTGTTAAGTCCTTTTCTTAGTTTTCGAGTGGTATAGACAGGACGTTCAGTAGACGTTCGACGTGGGTTTCGTTGCAGTTCAACTACATCACCGTCAAATGGCTGACGATAAATCGAATTGCTACTGGTCGCGGTTGCGTGATTATTATCCCTTAAAAGTCACAATCGTCGCTCGGTCGTTTATGTTGAAAATATACGTTCTAATCAGATTCGGATTATCAAATTATTACGACGGCTATACATTGTTAATTAAAATTACTTATTGTAATACCGCAAACTGCAGCAGTACAATATTACAATTTTTTTTATGAGATACACATATAAACTCTTTAAAACGCGTTGCGTATGTGCTTAATATTCGTGCAAATTTAATACATTCATAGCATATATATTATGTATATAGTAATAAATTAATGCAGTTTGGAAACGTATTGTTGTCAAAATTCAAAATATTCATTAGTATAAATGAGAATTGATGTATATATTTTAAATTTTTCTTGTTGTATTTTTCTTTTATTCAATGCGGAAAACCCAAAAATTAAACAAGCTGTTACCCAACCACAATATACATATATATACAGAAAACAGATTCAAGGTGTGTTGCATATGAAAGAGAAATAAAAACAGTATCGGAGAATAAATCGAACACAATTTGTTTGTTGCCAAAATAATAAATATATCTGATTTTAATTATTCGACATTCAAAATGCTGTACAAAAGTATTCAATACTTCAATACCGTATTCCATATTACTATAATAATTAAAATAATAATATGTTTTGTAAAATTGTCATGTCTCTAGGAATGTTTAAATCAATTCAAATATTCGGTTCATATTGCAGTTTAAGACTATAAATTATAGAGTAATTCTGTTATATTTGCAGAAACACAAGAATGTTCAATAGCTAAACTCTTGGAACTTTAAAATTATATATCCATGTTAAAAATTAAATTTATATATATATATATTATGTATATATTATATTAGGGCAATATGGTTACATTATCTTTTTAGAGTACTCATTATGTAGGTACTTAGAAATACGAGTTCATGAAAATAAATTAAACACAAAGTAGGCGTATAATGTAAATACACCAGCTACGTCGTACCTCCTACATATTATACTGTTATTCATAATATTATATTGTAAAATATGTATATGGTATACATGGTTAGTAATTAGTATAAGTTCATCCATCAATGATTGGCTTTACTCGTATCTGAGATTTAAATTAAATAGAAAATGAATAATAATTATGAGTTTGTTGTATAAAAGTCGTTTTATTATTTTTTGTTATAGAATTCGAACAATTTCAATTTGATTCTTATGATGGTACTAAAGTTTGAATGTATAGCCGGAGAGGGCAATTCTTAAACGTAATACCCTTTTTTAATAATGAATTTTTGTGAAATGTATATTTCCAACTATTCCAAAATATGAACGTCAAAATAACTGTCTTAAATAATGTCAACGGGGTATTTATACAACATTTTAAAACTAACAGATTTATATAAGTATCATAATATACATAGGTATGCGATTGTAGTAATTAATAATGTTGTACACGCCGTCGTTTTGATAAAATAAATCTCACGAATTTATTTAGGTATATATTAGAAGTAAAAATATCGTAAGCATTTTTGACATTACTGTTTTGAAAAATTTGTTTAGTAATCGGAATTTCGAAATTCTAATAAAAACAACAACACGCAATCGAATTTCTGAACATAAATAATATTATATCATTCTTTGTTTCTTTTATTAGTATTACCTACCTACGCACTCTTATGAATAATATCATATAATATTATATTAAATTAATACGTGTACCCATCCGATACACTTATATTATATGGCATGTGTATATACCTATACTTACCTATATATTATGCATACTCCACACCAACTGAATGCGTTCAGGATAAAGTGATTTTTTTTTCCGTTGTTCGGAGTATTATATTAATTTTTTTTTTTGTGCTTTCAATTTTGTCGCAAGGGGAAAACAAGTCGTTATCCGCGTTCGTATCGAGAACCGTACACACCATATATATGAATACGGTCCACTCGGATTCATAAATGCATGGCAATACCACTGTAGTACACGTTTACTATTCCCCACCTCTATATTATAACGTATGCGGAATTTACTGACTGGATGAGTAATCGATTTTAATTTCCGGCGTTATATTGGATCTCCTAGGGCGATCGGCTGTACCATTATTATTTCGTGAGAACGGCGCAGACATATGAAATGAAACCATTTTTTTTTTTTACTGTATAATATATATAAACAAAAAGGGAATATGATATTATACTTTTGTCTTATGTGTAAAATTATATTTTTTCCATGCTCAGATTTTAGTATAGCCTACCTACCTATACCTGTATAATATATTATGATTATGATTATTAATATTATGATCTTCCTTGTCTCTATTATAGTAGTTATATCAATGACTCGAAACATTCATACCTTCCGGCTTCCGACGTGCCTACACGCACTTCGTAATTATTTCATCGAGTAAAACTATATAATACAGCGGCGTAAATCAGAATTGTTATAAGAAGGGGATAAGCCATTGAATAGTATACGTAAAAGTTGGGGCCTTTGCCCCCAAAACCACCCTTTAAGGTTTCCAAAATGTACTCACTAAATGCTGTACAGTTTACACTTTAAACACCATAAATTCTACATTGAATACCAATTATTCATTATTTTTAGTGAATAACAATAACACATTTATTATTATTAATTAGATCAAAAATAAATTTACATTTTGAATTTACATTGAAAAAATATTCTTTAAGTTTAGACTAATAATTATCATTCTACTATCACCACCAATGTTCACTAATACAATAATAAATTTAGTACAAAAATAATAGTATTATAAATATTTATTTTTGCAATAATAATTATTAGTTTGAACATTTAACAATATAAATTATTACTGTTAATTTGATAAATTAAAAATACTAATTTCAGACTTACGTACTTATACTTTGATAGTTTACACTTATAATATTGCTTTCGCACCTCACGAGTATCAACCTGTATTGGAGTGCCTTCATTTGTCTACCCTATGTGACAGGAGGAAACAGGCGAATCGTACGTTTCTTTTTAAACTTATAAATGGTGAAGTCGATTCCTCTGCCCTCATATATAAACTTAATTTCAGAGTTCCAAGTTTCTATTCCAGATACTCTTTCCCTTTCCAAATTCCTTTTAGTCGCCCAAACTATCTAACAAATCGTCCTATTCTCCGTATGATGAAACTGGCCAATAAGGACTATTCTTTAGTTCTTAGCATTAAATTATTGTTTGTTCGTTCTTTATATCTTAATATTTGTCATTTTTGTTATTTGTGTAACTTTCTCTTAGTTATTGTATACCATACAATGTAATTGGGCACGTCCCGTATTCAATAATAAATAAATAAACAATAAAAAATTTTAAAATATAAAAAATACGAATGTTGTTTTCCTAAACAAATAAGAACGCTGATAGCCTAATTATGTGGCATATACTAGACCAGTGTTTTTATGTCCACTTTTATCGTGGAACCCCTACTTTTTTTCTTAGCTTTTTGATTTGTTTTGTTAGTTTTAACAATACGTTACAGGCTACAGCTTGACAATTAGAACAATTTTTGTTTTAATAGTATTTTTTAGCGTAATTTATTTTAAGAAAGGATAACACACAAACAGGACTTCTAAATTTTAATTTTAATGAGAGTTTTGAGGAACCCTAAAGTGATCTCCGCGGAACCCCAGGGTTTCGTGGAACACAGTTTCAGAAACGCTGTTCTAGACCATTCCATAATAATATAATATATTGATTTTCGTATTTTAGTCTAAAAATATCTTGTTTTTATATTAAAAGTTTACAAATGTTCAGTAATGAGTAATACGCCAGGGCCCTGGTTAGGGTCTCCTTAGGATTTTCGAAAATCAAATTTACCACTTTTTTTCAAACGCAAGACCTCCAAACGTAAGCAAAACGCGTGAGCCTAGGGCATAGGTCCTACTCGCCCCCCCCCCTCCTCCCAAAGGACTCCTGCTAGTGCATCGAGTGCGGCCCGCATATATATATATATATCGCATGAACACGACATAGCGGAGTTTCATGTGGTGTAATAACAAGCTATTAATTACCTTTTAACTGATTTTTTTTAACTTTATTTAAAAAACTGAAAAATACATTGATATAGTAAATACTGAACACGATTTAGTATAGAAAAAAAAAGACCAAAGAGGGATTGATCCCCCAAATCCCCCCCCCCCCCCCCGTAAATACGCCGCTGCGATAATAACACAGTGATCTGTACCTACTTAATCAAGTATTGCCTAATTTCATATTATTATGAACTTAATTATTTTAAGAATATTTTTATTTTTAAATGAAATATACAATCTGGTACCCTGGGAGCACAATAAGAATATGGGCTAAAATATTACATTATCTTGAATGGGATTGATGAAAGAAGCCACCCAGTAGTGATACTTCCTATTGACTTGACTAACTATTATGTAACCGTTCATTTTTTTTTCCTTTTTCCTAATTTTTAGTTGCTTAAGAGATCTCTGCACCATTTTGTTTGATGCTAATTCACGGATTAAAGAATTTGTGTGGGTTGTGAGACGATCATGAAAACGCTTATAGAAGTATTTTGCTTCTTCTTGGACGGTATTTTAAGAATATAACTGTCAAAATAGAAAATCCACATGGTGGATCCTAATATTATATTTATAGGTATTATAGCCTATAGGTATGTATTAAATATGTATAAAATACCTTTACAAAATACCTAATTTACAAATTACCTTTATTAAATACACCGAAGTGTAATAAAATAAAATATAATTAAATAAATCAACATGCTTAAACAAGTACAATAAACATATAATTACGGATAGGGTCATACATTCATAAACAGAGGAATGTAATTCACATACATTTTGGCTTAAAATTTAAAATTAAAATTAACCTAAATTGACGACAACTCTTGAAATATAATATTATGATATCACAGACGTTTGTTATACATGTTACTTAACGTTAATATAAGTCCACTTATGCATTGAAGGGTTCGGACTGAATCGCACGTTAACGTAGATGCCGTAATCTTAGGACTAGTTTGGTAGAACCATTGAACCGTTTTTGTAGTTGTCTAACCTTTGAACAATTTCGAATAACACACAAATACAGTATTATTCTGGGAATAGCGAGTTGAAAAGACTTTTGATCTCTACTAGGAAATCTATTGCCAGCGCTTGCCTATTCGGAATACCGTAATAACTGCACGTTGGTGGCTTAAATATTATAATTTAGACAAATATGATCATGAGAATTTATGTGTATTGTGTATAGTTGTTAACGAATACGATGTTCAATAGTAAGCATTGGTTGGTGGTAAATTAACTGAATTAAAACAAATTAAATTCGTATCTTAAATAGGTATAGTGAAACAGGTAGTACAGGACGCAGGTTGTTTATAATAGTTAATACATATATAGCGAGTATAGCTTATTAAAGATCCTGAGCGGAGAGATGTATTGATTTAACAATGATGTGTTTTTTTGTGTCTCATGACACTTTTTGAGTAAACAAAATACCTTAGATTTTCAACTTTGATGGTGGTTTCTGGTTGGAAAAAATTAGAACTATAGTTCGTACTTAGTGAGAGTAAAAATTAATAATTTTCAATACTTTTCAAGATAATCGAGAAACCTGGAATTTTGTACAACCATAGTTTTTTTGACGAGATCAAATTTGTTTTTTATTGGAAGTCAAAAACGATTAACAGTATAGATTCATGAAATGTTCACCAAATGTTAATATTAGCATTTTTCACATTAAAATATTTTCAAAATAATTCTACTCTTTTTTTCTACATATATTAATATTGACATATGACATTTTTTTCTTATTTTTAGTTTTTTGTCTTGTAAATATTGACAGACAATAGCTTGGAAATTGAATACAAGGCTTTTCATAACTCATAAAAAGTTCATATTGTATCGTAAAAATGTAAAAAAATATGTAGGAAACTATTTTTTTTAAAGACTTAAATTCAAGAATTTAAACCGAGACTTGAAACTTTTAACGTATATCATTTTATTTAATACAGATTATGAAATTTTCAACGCGATGTTTTCGGCAAAAATTAATTCAACCTATCGCAATAGGTACTAACAGTGAAATAAATTATTTTAATAGCAATGTAAAATATTTACCATAACATTTACTCATAGTAACATAGACTGACAGACCTGACCTGCTTCGCTCATAATCGTTTTTCGTATGCAACGATTTATCTTTGAAGTAGAATTTAACATTTAAATAGTTAAATTACAGTGAATTACTCAATTATGAGGTACACTCCATATTATCTACAGTACAACAGAGCAGTTACCAACTTTCCCCTTTTACATTTACTATTTATAAGTATGTATTACTAATAATCATTATACTTTGTAGCTTTATTTATACAACTTATAATTTATTTTTATATTAAACAAACTATATTAAACTGATTTATAGTTGATATATTTTTTTATTACACATTTTAAATTACCATCAATGCATCATGGTTTAAAATTATTATCATCGTTTACAAATAATAAATCTATGTTGTTAAATATATTATTTTGAACAAAATGCTATTAGATGTGGTTAATTGAAATTTCAAATACTTATGGTAAAAATTAAATTTGTTTTTTAACTGTAGGTAACTAATTTAAACTATATAACGATACAATATATTAATGTAATTGTTTAATATTATGTTATTACATTAGATGATACGACGGTTATAGGTTTCGAGCATTTTCAACTAGTAGATCAGTAGAATGTCGTGGTCTCTACTCTCTATATAGATAGCCTTCCTTGTTAGTCGTTTGGTGTCTGTAAAGGGAAATTTGAAATCCACCAGTCATGTAATGTTCTTTAGCCATCATGTCGATACGTGTTATTACTTATTATCGGATATCCGGAGACTGTTATTTTTCAATACATACTCCACTGTTGTACACCACGGCGAGAGATATTAAACAGCGGTTTTGCTCGTAATAACTACCGGGTTAATCATACCGGGGATTGTGCTCGGTGTTAATAATTGCCGGCGCGTCCGGAAGTCCTTTTTGGGTGCCCGCAAAATCTCCCGCACGTACTGCTTCCACACTGTCTCTCTCTCTCTCTCTCTCTCTCTCTCTCTATCTATCTCTCTTTCTCTCTCACTCACTCCTACTTATTATCAGCTCCTCCGCCACCTCTCACCCAGTCGGCCACTGCGGCCGACGATACCCAACCGCGGCGGTATAACGTTGAATTCCGGCAGTGATAATAACATTAGTTTGCTCGGACAAAGTTTGAGGTGGATCGCGCACGGAAAGGGTGCAGCGCCCGAACTCTCCTCCGGGTCTTATTATAATAATATGTGCATAATGTATATGCAGAGTCAAAAGACAAACGTCTCGGCCAATATTAAATCGAACCTTGGGATAAACCACGATTAAACCATGCACCCGACCGGCGATATTGTGCGTGTTCGAAGACGCTATTTTGCCGCCGTCGGGCGGTGGTTGGCCGCCATATATAATATATATATTTACATTATATATACACATAATATATTGTACGACGATCGAGCGCGGTTTGCAGGGCGTACGAGCGGGTTATCGGCCAGACACACAACCTCCCAATCCCCATACGTATTATTATGCACACCGATAAATCGGATATGTGGGTTCGGCGTCTTTACAGTATACTTAAGGGACGGCCGGTCTTGACTGTCACCGCACTTGCAGCTAGTCCGGGATTCGCGTTGTTAAAAGACTTACAGAAATACTCGTACGCAATATTCATAATATACGCGGTAACTATGTTGGTGTGAATTATATTATATTCGACTGAATACGGTACAGTCTGTAATATTTTTACATTTTACTGGATAACGCAAGCGTCTTGACAGAATGATTAAAAAAAAAAAATAATAAGGAATATACCTAATTCGATTCGTTTTTAAATTAATAATTTTTTATGCATAGAAATGAGTCATGAATATAATATTGGTTTTAGTATAATAACTAATAAGTTACTGTGGCTTGGCGTGGCGTGTTGGCTGCTACCAGTCGCGGAATGCGACTGGGAGTAAGTAACGGCCACAGCTACTAGCTCCCGGATGGGTGACATAGTAGTTAAAAACCTTGCCACACATACACGTGTTTGCTACCTACCGTAACAACGGTTAAAACAATCGTAAAATCAACCTACCGTACCAACCTTACCCCTATACCACAGTTCATAACCCCTACAACATCTAATGGCCATAGTCGCCGGGCTTAAGTTCAATAAAAAAAAAAAAAAAATAATAAGTTACTAATAAGTAATAACTATAATCGTATATACTCATATCGTATATTGAACATGATTGTTTCAGGAACTTCGGGTATAAAATCGAATTGTGGTAAAATATAAAACTGCGTTTCATCGGAAACCGACACGATGCGTCGCCGACGGTTAGCCTCTTATTGGTATTTCGCGGTTGTGATATGAAGACATATAGGAGAAACTGTGTGTAAAGATAACGAACGTCCGACGAGGTTAAAAAATACACATACATAAAATGTCAACGAAAACGGAATGACAACGATGACATTTTTAGACATTGAAGAAATCCCGAATTCGTATGGATTTCAAACGTTTGCAGGGTCACTCGTGAAAAACCTCGTCGAAGTCGTATCTGCAGTAGCGTCGCGCGGTACATCTTATGCCCCGGGATCAAATCACTTTTTATGCAGACTACAATGTGCGCAGTGGCGTGTATCATAAAGAAAATTGGTGTTGTTCAAATAGTTTTAGGAGACCTGCCCCTCATAATACTGTCATACCGACCTATAAAATGACCTATTTTTTCATCTATCAATACTCACTCACCCATATTTAAGGTGTTGCCCGAGCAACACTTGGACCCCATGTTACACGCCACGGAATGTGCGTATAATAATACTTGAACATAAAACAAATATAACAACGCGAACGTAAATCGATTAAGGCGTGCGACTCCCGGCGTTTTATACACTTATGCTATATCCAGTGGCGATGCTAGAGGAGACTAAGGGGGCTTATCCTCATTTATGTTAGCCTGAACTACAATATTATATTAAAAAAAAGATTTTACAAAAAGCATGAGTGGAGGAAAGTTGAATGGGCACTTTTTAGTGGGACTTAGCCACTCCCTGTACGAAATATCCTGTCTACGCCACTGATTGTAAATACAGTATGTATTATACACACACACACACACACATTTATTTTTGACGAAAATTGAATTACAACGATGACATCCGTATGGATTTCAGACGAAAACCGTACGCAACGTTAGCTCTCGAAAATCCTCGTCGAGGTAGTTGGACGCGTCGTGTCTGCACTCTGCAGCATATTATAATAGCATTGTAATATACGTATATAGTATATCCTACACGCGGTATTCTTTGGATATTTTTTGCAAGCGTCACGTGGTATGTCCCGGAACCAAATACCACTTTTTATGCGGACAACAATGTGCGTATAAACGATATAATACTCGAACATAAAACAAATATAACAACGCGAACGCAAATCGATTAAGGCTCGCGCGACTCACCGCGTCTTATACATATATATATGTATATAATATATACGTGTGTATATATTATTGTACGCACAAAAACACATCGGTATTATACGCGTTATAATATTATACGCTGTTGACGATTTATACGATTTACGTGTTTTTTTTTTTTTTTTTCGTTATTTATTCGTTATTATTATTATTTGATGAATGCAATATTAAACCGCGAGAGGAATCAACAAGGCGAAACAGCACCGGGTGACGCGCTTGCGGCGGTGGGACGAGGGCAAACGAGGGGGGGGGGACGTGGCTGAATAATACAACACAAATGTCGTTGTTCCGCGGCGTTTTTTCTCTCCGCGCGTTCTGCATAATGCGCGGCGGCGTCTTCCTCATTTCGCGTTCGCGCGAGATTGATGCATCTGTGGCACATGTGCCGCCGCCGCCGCCGCTGCGTGACTGACAAACGCGCCCCCCCCCCCCCCGCTCCGCACACGACATCACCCGCTCCTCTGTCACTCGGTTCGCCGCCACCTACGCCCGCGGTGGTTGTCTTTCGTCCGCGTTTATTAAAATAATATGTAAAGCATATATATTATTATTATTACTTTTATTTTCCGTTCTCGTCCCTCGCCGTGACGCTGTTTGGTAGGCCGCCTTCGGTTTTGTTGCCGTTTTCTGCTCAGGGTCCGACGCTCCGCGCTCTGCCGCTCTCAGACCACCCTCCCCTCTCCCCCCTAAAATCGAAGTCGTCGGAATCGTAGTCTAATCGCTTTTTGAAAGGATTAGTCGTCGTTTCTCATTAGCGCGATTTGCATTCATAATAATATATAATATATACGTTCGCGGTGCTTTCGTGTCTGATCCTGTTGATGTCGTCATATACGCGTTTCCCCGTTACCTACCACTCCTATACTGCGATCCATCACCACCTGTCGAATCAAACGTCTCGCGATAATAATAATAATAATTGTTATTACAATAGGTGTACCGTGCACGACGTGCAGAACTTTGCTATTTATAGGGTTTATATAATTTATAATATGACTACCTAGTATGAACCTATAGTTACTGCATTGCGGTGCCCAAATATAAAACCATACATAACCCATACCTAGGTATATTATATAGACGTATAGTTACGTATAATATTATTGGCTTAAATTTGTGTGGAATTTCTATAGTACTACTAGTAATGACTGTACGTATTATTATTATTATATATAATATATAACTACGCAATACGCATATATTATATTATTATATACGCACAGCGTAAATGCATTTCTATTCACCGTTTTCGGTTAAATTATATTCCTCTGTGATGCAAATAATGTGTGTAATACACCCTGAAACCGTTATATATTATAATTTATAACGTTTCGTGCCTAAACTTTTTGTTATTTTTAAAAAATTTTACATTTTTAAAAATCGATATACTTTTTGCCTGGTATAAGTTTCATTAAAAACAATAAAAATAACTCGTAGTTTTTAAAGTGGCCCATAAGTTTTTGAGTCGATTTCTGTAACAATGCCTATTCTATTTATTATTTAAACTATTTTTTTTTACTATCAATTTTTAATTTTACATCCATGTACTTAATATTTTATAGCCTTATTGCTATTATACATAATATTATACTATGTAAAACACCAAATGTTTATTAATAACGAGAAATCCGCGTGTACCCAACAAAAACTTTTTAAAAAAACTATTTTGGTTTGCGGAAAGAACTTAGAAAACATTCTTTTTGCAAAAACACGAATAAAAAAGTATAACAATACTAAAAAAAAATTATATAATATATTACATCATATATTCATAAATCAATAATCACTGATCTAAAATCACCGGCTTAGTGCAGAACTGAAATTATAGATAAAAGAGAAAATATTATTATATTATATCCCATTATATTATTATGTTCCACCCCCACGTATGTAGGTAAAAATGATCAACATTCAATGGTATTACCATAGAACATTAATGTATTACTTAGGTGCTATGTTAGGATTTTTTAACATTATAACATTGATATACAGGTAGCTCAAATATTATATTGATATTAGTTAAAATAGTAAATTGTTTAAGTTAGTTGACGGTTGAAGTAAAATATCACTACAAATTATATTTAATTATACGTAAAACTGTTTTGGACAGTAAGACACGATTGTAAATTAATTTATATTTTTTATTACGCACATTTTTGAACAAATTACTATACTTTATGCATCTTTATCATACTTTTCCGAGATGGACAATAATATTCAATACATAGTTCTACAAAAATGTGCAACATTATTATTTATAACTATCAAATTAAATATTTTGCTTAATAATTTGGACTCACGTATAATAGTTCGCAATGATCACATGCTCGAAAATCATGCTGGAATATATTTTAGATACTCGTTATATTTAAGTTAAAATAAATAATAATTATGCTATTCAGCTTAAAGTCACTTTTTTATAACTTTATACTATTTTAAATTTTTACTTAAACTCAATTTTTATGAAATTTGATTATTTTATTTGTTCTGTGTAGCATTTCAAAACAAATTATTTTTTCTTTTGTGATTATGTTGGTATATCATCAGAAATTCAGAGAACAGTGAAAAATCATTTTTGGAAAAACTTTTCTTTACTTAAAGTTTATTTATTGTAAAGTATAAATAATTAGGACGTATATATTTCTAACACGTAATTCTATTGTGTAATATACGTAGGAAATGTCTATTCAGTTATAATTTTGTGAATAAGTTCATAAGTTCGTCAAGTTTTGCGGGTGTTGTTATATATTACTAGAACTTTCTACAAATGTACATTAATTTTTTACTAAAAGTTTCATTATTTTTATTGGAACTTTATGTACGCAAATTAGGATTAAAAAACTACACAACTAATAATTACTTGTTTAGTTTTTTAATTATTGAAGACTTAACGTATAGTATTATTGAAATAAATAATTATATTATATTATATACACATTATAAACCCTCTGTAAAAATATGGCGTCGAACTGTACTATCTAATGTCGCAATACGTTATCCATGCGATTTCTCAAATTTAAGTGAAAACATAATTATTCGGATAGTTAAATATTAAATGTACGTTGAGATTAAAATCTGTTGTATATTTCATTACGTTTGCGACTTGCATTCCACATAATATTCTCCACACTTTATTTGTCCAGTATAATAGTGAAATAATAAGACGATTATTACTCGTATATTGTCGTACTATATATGTCTCGTCCGAAACGTATGCCGGACGTCTTAATACATATTTTAGTGCGTTTGGGCATTTGTCACGCCCAATTTCGATAATAATTTTAATAACATAATATTGATGACACTCGTAATAATAAAATATTTTTTGTTGTTTCAGTGATTTCGGGTGATCCGGAGTTTACGGAACCCATAACGAACGTGACGGTACCTGCAGGACGTAGTGTAAAGCTAGGATGCTCCGTCAGAAATCTGGGATCATACAAGGTTTGATATATTTTTTTCCATCGGAAATCGAATACGTGCTTAATATTACAGATAGGTACATATATATATATTTATATGATTTTCCCTCGCTCGCCGAAACCAGAATCCATTATTTTGATTGAACCCGGCGAGGAAAAAACACTCTCTTCACACACTGTCACATTATCTGGATTTGGCGAATCAACTATGAGTACTATATATACCTATGTTATTTTTCGGATGGAAAGTAATATTATTTCAATCAAATTTACCACGAGGAAAAATACGCATTTCGTCACAAAAACGAAATACGAGTTCTGACCATTTTTCACCTCTATATAATATTAAATATTATTTATTTTTTTATATTTTCATTTACGGTAGGTACCTATACTTACAAAACGTAATTATTTGAAGTAGATTCTAATCAATGACATGTACAACTCCATCAAATTTTCGATTCGTTTATTTGAAATAATATTATATATTATACCAAATACCTACCTACCTGCCTAGGCCATTTTTAAAATACTTTTACGCGAATAATAATATTTATTTATTTTTATTTGGCGGTACGATTCGTTTAAAAACACAAAATTGTATTATTATAATAATATTATATTAACTATACGCGTAAACAGTCGTGTCTAAGCAGATCATACGTCCAATTAAATCTCTGACTATAGTCTCTAATAGACATTAGTTAGGTACCTAGCTAGTTCTTTATAATATTCCACACGATCGGTGAACTATGTTTAGATTTCTTATCTCACAATGAAAACAATAAATTACATTAGTCGTCGGTTCTTCCGCGGCTTTTCCAGTTGTTAGTATTATGGTAAGTTTAAATGTTTGTTTTAACATTAAGTTTAATTAGTTTTTGTATTTTCTCTCGACGCCCGTCTCGAACCAGAGAGGCCTTATTTATTAACATTGTAGACCGTGGTTGTATAGTTGTAGAGATGGAAAAAAATAACTATTTTAATTTTTTTTTATTGCAGTGCATTTTGCGTGAATTCATTATAATATACTTTGGTGACTTTAGCGATACCGACTTACAAGAAATTCTAAGTATATTAATTTAGTACGACATGAATGCAATAAAATATGATTGAAAATATTATATAATTATATTACGTCGTATTTACGTTTTATTTTACACGAATATCGGTGTAGTGTAAATACGAATCCGCGATGTGTGCGAGTCGTGCTGTACAGATAATAAATTAATGTGCAGGGATCAACGAATTGAGAATACATAAAAAAATATAATACGATATCTAAACATAATTATAATTTGTATAACTTATAAAATGAAGCAGATATTTTCTGCGTTCACGTTATAGCTGATAAGGGCACTATATTTCTATTAAATTTAATATTATATTTATCTTAATAATTTTAAACTATTATAGTTCACAGACATAAATTATTATTTTCATTTGATTAGTATTATACCCATCAGGTGTGCTTGTTTAAATACACTGTTTATAGAAATATTATGCTAAATTCGCGTATTTACATGTGCAAAAACACCGAGTCATATTTCGTAGTACTTAAATTCAACTTATCTGTAGGGTAAAGGTATAAACGATAAATGGTATTTACAATAAATCATATCTGTACAAAATGGTTTCTGATTGCGTCGTATATATTTATATGGTTATAATCTGTATATCTTTGCAGTAAGTACATTATACAACATATTTATCTATATAAATTATTTTTTAAATATTTATAAATACCTCGGGATAATCATAAATTAGTTTTTTTTATTGTATTTTATTTTAGTTTTGATTTCAAACAAATAATATAGATTATAGATGCAATATATAGTTCGCTCTACATTAAATTCATAAAAACTACTTTAAGAAGTAATATTTTAAAACACTATTTTCAGGTATTCTGGTATTGTATGGTGTTATTTTTTTTTTAATACTTTTTGGTTTTTGGAAATCTGTAGTACGTCCAACCTTTGTCCTACTTTATATTATACTTGAACATTTAACCTTCTTGAGGCCTTTGATCCCAAAAATAAACACACTCATATTTATGTATGTATGAACATTTTTCTCGAGTGTCACGTTACGGATGTTTGCATTTGAAAAACCAAAGTCGGTATTATGCACAGACATGGTGAACATTTGAGGCGTGTGCCAGAAAAAGGGCAATTGGAGCCGTATAAGGGTGAAAAAATCCGTTCAAAAATGCCAGAGGTATTCATTCTGTTTTGCACAGCTGTATAATTCTCGTCTAGCATAACGCACGTGTGTCGAATTTAAAGTTTACGAATACACCCTTTTTTTTTTATAGGTAATCTCTTTACCACACGACTCAAATAACTAAGCGAACTCATACTGTGCCCATCAATTTTGATTTGAAATTATTTTCATTTTCTTGTACATTGATAAAACCCACCTTATGTGATTTGTGTTCGTTATATTTAGAGGCATGTTAGTCTATTTAGGTTTAAGTCTGTATATTATGCAGAAACGCGGGCACTGTACCGTCTGTACCTACATCAAAACGACAATAATTGAACCTAAATTACCGGATGCATATTATAGAACTTACAGATGTATTTATACGACGCTAAATGTTAAACAAAACTAAAAATGTGTTTATCGGAAGTGTATATTATATTCAACATTTTTTTTTTTCAACTGTTGCCCATTAATGATATCTAGCTGCAGATATAGCTATACCAATGTTTGTTGTTTTAGTGTTTACTCGTTTTATGTGTGGGAGATTTCGTGTTGATAAAAATATATCACTCTATGTTAATTTCAAATACTTCAACTATTTGATTAATCAAAAAGAAAATAATATGTTCATTTAATGATATATGATTTTCAATTATCATATAAATAGAGAATATGAATTGACATGTCCTCAGATGTACATGATAGCTGTTGATATATATGTAAACGGTTAAAATGTTAGTACCTACCTAGTAAAAGGTCGTTTGCGTCCGGTTTAAAGTGCCACTCTGAAGCCCATTCATCATATTTCACGTTTTATCAGAATATAATATATATTATGTGATTTTCTGACGGTTAACCAAAGTATTGTTGACAACATACTATATTTATCTAACTTATTTAACTATACTTTTCTTATGTTTTGAAATGTTTAAGTTTTTGACTAGCGTAGGACAACTAACCGATTCAATATCATAAAGGTTATGCAAAAGTTGCGATATTAAGGTAGAGAAGGGCACCACCTGAGAGTAATTGGCCAATTTTGCCGGTGTTGCCCCTCGTTTTTGATTATTATTTTTGGTAGCTGCAGGGCCGCGGGCGCTGAACATTAGTTTAACCAACCAATTTCTACCCTCTTTCACTTATTTTTATCTTAAGTACTACTCCTTTTACTCCATTGTAATAATGATAAGAGTCATAATAATAATAAAAATAATAATAATAATAATAATAATTTATAGCAATAATAATTATAATGATGATAAAATAATAGTACTGCAGACCAAATGTTTTTATCTTTATTTTTTCGGAATTGTAAAAGTTGAATCAACTTACTGAGTCTTTTACTTCCGGTCTGCAATGATTTATTAAAATACTATAGGGACTTAAAAAAATAAAAAGTATCTGGAATACAATGGAAAAATACTAAATTTGACATCATGTGTACACTGTACAATCATGGTTTATATTTGTCAAAAAATAAAATATTTCCGAACCACTTTTTGTATTTTGTTTAGCTTTTTTTTTATAATATAATTTCCATTTAGATTGATTTATTTTCGTCAATATGTGTCGTTAATTCGTTTCGCGAACATCTCCTTAAGGGCTGCCTCAATAAATAATACATGTGTGTCGGTAAAAAGTCTTTCGTAAATCTCAAGTCATATATTTAAATCATATTTATTTAAATATTATCGTTTTTCTTACAAAAATTACAATAATATGATTTGATACTAAAAAATAACGAAAATTCAAAGAAAGTAAGTTGACTACCCAGGTATGAGGTGTAGTAAAATTAAAGTAAATTTTTTGATTCAGAAGTTAATGTTTAAAAATTGATATTATAGTATTAATACTTAATGATTATAGTAGGTACATAGGCAGATAAAAAATGTATAACAATTAAGTAGTAGAGGTATGTATAAAAAAAATACTGAATGTTTTTTAAATTAATTTAAACATGATCATTGTTATGAAATAATATAGTTCATTAATATAAAATTAAAAATCATTAAATAAACATTTTTATATTCTTTTATAATAACCTGTTATTTTTTCAAAACAATTTTTTTTTTGGGTATAACTTACAATTTTATATTACAAACACAATACGGCGTAAATATAGAATAATTAATATAATAGTAATAATAATAATAATAATAATTAATATTACCTATATAGAAAGATATTTTGTATGATAATTTATTTTCAAACATTAACTCCACAATCAAAAAAACTACCTGTTTACCACTCATTATGTTATTTTATAATATATATCACAATATAATTTTGTTTAGTTATAAAGTCTTATTTTTATAATATTATATATTAATTAAAATGACACATTTTCTTAATAAAAACTATCGTGCAAAAATGATCAACCAACTATATCGTAAGAATCAAAATTCACATATATAATACTTGTCGATGTTAAAAGAGGAAATAACAATAATTTTTTATGTTCTTTTTAATTTATTAGTTTTTTTAATTGTAATTAAGGTGAATTCAATTAAACACATTTACTTAATCTAAATTTATTGAGTTATTATATTAAGTATGTTGTATTAATATTATTATTTGTTCGTCGTTCTTTTTCAATACTTAACGTCGTTGATTTTTTACTTTTTCCTTTCGGAAAGCACTTTGTAGAAAAGTAAAAGTGATCAGAGTAGGTTTTGAGAAATTCTTGTAATATGACGGAAAACAGTGATGTGAGAAAGCACCATTTTTTTATTATCGAAACACACTTATCGACCTATCTCAATCTAGAATCAACCTTTTTAAAAATTGTATCATGAATATATTTTCATCAGAAATACGAAAAAACAGGGGAAAAATCGGTTTAATCAGTTTACTATACATAAGGTCAGAGTCTTCGATCGTATTTTTTTTTGATTTTCCAACGTTTGATTTTAATATAATTTGTCTGGGTAGTATGTTTTATGGAATTCTTCTTAGAATAATAATATCTGATATTTAATTCCTCGACATTTAATTTAGTGTAGGTATTTATATTTACTTTATTAATAATAATTTATACTATTTATACTCGTATTAAATATAAAAACATTAGAAACATTTGCAACTGCTACGCATCCAAAATAAATAAAAAAAAAATCAATTTAGTGAACGAACTATGCGATTCAATGAGACTAAGTCACTTTTATGTAAAAATGATAAAATATATAAAATTATATTACCTATATATAATAAAGTTTTTACTTTTTACAATAAAATGATTTTTTCAATATATTTATGATTATAAAAAATGTGGATTTATTAATTTTATATAATATTATGGGTTCTTTTTTTACTTCAAGAAATACTGCAGACTGAAGTAGGCATATCACATTTTAACTGTTTAACCAAACCACAAAAGATGATTGGCACAAGAAATCGTGCTTCATCATATAATAGATAGATAATAATATTATGCTTTAATGATACGACATTATTATTATTATTATTATTATTTTTTTTAAAGACACCTTTAAACTTTTGATTATATAGTTTCTGAAGGACAATTATTTATCAGGAAAATGTCATAACCTTATGAGGTAAATGATATATCTCCCAAGGATAAAGAACAACTTTTTTTGTATTAAAAGTGTCGCCGAAATGTTTTTGTCAAAAAAAAAAATCCTGCAATTACTAGCTCTAAAACGTCCACTTTTCAAAATCGGATTTCGATTAGTATCATTCTGTCAATGTTACACTCTCTTAAAAGTAAAAAGATGCTATATCATTCTTTTTTAAATGGTTGTTTACAAACGCTGCACTGAGCCGGAAAATAATAATTACTTATGGTCGATGGCTTTGGAAGCGAATAATATAATATTACGCATTTTAATGTGCCGGCACAAATATCTCTACAGCTTTATTATTGTTGTTAATATTATTTTAAAATAATATTTTTGTTTGCAGGTAGCTTGGATGCACTTTGAACAGTCTGCCATATTGACCGTGAATAGCCACGTGATCACTAGAAATCCAAGAATTACCGTGTCCCACGATAAACACCGTACGTGGTTTTTGCACATAAACAATGTGCAGCAAGAAGATCGAGGCCGTTACATGTGTCAAATAAATACGATCACTGCTAAAACTCAAATTGGATATCTCAATGTTGTCGGTAAGTAATCGATAATGTAATATGTTATAATTATTTTTATATTTTAAATATTTGAACATATTATTATAATATATTAGGTATACTGTTCTACAAATCGTGTCTCATAATAATATTGTAATGGTTAAGCTATTATTGATGTATAGTTTTAAATCCTAATACCTACTGCTAATATGTAGGTACTAACTACTAAGTACCTGGTACCTGGTAGTTGGTACTTATATTGTGTTATTACCGATGCCAATAGTTTTTGTATACCATCACATATTCACATAGTCATACAAATATTGTATAATATGCCTAATGCCTATATTAATTATGACACGTATTTGTTACGCGGCCCCTCAGCATTAAAATACAAATATCAAGAAAATATTATTTATTATACCATTCAATTGGTAACCCTATAGTGAAAAACGGAAGCTGAAAATTAAGCACTCAGATCCTATTTGATGCATGCGTTCACGGAAAAAGATTTTATGAGAAAAATTGTGTTTTGATGGAAATCATTTTCCAAAGTTTGAAACGCCGTGGTCATATATTGTTATAATTTGATAGTTATTGACTTTTGTCGATTTGATAGTCTTAATAAGGAAGAAACTATTAATATAAAAATGTCTTGGTATTTGACAAAAAATAATTTTTCTTTAGTTACGGGACATAATGATTACGATTTTAATTGAAATTCTTTGGTCATTAATAATATTTCATAAAATCTTCTTGTCTATTTGAAAATACGTATACACTATACACACTATACAGTAAACATAATACATCAATTATATCTATATACTATGTGTCTATATAGACATCTGATATTTAATATTATAATATATTATACAATGTTACATGAATTTTTTTAGCTTAAAACATTGTCGATACTCGTTACTCGTATGCAACTGTTTTTTCGTTAATTATGCATGTCTCGATTACATTTGTCATTTATATTGTGAACATAACTAATCATATTTATTTATTTATTGTTTATGTAAACGGACTGAAACCTATATGTTGATATGTAAGCGCATATGTCGTCCGACTATTTGGTTAGCCGCAAAGTTATAATAATACTATTAGCTTTATAGGTACCTACCTCCTATGTGATTTATGATCGGGAATCCGAATGTACTTTTAATGTCGTTATTAATTTGTGTTCGAAACACAGCGAGCAGTGCAAACGAGTATTATAAATTATAATAGATACAGCGCTAACAAACTTAATTAATTAACACGATTAAAATGTAACATATAGGACATAGGTGTATAAGAAACCACGGCTAGGTACATTTATTTTAACGTTACAAAAACAACACTTAAAACTTTTGCGGAAATGATAAAAAAAAGAAAATTTAACTATAGGTGTAAATTATATTTTAATTCAGTTTATTTTTTTTTTGCGATTTTTATTTCACAATAATTCTGGTATGCTGCAAGTGTTCAGATCACTATATGGCTATATATTATTACAGTAATACAGTCATATGCTTTTTATTTATATCAACCAACATTAAATAATTACTTATAGACTCTTATGGTAGGTATAATTTATTTATAATCTTAAAAAAATCGTTGGAGAGTCTTAGTAGAAGCGCAGGCCTTCAAGTAAAACAATATTATTATTTATGCCGATGATCCACATGATTCAGATAATAACGATATTATTATTATTATTGTTGTTGTTGACTGTTGTGGCTGTTGTCGCCGGACGAAAAACCGGAACAAATGTACGACGCCGTCATCGGGCTCGGGTGCGGTATAATTATGTGGGCCCCGTTCGTGACCGAAAATAAAGACCGTCGGTCACGTTGTCCCATAAATAACCCACCACCCCGCCACGCGGCCCCCTTAATTGGCGTTGATATATATTGTTTTCGGCGCGGCGCAACGTATCATATTATGACGTAATATATATAAAAGTTCCGTTTAAACTTGTAAATCCCCCGTGCGCCTATTAATTCATAATTCGCTTTCGGCCGCCACTTCTGCTGCGGGGCCGGGGGTAGCGGCCCTCGTAACGGCGAAAGGATTCATGGGGTGGGGGTGGGGGGCGGGCGAGGCGAAGATGGCGGGCGCCCGGCGGCGAAAAAGACTGCCGCGGGGGGGGGGGGATTCTATAACTTTGAATTGATTGCTTGTCACCGTCCGCGTGATATATCATTTGCCTCGTTGACAACCGTATATTATAGGTACCACCTGGGAACCGCCACCGCCACGTCGTCCTCCGATCGTTTTCGGTCCGATCCGTCGCTCATTTATATCTGTGCACGCGCACGCGGGTAATAACTATACATTATGATGCATTATGATGGCGTGCGCGTTTTTCACGCGGTGACTGTACGCCGTCGCCGCCAGAAATCGCGCAGAACCGCGAGATTTTCCGGACCAGCGTGTTGTAAAATAGTTGTAATACGCGCGCAGGTTGCCGATTTATAACCTATAACCGCGGTTGTGATTTGGTGTGTAACGCGTGCGATATTAATATCGTCGCAAATACGACGTTTTCAAACTCGGATTACGTGTGGTAGGTAGTTGTAGGTACCGACGTACCGATGTCGTTCACTCGTTCAGGCACCACTACGATTGATTCTCAAACTACGCGTCGTTTTTGACATCCGTCACGAATGCTATGATAACAATAATAATTGAACCAGTAACCACTATACCGTTACCGCTATCGAAACCGCGCAATATTGCAATCGCGATTCAGCGAGTCGGTGCCGCGATTTTATTCACGACTTGATGTATTATTGTACGGTGTACGCAGTCGTTGTTGTGGACATTTAAAACTTTATCGACGATCAGAGCTTTGTTATTTCATAATACGTTACAAAAAAATAACAATACAATCCAAATAAATAATACTATGCAATGGTAAATAGTTATATCCGTTTTTAGGATCAGTGAACGCTGCTCGGCAGTACAGTGTATATTTTACAGGTTCACCGCGCGTATATTTTAAATGGAAATTTATTTTAATTACTAAAACGAAGTTTATATTTATTACAGTAAATTGATTTCCGTACCAGAGAGTTAACTGTAAAATGGGAATATTCAAATCATAATTATTGTATTGAATTGTAGGTACCTCCTATATATTATTAATATTATGTTTTCTTGTAAACGAAACAATTGAAATATATATCTAAATATTATTACATAAAATCAATTCTATACGTCATGCATTGTTTTACAGATTAATACATTGAAGACCTTGAACAATTTGTGTTACTTTTTCTGGTGTAGGTGACTACACCATTTTATTTGATTAACCTAATCTATGGTTGGGGAAAAAGTTATTCCAGTAAGACCTGAAAAAATAAATACATATTACATTTCGAATAAAACATAGATTTAATAATTTATAAATAACTGAAATATATATATATATATATAGTTTTTGTTTTACATCTTATTCAACATGTCTGGTGCTTTGATGGTACAATATACAATATCCAGCACGCTTAATGAAAAAAATAGCAGCTCGGCGACGGTGTATATTATATATTATTATATCGAAAAAAGTTCTCCCATTTAAATCGTTTAAATATTCTGATGTTTCCGTAGTCTTCCTGGAAATAACAATCCTCTGAACCACTTAACATAAAACAAATGTCAAATCATCAAAACATATTTTCGGAATTTATTGTTCTTTTGCAAATAATATCTGTCTCTTTTTCAAATGGAAATATAATCTAAAATCTGGACGGCGGCCGTGTCTTTTAGTCACAATGCCCGTGCCATTAGCATAGACGTAAATCCATAAAAATGTCATGGGTAGGCTAACATTTTTGTAATTAATTTGAGCGGGAGGGGGGGGGGGAGTCGATTACACACGACTAAAAATCTGTCTGTTTTTGGAACATTAATGGGATTTTGGTGAAGGGAGGGGGCTAAGTTAGTAAAAGTTAATTTTTACCGAAAACATCAATTTATTTTATTATATTATTATAATTTATTTATAGTACCTACCAATATTATACAGGTGTATTTTATATCACGAGTTATTGTTATTAATTTTTAAATCAATACTGACTTATAATGGAACAGTATGAATGAGTTCGTGCTATAAATAGACAATAGTTCAAAATTAATCTAAATATTTTGAAAATGTCATTGTCTACAGTAAAATATAATATATATATACCTAAAAATTTGACTTCCTCAATAATTCGGTATGTTTTGTGGTACGTTTTATTTTAGATTTTCGGGTTTCAGTTACCTTATGAGTTATGACTTATGAGAAACCTTGTAATAAATCCTTAACTATAAAAATTGTAACAACATGTTATACATTTTTGACAACTAATGAACAAAGTAATTTACAAATTTTCGTGAGCTTGACGAATTTTGTTGAAATTTGAACTTGAAACGCACATAAAACTTATGTATCTTTTATATTATTAAATACAATTTTTGTACGATTTTGTATTAAATTGTGAAGATTGTTGACTAAGCTTAAATAACATTTTTATTAGAACATTAAAAATGCATATTTATTATTTGTAGTTTAAATTTAATATACATACAAATATTTTAAAAATTGCATAGAGTATAGGAAACGATAATTTAAGTAATAATAGAATATTTCAAAATTTTACAATTAATAGTTTTTGAATTACAACAAAAAACTAAAATAATTTCTTAGGAAATCGTTATTTATTGCATGTGAATATTCAATTTCGTCAAAATTAAAACTCTAGACGCTTTCAACAAATATTTATGGAAATCCACTCGACTTTGTTCATAATTCTTGTAAGCAAACTTCCATAGAATTTTGTACTTATTATATTGTAAGACCTAAGGTGACTATGAAATATGAATATTGAAAATTGTATGCATTTTTAACTACGCAATAATTTGTACACTTACACAATTTCGATGAATTTCTAATAAAAACATTATATATTTAAACGAATTTTTTTTCATTCCAGTATTATAAGCTTACGTGGATCCATGTATTAAATTTACGATTTTTGCGAATGAGCATTGATTTTTTTTATCGATATTTATTGTATAGAAAAAAAATTCAAATTTCTTTAAATATTTCTTAAAGAATCGAAATATATTTAAAATGATACCTTGTATATAAAATGCTAATACCAATGAACATTTGTTTAATATTTTAAGTCAGTAATTATTCGTTATTGGATTAGGTAAAAAAAAAAAAAACGAAATCGATTATGTCGAAAACTAGTTTTGAGTAAATATATATATATTTTTTTTATTAATAAAAGACACGAGGCGATACATTATAGACTATTGGGAAACAAGTTATCTTACATAGCGTAGAGTTAATTCTAATGATTGATAAATATAAATATTGGATAGTTTGCAATTATTAATTATTCGAAACGATAAGTATGTTACAAATGTGTGTATACATTTTTATAACTTACAGTTTGTTTTGTAGATTCGCTTTTTTCGATGGTGGCTGCGAGTGAGGATATGTTGTGGTCAAGAGATTCTAATGGATGTTCTGGAAGTTTTGCGTTTGTTCTGAATTACGATGTATGCAAGACCTCCTGTAATTATGTGTATTGTCGAGAGAAGGGTGATGGACATATTGGGGGGGGGGGGGAGGTCATTTTTACTCATTAGGTGGCCGTGAGTGATATGTCATGTGTGTGTGCCCGATCCGGAGTATTGTTAGAATGACTTCGAACTTTCATGGAATATCTGTGGGAAGTGGCCATATGAATACTTCTTTTTTAATTTCATGAAGTTTCGTGCAAAATGATTTCCAGTTCACCTGCCACGTATTGGTACAATGAATAGTTTGATTATGGGTATTATATCTACGATTTTTTTCGTTGCTAGGCAAATATTTTTAGTTTTTCACTGCAACCGTTCCCGGTTAGTATTATGTATACCCAAAAACATATCTATGATTCCTCAAATTTCCTTGCGAAGGATTTTGCATAGGTATTTAATATATACGATTTTTCCGTATAATCTGTATTGTTTTTGAACTCAATTTTTTTAAAATTGTATATATAGGCCAATATAATAGACAGATTATAGGTAATTTGGGAAGCAGATGGGTAGTTATTAACAAACATGGACTTAGTAAAGATGATTATTTATATTTATATTTATACTTTGACCCATAACCGGAAACCTCCTTGTAGCGGACAGCTTTATTAATCTCAATAATGACTGAACGGTGACAGCTCATTGCTCAACCAGATTTAAAATGATAACGACTTCGGTTCAGATAACTTTAAAACTTGGAAAACAAAAATAAAAATAATACTTCAAACTACTATCGGTATTGGTATAATATAATATAATATTATTAATTGTATTTGTATTGACCACTATTTATAATCCTTTTTTTTTTACTTTACCTTCTGTTACGTAAAGCAATATAAAGGGTATTTGTTATGATGTATAATATTGTATACATTTCAACCGTATATAATATATATATTTCATCAACATTTTCGAAGTCGGTATAACGAACGTGGTTAAAAAAATGTTTTTACCGGAAAACCTTAACGAAGTAAAATGTCCGTCAAAAGGGTTAGGAGTGATTATATAACTACTAGAAGGCACGACAGCGCACGTTTGTGTCACAAATCACTGTGGACAATTGAAATGTATCTCTAATTAAGAAAATCGTCGTTAAATTTTAATGATTAATGTATACTGTCAAATGTCAACTGTGTATTGAAGTATTGCCTTCAACGTTTATATTTCAATTTTGTATTTACTAACTTAAATCATATTATTATTATAATTTAATAATAAACAAACAGTCAGTAACTTCCATGTTCTGCGATATATGAAAGCATATTCCACAGAAATAATATGTTATTATGACACGAATTAGTTGTTATTATGGATTTAATTTTGTTGTTTTTTAACACATATTTTAATGCACCTTATGGGCTTATGGGTATCAGATAGGTAACCTGCAGTTAAATCATCTTTTGAACTTAAAAACAGTACCCAGTAAAAAACGTCTTATGAATGTGATATTTTGTCAATGCTTTAAAATTAAAATTAATTAATGCTAAATGGTTACGAATTAAGCTCTATTCGTATTAAATGTTAGTATTAACAGCGACACCGTTCTGCTATAAATCGAAAATGAAACGTTTCATTAAAAGAACAATAGTTTATTCATTGTTTCGTTTCGTTTAGTTTCTATATTAATTACTCGTAATACCTATCCTATTAGAGTTTACCAAATTATTAAAAAAACAACTGTTTTACTCGATAATATATCGTAGATTGTGAAATTATAATGAATAGCACTGCTGAAATATGTGTCAAGATAGCAAGTCTTACTCCAATGAAATTTATTTTATAATTCGCTTCTCATTCATATTTAGTTTTACACCGCTTTTAGCATATTTTCTCAGTGATATTGTCAAATAGTACATCAACTTACATAGTGAGTCGGTGAGAACTCTTCAAGATTTATTATTATAAAAACCATTTCTATCACTCGTTTAATTTTTAACTTAAATTATCTTATACATTCATCAACAAATTATTTTAATTTAGTTTATCATTTTTATATTGTATATATTTTGTTTAAATTAAAGAGTCAAGTCGTAATGTAATTAAATTTAATAATGTTTTGAATAACTAAAAAAAAACCATTAAAATTAACTATGATAATAACATTTTTCCACTCTCGTACTTGTACAGTATTTTATAAAAAAAGCACGAAAAATTCCAAGATTTTTATTCACCAAATACCTATTAATCTGATGTATAGAAATAATGTTAAATAATAAAACTAATTATTTTTTTTTTGTATATAATTAACGCCTAACGGCTTTTAATAACAATTTACATTAATACAAAAATATACATTTAAAAATATTTTGTCCATAATAGATATTATATTTTATACAAAAATAGACATATATGTCATATGAGAATATTATATATGATAAAATTTAAAAATCAAATATATTAAGTACCTATATATAGTGTATTTAGAAGTTCTAAGTACGAAAATTACGGTTTGTTGTTGGACATCGTTCTGGTTATGTAAAGATTTTTATCAAAGTTGGTCCGACTAACCAAGGTATGTGAAAAAAACATAGTATGGTATTAATAAAGTATGGTATTACCGGGAATACGGATATGCTGAGACGTTCTAACAAATTGGGCGCGTCAATGTGTCCCCTCAATTAACCCCCGAATAAAATGACAGCCGGATATCTGACGACGTTCGGATAACGATTTGAGTTGGGCAATGTACGTTAACCTGCAGCTGCAAAAATTTAGGAATTGGCTTTGGCCTCACCGAAAATCTCCACACGTCGCAACATATAGGTACAACGTTTAATAATATTATTATGTACATATTATTAAAAAGGCATTTCATCCTACACACTGTACGAAGCAAATAAAATGTCTAATAAATAATAATTAAAGCACTAAATTAATCAAAATGTTTTTCCGTTCTACAGACAATATAAAACAATGTATTTTGTCAATAGGAGCTATAGGTACGTATTTTTTCAAAACGTGTGCCGCAAATAATAATAAATAAGTAATAACCAAAATGGGTCCGCTGTGTATGGTCAAATAATAATGATGTATTATAATATATTGTAGGCACCTGCTAATAATATTGCTTTGCGCGCAGTATACACAGACTATATAGTATTATATTATTACCATATAATGTAGTGCATATAATATAATATATAGTGTGCACATATTTTGTCTTCGCCATTATTATGCAAAACGTATTCGCTCCGTGTTTTTCTTTCAAGCCACGAAGGTGACCGGCCGGCCGGTAGGTAGGTATAACGTGTTTATCTAAAATATCGTTATTAACTCTTCCCTATATATGCGGTGTGGCTTAGTGTAACGAATATTATTGGGAAATATTTTTTGGACCCGCTGTGACATGTACATAGGTACACGGAACGGCTTTTAAAAGGAATGCGTGTTATGTGTTGTGTGCGGTATGTGTGTGTTTGTGTGTGTTTGCGCGCGTATGATGTATACCAAAGGCCCTTTGATGCGATTCATAAATAAATTGGGTATCGTTATCCCGGCATCCGGCGCAAAGGTAAAAATACAAACCGACCGGTCAGTATATTATTACATTACCGATACATATAAGGGGAGACAAAAGTCACATTTCTCGAGAGACACTCAGATTTTCCGGCCAGTGTGTCGTGTACATTATATAAGTGCACTCGTACGTTCGGCTTCGTGGTCAGTGTAGATAATGGAATACGGTACCTATAATAAGGTGAACGATCGTAACGGAATTCAAAGATATACATATCATTATGGGTACCCATAAGACGCGCGTGCATATATATATAGTTATTATTATGATCCGGAAAGCACACATACCGCTACTATACGCATAATATATCGACCAAAGATCCAAATCAATTTTTATTTTTTTGCGCAGCTTTCGAATTAGATTTTACACCCGAATACCACGACGACGATGACCACACCACCACCAACACGTGTCGAGACTGTTTACGAGAGTACTATTTTTTGACATACAGTTACCGTGATGATTACTTGTATAATAATATACTATAGGGGGGACGAGGTGGCCGAGTGGTCTAACGCGACGGATTCGGCACAGCCGGTCCGAGTTCGATCCTCGACCACTGGGCGGCATTTTTCTCCGTGCAAGTCACGGTGTCCGGAGAACAAGTGCCGCCATCCCCCCACCCCGGGGCATGGCAGAAACCTACGGGTGCCCCATTAGAAATTCTGCCAAACACAACACACACGTGTACCAACCTACCCAATATAAAACCTACCAAACCTACCCAATATAAAACCTACAGTGCCCTCCCCACACCCAATGGCCTATGTTGCCGCGGGTTACCCAATAAAAAAAAAAAAAAAAAAAATATACTATACATGGTGTAACAGAAAGACCTGACAAATAAAAATGAAAAAACATGATACTATATTTTAAAAAGTAGTAAAATAATATTTAATAATGATAAAGGTTATGGAAATTATACGGAAAATAAATAATTTAAGAAAAATAGATACTTTTGTCAGGAAATTCCGAAAAAAAGATTATTTTAAAAAAAAGTGATTACGTTTAAAATTAATTTACCCACTTAGAAAGATATTGATATTTTAAAAATTGAAAAAACAAACAGCTTGACTTAAATAAACGTTTCACCATAAAAATATATCCAAAAATTAGATTTACAAATTGGCTATTTGGAATTTTTCCAAAATAAATTTAGTTAAATTAAACATTTTTATTTTCAGTAATAAAAAAATTAAAATTAAAAATTAAAAAATAAAAATGTTGTGTTACACAGAATGTTAAGCACCCGCCTATATGAAAAACAAATGATTAAAAATATATTAAAACAAAAGTTATTTCATCTGCCAGGTCTTTCTGTTACACCCTGTATACAGTATAATATGTATAATGTATACGTCGTTGTACCTATGCATACAATATATAGATTTAATTATATAGACATCAATTCCAGTGATAAGCTAATTAATATTTGATTTTCTAAATACGCGCAAACTCAATGTACAGAACTTTTAATGTACAATAACGTACACGATGAAAGACCTATTTTATGCAAAATGTAATATTTCTGCATAAAGAAGGTTTCCACGCGTTATATAATAAAAATGTAATTATAATATGAATAAAACCTCTGTTATTCACCGTGGTGGCCAACGTTGTAATAAATTTATAACCTCACTGGTCTGCGTTTTCATCATGGGTTTCCATCTAATAATAATATCCACTATATAACGATACATCTATGTATTCCACTTGCTACTTAATTTTGGTTTTTTTTCTAAGGCTTGACAAACTATTACATTAATTAAAAAGTCTTTGTGGCCGTAACATAATGATACTTTAGAATTCAATAATATCATAAAATAAATAAATAACAAATATATTCATTTACTCATCGGAGTACCAATATAATATTGCCGATACCAAGCGCCGTATTACAAAATATAATATTATTATATAATAAGTTCAAATAAAAATCAGAAATTAAATCATTTTTAACACTTTTCTTAAGTTTGGTTTCACGTCTGTCTGTGATCAAATCTTGCGCGCTCGATTTGAGGTACTTTTTGAAGATGAATAATTCTGAAAATTGGTATAGACCTTGGTCTTGGATGACAATACAATAATCCGTTGTCATTTTGGGACATGGACCAAAAAAAAAAAAAAAGGATTGTCCCCACGACGTCGCCGTAATATCTCTCGCAGATATTGAACTTTCTCTCTTCCCCAAAAAAAACCGCAACCTCTTACGAAGCAAGTATAGGCGTGTCCTATCCATTATTATAATATCTATGGTAACAACGGTAATTATTACCAAATAACATTATACCGGTATTCTGATATAGGTACCGAAAACACCGGATACCGATATTCTTTAAACACTACAGTCAGCAGTGAAAATAAGAGCAACAGACTGTTCGTAACTTCATGTTCTACCGATGTGGTTGATTAGATCAATCTGTCCGCTGCCAAAATGAAAAATAAGTAAATTAAATTTCTTATCAAACTCCTTATCAATAAAAAGCAACATTTAAGAAAATCCCATTAAATCCTATCAAAAACTCAAAACCCAGAGTTTCCCCTTGACGGGGGACATCGTAGTGGCCTCCCGGACCTAAATCAAGCAAAAAAAAATTTCCAAAATGGGGGGAGGGGGTGCCCCCGTTCCCTAAAGCGGAAAACTGTAGTCTTCAACTTAAAGAGGCGTTCCCCCTTAGCCCGAGGTCTTTAACTTGAATTCCCGCCGATTTATACTTAACTCAAAATGTGGGGGGGTGGGGGCTTTGGTTCCCTAATGGTGGAAATTCATCTGGGGCCTAAAAAGCTGAGATCCCCCTCGGTCCGGGGTCTCTTAGTCAAATACCCGCTAAGTTATGCTTGGTCAAAAAACAATGAAGAGAGAAGAGTCGCACCTGTTATGCGACAAATCGGTAACCAACTTTTACAAAACAGTAAGCATATTATGAAGAGTTTGGTCGACGCTCACAAGTACTTGGGAATTCTCAAAATAATCTTGAAACAAATCGAGAGCTTGGTGATATACATGCTTTTAAATTACTTTCAACTAAAAAGTAGAAAATAAAAAATAAAAAAAAAATTTTAAAAACACACTTTTCCATAAAAACATTTAAAAAAAAATTTTAAAAATTGCACTAAAAAGACAAAAATAATTCTCTGTACTTAAAAATAATGAAAAATGTATTGATGAAAAATTTAAAAGTGTGTGGTGCATCATACAAAACATTAAAAGCCGAGCTAAGTCTCACATACACTTCTTTGTTCAATCCTGTTTATAAGATAGTGACTGGCAGTATATGTCAAGTATAAGAGCAAAATAATGAAAAATTTACTGATGAAAAATTTAAAAGCCAAGGAAAGTCTCACATACACTTCTTTGTTCAATCATGTTTATAAGATAGTGACTGGGAATATATGTCAAGTGTATGAGCACCACACACTTTTAAATTTTTCATCAATAAATTTTTCATTATTTTTAAGTACAGAGAATTATTTTTGTCTTTTTAGTGCAATTTTTAAAATTTTTTTTTAAATGTTTTTATGGAAAAGTGTGTTTTTAAAATTTTTTTTTTATTTTTTTTATTTTTATTTTGCATTACATGATTTATAAAAAATTGAAAAATGAATTGGCATTATAAACATAGAAATCTGAAAAGTTTTTCGAGTTCGATTCATTTGTCCCTTCAAGATGTGATTCGTAACTTAAAGTTTTATCTGATAAAAAAAAATAATAATAATAAAAATTAAAAGATGGAAAATAAAAGTTTTAAAAGTTTTATTATTTATTTCATAAAATCTTTGCACGTTTAAAAAAAGTACAAATCTAGAAAAATTAATGTTTTGTCCAGATCACTATAGTTTTAATATTCAAAGCATTTCAACAAGTAAAAAGATAAATAGTACTATACTATTCTTCTGATAATAATTTTTTAGTTAATCATTGAACCGTTTGGCTATAAGAGTTTACTGAGTTGTCATGAATTTCCGGTTAATTTTGCTGATTTGTTTACTTATGTTCTAACCGAGGTACAACAATTTAGTAACCGATTAATAATAATAAAACAGCAGAGTGTCTTGCAGTACTAACGGTGGTGTGTTTCGTTTCAAAGCGGTTTCAGGTAACAATATAATAGTTAGTGAATAAAATAAACTGTAGGTAGGCAATATATAAAAATTTGATATTGAATAAATAACATTAGTTAAAGAATTTATAAAATAAAATATACATCCAGAATAATATAATTTACCATACCGACCTTTGGTTAATAGGTGATCACTCGCGGTCAGTGTTCAATGGTAACCTATAGGTACAAATGATTTAATGTGAATATTTTTTGAAAACATTATTTGGGTACCCACGTAATATTTTTTTGATATTTTAGCATTATTCATAAAATTATTTTAAATCATTTAGCTGACGTATCACATTAATATAGTATAGTTTTTTTTTTTTTGTAATTTATAAGCGTGTAGTAAAGTTTGTTAATTTTAAATAATGAACTCGCTAATACACGGTTTAGCTTAAAAAATACAGTAAGCCGAATAGTTTTTAACACGGCTGTAAGAGCTTACATTAAAATAAAAAAAACATTGTTATAAGAATTTGTAGAGTCGTTCCTGTGCTATAAAGATAAATAATATATGTAGTTTTTGGGTGAGTTTTATGCGTATAATAAGGAGTTTATAGGAAGGTAAATAAAGAATGTTTACTAAATGGATAATTTGGTTTGCATATATTATTGTTCATTTGTACATCACCAGTCGCGATATTATGCACTTTGAAGTTATTGTAACAAAGAAATGTAGTAATTGTTTCTAAGTAAATATTGTCTCGTACCGTTATGGTTTGAGGCATATCGTATTATACACATTTACATATCCAAATCCTAATGTTATAGTGTACGTAAATACGATTGTTCGTTACACAATATTCCAGTGTTAAAATGTACATTCTTGATTTGGATACCTATGTATTTGTTAATCCAAACAATTTCGTTATTAATTTCCATGTTTTAAATATTATAATAGTCACATTATAATATATTAAATGATAAATATAGGTACATGTACAATATTATATTAAACGACAATTTATTTTATATAAAATAAATATTAACGTGATATTGAATACCTAAATGATTGTATTCTCTTTTTTTTTTTTATTTAAAAATACGCCTCAACTACCGGGGTTATTGGCGTTTCAGAAATACTTATTACAATTTATTTAAATTTTACAAAAGAATAAGGTGTATATAAGATAATTAATATGATACAATAAGTTTTAGGATAATATAAATTGTATGTGATGTATCTAAGTGTTCATGTTGTATTTTTTGAAGAAGGTTCGTCTCTTTGAGAAGTTCTAGAAGTGACGATGTTCTCTCTGTGTTTGGTGCTAGTATTTCACATAGATTGTTGGGGAGCATCAGTTTGTCTCTGGCGTCTTTTGTGAGGAGGTATTCAGTTAATAGGTGTTTGACAGTAGTCGCACGAGGTGCATATACGTTGATCCTTTTTTGCTTATTAAATGTTTATGAGTGTATAATGTGTGGCCAATTCGTGATATATTCTTATTTCAATACAGTTGCACTTATTATTTGTAATTGTATATTTGAATTTTTTTTAGTAGATTAAAGGCTTCCATATACATTGTTTATTAGCCTATGCGATGGTTTGGACTTTTGTAGTTTTAAACATTTTCAAGATAATATTGTAATACAATACTACTGTGATAATAATGTATCTTATTTATGCTTTTTCTATATAATGAGCTGTGCGTTTGGTTATCTCAAATGTTTTTTTTAATTTTTAACTCTTGACCAGGACCGACAGACTATTTGGATGAGATGGAGATGACTGATGAATGTTGATATTTGATTTTATTCGAGTGTGTTTGTAGGTGTGAAATTATTATTATTATTTATTAAAAATTAGTATAATTTTTAGATTTTCTCAATAATACATTTTCTTTAGAAGGTACTTAATATTATATTGAATCCATTTTCGTTTTCATTTTTCTAATATAATTTATAACATTACATTTTTAGCTAAAATAATCGCAGTAAATTTTATTTGTTTATTATTATTTTTTTTTTTTTACTCTCGGCAACATGGGACATTGGGTATTGTGTGCGGTTGGTACGGTTGGAACGCGTGTTTTTATGGGAGGGCAAGGATTTGCCGCAAAGTATCCAGGTGGTCACCCATCCGGGACTCCAGAAGCCTGCGACGCCGGACGATGTTCGCCCAACAGGACCCAAAATACTATTGAATATTAGTATTTAATATCAATGTAATATTGATATCATATTTATTATTGTTCAATCATTATCATATATTAATTATTATTTATTAACTACCTATCATATTAATATTAACATTGTCAATCGAAATGGCAAACAATATTTTTAATATTTACTTTTCGTGAATTTACTTACGCTTTATTATTTATAATAATATTGTACTACATAATATTATTAACAATAAATAATAATTAACTAGGTATATTATTATAGTAGTATATGACACCAAATACTGAATATGGACAAACGAAACGAGGTATAGGGACTATTACTATATTATATAGTTTATTTTTTTGTGAAGACCTTTCCAACTTCTTAAATCACCTACATCTTTCTGATTTTTTACAGTTTTCATTATTCAACGAGTTGATTGAGTTTACACAAGTATTTTATCTCTATTTAGTATAAAATGTGTCTTTAACATAATATATTATCATTATTTTTATCGCGTATACCATCTATATTTGTTTCATATTTTAATCATATTTTCTAATCTCATTATTATGTTTTTGCACCATCGACGTTCTTATTAAAAGTGTAGTACCTACTGAATACAATTAGTAATAATATGTGTAACAAATATTGCTTATAATGATATTTTAATGATTAATATTTCACCGTTATTTTGATTATTTCGAACTATCTTCAGATGTAGGTAGGTGAACCCTGCAGCACCCTACGATGGAGCACTGCTGCATCAAATCCACTTCCAGTTTAATATAGGACTTATAGATATATTTCATGATTTCTCACGCATCGGTTGGTCGGATGAATATTGAACAAAATTCTTTACAAACAGGGAAGTACATCGGGTACAAATACAACGTTTCAATAAGTCTCGTCATTCCGAATGGACCCTTCAGACTACAGATACCGACTGTTCGTTATCGTCTACACATTCATAATAATATTATGTACAACAAATAAAAATAAAGGACACTCAAACGGGAAAATGCGTCATTATCATTCAAAAGTTGAGTTTGGGGTGGGTACTTGTTATGCTTCGATGGTATATCTATAACCATACATGATCACGCGGTTATTATATTATTATTTATAACCAGAAGAAAACCTCAGGTTGTGACCTTTGTTTTTCAAAATGAAAACAAACCTGCTTATAATATCATAACCTATTGATGAATATAATATGCACTTGAATTAGGTAAGCATAATTATTATTAAACTCTAAGAAATCAACGACGAACAATTATAACAAATATGAAATACAAAAATATCAATCGACTTTCAATATTTTTTATTTATTTTGATTCTAAAAAATAACGCAAAATATAAAATAATATTTTTTTTTTTTTTTGTCGAACTTAAGCCCGGCGACTATGGTCATTAGATGTTGTAGCGGATTATGAACTGTGGTTATGGTAAGATTGGTACGATAAGGTGTTGTTATGGTAGGCATAAGCAAACTGTGTGCTGTATGCGGATGGCAAGGTTTTTACTACTACGAACCCGGGTGGACATCCATCTGTAGACATGCGCAAGTAGTAAAATTTTTTATAAGATCGACGTTTTTAAATTACTACTGATATGAAATAGTAATTTTGGCACAAATGATATGTAATTATTGTACCTTTGGCGTTTATGTCATAATATAGCCCTTACTCTCAATCGTATTGCGTGACTGGTAGGAGCAAACGGGCCAAGCCAAGCCACCTATATTAATTTTTAGGGTGGAAATACAGCTTCAAATCAAGACTGATGGCTAATTACTGATGGCTTATGATTATTATGTATACCGACGAATTCAATTTTGTTGTTTCCACGAAATCGAGTAAAACTTTCGACGGACATAAAAAACAATTAAATGTATGATACCGCCGTCCATTTTTTATGAAAGTTGTTTTGGATTATATTTTAATAGTTATGGTTTGGAATTTTGCATTGAATAAATTCTTTAATAATATATTGAAATCTACAGTGGCGCCAAGCTATATTATTATCAGTATGGCAAGTAAAAAAAATAGTACCTACCCTTTTATTGTCGTTTATTGAAAAAAAACTATATAGACTATATGTATTTAATCTTGCCTACTTAGTTTATTTATTGAGTTATTTTTTTTATATTTTATTATTAATTAACTTGTATTTCTAATGCAGTTGGATCATATTTTATATTATTTTCATAATTACCTCTGTCCTTCATAATTATTTATATAATTGTATAATTTTTATTATTAAAATAGGTTTGGATAAAAACTTATCTTTAATCATTCCAATTTCATTAATTCATTTATAGCTATCATTAATTATTTCTCTCCATTCAACGTGAAAGTATTTTAATAGTTAGTAATTACTAATTAGTATACTTACCTATATATACCATTAATTGTCTACCTACCAGCTATATATTTAATACTTATGAACAACTAGCGTTATTACATATTTTTTTTTTTTATTAGTTAATCCGCGGCAACTTAGGCCATTGGGTGGTTTTTAAACTGTGTGAGAGGGAACAGAAGGTATAAACATGTGTGTGTAGTTTTGGCAGATTTTCAAGTGGGCACCCGTAGGTATCTGCCATGCCCCGGTGGGGGATGGCGGCACTTGTTCTCCGGACTCCGTGACTTGCCCGAAGAAAAATGCCGCCCATGAACCGAGGTTCGAACCAGCGCTGGCGTGCGTCACAACCGACGCCTTAGTCCGCTCGACCACTCCATCCCCCTATTACATAATATTATACTACACATAATACTATGTTCATTTTAATTTGTCTCCTATAGAATATCTAAAATTAAATAGGTATAGAGTTTAATTTTAATAAATTAATTAATGTTAAACATAATTTTTATAATATTTCCTTTTGAATGATAATAATAATTGTAGTCTCTGGGGCCTGATTTGGCTCGGTGGTCGGTCTCAATTACTGACATGCTCTGAGGTCAAACATTGGCCGATGTCACTAGTTCCCGGATGGGTAACCACTTTATTGACGAATCCTTGCCCCACAATACGTGTTACTCAAGCAATCTCCCTATAAAATTAAAAAAAAAAAAAATAATTTTAGTCCTTGCCTTATTGCAGTATTGTATTTTCTATGGCCAAAACCTAGTTTAATATGAAGACATACTGTTTTTATACTTCCGCGTGTTATTGATGAAAATGTTATTTTGTAAAAATTAAAACTATTAGAGAAAAATAAGAAGAAAGTAACATAAAAGTCTGAAAATATATAATTTAATAAAAGTTTGGATCATCATTGTGTACCTATCTATGTTAAGAGTTACATTTCATACACGTTTATGTGATCTTCCGGTTTTTCAAAAGACCGTTGTCGTCAAAAGAAAACGCCATGGTAAAAGTAATATGATTTTTGACCATTACTGCGCAGTTCATCTGTGTCCGAGACTATTATAGTGCTTTTCTCCGCCAAACCCTTATACCATCGCTGTCACGCTCTCTCTCTCTCTCTCTCTCTTCCTCGAAAAGCTCACCGACAGATTTTGGCCGTGGGAAAACACATATATAGATACAGCGAGATATCAAAACACGGAAATATTGCGAAACGATTTTTTGGTCTTTTTTTCATTTCATTTCATACACATTTATAGAGGGAAAGGAGCAGCGTAGGTCGGCGGTCGACGTGTAAAAGTCCAGAGGCCAGTAATAAAGAACCATAAAGGGGGAATAAAAAATAGATTAGTAAGTGAGGCACGTTTTGCATTAAGGCCGGCAGTGCACCTCGTGCAGGAGGGGTTACGCCACGCACGTGGAGAGAGGTAACCGCCGTCGCCGTCACTGCCGCTGCCCCCTAAGCTACTTCTCGCCATCTGGTGTGTGTGTGTGTGTGTGTGTGTGTGTGTGTGTGTGTGTGCACACGTCTTATCGGAATGCCGCGCACACGTCTCCCTATACGGTTTCTGACCTTTGGAAAGGGGAAAAAAGAAAGAGAATATTATATATATATGACACGTCGCTAATCTTTATTGCCAACGGTGCTTACACACTGCCGATATGTAATATTAATTATTTTCCTAACGACACATTTTGTCTCAATACCAGTTCGCTGGTATATATAGGTATATAATATAATAATATGTAATATTTACGAGTACCACCTGTCCGTGTACTGCTGCAGTGCAGCGTAATATCAGCGCGCTCGCTTATTATTATTATTTTTTATAATATAGAAAAAAACGTATTTAGCACTTTAGCAGGTCTCACTCGTCGTTAGTGTCCGTACTTATATTTAGTATAGATTTATCTATTTGTACATGTATTATAATAATAATAAATATTGTAAACGCGTTATACTGACGAACAAATTTCCTTTCGAAGCGCCGAAAAAAATAACACACTCGTGATAACACTTTAATAGTGCAATTTATGTGAACAATTTTAAATTATACAATTTTATAATGAAATTAAGAACAAAATTACTAGGCATAGGTACGCAATATTAACGTGCATACTTGATTTTCATAAAAAATATTGGTAATATTGGCAATATTGGCTATTGCCTATTGGGGATATTGGCTGTAGGTCGACGGTTCTGAAAAATTATACCAATGATTATAACTAACATTCAATGTAAGAATATTTGTAATCGTTGGTATTAATTTTTTTGGAACCAGTGACCTGCCTCCAATATTACCAATTATTGGTACCCAATGAATTTTTATGACAATTAAATATACACATTTTGTTTTTAATTTCATTATATTATGCGACTTTTTAAGTGTTATCACGAGTGTGTGGTTTTTTTCAGCACGTCGAAAAGATATTTATTCGTCACAATAACACGCACCCGAATAATATATGTATATATATATATATATAAATTATATACTGACGCACTAACGACGAGTGAGACCTTATTCGGAGTTAAGAGTAAATCAAATTAAAACATCGCTAATTTTTCGAATTAAATAATTTTTATGATACAGTTCACAATAATGTTTTCATAAAGGACACAAGTTGCGCGCGTTTATTAAATTGCTCGAAATGCGTTAACCGAAAAAAAGGAAACCTTTTTATAATTGAATAGCTAAAAGGCTTATTATGTATCATGTGTGACTTTGTTATTATCACGTGTACACAGTTTTCCGCATGGTGGTAAACACTAATTCTGTATACATTTTATTAAATTTGTACTAACGTTAGGACGTATATATACCCTCCGTAATAAAGTATACCATGGTAGTGGTTATAGTGACTGTGAATATTATATATACTATGCAATATGTTAGTTGACATGAATGACATATATAGTATATATAATATGATATAACTATAAATATAAAAACTAATGTATGTTTGTGTGTATGGGGCTTTTATAGACTTGGAAACTACTGAACCGATTAGCACCTGCAAATTTTGCAAACATATTCCTTGAGACTCGGGGAGTGTTCAAACTGTTCATAGTTTCGTTTTTCAATCCCTTATGGGCTGCAGTGGCGGCTCGTGGTTTGGACGACGGGACGATCGCCCCCTACTAAAATTAACTAAATTAAGAAAATTAATTGTATAATATTCTGAATTTTATATTTTTAAAAAATATTGCAAATTTTTATATAGTAAAATAGTTATAAATTACCTACTAGTTACTACCTACTTTACATTTGTCTATTACATTAATTGTCGTGTGCGAACTGGTGTACTACAGTATATTCATCAGTGATAAAAACGTTTTTGAATTGGTTTCACCTCGAGTTGTTTGTAATAATTATTATCGTAATCAAAATTCAATGAAATGTGCTGCTGTAAAAAAGTGTTTGTTTTAATATTCTATGAAATAATAATTAAACCAAATCATTCATAGTAGGTATGTATACATTAAATTCAAATAAAGTAATTGAGCTCTGTTCGTTGCACAGCAAATTAAATATTCATAAATTAGGGTTTACCTAGGAACATATATTATACTGAACTATATGATTTGAATTTAATGTATGTCAATGAAACGTACATTATATAATTGATTTTTAAATTATTAGGTATGACATACTATATAATATATAAATATAGGTTTATACATGTATTATGACTATTATGTATATATTGTTTATATATATATAAACTATAAAGGTACTTATAACCTATGTGTAACAAATGGAGAGGAACCAGTAGTCGAAGTGACGGTGGGATGGGGCCCTCCACATTTTATAGTTTACATTTTCCATCCCTACAATTATTGTGTCGAAAATAATACATCCTCCTTATAAGACGTGTACCTATACAATTATTATCAATTTCAAATGGTGTTTCTGATAAAATTTTCATTTTTACGATGGTTTTTAAATTAGAGTTAAAGTAATACAAAGAATAATTATAGTGATTTTCAATATTATAAATATTATTCCTTTTCGATAAGAAACAAAAGTACTCACCCATTTGTTTGCTCGTTTAAATTGGGATATGACGACTAGATCTAAAAAATGTAAAAATCATTTCTTACAATTTTATATTGATAACATAATATGTTTGCTTTTTGGTCCTATAGAGTTCAGATTTACAATATTTTTGATTAATTAAAATATTTATAGTTTTTATAAAAAATGTAATTAATACAATTTATATTTGAACAATTTTTAGCATTTCTAACCTTTTTTATACTTTTAGTATAATAGTATGATGCAGTGGCCTTCAACCGGTGAGTTGCGATCCATTTTTGGGTTCGCGTATAAGCTTTAAAATTGGGTCGCGATACGTCTTCTTTTTAAAATAAAAAATAAGTTTAATAGATAAAAATACAGTTTATATAATCTATATGTTAAAATAGTATAATGGATATCAAATCACAGTATATATTTCATATACTGGTATGATTCTACGTAGCAGGTGGAATTTATTATGTGAAAACATTCAAGGACAAACATCATATTACATTTTTTGTGTCGTATTTTTATTTTATTATATTTTTTCGTGTGAATTCTATACATTTTCAATTAATAATAATTAAATATTTTACCTAAGTACTAAAATTTAATTTTTATTTATTCAGTTATAATAGTACTACTACAAAGCATTAAGCAATATAAGTTTTTTTTTTGTTTTTCTACAAAGCTTACGTGGGTCGCGAAAAATGTAGTCCTAAAAAAGTGGGTTGCGAGTCCAAAAAGGTTGAAGACCACTGGTAAAATTCATATTGTTAGTATTTATAAGTTGTACGTACATAAATGCTTTAAGCGTTATATTTATGTATAATTTTACGGTTAAATGGATTTTAATTCTCCCACTCCCCAAGGAGTTCGAATTTTTAAGCTATACGCGAGAACTATATAAATCAAGGGCATCTATCCACTTATTTTGAGCCACTTCGACCACCGGATAGAACACAAATATCAACGTTATAATATAGTATTATTATGATGTATAGTTATTAATTTTTCATTAATCTTAAATAGTGTAAACACAATATTATAATATCGTGATTATTTCTATCATTGTATATAATATGTATTTATATATCTGCATATATTACTATGATGTGTATATAAACTATTCATTTTCCATTTATTAGAGTTAACCAATAATTGTAATTATTTATATCATATTAAGTCAAAAATATTTATTACAATTTGTACCCGATATCATATTTATAGTATGCATATAACTTAGTGGCATATTTTTGGGGTGGGGTATCATAGGTAACTATGCCCACCAACCACCGATAATGTTTAATATAAAATGTTTGTTTCCATTCTTTGACGTTATCAGTTAAAAGTTTACTACTTGTCATACTACCAACATCCCCCTCTTGTCTATGCGCTTCTGTTTTGTACCAACCTGCTACCAGGAGTACCAGTAATGGTTAGTTATTATTGACTATAGTTATATTGCTTTAATGGTATTTTTTTTGGAAAACAAGAAAAGTTAACTATAGAATTATAAATTTATTACTAAAAATATAATAGTGGTCGTTTCTAATATTACAATAATTGTGTTCTAATTTTTTATCAACAGTACCACCGTCGATTTCCGACTCGTTGAGTAGTTCAGATGCAATAGTTCGAGAAGGAGCAAATGTGTCGTTGACGTGTCACGTGGATGGTTACCCGAAACCAGATATCAAATGGAAACGTGACGACGGTCTGCAAATTAACATCAACAAGACCTTAAACGGTACGAATTTTTATAACTATGTCCATCTGCAGATATATAATTATAAAATACGAATCTAATCTTAGAATTATAGAATATTTTGCATTCGCTCACATAATATACGGATATAATATATTAATATCTATCATTACGTTTACTTGTACAGCACAATATAATAATATTATATTATTTATATTTATACAAAACCACAGAATATCTGTACTTAAACGTAATATTATTATAATATGCAGTCAACAATAGCACTATACTAACCGCGTGAGTCCTATCGGCGGCGGTCAAAAGTTTTAGGCGCACGTCTTCTTCCTCGCCCACCTGCCCCCCCCCCCCCCAAGCCACCCGCGCATCGACACCCACGAGCTCACAATACCTACGGAAACAAATGGAAATATTAAACGTTAACAACAATAATTATCGTTCTCCCGCAGGTTATGTATATATATATATACGTATAATAATAATAATAATAATAATGTTTTTGAGGGGAGGGCTGCCGATCGGGACGCTACAAGGCGGAATTTGCAGTCTTATTCGCTTCCCGGGCCCCATTTAATTGGAACAACAATAATAACACGCGGACGGATCCGGCGAGGGTGGGACATTTTAATAGCGACAATCCTTATTGGTAGCAATGAATCATTGACAGTGTATATATACAGTCGGCCGTAGTCCTGCGTCGCACACAAAGGAATCCGAAAACTTTTCAAACGCGAGGGCCGGCAAAAGTTCGCCTCACGCGTAAACCCACCGCCGCCACCGCTACCACTGTCGCTGTACCACCTATAATATATACCTATATATCCATCCCACGGCGTATTTATATAATATAACTTATAATACTCTCGCGCGTGTATAAGATTTGTCGCGACAACGTTATCAGCTAAATATAATATATACCTATATTTATATTATATATCGTACACAGTTTATCTCCATACCTGCACACCTCCCCGCCCCCGCGTTTTGCTAACTGTCTCGTCCGCGAAATAAGTTTGATAATTATTATTATTATTATTGCCCGTTTTATTATACCGCGTCCCGCACGGATCCGTTTGTATTCGTTTATATCGGTCGTCGTTGGTCGTATATTATTAAAAAATTAATTTTATATTATTATTTAAAAGTGAGCGAATGGGAGGAACCCACTTTGGAACTGCATCGGATCAGTCGGCTTGACATGGGCGCCTACCTGTGCATCGCCACAAATTCTGTGCCCCCGTCGGTCAGCAAACGGATAAAAGTCAGCGTGGACTGTGAGTACCTATATAATATTATATTGTGATAATAATCATACTCGTGTACAAACATAATATCACTCTGAACTGTATCATGGTCAGTGAAAAATATTCTGTAACCCGGAAAGACGCATTTTAATTACTTATATAATGTATATATAATATCCTTAGATCATATACAATGGATGGAGCTACTTTAATCATTTGCTGTGTCCAACATAACCCCCCCACTTATTAGATTTTTTATAGCAATTGTTGGCGAAACGCATGCGTAATAACTCGTTGTACCTTGAAATCAAATGGGTGGTGGGGATGGAATGTAAAGCGGCATAAAACATACCCCCACCCCCCCACTTATTAGTTACTTTATAGTGATTGTTGGCGAAACGCATGCGCAATAACTCGTTGTACCTTGAAATGAAATGGTTAGTGGGGGGTTATGTTGGACACAGCTCGGTATACGAGAAATACACACACAGCTCCATCCATTGTATATGATCTAAGATAATATCATACCTACAATATAAATACGCCATGTAATGAAAACGTATACGCCTAGTACCAACATTTATACAACGTGATTATAGTATTCGTGGAAGTCATAATATTATGAAGTATAAACATTAATAATACTGTGTACTTCATAATATTCTTAGAATATTTTGAAAAATTAAATGTGTTTTTATAAAAACTATAATATTTAATTACTCTATAAAGTTCTTTTACCATCATCATTTAGCCGTTGGCTTCCAAGTAGGTGTATTGAAAAAAATCCGTTGCTCAAGTTTTTCATGGTCGTAAACTTTCAACGGCCGGTCGTGATAAAACATTTCACATCTTCACCATGATTGTGCGAATTCTCGCCGGAAACTTTTTTATAGGAAATGTTTTCACCCGATTTCACTGGTTTCTACGCCGCGAGTCCAATCGCGATTTTTTATTTAATGCTTCATAGAAAATTCTAAAGACACTAACTGTTTTTGTTTTTCACCGCATAGATTTACACCACATGTCGATCAATTCATCTAGCACCAAGATTAAATTTTTTCTTCATTTACAATATTTTACTTATGTCTATACGAATATGCACTTTCTTGATTTCGATTTTTTCCTCTTAGGTATTAATATAGCCTATAGGTAGCTTATAATATTGTAGTCAACACATGTCGTACGATTTATTTGTATCAACATATTTATAAATAAAAAAGTTTTATAATCTAAATAAGTAAACTGTTTTTATGGCCAGTTTAATATCAATCATAAATCAGTTAGTGAATTTAAGTGCTTGAACTGTTGTGTATTCAATTGAAATTGACGGGCAAATCAACTAGACGGTAAATCATAAATAATATAAACTTTGATCTCTTATTAATAACATCGCATCCAGACAAATATACGAAGCCTGTACCTGAAAAAATCAATTCACAAGACCACAGAGGTATAAAAATAAATACCACAAATAACCCACAGGCTTTGTGAAACGCGGGGGAGTGTGGATAATGAATCAATTCGTTTTCGTCTACACTGTTCACCATTTCATGGACATTTTTATGCGGCTGAAACGGAATCATTGTGAAATCGTTTTCGTATACATTTATCAGTTTTCAGGATAATGTTATAGTATATCATCATTACGTTAAACATTTACATTTTGAAATTAAATAGATAAATTCGCGAAAGCAACGTCATGACATTACTATAATTATTAATTTACGTGTAGGCGGTAGGTATAATATATTATACTTCTAGCCACGTGACCGTTGTCGTCGAGACGTATAATATGTTTATCGCTGTATCGATCGAGTTCGCACTAGATTGTAAATCATATTTTCGTATTTATTGTAATATTGTGAGTGTTTGCTAAATCTGCAATTAAATAAAACTGATATATTTATACAGGGTGATTTTTTAAGCATGCTCCCCCCCCTATTTTTCTCTCCAATAGTATATTTATTCAAATTCTAATTTTTAGAATTTTTAAGTAGGTAGGTACTTAAAGACCGTATTTTAAAATCCCTGATATTTTTTATATTAATTAAGTAATTAAGGATATAGTGTCCTGTGGCGATACAAACTTTTATTTTTAAAATAACTATACCCCACTATTTTACTACCAATTATTTAGCAGATAATTTTCTTGAAAATGTTGATGTATCTAAATGTAGTATTTATTATACTTTGGCCATTTTTACTAAGTATTTTTAATGTTTGATCAATAATTAGTAACATTTTCAAATCATCTAAGCCCCCATCATTACCGCATAGACATATTATTATCCTTTGAAAAACAGAAGTATGTATTGGTCACAAAATCATCCTTAAATGGTACAAAAAACATCAAGTATTCGAAAATATTATGGTGTTCGTGTGTAATTGAAAATTTCAAAAATCAGAATTTGAATATATGTATAGCACGTATAGTTTAAGTACAAGAAAATAGGGCTAGGATAAATCACATCGCATAATGTAAACATGGTTTTTTTTTTTTTCGAGATATAGGTAAGACAAAACAGACAGCACGTATTTGTGCGCACGCCCCTCTCCTTCGGAAATCTAATCTAATCTAATCGTATCACTGTCCCACAGCATTCTGTCGTGCCTACCAAGCGTACTTGTTCGTTCTAAAAACGCGATCGTTGCAAACCCGCACACACAATATTATATAATATATAATATAATATACAGCACGAGACGCGCCGCGCGCACAATTAATTATCATCATTATAATATTATTATTATTAAATTAGTACTGTTTACTATTATATAACCTAATGCGAACACGACGGTCGGTGACGGGGGATGTTATATTAGTCGTATTATATGGCGCGGCGGTCTCGTTACGACGTAGCGGTGTTCTTTACACTGCGCAATTATTCTGCACGCGCCCCTCAGCGCATATAATGTTTACACGCACACACACACACAAAAACGCGACCCCCCCCCCCCACGGGCCGGAGTCGTTTAAATTCGTAACGCATATTTTTTCATATACTATTTTAAACAAAGTTTTAATCGTCGGTTTGGGAACAAAACGTTTTATAAGCGCGCATCAACCTACGCCCACGACGACGGGTGAAACCGCCGCGCGATTTATTAATAAAATATGAACGATAATTACTCGTGAGTCGTGATCGACATGATATTTCACTGTGCTCACGCCGTATAATATATTGTCATATATAAACAGGGGTGGACGGCGACAAGAGATGAGTCGCGATCCGCACACATTATGACGACAAATAATAATATTATGAAGAGCAGGAAAAGGAATAAATAATAATTATACCTATATTATCCTAATATACAATAATGTATAAAAGAACATGTCTTATTTATATGTTCCGATTTTCTGATGATACTATTGTACTTTTTTCCAATTTTTTTTCACAGAGTTGTTCCAAATATTTTCCCAAGTGCATAAAACGCAAATCCCGTTGTTCAAGAAGCCGTGATTTTATTCGTCATGGTAGTAATTGAACTGTAATCCATTTTTATGAGTGAAATGTCTATTGTTTGCGAGAAATTTAAATGCTCACGTTATATAATATACCGTAAAATAAAGACTGGCCGAAACTATTAACAACAAATTAATATACATTTTGTTACATAAATAGTTTTAATATTAAATGCATGAGAGGTGTATGGAAGACACGTCCGATCACTTTATTTTTATTACACGCTGAATTATATAAATTGTGTTAAATCTCATCAGTTGATTCACTCATTAGAAACAAACATTTTAAATTCAAAAAGATAAAAGTTTAAACTTTTTTAAAATACTTTATGACAATTTTTCAATATTTTTTAATCAGTTATTACTTTTAAAATTACCGAAAATTACTTAGTTCTATACTAAAATTTTAAAATTTTAATAAAATCATAAAAAAACCACTTTACCTACTTAGATAAAAGTTTTTACAATCAATAGTTTTTTAAAACCAAATTTACGAATTGGCTATTTTTAAATTTTCAAAAATTTTTCTTTAGATAAAATAGAGTATTTATAATCTGTAATATTTCAGGAGATCTTGACACCAGTGTCTTTTTAATCGACACGGGGGGTTATTTGGCATAAATTCACTGGCTAAGTTAGAAATCAATAGATTTGTGTGGTTAACTGTTTGATGTTGAATTTTTTATTGTAATTTCTAGCTGTTTTAGAGACTATAGCTCAGGGGTAGCCACTAATCTTAATTTCGGGAGCTGCAAATTTATGAAGCTAATTCGAAGCGAGCCACATTGTTAAGAGATGTTTATAAAATGATGACACATTTTTCATTTTATAATAAATAAAGGAACATTTATTTATTTATAGAAATAACTTTGAGCCGCACAAAACTGACTCAAAAGCCACATGCGGCTCGAGAGCCTCGTTGTGGCCACCCCTGCTATAGCTGTTACGATTTTAAGATCTTTATATGTAGTGAGATGTTTGAGATGTACCATGGCGCAGATGTTATTTGGCGAAGGGAAATAGACTGGAAGGCTTGTATAGTCCGTATTTGGGAAGGCTTGGCATATCCTCATAATTGGATGCCATAAAAAAATGTTTTATCATATTTTAATTTTTTTTTATTTTAAGTATTAAAAATAAAAATAAAAAAGGTTATATTTTTCGTTCAGCGCACAAGTCAAAAATTATACATAAAAAAGCAAAAAATAAAATAATATTGATTACAATAAGAGTTATTAATTTAATTGTCAGGTCTTCCTGTTACACTTATAGTACGTATACACGCCCTGCTACCTATGTTGTTTGAAATGTTCGAATACAAAGAATTATTGTCGTAAACGATTATCATAATGGGACATCCAAAGCACTACAGAACAAGTGAAAAACGACAGAGGTAGGCGTATACAGCTCACGGTACAACGATGACAACCCTCAATGTACTAAAATATGCATCGTTATTATTTATAGGTACATACGCGTGGGTATATATTATACTTTGTGCGATGTTATATTACTATATGATTATAAAATCTGTTTCGTATTTAATGCAACTGTTTAATCATCCCTCGTCGCGATAAAATATTTATGGCGTTATTCGTTTATATGTTTTTTCCGAACATATATCCGATGATGTTTGGTTAACGTGAATTAATAAAAATTTGGATAAAAAAAAAACATCGTTTATTTGCGAATTTCGCGTAGGTACATAATATAATGTGAACCTCACCACCACAAACCCCCCTCAACCCCCTTCGCCTGCACACAACGTCACTTCGCCGACGACCACCGCCGACCGTCCGGGCGATTGACGTGCATTCGCCGCGTAATTGTATTTTGTTCCATTAGTCTCGTGTAGGTATGTACATAGATTAGCCGCAAAATGTCCATCGCACATGAATAATTCTGTCAACCGCCGTTTACACCGGATGTTAATTTTGCAGCAACAATAATATAAACACAGACACTGCAAAACGAACGCCGTACGCAAAAAAAATATTGCGGAAAAAATTGACCGAAGCCTCTTTTCCACGCAGTCGGCGGCATCCGACACGATTTTTCCAGGGACCTGTTCGGTATTTTTTTTTCTCTTACTCCTGTTATTTTTTGTATACATAATACAATATATATATATATATTACGATGTCATTTGATCTACAGTTTCCAGTATTTCATTAAAATGTTAATGCACTTCCATTATTATTTATGAATTACGAGTGAAAGAACCTCCAGAAATATATAAAATAACATAAAACATAATAACACTATTTGTTTTTTTAATTTATTTATTGTATGCTCTTTTTATTTTTACTACGATGTAATTCATTCAGGGAATGATATTCAAAGATGATTGTTTATATTATCGTTTCAGCTATAACCATTAATGGTATACTATCGTACCTTCTCTTGTCCGGTGTACATTATCAAAGTTTTCTCGGAAGTCCGACGAGTGGCGCGCCGTTTAATACTTATTTGTAATAAATTAACATAAAATTAAATATTGCATTAAAAAAATTATAAAACTACTTATTTTTATAACGATTGAGTCTTTGTGTTTATACTCTATATTAATTTCTTATAATAAATTGTTAGTAATTATAACGTTCATATATATTATAATACAATCATGACATATTGAAATGTCATCCTCATTCATTGTATATATTACACTATATATACGTTAGAGTGTCATAATAATGAAAAACTTGTTTTAACATTTCAAACTGGAACTCGATCGTACTAAACACTCAACAGGTCACAAAACGCGCTCCAGTATAATATTATATGATTATTATTGTTGATGTATTAACAATAGTATGATCACCGACAGGTAGGTTACCGATAGGTACGCACGATTGTAATATTACGAGGATATAATATGAATTCATTTTTAAAACAAATACTTCACTTCGGGGTAGCTGTATATTGTTAAGATATAATTTCAAAATCATTGTAATACCATAATAATAATAATAATAATATGGACGGAGGCGCGTTGTATTACTACAATATTATTATATTATTCAAAAAAACTTCGCTGTTATTAACGCACGCGACCCTTATTTTTACTTCCGTCTCGGCGCGAATCGTCGGGGGCGACGGCGGCAGGCCGACAGCCATACAATTTATTATATACGAGTAGATATATATATATATAGTGTGGCTGTCGATCGTGACGGAATTTAACCTTAGAGGTATTATACTTATGCAGGGAAACGGTGATGAGATCGCGTGGCGCCGGGAATACAATATAATAATAATATATCAGTATTCGTCGAATGTCATCCACGCGCAAACGACCGACGACCGACAGACAACCGACCTCGTAGGTACCTCTTCCGGCAAACGGTATAATGCGGTATAATACGGTATAATATATATATGTACCTATGTACATAATATTATGGAGCCGTCGCGTCGCGATGAGGGGATGCTGCTGCCACTGATGCTTCGGCAGCGGGCGCGTGCGGAGCGCCGCGAAAGACAATAGCGTCCATTAATAATCATTAAAAGGCGTTTGCGCTCGCTCGGTTCGCGTATAATATAATATTTATAATAGTAATCATAATAATAATGATAATAGTAATAATAATACACGAGCGCGCGCGAGTGTTATATAATAATAATAATAATAATATTATATTATAATATAAAAGACGCAACGTTATATGAATATCTTCGGGATCGTCAGGTATTACCGGCGCCGTTGGCTGCGGCGGCGTCACGTAAAACTGCGACCCGTCGACAACAAAGGGATAATTAATCATCGGTTAAATAGCTGGTCGTCAACCACGGGGTCGACCCCATCCCAGAGATTGTACATTTTTTTTTTACATTTTTTATTATTATTATGATTTTTTGTATACATACATAATATTATTATTATACACGAGATATTATATATATTCGTATATACACATTATATACACCAAAACGGCCCTCCGATGATGCCATTTAGTCATTCCTCCCTCGGCCATTGTCCTTATTGTTGTGAAAAAATAATTATCACGGCCATTACAGTGCGCAATTGTTTTGATAACGAAAAAATGTAAAAATATAATAGTATAATATTATAATAATATTAAATGCCACGAGTCGCGGTGGTTGACGGAGACGCGACTTTCGAACGTTCGGTGAACATTTTTTTTTTCGGTCCGCTACATTATACGAATATATAAAACGCGCCAGCCCGCTCATACGTCACACACTAACACGCGCTTGTAGGGTTCAAATATTATTACGACTTGGGAATGTTTGGATCGCCGCGTAATATTAAAGAAAATGTACATTATGAAAGTTATAAACATATACCGAAATATTATCCTCTAAACGCTAAATTAAATTTTAACTATTTTAACCGCAGCTTTCTCGATTATTATTATTATCACATTTAATGTCACTTTAATTTTCGAACGTTATGAGCGCTATCAATCTCGAGAAAATTATTAAATTATAATACGAATCAAATGTATAACAGACGTATCTTGGGCGATATGGTAAATCATTGTATAGTAGTATAGAACCTAAAAATATGTATATTGTGTGTACCTATTAATAGGTATACATACTACCATTGATTATAAATACGTATAAGTAATAAGTATTTATAATCAATGATACTACATAGCCACAGCCCACAATATACATTTTCAATAATAATAATCACATTGTGTAATAATAATAATTAATTACAATAAATAATAATATTATGCACATTTAAATATCATATTACTACAACAGTACGACGGTCAACAGTATGTGACGCTTTTCTCCACGTTTATAGCTGACAATGTATTTATTTTTATTATTAAAATAATCTATTTTTTAAACACAAACCGCTAAATCATAAACATAAGTACTATACGTTTACCGTGATAATATTATCCTTAAATATTTTATACTTTTGTAAAGTGACTCCCAAACTATTTACGGTACGAGTGTACGACCGATTATGGAAACATTTTTAATTTTGGCGACCCACAATATAGTTACTAATAAGTAATAATCGTTATTTTTGTTGTTTTATTGATGATCGCTATCTCTGAGATAACTTTTAGTGCGGCAGCGTTGTGATGAAACTTCCGTGACACTCGCGGGCAATGATAAAACAATAATATTGTATAATAAACACAAATAAAAACTGTATCATATAGGTAGGTACTCGAAATATATATTTTATTTTTATATACATAATATAATATATTATATTTTATAGTAATCCAATATTAAATATTTTACATTATAAAAAATAAATAGAATAATAATATAATATATTTCTAAACTTTCCGCGACCCACTTTTGCATCGCTACCCATAGCTTGAAAATGTCTGCTCTAATAGGTACTTGATACTTACTTACTTTGAAAAATGCATAATTTTTTGTCACGATAATATAACCGTCTTATTGTATCTTAACATCATTCTTCATTAATAATTATTTAAACTCCTTTAAAGATTGTTCGAAAACTTATCAATATTATATCACTCTTAGAAAACAATAAATATAAATTATATTTATTATTTATCATTGATATTATGATCCATTAAATGCAAATAATAAAATACACTATACTTTTTGGGATATTTTCGATTATTAGTTTTTCAGTCATTGTGTGGAAGGGAGTAATAAAAATTGTTTGGACAGTTTACAAACTATATACAAACTTGAACGTGGTTGTTTGTAATGTGATAACATGATATACGTCCATGGAACGTAACTTATAACAGCAAACTATAAGTTTATACATGATTAAACTTAATTACTTTGTGGAAACTTGGATCGGTCAAATCGATCAGTATCTAAAACGAAAGAGTCCATAATAATTATTCCGGTCGTGTACATAGAATATAATATACGTAGCATATCATCATACTTCATACGCCACGAGTATAATAATTATTAATTTATAATATCGCACTGCATATTGTGTACTATACAGCGTGCGACATTATATGAGATGTGCTGCAATGACACCATCATAATATGCACTACTAATTATGTATATATAGAGCGCTTATAATACACGCCCGGGAGTTTAATAATTTTTGGACAGAGTTACGACGACTGTCTAATAACTTTTTAATGCAGCGAATAATGTATTAATATGTGTGTTATTTAAAAATCATCAAAGGAGTTTTATGAATAATGGTGATGCTTGCACAGTTGCACGGACGCGTATAATGCATCGAGCGCAATACTAAATTAAAAATAATAAATAGTTATGTTTACTATCGGCGCGGTGAATTAATAAAATATATATCCGGTGCACCACTTTTGGCCACGCGCATCATAAAATACCATTATGATATTATAATGATATATGTGATCTAGTATATATATAATAATAATACGTGGCCTATAAAGTGATTTGTGGCGGGAAGTGTGGGGAGGGGGTATGGAAATAAAAACAGATGTCGAGAGAGAGAGAGAGAGAAATAATTATAAGCTATAACAGTGTATATTATGTAAATATAGTCGCGTCGCGGATAAACAGTTTACTATTATTATTATTGTATAGCAGAAAGAAAAAAGCACGCCACGGCCGTCACTCCGAAAGCTCGCGCAGAACAGATCAGCCGGATCCGTTTACACGGATAGGTAATTTCGTCCCGAATGGTTCGTTAACCGTAATACGTTTTTAAAAACTTGTTTCTCATCTCCTAATTGGTCTGGTTGGCAATCGTCCGCGAAACGGATGTTTTCGAGCAGCTGAAACTAGTCAAAGTTTTCGCGCTTGGACGCGCGCCGCCAGGAAACTAGATAACATCAATAGTTTTACTCGACTGATGTAGGTACGCGTAATACGCTTTATTATATACACACGCCCACTCATTTATTTTATACAAAGGTATTAAATCGTTATTTGTGTGTCGGTCGAGTCCGATGTTTTGATCGCGTTTTAAACGAATCGAACGTTTTGTGATTTTGAAAAGCTTTGCTGTCGATTTATTTTATCACAGCATTATATTTAATTATATATATAATATACAATTATCATGACGTACCACAGCCAATGAAAGCGCCACCACTCCCCACCACCATCAATCACGCCACTGTGGCAATGGCCTAACGTACAGCTGACGTACCTATAATAAATATTAAAACCGTAGAATGTGCACAACACACATATTATAATGAAATTCTATCCGCTGATATTATCGTCATTCTGTAAATTTGTGTTCAGACGTTTTTAAGATGTATAAATACATGTAGGTACGCGTTTTCTTTTGTTTTAATATAATTTATCATCGACCTTTTGTCTAAAGCTCCTCTGTCGTTGAGAATATAATATTTTTGTTTTGTACATTATATTATTATTATATATACATTGCAATATCAGAATTAATTTTTCTCTCTTTTCCTCTCCCTGTGCTTAAGCTTGTTGCTATATTCCTTACCAAATAAGAATAACTTAGTACCTAACTTACTTATCTTAACTTTAATCTATAATTGAACAGAAAACGCAATTAAAACTAATTCTATAAATATGTTCTTTGTTATGAAGTATACAAACGTTATGTGATATAGTTTCCTTGTCGGTAGTCGGTAGTTAATAGTTATGCATGTGGATATTAAACTACATAGTTTCTGTTAGTTGATGATAAACTAATAAACATGAAATCGTATTGAGAAGTCTCCAAAAATAGTTTTATTTTTTAAGTTTGTACCATTTTGTAAAAAAAATTGCTGATTGTTTATAAAATATCCAAGACAACCACAAAAGAAGATTAAAAAACAGTGGCGTCGCGGTTTTCTTATCTAAATAGAATATATGCTTAGTAATATTAAAAAAAAACGTGTTATGTAATAATATAAATATATAACTACTATTTAATTACTATTTACTATACATCTATAACTCGTGTATAAATTCACGAAAAAGTACTTCGACTGAGAGCTGTATTCACTATACCTGTGCTTTTTGAAATTTATTTTTGTATCTAATTTTAGTCATAAATTAAGCTTCGCCTTCAACTGTTCCTTCATCTTTCATTTAACGCACGTAACAGCTCACAGTCGAATTAAAAAGTATGTTTGAAAAATAAACATAATTTTATGAAAAAATCCCCCCCTAAAAAAAAAAAAAGAACAGGCAGCTTTATAGTTGTGTGGGAGAAAAGCCCCCACAGCTCACATTGATATAAAAAAGGTTAGATTCCATGAAATATTAATTGATTTCCACCTATAACTTGTCGACACTTTATTACATATCGTGAATTAGATTATAGGTACCTATTTGTACTGTCAAATATATTTAATATAAAAAATAAAAGCTCACTCATTTTATGTTATTAATTTTAGACACATCAATAGTAAATTTTTATCGCAACGCAAGTAAGACATGTAAATAAGTTATGTGTATTAATATTTTTCACCGAGTTTAAATGTTTATACATATCATATAATTTAATAAAAAATTGCTCATAGTTTAAAGTTACATATTATTATATTATATACAAATTATTAAATATTTCACTTCTTTACATTTAGATTATTATGTTTACAATACAACCACAAAACGTCTAATCGGTTATATTTTAAATGTTAAATACAAAGTGTTTATATTGTATATTTGTATAATACAATTATTTAACTAATATTTAGTATTTTATCCAAGCGTTTTGCTGCAGAATATTAAAATATATTATAACAGTGCTTTATAATAACATATTATTACGTATTGATTAGGTAAATTGGTTATCGTTCATATACCCTCGTCATAATTTATATTCGAAAAATTATACTATAATATTTTCGATCGATTATAAATATATACAATCTCTGCATCATCTATAGTTGATAAATTGTATCATATATTTTTGATTTGAATATAATATTGCCTAAGACATTTATCATGCAGCGACATAATTCATATTATTATGATGGTCAATAGTTTTCCTTGCTTCTTGCTGAAATCGTTACTGTTGCACAGTTATTCATTTTACTTTTTAGATTTATAGGATAGAGTACTCAATGAATATCAAACAGCTAGTTTTTCCATTGAGTTGTGATAAAATTATGCGAACATTCTACTGCAAGACGTTTACGTTATCGCGTTTCGCACACGAGACGCATCAACTATATTATTATTATTTTCGTCTCAAATTAGTTTAGGATATATTTTAATATGCTATAATAATTCTGGTAAACTGCAGTATAACGGTTATGACGTCATATTTATGAGCGCAGCCTGGTTAAAACCTATGCTCATAGATACATAATATATATACATATTATATCTATGCGTATAGTGTGGGTATTGTATAATATAATCGTATAGAAACCTTCCATTATCTACGAAAAAAAAGTGCCGGTTGAACTGTCTTACAATATAATATCGGCAGTTGATTAAATAATATGTTATCAAAAAAATTTGAGTCTGAAAAAAAAATCCCTCATACATCACCCGAAATTTAGTAGGTACCTACTTATTATCATTACAGTATAGACTAGCCGTTGATATTTTATCTGCACAAAAATAGATAATATTCTGTAATATTATTATAATAGTTGGCATACAGACGAGTGTAACAAAAATAGGTGACAAACGTAATTTACTAACTAACTGTAGGTTAGATTAGGTTAGGTTAGGTTTTTTGGTGCATACATTAACAATTACCGAATTATTATATATTATAATAATGTCTAAATTTAAAAAAAAGGCAAACAAGTACCTATCGCTCTCCTGTACAGCAGTTGTCGAGTATGTCATTGTAATGGACGTGTATTGTATTTGAATTCAATCATTACATACGAACAACTATTTTGAACGGAGACATTTTATTGTGACATCCAAGCTAAGCTTAATTTAAAAAAAACATTTTAATCAAAACTATATCAGCTATAAACAGCGTAACTTTCCGGTAAACCCTTTTTTTGTTAAAGGTAGAAAAGTTCTTGTGGGGGATCTTCTATTAAAATATATAATGTTAGCGATGAAAAGAATAACTTTTATGAATTTCTATCTGAAAATAATTTGAAAATTTTCGGGATTTTGTCAAAATTTGAAATTTAATTGCATATAAAAATTAATTGTGCCTGTGCATCTTTAATATTTTTGAATTTCTATAAAACAGCTTATGAGGAAAATTGCATTCAATTTTGAAGGTTTTTTACCAAGTGAAAAAGTTTTTATCGACAATAATTTAAAACAATTTTACAAAATTAGAAAACTTTCTCGTGGCTATAAATAGCACAAAAAGAGTCAAAATATTTTGAAAATATTACAAGTTTCTACAGTTATTAGTTTTATTACGAGTTACACCAAAATAATAAAATAGATTTTTTCAAAAATTAGTTTTGCTTAAAAATTTCCATTTTTTTTTTGTTTTGTTTTTCCCGATGGTTTGGGATTACTGGGGGTTTTTCAATTTTGACCAATTAGATTCACTTTCTATCAGAAAATATGCTGATATCAAAAATTGGAACAGTTTTACTACCCCGAACGTTGATGGCAGTTAGAAAAAAAAACATACATCATTGTAAATACAATACGTTCATCGCTACGCTCAGAATATAAAATCTAAAAATAATTGTCATTACATAGTTAGATAATTGCATCTATAAGTTCTTTATGTTACTTCATAGCTATATGTATGCAATTCAACGTGAATAATATTATAATATGGAACACGTGTGGAATAATGATATTCTTGTATAACATAAACAATAAACAGTGTACGAGAAATTTTAATCGTGAAAACATTAAAACAATACATTGTATTAACAATTAACCTAGTTTGAATTCTATCCTCTCTTTTACGACGAAGAAATTAAAAATGTTGGTATTAATTTTAAATTCAGCCCGAGGTATAGATCCACAATATTTATAATAAACTTATATGGGTAACGACGTTGATGCAGTGGCGTATCGAGGCGTTTTCTGCCTATGTCATCACTTTCCAATTCGCTACCTTTCCCTCCCCATCTCTCCTAAAATCGTTTGTTACCTTTGTGCATGCTGGATCGTATTGCGTATAATATGGAGGTAGGTAGCTGTTTGAACGAACGGACTTGATTGTTTACGGTTCAACTTTTAGTTCTAAATTATATCATGTATATATAATTTGTATAAAAATAATTTTTCATCTCAAAAAATCAGTAAAATTTGATTTCATCAAATGAAAAATACTTTTTGTAATTTTGTAAAAAAAAAATTGTCGAAGGCACCTTGAAAATATGTAACCGCTCTAGGCCCGGGTCTATAGGGCCTGCGCCTAAATACGCCTCTGCGTACGTCATCTAGCTGCGTTGATGAGTATAATGTCGCTATAACATTGTGTTCGTTGTATCCCGATTTTCGGGTAAACTCGACAGATTGTTCCCCGGCATTAACGCCGTCATTGTTTTCCTTCTTTGACCGACGGCCGTAATATAAACATTTTTCGATCGTTTATCGGGCTTTTATATGTGTAAAGTTAAAGTTTTTGCCGTATCATAATAAATTAACTCGTTTGTATTTTCAATAATCAATAAATTATAAATACGATTTTGTGAACACAAATTATTAATTTTAAAAATTAAAGAGACGAGTCTCATTAATAAATTATATTATTTACTAGCAATGTTTACATGGGTTTTGCATATCTTGTGCATGTTGTATGTAATGTTTTCATGGATCGACAATTTGAACCCTTATCCCTCAACCACGTGATCCATAGACGCCCCCACACCATTCACTCCCGACTATTTTACAACCATAGTATATACTATACCGCACGACTTGCGGACAACTTGACGTGGTTATTTATACGTCATGTGATACATATATTATTATATGGTATATGTTGTCTATATTATAGTCGTGCAGTAAACTCTAAGATTTTTGATTTTTTACTTCATAAGATATAATAATATTATAATATGGTTTATGTCGTGCAATATACCATATATAGGTAACAATTAACAATGAGGAGATTCTATATAAAACGTTTGATATTATTATACCACGGTGGGTACCTATTGGTTGTACCGGATCGTGGCATTAGCATTTATGTTCGCAAACGTTTACTTCATTGTTTAGCAAACAGACAGTCCGAATTTCTCTGTTATCAAAAGTTCCCAACGTTTACCACCGTATAGTTTTCTCTATAACGATGTATTCGTGGCACGGTGCGACGCAGTGGCTGAAATCAATCACTCGACGTGATCGAGAGTAAGTGTTGCCACTAGTTGTCGGATGGGTGACCACCTGTTTCGCAGTGCGCAAAGACCTTGCCACACATACACGTGTTCCTAACCGACCGTACTAACCGTACCAACCCTACTGAACCAACCCCATCAACCTACAGGCTAATGACCTCAGTCGTCGAAGCCTTAAACCTAATGGGGGAAAAAAAAAAAAAAAAATGATGTATTATGTTTTTTGTTCCACATGACAGTCCCGCCGATGCTGTGGATACCACATCAGCTGGTCGGCGTGCCACTGGGCTACAACGTGACACTGGAGTGTTACACCGAGGCGCACCCGACGTCCCTGCACTACTGGACCCGGGACAGCGGACAAATGTTGCACGACAGCGGCAAGTACAAGGCCGTGTCCATACAGGGCGTGCCGTCGTACAAGGTGCAGATGAAGCTGACCATCGTGGATGTGTCGCACACAGACTACGGCGTGTACAAGTGCGTGGCGAAGAACTCGCGCGGCGAGACCGATGGCACAATTCGGCTGTACAGTGAGTGGTCGCACTTGATTAATTTCGCGCAAACGCACACACACACACATACACATGCACACACCCATCGGGTATTCTTAGCAGTGGCGTATCTACAGGGGGGGGGGGATACCCCCTCACCACCCGGAGACCAAATTTTGTACAACTTAATAACTTGTATAATATAATAATACCAATATAATATGTGTATAGTGAATGTGCATTAAAAATTGTATACACCCCTCCCTTGAAAAAATCCTAGATACGCTACTAATTCTTAGACTTTTAAATTGTTTTTGCGTTTTGATCTGCAGTAAAACTAATAATATTATAACAAGACGCGCGTATAATATATTATTATAAATTATGGTGTACGAAACATCACGTTTTTCGCTAGCTATATCCACCACCTCCGCCGCCGCCGCCGCCGCCCTGCTTTAGTGTCGTTATAATATTATGCGTCGTAATATCACGACCCCTATGCAGGTGTATAATAATATAATATAGCGAGGTGTTCTGTAAGACATGTGTGTAGATAATGTACAATAATATGTTATACGGGGACGTACAGAATATAGAGAAATAAAAAATTTAGTGTTCGAACTTGGTATTACATGGCAATAATAGTTTTGCAATACATATTAATTGCGTTTAACTCATCGACAACTTTCAAAAATGGTTCAACAAGTAGATACAACGTAGACCTCCTTCAATAAGAATATCATGGCCGACAATATGTTTCCATTTCTTAACTTAATTTTCATTTCTTACCACACCGCTAATATTTCCATTACATATATTATAATATGTATAGTGTAAACACCAATCATTATTATAACTACCACTATTACCTTCAACATTTTTTGGCTCAAAATATTCTTATTAATAAGAAAGAAAACATACAAGTTTGATTTAAAAGAAAAAATAATGTAATCAACCATTATAAAAACATTCTTTTCCGAAACACCTTTCGATTTTGTTACGTACGTCCCTATACATATTATATGTTTAAAATATTATTATGTTTATAATGCATTGTACACGGCCGCTTTTACTACCCCTGCAACACCGCTATTATACCGCTTGTCGAAGCTTGGCGTATTTATTGCACCGATTTTTTTTTTCTATTTCTGTCTAGATCTATTATAAAGACAATAAACTCTACAGTACAGTCGAGTCTCGATAACTCGAAGCTCGAGGGGAATAAAAATAAATTCGGGGTATAGGTTGTATACCGCCAACCTATAATAAGACACAACTTAAAAGCGTTTCAATGGGTGAGAAAAAAATTTGAGTCGTCGCGATTTGAATTTTCGAGACTGTTCTGTATTATTCTACTCCGGAATAATATGTGATAACCAGCTAGGACGATGGCTGTCATTCGGCTAAATAAACTAATCTGGAAATCTTTGTATACGGGACACCGCGTTCATGTTTACTAGAAAACAAATTTTCAAACACATGCGATAATATTGATCGTATCAAGATTGTTCGACGTTACACAAATATAACTAAGTGAATATATTATTATAATATTGTATATTATACATTATATACAATTTAAGAACCAAGAATTCGGGTTTTCATTCCATATATTATGTAGTGCCAGTAAGCAGTAATAATACAATTTTGTCAAAATCAAATTTTTTTAGATCATATTTCGATTTCCTATCGATTCCCGTAAGAAAAATTATGGTTTTTGCAAACAAAAAGTTCATATAAATAGATTACAAAATAAGTAATACGAAAGAAGATGGTGTGTACACAATATTATTACATAAATCCATGAAGATCAGAAGAAAATACGCATTATATCCAAATACTAGAACAAAAAACTGTAACTGATCTGGAGTTAAAATACATATTATACATCTATATGTAATATGTCTATATCAACACATAATAGTATGCCAATGATATCAGAAGGAATTTAGCAGGATTTGTTCCATCAGCAAAATATGCTCCAAATAAAAGTATACTTACTGCGCTTTTTTAAGTCTTCTGATTCGTATAAGCCAATATCATAGTCCGTTAAAACCAATAAAAAGTTCAGTACATTTTTTTTATCGTGTCCAATATACATGTAGTTTCAATAATATAATGACGTACCATCTTTTTAATGTTTAAAAAATTATTATTTTTACTCTGCGGTCTAGTTCAGTGTTGAAAGCGGTTTTGTTGTTTTTTGAAAAATACGTTTTTGGAGTTACCACTTATAAAGTGGCTTTTGACGACAGTATAGGTATTGTAGTCGCATTCCGTGTACCTTTCATTCGTACGACGTCCGAAGAGTAGACGACTATTGTACACAAGGTCAACTGCGTTTAAATTCGTATATTATTACTTTTATTTTTGAATTAATGACCATTACAAATCAATAAAGAAACCATTATATCGAAATCAATAATATCGAAATCATTTCTTTATTGCCTCCGTTTCAGAGTTTTGCACACCAGTGTATTATTATTATTCTACGTATACGAGTTATAATTTCTATAATATAAGATTCTCCAGATTTCGCCTTTGTTTCGTTCGTTTCCGGTTTTCGGTTTCTTAACCGTCATCCGTTTTACTCCTAAATCTTCGGTTCAAAATAAAATCCAAGATCACCGAACGGGGTTAGAATTTTATAATTTGAAGAATATAGTGTAAACATTTTTGACGGGAATTAACGAACCGAATACTGAATTATTTCCTGAGAAATTTACACTTTACGGTGTGCAGATTTAAAACGAAAATCATTCCCACTAATTATTTCTCTTGGGTGAAACTGCAACCGAAGATGGTACACTTAAGAAAATAATATTTTTAAAAGTGATGTATGATGTTTCAATCAATTCGTTCTCGTATACCACATAATATTCTATCGCATTACACTTAAATTAAAAAAAAAAAATGTGTTCTCTTTCACATTTCAACATATGAAAACTAAATATTTTAATGCTTTTAATGTTAAAAACAAAACAGAAATGTCATCCAGCGTCATTTTACGCTACCTTTATGATATGAGTTATTTTCCAATGTACCTACAAACATTCTCTTAATCCTATGTTTCGTTATAGTTTAAACCGAACACTTATTACCATCACATAATTATTTTTAAGTTTATGAAAATACTTCGACACCATGGCTAGTAAAGGATTACATCCGAGTACTTAATGTGAATGGGGTCGGGTGTTTGGATAGACGTCGAGTGTTCTTAGTTTGTAATTCACTACTCCCCGCGGTCCATTAATGCTTTTTAATGTGTGCCACGATTTGCGCTTATAAAAATATAAAAATGTATAATTTCTCTGGCGTAAAATCCATTCCGATTCGCATGACTGTTTATTTTTTTCAATATTTTCGCTTGCATTTAATTCACTTTGATTTTGAATATCGTATGAGTGTTATATTTTACATAAACAACGCGATATCCGTGTTACTATACTCGTAGTCGTTACTGCTGTCTCTGTATGAATTATAAATTAATTAAATGTAATATTGAAACATCTGTCTGAATATTAACATTTACTAAAATATATTCCTCCGAGAAGTCGCTTTTGAACTGACTTATAAATTACAGAATAATGAAATTGAATGACAGCAGTTTCAAATAATATACCATAAGTTTTTTTTCCACAAAAATCACATTCCTAGTTAATATTATGAAAAATGGTTATGATTGCATTTAGAGTCGTTATTGTTTTAAGCAATAATATTATGCTAATGACGTTCAACTTTCCGTGCCGATAACACGCACAAGGATATAATATATATATATATGCAGTACATATCTGCTACAAAACGCATCTGCAGTTGAATTACAGTCGAATTCGAACGGAATTATTGTAAATACTGCAGTTTTACCACAAACCGATGTATCGCGGTGGCGTGTGACGGACACGTCTTTGTTTTTAATAATTAATTTCGTTCTGTGACGTCGTCGCGTACACCGCACGTTGTCTGCACACGTCGAATCGCAGTCGAATCGTTTCCCGTACGGCCCGCGTAAAAGGATATTAATTGCCAACTATACATTAATTATAGAATAATAATAATAATAATAATAATATGTGTCGTGTGTACGACAGCCGTCGCGATCCGAAGCTGCAGACCAATAAAAGACCGCACACGGACCGCGATGACACTCGCACGTCTTCCGCGACCAGTGCCGCCGCCACCGGAATTCCGCTTTGCTATTATATATCAGCGGCTCTCGTCGGGGGGAGTGTAAATATACGCGATTTGTTATAGTCGTATGTGTGGGTGTGTGGGTGTGTGTCGCAAAACCACACCGGTCGTGTTCGCGGCGGTTTATTATACACCCGCCCGCACGGCGCACATATAATACGCGGAGGGGGCAAAGGGTTTTAAATTAGTCTCGGAGAAAATGCGCGCACGTTATCACGCGTGGTGTTATCATCGTGTGTGTGCGTTATACGTACGTTTGACGTGTTTTAAAACCACCGCGGTCTGGTCGGTAGTGGTATATAGGTATATATATATATATAGGTTCGCCTACCACAACCGCGTGTGCGGTATACTGTGCGCGGGTACACATTATATCATATAATATATATATATATGTATATCGCCGCGTGGAAAACGCGCGCGGTCTTCGGATATAATATGGGTACACGCCTGCGGTCTGAATATTGTAATTAACATATGCTTCCCGCGGGCGCTGTACATGCGGCTGACCACGGGTTGATATCCATCCGAAAACGGATGTTAAAATAATTAGTTTCCACGGCCACCGGTAATGAGCAATTTCGCAAAAGGACTGCAACCGTATAGTCCTCCGGGCTCATCGGCCGCCGCGCGTTTTGTAAGGCAGCCGCCGTCGCGCCGCCGGTAATGGTTTCGACAAGAAATCGTTTTGCGCCGCGGTAAACGAGCACGGCGGGCGGACGATGACCGTAAACGCTATACTATTGTCCCGCCGCAAACCCGTCCGTCACGTTTAACCGTAAACTTTGGGACGCGACGGGAGTGCCCTCGTCGCGAAGGGACCACCACGGCCGTTTGAAAATAATAATATTTTACTACCCGTCCGATGACGGTGGTCGGAGAAAATGCGTCGTATCTGCTGTCTATATTGTGTTTATTCGCGGAGAAGATTCGTCCACAGCTGCGAATATTATGTGCGTTGAGGGGAGAAGCGATCGGATATTTGTCACGATCGTTTTCAGACACGCGTGGTATAGCTGCTTCGCGGTATCGGGCAAAATAACTGCTGAAGAATATAAAATATAAACGCATTCTCGTCTCAAACCGCGCGGTGCCTGTATGGAATTATTTTTAATAGACATAGGTACCGATATACGGTACGGATAATATTGCCAAATTTTGAAACTCGACTATTTTAGCGTTTCGTTTATCTCAGAATAAATTATTGAGGTTTTTTAGGATTTCGGGAAAAAAAAATTCCTAAAGCTTTTGTGATAAGACAAAAATGGCGATTTATACCCCCCCCCCCCCCCAAAGGTGCGATGTCCGTTTATTGGCCTGCAAACATTAAAATAATTCGATTTCCGCTGCTGCCAAAAAAAGTTTGAAAACCGATGATTTTAATTTTTAGGCGATATGTATTGTATGCGGAGTAGATAACACTGATATTGTGAAACTCAGTTATAGTGCCTTGAAATTTATAAATAATCACGAAGGCCATACAATATCATACAACGGTAACTTCGATAATTGCAATATGAGTTAACAGTTTAATTTAATCAAATGTTTTTTTTAAAACAATAATTTAATTGCATTACTTATATTTTAGTGAAATGTAATACCTATTAAATAATAAATATTTTTGACTAATACGCGCTTAACTGTGACATTATTAATTTTTTTTCTTTATCCAATTATTACTTATTTATAAAACACATTTCTGTTAATATTGTAGTATTCAATAATATTTTAATTTATGGCAATTTGAACAATATTTTTACTGTGGTTTACAACACACAAAATCGTTACATAATATTTGTGATTTTACAAAATATGTATTATCAAAATAATACATTTTGGTGAAAACGGAAATATTCGTCTCGATGTGCTTTTTCGTTTATAGGGAGGGAACAAGGCATGCGTAAATCTGGGAAAGTTTTTTTTTTGGCCGGAAAAAAGGTCCGTGTCCTAGGAGTGAGACAGGTGGATTAAAGTTCATAGCGAGTATTGAATCTCATATTATACTATTATGGTTAGGTGATTTCTCAGTTCGCCGACACCGAAAACGCCGACTCCCAGTTGCCGATACCCAATTCTTCGACAGTCGGTATCGTCAGTCATGTATTGCAGTCACATCGTTTTAACATGATTAATGGAATAAATATAAATAAAACAAATAACAATTATAAAATGATAGGTAATAATAATACAATTTATAAAAAAAACTATTAAATGTAATATAACAATAATATAAATAAACTAAAATAAATAAAATATTGCATAGTCATCAATCAATATGAGTTATATTTCGCTTTACTTAAATAATACTTTAATAACTACCATTGGTACCATAACTCCTAGCATAAAACAATGTAAAGTGTAAATCCGGATAAATAATCTAGGAGCTGATTTAAAAGTACCATCTGTAAAAATAATGTCATCCGTGCAGAGTCCACAGAAGCCTTCAGTACCAAAAATAATTATTTTGTCGTCTTCTCCGTTTGATCCTAAATTCCTAACACGTATATTTTTAATTGTATTTGCATCAAACTGTTATTTATTATTTACATTATAATACATATTTTAAAATGCATTACATATATATATTATATTATGTACCTACAATAATATTATACCGATCGATGTCAATAATCGTACGATAGGTATAACGATAATAGATTACTAGATAGTACCTTAATATATAGTTTTATTATAAACCGCTAAGCCAAGAATCATGTAGTTGGCTATCGTCATTGTCAGCTAATCGGACTTTTTTTTAAAAACCATTATGGTTTTTTGGTCGAAAAACTTGTGTCGGCGAATATTGAACGAACCCGCGTACTTGTGAATATCCGTGCAAAATTGATAAGAAATTAAATATTGCAAATACATATTATTATATCCGTGAAAAATAATAACATTATTTACTGCAGAATGCAGAATATTATTAGAGTCCGACGTATTTCCGATAAAATAATGAAAGAATTTTATTGTATAAGGATATATTTCTATGGATTTTGTTTTGAAATTATATTATATCTTATCTGTATTTTCCAATCGAGCAATAAATTAAATATTACAACTTTCAAAGCTGTCTGCGTTGAGAAGATCAGAGAGTGCCACGAGAACGCAGTTGAATAATAAAATAAAACACGTTTTAGATATTATTTTAATTTTTATATTTAATAATTATTTGTAAGCTCGACTAATATACTTTCAAAATCAAATGTGTGTTTGCTTACGTAGTTTGATGCATTGAGAAAAATCAATTAGACATTTCAACATTTGCATGAAATATTGGATTACTGTTGTAGGTATATAGTATATTTTGTCAACCAATTTTTCCGCCATATATTTTATTTTATATAGTTAATATTATATTATTATTTTATATCTTCAAAACGACGATTTGGTTTTGCTCTCGCAGCCCGCAGGTATAGTGTAAATCGTAATAATGTGTAAGCAGTATGTGTAACCCGCTTTTTTCACGTTAAATATGTTCCATTAAGTAATTACTCAGAAAAAAAATAAAATATGTCATCCACAAATAGTAGTATACATTTGTATGTTCACAGTCTACTTTTTGTGTCACCACGGTAATTTTACACCGTTCAAGGGAGGATGTCCCCCTTGGACACAATAATTTTACCGTGTAAAAATTATGAAGAATTTGTACACTTTTTACACGGTAAAATTATTGTGTCCAAGGGGGACATACTCCCTTGAACGGTGTGAAATTACCGTGTAAAAAGTGTACAAATTCTTCATAATTTTTACACGGTAAAATTATTGTGTCCAAGGGGGACATCCTCGCTTGAACGGTGTAAAATTACCGTGGTGACACAAAAAGTAGACTGTGAACATACAAATGTATACTACTACAAATATTGTGATTTACTGCTGTGACACGTTGTCTTTAACCGCATTTACGCACATAAACTTTGACACAACACGAAAGCATGTTTTGTTTTGACATTATTATCGTAACATATCTTGTATAATAATTATTATTATATTAAAATGTGCATGGAAATAATAATAAAACAAAAACATTAAACGTTTCTAGCACTGTTATTCTTGTCTAACACTATATATTCTTGTCTATCTGTTGCAAAGCTTCACACCCACCCACTCTGGCACCAGAACTTCAGAGCACGGAGAATCCCTCCCCTTCTGGCATCCCAGCTTTAGGTAAGACGGATAATATCGTTTTACCCGCTTTCATTATAATATACGATATTAGATAACATAATAAAATAACATAAATGTATTACTATGTATTTTGTTATAATAATAATATTATAAACTAATAATGATAACTATGGAATTTAATTACGTGCAGTATGCATCTGCAGTATAATAAAATGTAATTGTTTAATATTATTATTTTAAGCGCCAACTATTTGTTCAACAGTTATTAATCAGGCATGTGAACGTTATAGGAAATCGTGATCAAATCGCATTATTTGCGTAACATAGACAGGGAAGTAAAAAAAATAAATCGATTAAATATTTATACATTTTATTCGACTAAAACTTTTATATTCTAGTTAAAATGTAATTTAATTAAAATAAAAAAACTTTATAGTACCTATATTATATCCTAATACGATGAACTCATAATTATTGTTTTTACTATTAAATTAAATTCCATCACTGTGATTTGGTTAAAATATGTCTTCATTTTTCAATATGAGAAAATTATTATTATTAATATAGAAGCTGCATATTTGATTGTAAAAAATTTAAAAAATTTAAATTAAATCATTGAGACTTTTTATATACCAACCCTCTGTATTTTACCGACATGCTTACACCGTTTATTTTTCATTCCAACTGATGAATACCTTTAGAAGGAAAACCAATGTTAAATTTCAAATTAGATATAAAACAATAATCATTTGAAATTAAAAAAAATATACGTACATCTTTTCTTTGCAAAATATTAAAGTAATATAATGAAGTTAATTAAAAATTCTAAAATATGCTTTTAATTAAAGTAAAAACTAGAAATTTTATCAGGTCGAGAAATTGTTAGTAATATGATCTTTAATAAATATTTATGTGTTGCTTACAATATCTACGTTAAACAAATACTTGGATTATATTTAGTTGTCCAAGGTATATCTTTAAAAGATATTCTGTCCATTTATTAATAATAAAGGCTTACGCGTATTAGTTGAACATTTTATTTTCATACATTTTATACTAAACATTTTTTTTTCCTGAAAACCGTTTTCTATGAACAATGTTTAACAATTAGGGTACTCATAAAATATGAACAATCAGTGATAATAATATTATAATATATGTACCTATTTTATTTCTAATCAAAAAAATAATATTTCAAAAATTTTAACATATAACATGAAAATGAAATTGAAAAAAAAAATAGAGAATAAAATGTATTCTGTTGTTCAACAGGTTTCAATTGAGTGCAGGTAAAAAAAAAAGTAGGGTTAGAAAAACTATAATACACTAGACCCCTCACCTATCAAGTCAGATGATAGCCGTTTTCAATGTCTTAATCCTATTTTTTTCATCTTATATGCTTGTTAGTTTACTATTTTGTGTCTCAATATAACGTTTTGATATCTACGTCGGTTGTGTGTTTTTGAATGTTTCAGGTCCACAATGGACGACCGATGGGAGTAACGATTTAGAAAACGGTACGTCGAACAACACGAACGGAAAAGGAGGGGAAAAAAGGTAATAATAAATGAAAGGACTCGCGGAGGTGTTCCGGTGGTCTAGGGTTGCGTGGGGGGGGGGGGGTTAATAGAGGTGTGCGTGTATAAATATATATATACATTATACATATATAATATATGTAATATGTATATATACTACATAATATATATTATTTGGGACGACGCTCGCGATGTATAGTTCCATATTCTATCGGCGGCGGTGGCATTATACACAGTTATATCGGCCCGACGACGGTTCGAACGCGGTACACACTCTCGTGCTTACGTAGATACATATTATATATATATATATATAAAGATACGGCGATATTATATTATTATAATATATACGAGCAATATATGTGCGTGTGTGTGTGTGTGTATATGTTAAGGGACGCACGCCGACAGATGTTACGTTCATTATAATAGCGGCGGGAGTGAAGGAGAACAACCCTTCGGGTAAACCTTCGACATTCGATTACGGAAACACAACCCCTCCAACTAACCTCCCCTATATATACATGTACACCTTCTTCCCTCCCTCGTGTCCGCGGCCGTCGCGTCTTGCCCTCACCCTCGAGGGACCGATCGTGGAGTTTTCAGCCGCGTCTACGTAGGCGGCGGCGGTTCGACTACATCGCGGGCCCGCCGAACCACGTGCGTTTAAAACGCTTGCTTTTATTGACCAAGGACCGCGGGAATATACATAATAATATGTTATACAAAATCGCACTTTTTCAATCGGTCGTGAAACTATATCGACCGACGGGAGAGGAATTGAATGCCCTTTAATATTTATTATATTATCATCATACGGAGGTGATAGGCGTATAATATACATTATATAATAAAGTCAGTCCCGCCGGGGCCGTCGTGCTGACGTTAACGAAACGAAAGCGTTTTCGCATAATATAATAACATTTATAGAAATTATACCTACCTATAATATATACGTGCACCTAAACGTCCCGATAATGTGTGCGTTTTGTTTGTTTTCGGCAGACGACAATTCCGTTTTGAACGAGATCACTCGGTCCGGGCAGACGTACAGCAAACCCAACAGGCCAGACATCATCAAAAGTAAGTCGTTTTCTTAAACGATATAATATTATAATATGCACGCCGTCCGTGGTGTGATCATGATTCATAATTAGGTATAATATATTATATTATATTGTACGGAAACGCGCACAGTTATATTGATCACAGTCGATTCATGACAGTCGTATATTCGTTGATCAAGGTAGGGGGAAGGGGATTTCCACCCACAGATATATAGTTCCCAAGTATCTCAAGTTCCAAGAAATGTTTTCACTTTTAACGAGCCTTATAATTCTAGGTATCTTTGCCCTTTTTTTGAAATCAATAGTTTTCATATATATTTTAAATAAAATGTTTATAAAATTTTTTTTTTAAATATGGTTCGGACTGGGATTCATCCCGGAAGCAAAAACATTCATTGCGTTATGGGTATTCAATAAAAATACTATTATACATTCATGCATTCATAACTTTTATTTTTACTTTGGTAGAAAAGTTACAAAATTATCATTATTATTATCGTCTGTAATTTAAATGTTTTCGTATTAGGTACTGTTTATAAATAGTAATTATTTACTGATTATTTTTTAATTATATGTGGTTGAACGAAAGAAACCATAATAGTATAAAATACGTCGGTTTTCTTGAATAAAAGCCATAACGGTAACAAATGAAAACTAAGTTCCGTCTATACGTAAAATGTTGTACTGTAAATTATACCTTCAAACGTATTTTATTATCTATTTAAAAATTATAATATAAATAATATTATAATATCATGCTGGATTTAATCATCCCATGATGATAATATGCAAAGTCCGCGGTGAAAGGATAATTGTCTTTTTGAGACGACACATCCCGAATTTCAGCAAATAATTGTATTATTTTCTACGTTTTCTCATTGTACCCAATTACGACAGCGGTCATAATATGTATTAATATGCAAAGTCGAAATGTAATTAATGTTTTGCGCCTTTTGTTCGTACGTTGCAGTGATATGCATGGTTTACACGGTGAGTTCGCTAAATGTCTTTATAATATATTATTGTGGGTATGATAACGCATAATCGTACCCTAAAATATTTAATATTTTTCGTATTATATCACCATAATATAAAACTAACTAGGTACCTACAATTAAATAATTGTACTTTTCACCAACAGTTATTTTTATTAAAATTTGTAAATTATTCAAGTTTCCAACATGTTTGATGTTTAATTATAATATATACGTATAGAGTTGATAAATATTTTATCCATAACAAATTTTAAAATACTTTATACGTCGAATTCATATAATATAATAAAATTTATATAATTCAAATATTCAACAAATCAAAAAAAATAAAAACGAGATAAAAAAATTATTAAATTAACTACCTACAGATATTCATTGGTACTTAGATTGGTTATATACACGTATATGTACACCTTTATAAATTAAAATACAAAATAATTTATATTGTTTCATGTCATTTTTACCCAAAACTGTTACGCATTATATATCACAAACCACTCGTATTGTTATGAAGCTATGAATTAATAATAATAACATTGCTCCCCTCATGGGACAAGATAATAAAATAAAAATGTGAAATTGTAAAATAATATAATTAAGGATCATTTATTATAATTATTATCAAACAGCAAAATACATTAATAAGATAAATGTAATTCATAAGATTGTGTCAGTATTTAACTAATGAACGATAACAAAAAAAAACCGGGGAATTCAGTCTGCTGTATAGTATATTATGCCGGAGTGTATCTATATGTATGTGATAAATTTTAATTCAATATTTCAATAATAAATCATTGCATAATATCTAAAACGCGATTCTGAGTTAGGAGACGGCCTATACACTTCAAATGATATTTCATAAAAATGTATATTGCTAGTTGCTACTAGTCATTTTTTCCCCATGAGTAGGTAATATAGTAGATTGAATTAAATTTTGCCAAAAACAAATCACACATGTTATATAATAATTATTAGATATTTTAGATTCTGAGTGAAGCCATGAATGTATTTTTACAGCCATTGGTTTTACAATGACATTTATTTATTTTTTGTTTTTTGTATGTCTGTATACACAATATATAGTAGCAGAAATGCTTCGATCATCTACTTTGTAGGTGGTTTCTGATAGAAAATAACTAGTTGGGGATTTTAATAGGCAAAAATGGAAAATGCACAGAATTTTCAAAATAAACTGAAATAAAAAAATTAAGTGATAACGATAATTTTTACAAAAAACCAGTTTCCTCCTAATTTTGTTTTTTTATGTACCTAATTCAAAAACGATTAGTTGAAAATACTTGAAATTTTCTTAAAACTATTATTATTTAGTTTTTCACCTTTTTACATTTAACATTTTCGTTTTTTTCTAGTTCATCTTCTATAAATATATCTATAAAATTATTTTCTCAGTAAAAAAATTTAAAATTTAAAACAAAGTTCCTTGTAAGACTTAGCCAATTAAAAATAATAGCCGAAATCACGAACTTTTTTCAAACTACCTATAAACATAATTAATAATTGTTTAGTTTTTTTAGGTAAGGCTTGCAAAATTTAATACAATATACATATTTTATATATGTATTTTTTTTCTTTCTCCTTTTCCCCTAAATACTCATGTAACTTTCTTGTACCTATATTTAAAATGTAATTGGGATTTATTCCGTAATAATTAATAAACAATATTATTATTATTGTTTTTATTATATTATCTAAGCAATTTATAATTTTTTTTTTATATATACTTATTATGAAGTTCAAATTTTGGATGAGATTTGATACCTATTTCAACAAAGAATAACGATTTAAATTTTTTTTGTATTCAAAGATATTTTTTGTAAAGGGTTTTTCAACTTTTTCGATTTTATTACTATATTTTATATACTTACAGAATAAGTAATAACATTTTCAAAACATTTAAATTAATTTTAGACTATATCTGTTTAATGTTTATACTTCATGACGTATTACTAATATAGTAAAATTATTTTTTTTTTTTTTTATTGATCCTTAAGCCCGGCATCTATGGCCATTAGCTGTTAGTAGGGTTGTATTGTGGTGATGGTAGGGTTTTAAAGTGGGTTTTTACACGTGAGTGTTAGTGTTTAGCAGAATTTTTGATTATGCACCCGTAGGTATCTGCCATCCTCGGGTGGGGGATGGTGGCAGTTGTTCTCCGGACACCGTGACTTGTCCGAAGAAAAATGCCGCCAGTGACTAAGGAATCGAACCGGCGCCGGCTGCGTCGCAACCGACGCCTTAGACCGCTCGGCTACTCCGTCCCCCTAAAATGAATTACTGTAGTTATAATTAGCAATATATATTTATATGATAATAGTATATATTGGCAGATAGACCGTTTTCGTTAAGAAACATTTTTCGCAGTCAATTACATATCATTGAATTGAACCGCATATTAATCTATTATCGACTTAATTAATTATTATAATATTTAAAGTTTATAAATTTTGAATGCTGTAAGCTATGAAATATCGATTTATAGAATTTATTTTATTTATTTTAATTCATTCTGCGTGAGATGGCGTATAGTAAGATTTCATAATATTATATTACTTCCTATATGTTATGAACTTTTAAGTCAATACTGCGTGCCTTAGGTTCGCGGTATAAATAGCAGCTTAAACTCAATCTAAATATTTTGAAAATTTGTATCTTGTATACTAAATAATAATAAACGTAGTAGAGAAAAGTTTTATGTCCCTACGAAAAATATTTTATTATTTACAAAAGATTACCAAAAATATTTATATTTTTTGTTTAAATATCCGATTTCATCGATATTGAAGCTTGAAAATCTATGAAATAAACTGTGCAAATGCCTATAGAATTTTAATACGTTTATGTTGCTGTGAGAAAAACCCGTTTGAAACCTATATTACATTTTCAAGCCCGTTAATAACAAACAATTTATTTCAACTTTTCGTAATTTTTACAAAATTTGTTAAAACTTGAACTTGAAACATTAAATGTTATAAATAAATGTTATACATTTTATAAATAATAAATGTATACGTCAGTTTTATTTTCTACATTAATAAACTTCTATAACAACAAATTATGTAGAATCTTGTAATACTTATATATTTAAGCTTTTTTGACCGACTATAACAATTTGAAATAATTCATGAAAAAAATTTAAAAATTGAAATCCCTATAAAAAATAAATAACTTAGAATAAATCCAAATGTTTTTTAAATTCTATCGTGTATGGAAAGTTATAATGTAAGTAAAAGTGAAAATAAAAAAAATTGAAATCCCTATAAAATATAAATAACTTTGAATAAATCCAAATATTTTTTAAATTCTATCGTGTATGGAAAGTTATAATGTAAGTAACAGTGAAATGTTTAAAGTTTCTATGATAAATATTTTTTGAATGAAAACAAAATATCAAAAAATATTCTAAGAATTAGGGGAAATTGTGCGTGTTATAATATTACTTAAAATAACAAATAAAAATAAAAAAACAAATAAAAAAATACATACACTCACATCGGTGTGAAATCAATTTATTCATCGATCTGTTCAAAATCTAAAACTTTATATAATAGTGATGATAATATAAGAACAGCTAATATAAAATTAAAAACGAACTTATTATTATTATTCGTTGTAATTATTTTCATCTATAAGCACTCTCGGCTTTGGTCTTAATACTCATTTTTAAAATATTCGTTTAATATCGGCTAAAACGTCTCCCGGGGATAATTTGTGGACAATTATTTGAGTAGATTAGGGTTGCCGTTTGGCCGAGAGATTGATGATTCTGCGTCTTAAATGGTTTAGCCGGAAACCCGTAGATAATAGAATTCTGATTTCTGTCAACTACGCAAAGCACACTATAGCTAGGTGATATACTGAATCTGTCAACAGCTCAGGTCTCAGAATAATAATTATTTCCATGTTCGATCAAATAATTTGATACGATTTCAATAAAAAATACAAATTTAAAATCAAATAATATTTAAACTCCATTTTAAGGATTTTGGGATCATTGGTAATTAAAATTTTAAAAAAAAACCACATTGTATAATAAAGTTGTAACTGAAATTGTATAATTTTATCTTCCATGAAATTTATAATTAGAAATCATCGTATCTCCGATGTAATGATTTTAAGAATTGTAATAGATGTAATAACTAATAAATGATGGAAATACGACTTTTACGAATTATGGAATTAGGCCAACGAAATGTTTGAAACGTTTTTTCCTCTCCTGAAAAATGGACATATGCACTTTGCGACTTAGACCAACGATACGTTTAATATTTTTTTATTATCACGAAAAATTTCAATTATTAACATTTAGTAAATAATATAATTATATAGCGAATATATTAAAAGTTTAGTTGGCTGTCGCTACAAGCCACAACTCTCATGTTAATAATATTTTTTAATAAAAATATGATTTTTAAATTCTGAGTATAGTGAAAAAACTATTTATTCAAATTAAATTACTCTTACAGTCTATTTAATTATTTATAGATTCAGAACGAAGCAATGAATATATAAGTTTTCCAACCATATTTTTCTTTTTATTTCAGTAAATATTATTTTTTTTGGTGGATTCACAATCTTCAATTGTCTCAATATTTAGGTCAGTTAGTTAACATTAATTGATGATGTCAATTTTAGGTTTCCTCTGTAATTCCTACTAATACTTTATATTATATACGTACAGCATTTAAGTCTATTTTCAAGATTTTATTCTATGAATGAAAATATTTAGTTAACTCAACTAATATATTTAAAAGTTGAATAGGTAACAAGACTAATATAGAATTATTTAATTGTAGAGTTTTAAGTGCAGTTAAAATATATTTTAGAACTTAAAATGTTTATTAATATTTTTATATTATTATATTACTATTAAGTATTTCGTATCCAAAACAATATATTAAGGCAAAAATAGAAACAGTTTTTAATACTAAAATTCAAATTTAATGTTATTTTATATCAAAGAAAAAAGGGCATGGTACCTATATTTTGAGAATTCGTGCGTTTATAAACGTTTTTAATGCAATAAAATGACCTTCCAAGTAACTTTAACATATTTTTCTTAAAAAAATATTTGGATTACCTTTTTTTAATATTGCATACATTACATAGTTTAGTTTACAATACTGCGGGAAATAAATGTGTATCGATCAGGGTTTTTTTTTTTGATTTTGTAATAAACAAATAACGATTTATTTCCTTGAAATATAAAAATGAATTAATAAATTAATAAACCATAATGTTTGTTATTAAAAATAGATCATTATGTTTTGAAAATATATTATTAAATAATATCAGCTGTTTTACATTTTGTGGTACAAAGCAAATTATGTACCTACCTACAAAATTATATTAACTATAATGTAAAAGGACTAATATTATTCAATCTTGATATTCAAATCAAATGAATAAAATGCTAGTAGGTCAAGATTTCGCAGAATGTTGATTTATTTATGTTTTATTTTTAATAGTAAATTAATTGATGAAATTCAATTTATGTTTGATTTGTCAATCTATTGTAAATTAAATTATGTTCAACATAAACTATATGAATAAAAATTTGTATTTTATTATGTCAACACAATTTTATTCACGTAAAGGCGATGTCTGTAATACAATTTTAACATGCAATTAAGTTATAATAATTTAGTAAGTCTAAAAAAGTATCAATTAAGTTATCAATCAATTCATAATATTATTTACCGGTCATTATAATATATATATGAGAGAAGAAAAATATTTCTCTTAGTCTTGTACTTTCGAATAATACAATAACTATATTATAATATTAAATTCTTCGAAATAAAATTACAACTAGAGCGGAAAACAACTTTCGTTAAACCTGTTGAATGTACGCCGTCATCGGGACTCCAACAATTCAAATTATAATCGTTCGTTTCTGTATAAATGTAATATAATATAAACACAATATACATAATATAATATTATTATATACAACAACTAATAGCCATCATAATTGTACCTGTCGGCGAGAGAATTGTTCAAAAACCAAGAACACTGTGACTATTTATTTTTATATATCTAAAACACAATTCTGAAGCGGGACTAAACCGGGGTATAGTAATAAATAATAATATTGTGCTGTTCAATTTGTGAAAGTCCCGTCAAAATCGCCACGGCTAATTTAGCAGCGGTGGGTGTGTGAAATGCGAGGAGACGTCCTCTAGAAAACGAATTACGTCTACTGAGACGCACGCCCGGATTCGTATCAATTTTCCCCGGAAGCCAACCGCGGACTTTCAGTTTCCGGTCTCGCGTATATCCGATATAATGGATCACGCACACGCCACGATACGTATACAATATGTATATAGATATATTATAACGAAATGCCGACGTGTCACGACCCTTGTGAAACACGCGTTAATCTGTTGCCAAAAGCTTACCCCTCGCACCGTCGCTCACCACTCACCAGGTACTTATATGGTGCATCGCGTGCATCGAGGCGAAAAAAAAAATCTGCGTGGGTAGGCTTGCAATCAAAATATTGTTGACGCGATAAACACGCGCGTTTATCTCCTGACGTACAACCCCCTACAGATTCCCCCTCCCTCCAACACTGTGTTGGTTAGGTGTTGTCGAAACACGAGTGTTTCCTTTAAATCGAACAGAGATAGAAATATTACTGACGTAAAGTTGGCGGCCCACCCATTTTGCTGTATCAAAAATTGGAAATTTAGTTCGTAAAATTCCATCACATTTAAATAGCGACTGTCTTATTATTATATAGAAATGTCAGTTTATTCCTTTCTACTGTCGAGATTCCGAAATGTGGATCGACTTAATCAATGAGTGTATAAGCATGTTATAATTAGACCAAAATAATTGGTGAAAAACTGAAATGTCGGGACAAAATTAATTTGATGACAACCACGTAAAGCTGAAAGTTTGTTTATTTACAATGCACCGTAATACATCTGTCCAGTCGTATTTAATGTACAACGTGAACATGACATAAAATTCCCACCCCCTACTCTCCTTCTAAATACGTCGAATTCGCGCCTGCATATATCGTAATGTTTCGAGTCCCAGTGCAGAGACGCTTTCAATTATTATTTCAACCCGATACTATATATTATATAGGTTGGAATCGTGGTAAATCATATCGACAAACCGTATACCGGGACAGAGCATACAGTGTTGAAATAATAAAATATTGAAAACTTTGCCGTCCCCTAGCTAACCTCACCCATATACGTAGGTGCATTATATTAGCAGGATGTGCATGTCGAGACGAGGACACCGATCACATGCTCGATATAGGCAATGAACGCTCCGAAATAAATATTTTCTGTCGGGATTGAAGCTGGTTCGGCGGCAAGTCGACTGATTTGAATGGCGAGACAGCTGCAGCTATAGCTGGGGATTTACACTACTCGTTGCAAATATATTCTCTCTAACGAATCAATCGCACAAATTCGAACCCTCTAATCTCGAAAAGGAAACCCTGGCACCGAAATTGTACCTGTGATAGGTTTCGCCGGAGAATATCAAGTATAATGATATGCTAATACGATGATGATGATATAATATGCGTACGCTGGCAGGTATAATATTTTACATAATATAGGCATTGTAATTCGTAATAATATAATAATCGTCGAATATTGTGAAACTGTATCAATCGCGGTGGATAACGAACTGGCCTAGCAGTCGCTATGAATACGTCGTGAATTATACATAATATACTGGTATTCCAATAACGCAGTGGTATAGGTCGGTTGTACTATTATTACGTCGTAATATGTCGGGTGTTACCCACATAATACGAATACCTCAAATGGGAGATTTCCAGAAAAAATAAAATCCTGGTCGACTTAAATGAAATATATAATATAATACAGTGGAACCTCGGTATCTCGAGTTCGTCTCAGGGGACCAAAAAAAAAAAATTCGACATATCGATACTTCGATTTACTGCGGTGATTAAAAATATTCATTAAATCAGGGCTTGAACCCGAAATTGAAATCTGAAAAAATAAAAACCGATATTCAAAATCAAAAACGAAATCGGGAAAAATAAATACCGATATTCGAAACGGAAAAAATCGAAATCGGAAAAAACATTTCGAAAAAAAAAATTTGATACGCGGAAACTCGGAGTTACCGATGTTCCGCTGTGTTATGACTGGGTGGATGTAAATATATAATAATATAGGAGCTGAAAATCAGATCATACGACGTAATAACTTCAAAGCTCATCACGTTTATTGACATGGCAAGTGCAAAATAAACACTGTAGTTAAGCTGTATAAATAATAATCATTATAATGTGTTGATTTTTAAAATACATGGGTTCACATAACATGCGTTCAAATCAATAAACATGTATAAGTATAATACATTCACCTGATAATGAACACTACCTACCCACCTACGCGAACGCGCGCCAACGGATATGTTTTACGTTAGATTTCTATCTGCAAACATTATTTCATTCATCTATTTCCACGCGTTCATTTATTAATCAAAAAACCACGCGCGAACACATATTACTCTACACCAATGAGGAGGACGCGATGTTTGGAGTATAAACACGAATATTGTTGTAATATTATAATATATGTGCATTATATACACCGCGTATTTTCCGCATGCACGTAGGATGTGAATTGTTATTATTTAAGTCTCTATCGTATATGATGTCAGTGGAATAATGTTCGAACACGCGGGGGTGGCCAAACAGTCGATCGACCAATCGATCTTGGACGATTTCCCATGTTACAATTTATTAACTATTGTTATACATAATTTGTCATTTAGTAGATACAGTGTTATTGAATACATATTTCGGTTAGTGTGAAATGCCATTTTATCACATGAAAGTTATAAAAGCTGAATATGCACCGAGCTACACTTTCTGATGATCATTTAGAACAGCGTCTTCGTTTAGCAGTTATAGCGATTATCACCGAGATTATAATTAACTGGCCATGACATGCGACGACACGCTTCTACATCAATAGTATAATGTCGATACATTTTAAAACAATTCAAAAATTTAATGTGAAACATTACATTTTAGATAACTTTACACTTTTATTTTATTATTTATATAAGTATGTTTGTCATTAATAAAAAAATCATTTTTTTACATTAGTCGATCCTAAAAGAAAAAATTTACCCTCAGTAGATCTTAATCAAAAAAAGGGTGGCCACCCATGCTATAATATAATATAGGCACTCGATAAAATATATAACAAAAACGTTTTGCATTTTCCTTTCGATATATAATTTATTACAATATGATATTAGGTCTATACACCACGTGTATCCACAAAAACAGGGTACACTCTACAACTCGGTTAATTATATTATATTACCATTAGTACCCGATACATGTTTTTGAATTCTGTTAGCGGGACACGAGACTAGACTAGGTATTGGATCATAAATAATTCCCTCGAATCGCAATTTTTTAGCTCTCGTAGTTACCACAATATGCTCAACAACTTCACTTTTTCTGTGTGCCCAGTTTTCGTGGACACACCGCGGTACATATCATAATATATTATGCATATTGTATATACACAATGATATTATAGTAGTTATACGATTTTAATGATTCATAAATATTTATCGCATATATTATTATTAATATCATTATAATATAGTAACATTATGTTCATTCGTACGCGGCGGCGTCCAGGGATTAATCAAAAATTATGTATATATAATATATATTATAAAGTATATACTATATATATATATATATATTTATATATGTGCACCACATGTACATAATAATTTATAATTCCAATCAAAACATTAAGCTTAATCCGTAATAACAATAGCTACGGAAGACCCTACAGCCCCTAGTCTTCCGTCTAACTTTCCACTCCGATTTTCCAATCCCCGGTATCAAACAAACAGCCATCTCTATTCCTATATACCACCGTTGACTTTATTCAAATCCACTGCAATCCCTTTATTGTAATATCCACTGAAAATCTTCCAGAAACTTCTAGAAACGTCTTAAGACACAAACACAAATAAAAACATTTAATATTTATCGTCGCACAGACACAATAAATGAGATATTTGCAACGATTAACCAAGTAAACAACTTGTACCTATATATATATATTTGAAATACATGTTAAAATGATTTATTTTCATAAGATAAACGAATTTTACTTTTGAACATTCGTCGAAAAACATAATAATTTTAAGTCGTAATAAACACGCACACATAAGCGTTCGCGATAATATCAAATTTATGATATAAGTATACACTTTCGTTTGCTTATTGATGTATGTATATTGCGTAGTGTATTTTATTTTAATTAATTATACGGGCTGTGCCCTTTTGACGTTCAACATAACACATTTGTGATTACAGAAGTCGTTACGAAAATAGCTATTAAATAAAATATATTAAATAATTTCAGTATTTATTTTGTATTTGTTTAATCATAAATACAAAATATATAAATATATAAAACACGATATAATTTAAAATTTAAAACAATAATATTAGTTAAATATTTTTTGAAAAAAAAAAACAGTCTAAAATCTGTCAATTTATAGATTTTAATATTATAACGTTTAACGAGTTTTTTTTTTAATGGAAAGTATTGATGTGCAATAATCTGAAATTTACTGTACTAGCGGTGAACCAAAATTATATTATATTTTGTTTAAATTTCGAATAGGAAAAAATACAGAATATAGTAAAATTTAAAAACCAAGAAACTCACTATTCTGTAGAGTTGTAAGTTACTTGTTGTGTATCATTGAGTCCACAGTCAATTTTGAATTCAATGAATTCAACCGTCATATATTTGTATTTTTTTTACGAAAAAAAGTTTTTGATTTAAAGATACAATGGTGGTTTGTCATCTATTTCAATGGATGGTTGACAAAACTTATATTATATTTATACGATAAGTTAATATTTTCTTAACTAGATGGGTTGAATCAACAAATGTTTGGCGAATATTCCGTAGAATCGCGTGAATAGGTTCGTGGTATAAAACTAATTAAAACTGCTCTAAATATTTTGAAATTTTCTTTGTGTTTAGAAACGTATAATATAAGTAATAAGTAGTTGAATACTTAAAGTTTCAGAGGTGAATTTTTTGGAATAACCAAAATAATTGAAATCGTTATTTTACGTTTGAATATTGAATGCATACAAATTTAAACTACATAATAACGTTATTATAAAAAAAATTGTGTCGATGTATTTTTATATATTTTAAGTACTACAAGAAAAATGTATGAAAAATTTATGAAAACCTTGTGTTCAAATTTTTTAACCGAGAAACAAAATTACTGTCAACATAAACTCAAAAAAAAACACTTAAAAAGTATAAAAAAATTCAAATGTCTATTGCTAAAAATGTGCCAAAATATTTTAAACATTATACCATGATACCATAATATATAACAAAATATTAATATACATATTTGAAGACAAGTTTCTATTATTATTCTAACATAACCTGACTATACAAAACTTTCAGAATTACAATAAAATAAATCAAAGTTATCGAAAACGATCGTTGCAGGAATATTTTCGTTTTCCCACTATTTTTTGTTAGTTTTTTCTTATTGTAAAGAAAAGTTCTCAAAATGCTTTACTTTTGAATTCCTGAAGTACAAACTAGATCAAGTTTGCAACCAATGACCACCATCATTGAAAATTTAGACAATTTTTCATTTGTGCTCAGCTCGTGCAGGTTAGGTTATAAGTGTAATGTATTCTATAAATACATATTTCATGCCTAACCTCATTCAAACTGTTTAGTCAAAAAATAATTAAATAATTAATGAAGTCAATAAAACTGCAATACGCACATTAAAAATTAAAGAGTTTAAAATAAAAACTATTTTAGACAGTTAAACTTGTTTCAATACTTTTTAACAAAATATCATGGAAGAAGATGCAACGGTCTAATATGATACAAAATATGTAAAATAGCATGCTGTTAAAAGGTTAAAAAAAAATTTGTACCTTGCGTTTTTCTCAGAATTCAAAAGTAAACCTAAGTATACAACTTGAATGTTAAAATATAAAAGTAGGCATTTAACGAACATTTTTTAAATTTAAATTGTTTATTAGTTACTTTAATATAACATTATCCAGAAAGTCATCTTTAAAATACTACAATATCTGTAACTTAACATTGATTAAATAAGAAGTTATAAGTTCAAAAGATCAAATAATAAAATTAAGCACATCCAATTAAATGTTTGTTTTGCACTCTAATAAAATATAGATAGTGATAGTAACTTGTGTGGTTTTTAATACAACCACTACAAAAATAAATGTGAGTTTACTTCGAATAAATTGCCATGTACATTTTCATATAGTGCGTGTGTTGAGTAATGCGTTTATAATATAATTTCGTTAATTGATGGCAAATATAAAATCACTTTATTGTACCATAATAATATTATAATATAATCGTTATTCTATACATGGTGGGAATGAATATTGAATATTATAATAACTTTTATAATATATTCAAGTCAAAATTATTATTAATCAAGAAATTTTAAAGTGTTGTAGAAACAAATCACAGTCAATCTAAGTGCAATTTTGTTATAAACACAAACCAAATAAAAATAAAACTTCATTGTTTTACCTGTCAAAAGGTATTACGATTAAATATACTCTGTGTACCCATGCACCTATACTATTCACGTCATTCGCGCTGTACATCTATCATTTTGACCAATAAAATAAGACCATTTACCGTTGGTTGGAAATAAAAATAGAAAAAATAATAATATTGTTTCCAAGTAATATAATCTTTGAGGGGACACATGGACACATTGATATATATGCCAAACTGACCCAGAACTTTGTAATTCGAGAAGTTTATAAACCCTTTAAATCCGTCCGACATTTTCGTATAATAGACAGTCTCTTGACGAGAGTTATAAAGTGAAACACTTCATAAAAAGTTGAACTCCTCAAAAGAGTTTGCCGCGACGTGTTACGTACTATGGACTTTTATTCGTTTATCATTATTCCGCCAAACCAGCTCGAGAATATAATCACATTTCCACCGTCAGAATACAACTTGTTAATTATCATGCTTACCGCCCTGCCATTGGCTCTGCGAGTTTACTGGTATATACATAATACACATGATACCTATATGTAATGTACGTAATGTAAATACATAATGTTAGGTATATATACGTGTTATTATTATTTATTTTTAAAAATTTAGATGGTGATTGATCTCATACAATATAAGAGTTACAATCAACTAGTTTTTTGAAATAATAATGTTATATTATTACATTATCTTCTTGAAAAATAAAATAATATACTGCCGTGACAAAATTAAGTAGTATAATTTAGATTTTTTAAATGATGGATTTCTGAATTTGGATAATAATAATATATTGTTTGTGTGGTCCAGGTCACAGCCAAACAATCTTTGTAGCCTTATAGGTCGTCTGTGGTATTTTTGTAATTTGTTCGGAAGTTCGTGTGATAAGTAGATTATGATATTATGCTAGAGGAATTATCTGATTGTTCTTAGACTCGGCACTTACCTCACTTGGTTCACAACCAACCCTCGCGTCAACCTTCAACCTACTTATGTACAATTCTTAATTTATTAAGTATTACTTGTCGACGTCTGAGCTGTATAATAATAATTATAATATATAACGGTTGAAGACAAAAGTATAGATGTCATTATCATCATTATCATTATTATTGCGCTGTTGTACTGAATGTATCGTCATCATTGTCGCCAAACAAACACCTCTATACTAGATATACCTACCAACCAATGAATATTTAAAAACATAAATTAATTTTAAATACTTTACGGTGCCTCTACGACTCAAAGGCCACACGACACCATAATGTATAATTAATATTGTGTTATATAAACGTTTATTCGTCGAAATGAGCGTGTTTGATCATAAAACTGCAGTTTGTTGGACACTCATACACACATAACATGTAATATAATATTATTATGTCATCGTCATTATTTATAAGCATGCTTTGTGCTCTCGTTATTTAAATAATATATGCTCATTAAAAAACGGCGTTAAAAATGTATGGTATTATGAATACAAAATATATAATTTCTCTGTTTTTTTTACATAACAGAAATAAACACTACGTACCTATACATGACGTTATTATTATATAATAATAATATGTGTGTGCGTAATATATTTTACTGTGTGTTTTATAAAAATTATATTATACACATCGCATCACGCAAATACGTCATTTGTTCCGCGTCGACGACGATAAAATAACAATAATATTATATGATCCGTAGCAGCAAACAATGATAATACAATATAATATAATATATTATTATATTTTATACATTCCGAAATCTAGATGCGTTCGTATATTATTATTATTTGTTTGCCTTATACTTGGCCGCAAGGAATTCGACAGATTTTGTAATCGTCGCGGAATAAATCGATATCGCGTGTCATATCTCATTGTGCTCTGCGAATCGTATAATATATAAGATAATAATAATACCGAAGGAAACGTGATCGGAGTGCTAATTCGTTTTGGCGATGTTTTTTTTATTTTCAGATTCGACGCCAAGACTGATTCCGACCATAACCGTGCTGTTCTTGACGGCCGCTGTCCGACTGTTGTCCAGGCGACGAGAACGGATGATGTAAAAATATAATACGGTTTTCACACTTTTTTGAAATACCGAAATGACTAACGTAAAAAAAAAACAAAATTAAAGTATCCAAACATATTATTATTACAAAAAATATAACTATTAATAAGCTCAACTTCCTCGTCCACTTCTCCCTCATCCGCCACGTATTATTATTATTATTATTATTACATGTAATGTACTTCCCCCGCGCGGACAACCCCTCCCATCCATTCCTAACTGTTTGTCGGCCGCCGCTCTACAATATATGCGTCCAATCCGATGGTGTGAACAAGGAGATCACCACCAACTACCCTCTTCCCGTCATCCCCCGAAATGAACTTATTACCTCACGACGATTGACGCCACTCACGACGTGCAGTCTGCAGCATAGCCCTCGGGCACCCGTAGCGAAGACGACTGCGGTCACCCGTCGCAGAATCACGGATCATGTATTTTTACATAATTATTACTATTATTACATATTATTATTATTATTATTATTATTATTATGATCACCGCATTTTCGTATATTATGATGGTGGTGTATACACCGTGTGTACTATACGTTTGCAGTCCACAGGTACGATATGAGATCGATTGAGCTGACGCAGTTGTCACAAGTATATATTATATTATTATAATATGATAATAAAGCGTCTCGAACACAATGTCTATGATAAATTGTCATATTATGTGTAGAGAGAAAAAAACAAAGATAGGCAACGAGAGCGAGAAAGAGCGAGGGGGGGGGGGTGTATGAGAAAATATGCGAGAAACGATATTAAGATATAATATAATATCTGAAATAGATGTATATGTACGTTAGTTGATTTAGATGATTTTTGTTGTTTTGTATATATACGCGTTTGATTTAACGAGACGAAACGCCGAGTGAACAAAAAAAAAATTAAAATTAAAATTTTAAACGAATCTGATATGTTATAATATTATATTCATCCTTAAAAACGTCGAGGGTTATAATTTGTATTGTTTGGTTTTCTTTATGTATCTTATATAGTATATTATAGTATCTCAAATGTACCTCGAGAAAATTTTCCCAATACAATATTATCTTTATCATAATAATTATTGTTCCCATTTTTTTTTTAGAGACCATTTTTAATTGTTTTTAGTCTTTTCCTGGTTTTGTTAAGTTTTTTATATATTATTGTAAAATGTATTATGATTATTATTATTATAATTATTAAAACATGTGTTAATTATTTTCTAATTCGTTTTTTCATCATAGTTTCTTCAGCACTATTTGCAACATGAATATTAGTAATGATGATATTTGTTACATTTCAGGTTTTAAAAATTTTACAAAATTAATAAAACGTATTTGGGTGTATAATAAATTTAAAATACTTATAGCTGGTACTTTTTACAGGTAAAAAATGTTTATAAAATATAGTATCAAAGTAATTCTAATTTCAACCTAATTTCCAACTTAAATCCATAAGCACCCATACCAAATCCATTTATAAATAAATAACTATTAGTGTTCATCCAATTGCTAATTTGTTTAGTTCAATATATCAAATAAAAAATAAATACGAACGGATAACATACAATATACATATCTAGTTATTCAATACTACCTATTGTTGTTTTGTTATTGAAATATTTCATTTTATAGGTCAAACTAAGAGAAACTCCTAGATGTTTAGTTTTGTTGTTTTTGTTGGAGAAGTTTATTTGCTGTTTTTGAAATGAAATTAGTAAGTTTGATATTGCAATATTGGTTACATAAATAAATATTTTTTAAATTCAATAGAGACATGTACGGGGTGATTCATTTAACGTAAGACATTCATTATTTCAGTAAATATTAACGTTTTTGAAAATATTTCTTTTATATAATTTTAAGTTTACAAAACAATATATATAATATATATATAAAACTTATATTTCTTATATCAATAAAATTGTTGAATTTTATTACTCTGTTGAATGACAACATTTTTAATTTAATATTCCTAAACAGAATTTTATTCGAAGTATTTTTATTTATAAAAGTCAAATGTCGGTCAAGCAGTTTAATAGTTATAAGCATTGTTGCAAATAGAGTTTGAGATTTGTGAGGGCTGAAGCCCTACTATTATATTAATAGTGAATAATATTAGAAAAAATGTAGGAAATGTTTGGGGAGAAGTGCCTAGCCCCTAAAGCCTCCTCTATTTACGCCTATGGTTATAGCCTTATAGGTAAGTATTTAAAGTTTCGACGAATGGAGTAGTGGTTCAAAATATTGCGGGGTAACCCTATACCACTCCACTCCACTAGCATCTACACTTTAAATATTTATTATTTAAAAACTGCTTGTCAAAAATGGCTCCAAAAAATATTCTGCTCTGGGGAATTAAATTATACTTATCAAGATAACAAAATATTTTTGTACTATCCAGTGTATCACCTTTTATAGTATGACGCATAATATATTAAATATATTTTTAGTATACAATATACCTATAGCAGTAGTGTTTCCTAAGTCCCGGTCTATGGACTATTTTGAGTCACACAAATTTTTTGATGGATCACTCCATATTATAAGATGAAACGATTTAATTATTTATGTAAACTAGAACCTCATACAGAGAAACGGTACAAGTAAATTTTTCCTATCGCCCGACAAAAAAAAAAGATTATACATTTTTAAAAAAATTGAAAAACAATTAAATTACGATAAAAAAAATAGTAATTTGTTTAAAAAAATATATGGTTTTTAACGATATAATGAAAATAATATCAATAATCGCCTCAGACATGATAATAATTATGTTCCATAATTAAATTAATTAATTATGTTTAATTTTGTAATATTACTTCTTGTATAGTATACTTGTTCATTATCAAAGACTACCTATATAGGATATGTCCTCGACAATCAATAACGCATGAAAGACTTGTTTGGTTATATTGAAAGGTTCCATATTATGCATTTATCGTACACGTCTGACCTCATACGTCAGTGAAATAATAAAATCCTAAAAGAACGATTTTTACTCGCAAGTTTTTTATGCAACGTTTGTCGCGGATGGACGCAGGTAAACCCTTTTACAGCGAATTTCATACGAATAAAATTGCTCTTTAAAAACGTACGCAGTGTGTACACACTCCAGTTGTTTATGATTCAGTGGCTTAGAATTTAGATGCAGTGCCGGAGCGTCTTTAATAATATGTTATGGCACATATTATTATTCTTGGTCGATCCATCTCGGACGGAGAATAACCAATATTGTCCAATACTGTACGTCTGAACACGTCAATATTATCGTTTACTTTATTGATATTATTAATACAAATAAAAATAAAAATCGGGGCCTGGCGTAGTTGGCCCTCAGTCGCTAATGTGTCCTGCGGTAGGTCATCGTCAGGCGTCGCTCGGATGGGTGACCACCCGGGTTTTTAGCGACGAATCCTCGCCCATAATATACTACACACGTGTTACTCAAATCCAACCGTATAATCCTCCCATAAAATGCTAATGGCCATAATTTCCGATTCTTAAGACTTGTAAAAAAAAAAAACAAATTATTACCCATTTATGATTTCGGGCGTAATGGAATTCGCGATTACGTTATAGGGAGGTTTTACTTAACACGCTATTCACCAGTTGCCGTCGTAGAATTTAAGATATGACTGCCCGATGTATATATTATATTTTTATACTATTGAAATCACTGAAATCTCTGTAAAAAAAAAAATTAGTCACCAGTGTATTGACCATTCGAAGGTTTAAAAGAAAATAATAAATCTGATATAGTACCTACAGTGCGCGAATTAATATGTCTTTATTTTTCTGCGTTAAGTTTGCATTTAAATTTTGTATAACTTTAAACCATAATTATTATACGGTGTAGAACTTCAGAGCTGATTGATATTCTATGATTCAAATAATTTAATTACATTTTTAATTCTAATTAAGTTTTAGTTTTTTAACTTGGCACATATAGGTACCTAAGTTCAATAAAATATTGTATGACATACAAAAAATATTAAATTTAGACAAGTAAAAGGACCTTGCATATGACGAAAAAGTTTATTATAAATAATGTAAACATCTACTACATACATAATATTGTCTTGTGTATAATGTTTAAATGTTTTATTGATATTATGGTAAAAAATAAATTTGCAAGTTTATAAATGGTAAAATTTACAAGATCATTAGTCCATTTTTTACGTTATAGATCTAAAGTGGAGTGAGACAACTGTTTTACATTATATAATTGTTTTTGTTTTTAAAATGAAAATAACGCTTTGGAAAGTTAAATTAAACATTGTTCTAATTTTTTTTTATTGAACTTAAGCCCAGCGAGTATGGCCATTAGCTGTTTTAGGGGATTATGAACTGTGGTTGGAATGATTGGTACGGTAAGGTGTTGTAACGGTTGTTACGGTAGGTAAGCAAACACGTGTACGGCGTGTGGCAAGGTTTTTACTACTACGATGGGTGACCACCCGGGAACTAGTAGCAGCGGGCGTTGCTTACTCTTAGTCGCATTCCACGACTGGTTGCAGCCATCTGTTCTTGTTTTGTTTTGACCATAATAGGTAATTCTGGCTCAAAATAGTTTCATCAATATGCAAACATTATATTTTATACAATATGGCATATTGTGTATTTTTATTAATTTTAAACATCGGCAACTATTTTGTAAGGGGGATATGGTTGGTCGAAGAACACATGTGTGTGGGCGATAGTTCACCAATAAAATCCCAGTTGGTCACCCATCCGAAAACTACAGTCTTTTTATTTTTTTTATTTTAATCTATAAACCATCAATTGTTCTTATTGTTCTTCTTTTTTGTAACAGATTGAATAAAAAACATATGAACCAAAAAAAAAAAAAAGACTGACATGACGTGGTTTGTTTAAGAAACAAAAAATGCTTTTACTTATTAACGCACTATAACTCAAGAAGCTAATGCAGCGTAGTATGTTTACGGTGAAGTTCAGTAGCGGTTCAAGCTAAGACATTCCTATTTTTGAACAGAATAGTGTTATAGGATGATAAAATATTAACCCGGCATGTTATCTATGATATTTCATTGTATATTTTTAAAACGATCTACATATTGGCCGAGTGCAATATTATTATTTTGGGTGAAAAGAAATTAGATAAATTGCGTCTTGATGATATCTACATAATATTATCCTTATCCGGCCACTAAAAAAACAATTTCTGAAAATATGCATCGGGTTGTGTGGGGTGTCGAAGTCTGTACAGCTTTTCGGTACCCATCGCTTTCCGAAATAATTGAATATCATTATATCGGTTCACGACGTACCTATACCTACCACGCCCGCTATTATTGCATTTCGCCGTCACGTCCGCACCGACGACAACTTGTCAGACATTGTCGGCAATCCCCAGGGCAGCTGATGTTAACGACCGTTAATAATTTGCGTGTTTTTACAATGGTCTTTTCGGCCGCAGACTTTTCGGAGGAACATAATAATATACAACGAAATATAATTTATATAGTACCGATGTTTTAGAAAACGTTCCGGAGGTGAGAACTTTTATTGCAACATTATTATTATATAACTTTTAAACGGTTTTCGACGGACTCGTTATTACGGCTTCTTTTGTCACGTTTCGATTTTCTCGTCTCGTAGTTTTCGCAAAATCTCTTCAAATGTGTACGCGCCCAACACAATAAGAATAGAGGTATACACAAACACTATACAATCACAATATTGTATTCGGTCGTCATTGTCACGCGGGGTGCAGTACGCGATGAATGGTTTTTTTTATTACCCTTTGGTCGTACCTCACCTAATATAATAACGTAACCTATCAAGTTAAAATGAGTTATTATTGTCGACGCTTTCGTCGGGTCTCATTATTATAATATTATTATAGGGGCCCCCATGGTGTAGCTCAGTGATTAGCCTCAGTAGCTAACGTGTTCTGAGGTAATGCATCGGTCAAACATCAGTCAAGCATCGTCGCTAGTTCCCGAATGGGTGCGGCCACCCGGGTTTTCAGGCGCGAATCTTCGCCGCTTACATACACGTGTTCCTCGACCAGCCGTAACTCCCCTACAAAGTTGTAATGGCCATGATTGCCGATGTTTAAGGTAAATAATTTTTTTTTTTCAAATTGATCTTTAAGCCCGGTAACTTACTATAACCATTAGCTGTTTTTAGAGGGGGTACGGTTGGATTGGAACACGTGTATGTGGTATGTATTTGTAACTAAAACCCCGCGGGTGGTCACCCATCCGGGAACTAGTGACACGGATAGAACTCGTTTCGTGACTGAATGTAAACACCACGCCACACCAAGTTATAATATATACTTTGACTTTCGGCAATCCTTAATAAATATAATAATAATATTATTGACGAATATCGCTAGGAATTCATAAATCACGTTTAAATCTATCCGATGTAGGTGCCGTCGGATATATTTTATATAATATAACCACTAGCACGATGTGGCGAGCGTATTTCGATGACAATACTAAACTTGTAGTCCTTGGTACTCGCTACGAAATTTCGTATTTTCTCATTTCTGCTATTTATACCTATACCCACTTTTTGTTTCGCCTTATTTCTATTATTTCTACGCTACAATAATAATAATAAAAAACCTTACGGTCGGCCCGGCGCGAAGACGAGAAGCAAGCGGGCGTGCGGTCGGCGGCGGCGGCAACACGCGGACCCACGCGTGGGGTGGGTGCCAGTGGGGTGGCGTATATATTATATACACTCCCAGCGATGAGACACAGCGGAATTCACCGGCTCGAACACGTGCGCTCGTATTTTATTGTACGTGGGTACATAACACGACCGAATGAATATGCCCGTTTACGTTTTTGTTGCGTTTGAAATTGAGTGACGTTTTCCAGGCGAATTTGTCGGGCCCGCGGCGTTTTTCCCTCATCGCACGCACACACACACACAAATGTAAGAGCAGCACCGGAACTAAATTGTTCGAGTATATATATATATATATATACACGAACACCAGACCCTGGAGTGTACACGCGTATAATACTGTATATATGTATGTAGGGTGTTTGCGCAGCATACAGGGCGTTGTAACCGCTCGTCTGCTGGTCTTCCGGTTTCCAAAGGTTTACGAGAAACGGCGGTGAACTACTACCCTGTATAATACCCTGTGTAACACGTGTATTATGTGTGGGTACTACTACTACAACCACCATAGAGCGAAATAAAGTGATGAGCACCGTGTAATACACACAAAGACAGTTTCGAGGCAATGGTACGGTAAAGAAGCGAGGGGTCTCTGACGGGAAGCGGAGACTATATTCTTAATGAAAAGCACAACCGTAGGTACAATAATTATACGAATTGGTTTTCTGTAGTACAACCCACCCACCACCCTTAGAAACGACGCCGTGAGTGGTGTGACGTTAGAGGGGGTGGGTGGAGAGCGTTTTGCGATTGTCGACGGGACGAGCACTGCAGACTGACGGCCGACGACCCGTTTGCGAATTATGAAAGGTCGTGGGCATTAATAATTCGACGCGAGAAATTAATTTTTAGTGCCAAATATTGACTCGCGATCTCCGACGCAATGATAACGGCGAGCGTTACACGCGTCATCTTGACGGCAGTGAGACAAGTACCTACGCTGATGCGCGGGCGCGCTTAACAATATTATATACCAAAACGCGTGTCGTACTCTACGGTGGGGTATATGCAGCGCATGTATATGTATATATGACGTATATAATAATATGTATATATATATATATATTGTACAAGTATATAAACGGTGGATACAGTGGCGGCTTTCGGGGGGGGGGGGGGAGAGTTAGGGGTGGTGCAAGCGCGCGTACAGACAATGGGTTCGGTTTACATCCCGCCAAAATGAATTATTCAACTTTGGACGACTGCGGGCGGGCGGACGGCCGTCCGTGTCGCGGTGGAACACTTAAAACGCCGGAAGCGGGATAATAATTTAAACAGTTCGCGTTTTCAGACCACCTCCAAGGTATTACTGCAAGAACAATAATAATAATAATAATAAACCGAGTTCAATGGGACGACGACGGCGGCGGCGGTGTTTAGAGAAAACTATACAATGTAATAATATGTAGTAGTATACACGTTGTTATGTATAAATAATATGCGACGTGTGTTTGTTATTATGATATTCCGTATACGCTCGCGCGGGGAGGTTGAACGCGAGCAGGCAATTTCTCGATAGTACACTCCTAGAACGGTCTGTCACGATTTCCGAAGACATCGCGCATCATCGCCGACAATAATGGGTAATAATATTATACGCACGTAACACTACAATACTGATATTGTATTATTACGACATTGTATATGTGCGTGTTTCGTATACAATACGACGACAGCGGTATAGTTTTTAATCGGCGGAGTTTAGCTCGGGAATTGGACAGGACACAATGATCGCCGGACGAAAACAGATAGGCAAGCTCGAGACTCGATGACTTTTCGATTTTCGACATAGTATTATGCATGCATATACCATGTCAGAGATGTTTCGGGCAGATAATTTGTTATAAACCTGGTACCGAGTAAAATGTTTAACACTAACAGGGTATGAAACTAGCAACTATCAAAGCACTATCAAGTATCAACTACCGATTACTGATTGAGATATTATTAATAATATCAATTAAAGTGTTTAAACACCCAGTATACTAGGTATAGTTAATAAATAATATTTATGTAATTATAATATGCATTTATAAATTGGCTACTTAAACAAACACAGAAACAAATGAAAATTAGCTGTTTAGATAATAGGCAATAGGTAGCTATAAAAATACTGGTCATTGTAAATTGGTTCAGTTACTCCAAAGTATACCAAAATAAATTATAATTTATTACTAATAATGTGTAATATTATACGCACGTAACACTACAATACTGATATTGTTTTACAACAGAGGGTTTTGATCAGCCGAGTTTAGCTCGGGAATTGGACAGGACTCACTGCCCGCGGACGAGAACAGCTAGGCCAGCTCGATACTCGATGACTTTTCGGTTTTCGACATAGAATTATGCATGAACATACTACATTGCATACATACCTATTGAATTAGGATGACAAGTGAGTTATTATTATTGTTGTTGTTGGTATTAAAAACACACGCATTTTATGGTCACGTATAAATTGTTTAAATTTGTTACATCATCATCATCACAATTATGCATTTTGTTTAATGTTTCACACCAATAACTTCGAGACGGATTGTGACAACAGATTAAAATCAAAATACACGCAATGTACATAATAGCAGTACTGCAGTAGTGACTTAGATTTTCAACTTTTATTTAGTGTGCGTATAATAACATAATATACTCTATGGTATATTAAATACACACAAGATGCGTGTAGTTGACCCAAGAGAGTACAACGTGAATTAAAAAATTAACCATAATTACTAATTATGATAAGTATTTTGTAGAATTTCAAACGGTTTAAAGAAATATCCGCTGCAATCTTGCAGTCCTTTATTCATACGTAAGATTCACGAGAATGAAAGACATCGAATGAATGACCAAGCATAATACTATTGAAGATAATGATAACATAATGTACAATAATGTACAATAAATATAAAAATAGTTTATTACATACATAAATTAATATTGGTATTGCAATAAAAAAAAAACTTTAATATTACCGCTATTCAATTTGTAATATTGTTGTCCAATGAAAGTTATTAGGTAATAATGCGTACTATTTATTAATGTATATGAACTTGAAGTTTCTGTAAAAAAAAATTGAACATGACCTCAAAGTGATATTTCCTTCAGAGGTTTTGTAATTTTTTAAATCTCGGTTTTGTTAATACCTACATACTTAAATATGTATAGTCCAATTTATTCAAAGAATAATATATTGTATTTTCGTATTCATAAATTTGATTACGAAGTGGGTTTCAAATAGAAAAGTGTATTAAGTTTTTAATATTTTCATAAATGATTTGGTTATGAAAATTAATAACAACGTACATCATGAATATTTAAATAATAATCATTATGGTCCCTTTTTAATGAAATGAGTTATTATATTATACTATAATATTGAGAATCAAAAACTAATCTAAAAAGTGGTAAATTTTCTTTTGTAGTCAAATAAAGAATTTTGTGCTCGGTACAGACTTTCATTTCCGCCCGGATGTAAAACGCCAAAATGTAGGTTTCAGACAAGTCTATTGTAACTTAGGTGAGATTTGATTGCGTTTTGTTGAAAACAATTTGTACATAAAATATAATAAATTCATATTTATTTTTTTCTGTAACATATATTATGTCGAAAATATTCACGAAAAATATTGCACCGTTCATGGATATTATATTCTACACAGCACGTGCATATTTTTTGATTAGTTTTTTTTTCTTCCTTGAAAAATGCTCATAGTTAAAACTTCAAAACCAAAAAAAAATTTTAAAAAGTAAGTATTTTGTATCTTTGTTAATACAATGTGTGTGTGCGTGTGTGTTTTATTATTACTATTTTTTGTTGTTGTATATTAAATATTTGTTCACTTTTTACTATAGGTAACTGCCCTGATTTTGAATTTTGAGTGTGGATTCTGGTAGCGAATTTGATCTTGTTGGTAAGTATGCTTGAAAAGTCAAAAACTATAAATCAGAGTACCTACTTTTCAAAATAATCGAGGAATAATAATAAATTACTACAGCAATTATAAAATATGAAAAATACATGGCTCCGATTTTTTTTGTAAGAATTTAAAGTTCGAGTCATTACACAATTTGTCAAAAAAATGAAAACTTAAATGTCAACAAAAAAATGTTCGATTTAACAGATAAATCTTGACAATTTAATACAACGTTCCTCGTAAATCATTCATACATACGCCCTAAAGTCTCAAATGAACAAACATCCATTTTTTTTTTATTGTCATGGCACAAATTCTTTGCGATCTTCAAAAAAGTGGCGTATCGTCGTATCGATAACTCCATGAGATTACTCATGTTGATGAATATCGTGTTAGCATAGGCCGGGCATAGGGCTATGAAGATTATGTGGTGTTCGCATTGCGCTTTCGATGCTCATTATTGTCCATTATACTAACAACATTCCAACGGTTATGATGATGTTTCATAATTTTATGAAAAATATAAAATACATGTATATTTAAAGTATAGGGATTCATTATTTTTTTTTATTACTCTGTTCAATTAAATATATATTTCTAACGGTCCATAAACAATTATCGTCGTATTACAATATTCGTCGATTACCATATAATATGGTATATTATGATTAAAATCGTATATGCCTGTAATTAATAGTAAATTATCACGTAGAACTATCTACAACAAATATGTTATAAATTACACAGACCTGTGTACATCGCGATTAATGACATTTGTCGTATGTACCTATTAGCTCCGTCTGTGGTACGAAATAATAATAATAATAATAGGCAGTATAACCTACTAATATTATTATGTGGCTACACCTTTCAGACGTGCGATATAATATGCTTATACATATAATATACACATGTATTACATAGGTACCTAACGATATGTTTTTTATGCCGAAACAACGACCGTGGAAACGGTCCACAACTTAATGCCACTGCGTGGGTGTGTGGGTTTATGTGGGTATGTGTGTGTGTGTGTGTGTATATTATGTAATACGTGGTATAAACTCCACGCCCGCCACGGTATCTCCGTTATGTTATTATTATTATGGCAATTGACATGTCCTACCACTACCACTACTACCGCAAAACACAAATACCACGGTCCGCCCCGCTGCACCGCTCTTATCTGCTCGCCTGCAGCGGTATATATGATATTATATAATATATATATATATTATGAGCCCAGTCACGACGACACCGACTACCGCGCGTATCTTGACTTTTGTTACGTACGCACATTTGTCACTCCGAGCGCGACCCGAACGGAATAGTTATGTTTGTACAAATGTATATAATATTATAATATACTCCGTGACATAAAATACGTTTTGTTCTTTTTTTTCTATGTCACATTCCAAACTATCGAAAAACGATTGTGTGTCCGTCCCACGTCATTATATTATTATAACGCTATATGTACGTAAACGTATTGTTATGACATAATAATGTTACGTTGTAACCGCGTAAATTTTTTAGCGATTTCATCGGAGAAAGACAATTTACAAACACGCGTAGTACACACAATTTACTTATCGGTAGGTACTCTCTACGGAATTAATATAGTTCTTGGCTCCACCGCGGTCATTAAGAGGGATTGCAATAATAGTACCTACCTGATAATATTATTCATTATTAATAATACCATATTATTTTGTTTAATTAATATTAAGATCTACATTGGTCAACTAGTGGCGCCATAATCTAAACATTCCGTTAGGGACAACTTGTGATATTAACGTGCAACCACTGCTTAGATTTTTCATGAATAATTTATAATTTATAAATGTCAAGTTAATTTACTTCACACTATAGTATAGATGCCTACCTACATTTTATTTGTATGACTTTGTTTGAATGATATAATTAAAAAATAACCTATAAAGTATGCGACAACATAAGACAAAATAGAAAAAATATATAGTAAATATATAGATGATAGGTACGTAGGTGTTTTATCCAATTTGGCCCAAAACGTGTATAATCTGTTATCATTGTAAACAGTATGAATTAAAATAATTGAGAAGAAATCACAGACAAGGCCCTCATATTAACATTATCCGATGGCGATATTATGCAATTTGATTATAACATAGACCGAGAGAGCTTTTAGTATATCTACTGATATTCTGTGTCCGTTGATAAGTGACAATGTGATATACTGTGACCGACTTTGGTCTCCCATAATTGGTGATACGGATCAAACGTAATTACTGGGGGTTATAGATCTTGTCATATACTGTGGAGAAGTACATTTTCATAATATATAATGGACGGGGAAGGATACACGTCCGTCGTCGCCCATCGGTAGACCATGAAAAGGCAGTTAAAGCACGAGGAAGAATTTTCCTAGAAACAAGTAAGAGTCCATACTATATTTTATATACTATACAAACCTTAGGTACGTTTAGTCTCAGCCATCAAGTCGTATTTTAATAATGAGCTTAAATTCAGTTTCGATGTTAAAAAAAAATTGATAGGCTGTATCTACGTGGCTATATTTTAAGTTCACTTTTAAATACGTGTCCCTTCAGGTTTGCATTAAAACAAAAAACTCTATCAAACAATCAACTCAAGGTTTTATTACTATAGTTGTTTCGTTAAGCATTATAATATATACTATAATTATGTATAGGTAACAAATATCAAGTAATTTCACACTCAGTGGATTATTTAAGCTGTAGACCACTGGACTTCATTTATGAAATCAAATAATTCCTGGATCAAAGAATTAAAAAATATATTAAGAAGTTTTTAATAAGAACTACCATTTTTTTGTGGTTCATGTGCTTTTCCACATAACGTGCACAAGTTTTAAAACAGTCTTTGAACATCGCTCGGAGCACTCACCTTGCATATTATTCAAAAATTATAAAATAGAAAAATCATACGAGAAGGTGTATTTGAGTTCATTCTCTGAATATTTAAATTCCACGTAAAAGGGCTACATGTCGCTGACACCCCCACCTTAGAGTTTTGGAATTGCAAATGAGCAATTCGTTTGTACTTGTTCTTAAGACTGTTTTCATTTAACCTGACGTTTGTACTTTCAACAGTAAGTTCCAAGATATTTTCAGTTTCAGTACAACATACAAATCTTAAATTAATATTTTGCGAGTAGGTGATAATGTCATGAATATTCTCAGGTTAAATTTGTTTTATTATCGATAATTTATACTTTTTTAAAAATGAGTGTTTATGTATTTCCAAAAATATAATTTACATTAAATTTATAAAATTAAATATGTAAATACACATATACGTGCCTAATACCAGTTGTGCAGCACATTATACTTTTTTAATATTTTTAACCAAGTAGATATTCGAAAGAATTATAATGATAAGAAATATAAATAATATAAAAAAAAAAACTATTTTTCTTATGAAATCTCTACAAACTTATAAAAAAATATATTTATTATAAAATACGCAATGTCATAGGTTAGGTTAGGTATTTAACGATTTCACTAAATGTCAACAATACCTATATAATGGATAAACTACCGAGAATTTCGATCGTTAAAACTAATTGCGCAAGTGCGTTATCGTATATACCTACCTAGGTATATAACTTTAAGCTTTAAAGTTTAAAGAAAAGAGAGATAAAATGTCAAAACGCTGTTTAGAAATTATAGGGCCACCAACCATGATTAAGATGTTTCATCCGAGTGTTCTAATCGAAATACTTGTATGAACTCTTATTGCTAGACACCAATTTGTATTGATCCGTACCCCGTTTATAGCTTGAACGATTATCATTTCCTCGATCAGTTTCGCTGTAGACTCGTAAAATATCATAGGTTTATAAAATAGTACAAGGTACGACGATAATATGTAGGTAAGCGGTTTATAATTTATGTACTTTTAAGAACTCTTAAGTGGATTCCAACCGGTGGTTTTCTGTCTTTGTCTAACACACGGGTGACATGCCATAGGATTTTAAACGCGTGTCCTTTGCCAAACATACAATTTGATCTAATGAAGCGATAAGAATTCTGGAAACAGATTTTAAAGTGTGGCTTGGCGTAGCGCGTTGGTAAGTAAGTAACGGCCACAGCTACTAGCTCCCGGATGGGTGACCACCCGGGTTCATAGTAGTTAAAAACCTTGCCACACATACACGTGTTTGCTACCTACCGTTACAACCGTTAAAAAACAATCGTAAAACCAACCTACCGTATCAACCTTACCCCTACAACAGCTAATGACCATAGTCGCCGGGCTCAAGTTCAATAAAAAAAAAAAAAGAAGAAGATTTTAAAGTGTCGTCAAGTCTACTTGAAATCGACAACCCCACATTTTTGATATTAACTCCCAAATTCAAATAAAAGTTATATTAAAAAAGAGTAATTGAAAATTGTAGTATTTCAATTGTTGGAGAAGTTAAAATTAAAAAAACCAAACATTTTGAAAAATTGATTTTTCGTAGACTTGACGACAAATTCAAATCTATTTTTATAATTCTTATCGCTTCATTAGATCAATTGGTATGTTTGGCAAAGAACGCGTCTAAAATCATGTGTCGCGCGTGTGTTGGACGAAGACATAAAATCACCGGGTGGAATCCCCTCAAGTGCTAGACACTAATTTCTATTGCTCCTTGCCCTAGTTTATCACTTAAATGATTGTCATCGCCTCGATTAGTTTCGCTATAGACACCTAAGTCATAGGTTTTGAAAATAGTATACGACAGTAATAAGCGGTTTGTAATATTGTAATACTTTTATGAACTCTTACAACAGTCCAAGTGCCAGACGCTCCATAGAGTGTCGCCATATAGACGCGCGTAAGTTATCAATTTTTTTTTTAACAGTATAATTTAAGACGTTAATAAGTGGTTTCTAGTATGTATTATTATGCATTATTATTATTTATAATGTTCATCGTCAACGAAAATTTGAGCACTAATATAAAAGTCGCTTGCCTGTATAACCATTATTCGTTGCCGTAACTAACTGTTTATATAGAATATAGTACAAATTGACCGACTAAAATAAAAATTAACACAAATATTTAAAATCTTCCCCCGAACTTTCGACAAATCGATTTCTCTAAATACGCCGGTATAATATTCAGCTGTTAATTGCCTGGTATATACCATAACTAGTTTGCAGATGTAGTGTCTAGCACGCAAATGCATACAGGCAAGTGGTAACAGGTGGTATAATCATAATATAATAGAACATCGGTATGCGCAAATCGGTCGCCCAAAACCACGTCTTAAATATAATCGTACATCGACATTCGACACCATAATATTATTACGTGATCATTTCACTCGCGCTCGAAATGAAACGGCTTGTCTAATCGTATTTGAGTTTTTCGCGTTTTTTATATTAAACTTCGGGACGTGCTGGCCAACCGACAAACGTATATTAAGCCGAGGAATGACGCGTGTACGTTATTATGATGATTTATCTAGTCTCCCGACCGCCGCCAAATTTCGACGACTAAAAAATGGCAAAATAATAAGTATACTGCGTATTACACAAAACACAGCAACAAATATAAGGCATAAGCTATACCGGGATTATTTTGTATAATGCATGTGCGCAGAATACACATCGGCTACAGTGCCATATAATAAAAGAAAGTACACAATATTAGGTATACAGGGTGTAACGGGTAGACCTGAAAAATTAAATAACTTTGGTTCTAACCAATATTTTTATTTTTTTTTATATATATTATTATAATTTATTGACTCTTGCGCTACACGCGTTAGAATCATTTTTTACATTTTCACATTTTTATTTTGTAATACTAAAAATAAAAAAAAATTTGAAAAATTCAAAATAGCTAATTTGAAAATCTGGTTTTTAGAAAAATGTTGATTGCAGAAACATTTATTTAATAATGTAGTTATGTTTTTATGAATTGTTTTTTTGAATTGTTCATTATTTTGAAAAGTAATAAATAACAAATATTTATATTTGAACAAGCGTACTTATTTAAAAATTCTCGTAATATATTTTTAAAAAGGTGAACTTATACTTTATAAATTTGAAATGTTTTTTACAACTAGATCAAAATTACCTAACAAAAATAATAAAATTTCAAAAATGTTTGAAAAATGTTTGAAAAATAAACTATAAGCATATGACTTTAATAAATGTTTTTACAATGAATATTTTTCTAAATTCCACGTTTACAAATTGACTATTTTGAATTTTTCAATAATATTTAAATCAGATAAATTTCTTACAATCGGTATTAAAAAATAAAAATAAAAATGTTCTGTTGTACGTGTAGCACAAGAGTCAATAAATTATATACATTATAAAAAAAAAAAATTTTAAATATTGATTAGAACAAAAGTTATGTAATTTGGTCTGCCTGGTACACCCTGTATATACATGTACGTGTTATTGCGATGGATACAGCAGCGTGAATGTATAATTAACAAGGTGTATACATATTATGATGTCATACGCAGGGCACATTATTAGTCGTATAAGGAAAAATGAGAATTTCGATCGAATGAAAAACGTGGCGCGAGTTTCATTACCTGCCGACTTCGTACGACCTTTTTTTCGTGGTTGGTTTTGTGATGCGAACCGTTCTACAAATTCACGTGTTTGTTTTTTTTTCACAAACGAAATAAAAGATAATAAATGTTAAAATATTTCTCCGGATTTTATTACCAGTCTTTGGATTCAAATCATACCCTAAAATATCTGCAACTCTCGCGTTTTAATATATTTTTTAGCGAGGGGTATAATATTACAATAATATAAACATGTCTTTTTTTAAAATTCAAAATATATTACCAAACCCAAATGAGACGAATATTGTGAAATAAAACGAGACGAATATCACGGTACTATAATATTATTATTCTTGCCGAGTGTTCGGTGTAAGGCGGCGTATCGTATAGGCAAAATAGGAACATCAATGTGTAGAACGTTTTTAGATTAGTATTCTGCGGTAATATAATATTATTATCGATTCGAATTACGTATAATATTTTGTTTGATAAAAAAAAGAATATAATATCGTAGTCATTCGTTGAAGAAATGGACCATTTCGCAGCAAGACACGTCGACTAATGAAAACAAACGCCGTCAAATAATTGATTTATGGAAACAGTGATGAAAAATAAATAAATAGTCACGCGATGGCTGAAATAACGAGCGTGATGATATTATAATATTATTATTTTAAGATTTCCATCGATGTTCTAATAATATAATATGATGTGTTTCGCGCCGTAATTAAAATCATCACACACAATCGACGGTCTCGTTACAATAATACTATAATGTATGCGCCCTATATTATATACACGTCACATTGTCTATAGGTATATTATTGTAACATGTTTCGTCATGTACCGTAGTATATATACCACGCGTAATACGATCGGTATAAAACGTCCAATTATTATATAATATATCATATCACACGATAACATATTATTATACATATATAATAGGTACCTGTGTATAATAATAATATGTGCGTGCAGGAAATTTCCATTTTCCGGGAGAAGAGAATATAATAAATATATTTACACGCGCGCACACACACACACACACACACGAGCACCCGTTTGGACGGTTTATGGGTTTTCGCACGATATATCAGTGGGGGGAGGAGGGGGGGTGGTGCGGGGAGGAGGCGACAGACACAAATTGTCCGCCGCATGTTCGCGCTTTCCCGCCGCGGATAATGATTTACAAACGACGTACGGGCCACCCCGTGCCCGATAACGGTACTTCGGGATCACGTCACTCTGACAACCGATTAAATTGGCCCGTCTGTCGCAGTTTTAAACCTAAAGCTCTCTTCGGCGCTCGGCAGTGACTTTTCCAAAAAACGACTTGGCCGTAATCCGTCTTTCGATTTTTCCATCCCCCAAACGGCGCGTTATAATTTATTCATTATTTTATATTAATATACGATGTACACAACGCGAATCGAGTGGTGGCTAGACCTCGCTGTGGCATCTCCATAACCCCCCTCCCCCCCCCCCCCAACTAACGCTTTTATCATAATATCGTACGCGAATAATACGAGATCGCTTGAAAAAACCACATCAAAATAAACGTTTACGTGAAATCTATCTCTAAAATTATTATTACAATAATGTATGTTTTTATAAGACCGGACGCGTGCCCATATGTACTCGCATGAAAATATAAAACGTCTCATGTCAATATGTCATCCGCGATGGGTTCGCGTACGCAAATATTGTTGTTTGACGATACGGTTTGCTATATCCGTATGATGACGGCGCGTGAATCTAAATCTCAAACCACGGAAGTGAAATGATGACGTGTTTCTCGTCATCAGAATACACACACCAACGAATAACGAGGGAAAAAATAATAATTCTCTACCCCCCCCCCCCCCCCCCCACCCCCTTGAACTTTTCGGTACAGAGAGTATTACAATACAACGCGCGATTCGAAAAACTTTCATTTTCTTATTGTGTTTCGGCTTTTATACATATTACGCGGTCAGTAGTAAATTTTCAATTTCGAGCTCCTATATGATATCTATTCGATTCGAAGAGACATTCTGAATATTTTTTTTCCCAGATAACAATACGTTTCAAATAATAATGTACATCGAAAATAATGTTGAGCGCCTCCAATGTTTGATTTTAGACCTATTATGTTATACTATATTACTATATAGACGCACTTCATGTTTATAGTTTTGAATGTATATAATATAATGTATTATTAGTATTACTACTGTAAAGCCACTAACACTTCAAAAAAGATATTCATCATTATAATATATTATAGTAAAATCTTCAGTACGACGTTAGTAGAGGACACACAATAATTCAAAAAGTATACTCTCTCCCTCCAAATTTTGTTCTTTATTGAAATATGCATTTCTTGGAATTCTGCAGTTTTTTAATATTTTCAACTTCGCGATTTTTTCCAAAAATAGATTGTTTATGGATTTTAAAACGTATTCTGTGTGATACGAAATTATTTTTTTCAAATGAGAACTTCTCTTTTTTGTTTTAAGTTGTCGATCATTATTTCTAAATCGAATTTATTTAATTAATAATATATCAACTGATATTTTATGCTTTATGAACTGTAGCTTTCAAATATATTTTAAACCTATTACCATTGTGGACATTGGCCATTATTCACAATACATTAATTTTAATAACTTTGGTACAAATTTTGATTTATGTTCAATACACATATTTTTGAAAATAAAGATTCTCATTAGAAAAATATGGTTTTCATCGCAACAGAACATACTTTATAAATTGCACGTACCAAAAAATTTAAGTTTTTGAAAACAAAACATCTATGTCTACAACATACGTGCATATTTAAAAAATCTGAATTTAAATAAATACGTAATTAAAAGAGATACAACTTGAGTGAATTATCTTGTGCAAATATTATGATACCTACGTAAATCAACTCTGACGAGGATGTTTATGCGCTTTGGTCGAATATGAATTTTTATTAAATCTCGTTTTTATTTCGCTTTAATATTACGCGTCGTGTTTTATTTATTTTTTATCCCGGATCTTTTAACCGGAAAGTTGTTCCGCTATTAATTCAGTGTTGTATATAATGAGCTTAAAAGATTATTGTGGTGGGCGTCTCGTGCTTTCTCGTTGCGAACGGGAAACATTACAAAAGACAGTATCATTCCCCCTACACACACACGCACACACACACATATTTATAAATAAATATACACAATCGCGCGTTTATTATTATTATATATGTACGCTTTGTGCATTACCGTTCGAAGGAATCGTATTAGCACGTGTATAACGCGTGGTTGCAAAACTAAATCTCCGTAATCTCATCAAATCGAATGCTGCAGAAGTTTACTTGTACAAAGTTCATGCAAGTATAATTTTAAGAGATGTTTTACGAGTGTGTATAATAATATAAAATAACAATAATACGACAGAGTGCGTAAAATGTTAAAATTCTTTTAAACATCCACACAATAATATATTATTACTATTATTAGGTATATTATTCGCACCTGAAATATGTCTAAAATATATTTATCGTGAGCCGAAATAGGGCACTCTCGCCCTAACACATGTTATATCTCGTCAGAAAGGAACCAGCGCCAGTATGCGATACTTGTAGTAATGACATTTTAGCAATATAGAGCATATTTATAGTCATCGGCTACCCCAAGTACACCAAAGCCCGTAAGAACCCTCTCGCACTTCACCATGGTCAAGATCTTGCAAGCTCTCAATGATTAGAACGCAGTAATTTTCCCACGATTTAAACCTAAGCCATAAATAATTGTAAAAAATAAAATGTCAATATTTGTATTAAGATATATTGACTTATATTAATATAATATACCTTTAATATTTTATATATTATAAGTTAATACAGGATTAAGACCTCTGTGATTGAAGCATTTTAACAAATATACCAAAATATATACATTTAGTTTGCAAACACGGTGCTCACTAGAAATGATCATATTATTATACACTCGACTGTGATAATAATACTTACATTATACAGTTGTAGTGGTATACACTGGTTAAAAAGCCGGCGAGTCTCCGTGTACCCGGCACGTGGTTTATGACTGGCAGCAGATATCATGATACCAACTTTTTCGCGCTCTTATATACTTAGTCGTCCACCGCGCCCGCGACCCGCGACAGCCCGCCCAACCACTACCGTGGTCGTACGCGGTTCTACGACCGCGTCCCCCTGCGCGGCGAAACAAAAGTTGCCAAAGTTATAAATCACCGGAGAAATACTCTCTCACCAACACACAAAAGGTATATAATAATAATAATAATAATATAAACGTGGGGTGGGAGACTTTTCTCGGCGTGCTGCAGCAGTAACACTTCACGCTCGCGCGCGCGCGCACACACACACACACACTCGCGAGTTTAAATTGTTTCGCACATTAATTATTGGGACGATTCTAATATTATTATTACGAAGAACTTCCCCTAAAACAATTGCATTTCGCGAGTCTCCGGGCGCACCCCCTGCTCGCCGGAGGGGAATCGATCTCGAGAATAAAACATTTGAATCCGCGAATACGCCACGCTAATACCGCCGGAACAATACAAAACTATTATCGTGGTATTTATATACAATAATAATAATGATAATAATAATAATAGGAGATTAATGCGCAAAACTGAAAGTTTTCTTGTAAACATATATTATTATTATTATAACAGTAGGTATTATGGAATGACGCGTGTTGCAGATACGAGCGAGAATAAAACCGTCTGTAAACGTATAACTTCTTGCGAGCGGTACCTGCTCGAAACGTCATATTATTATTATAACATTATTATACCGTGTTTCCGTGTAAACTGGGTTCACTCTATAACCCACTTACCTACATTACCCAGTACCTTATACATATTTTAGAATTCCGTCTGCGGAATATCGATGATCCAATAATAGTCTAGTCCAGCAAACAGAGTTTGAAAAAAAATATATAGAGAGTACTGCAGAGTATTGAGTAATGTACTAATGTGGGTAGTTTAAATGTGTACCGTGTGCCCGTGAAAACTGCAGGTATATTATTTTTTAGGTCGAACCGAAAGCATAACTATACCAGCTACGGTTACCGGCAATATTATACTTTTGACTAAAATATTAAATATCAATATTATCATAATATTCTATAGCGTTTAACAAGTCGGTTCGTATAATATGTACAATATTATTGTAAGTTGTAACTATTGTAACATGCCCCAATCAAAACTGGTCAATATATGGATCTTCTCGCAATGACATATAACTAATATTTTATTCATGTGCAGGTATATATCAGCTACAACTGTGAGCTTTCTCTTCGCCATAATGACGCGGTTAATTCTTCCCCCAAATTTAGTGTTTAAAGTTCAGATACCTAATCTCCGTTTAAAACCTATTATAAAACACTTTTGGGCAGATATAGAACGAGGAATTTATTATGCTGGTTTAGTGCTTATACAGAATAATATATAACACACACATTTTTAATTTTTGTGATTTATCAATTTATCGTCTATTAATAATAATGACTAAGCCATTTTACACAAAGACGTAATTTGAAGACAGACAACAATTTCAGCGAGTACAAACTTTGAAGTATTCAACAATAATTCCATTTACTCGTGCGCAGTGCACCGTAGATTACAAATATTATTATAACACGAGACTATCAACAGTGTTTAACGAATATGGAAAAATGTAATACTGTGAAAGTGTGAACGGATAAAAATTACAATAATAAAATATTTCGATAATAAAACATTTGAATCCGTGAATACCGCGCGAACAATACAAAACTATTATCGTGGTATTTATGTACAATAGTAATAATAATAATAATAATAATAGGAAATTAATGCGTGAAACCGAAAGTTTTTTATAAACGTATTTAATAATATGACGTAATAACGCGTGTAAATATGTAATAGATACTATTGAGAATAAAACCTGCCGCAAACGGATAACTTCTTGTGAGCTTATCATATTTACATAATATATCGTTTAACAAATCGGTCCGTATAATATAATGTACAATATTATCGTTGTAAGTTGTGACTATTGTAACACTCCTCAATCGAAACTGGTAAATATAGACCTTCTCGCATTGACATATGAAATAATATATTATATTAATTTCATTAATGTAGGTACCTACAGGGAACTCAGCTACTGCGAATTTCCTCTTCGCCGTAATGTCACCGTCAATAATTCTTACCTCAAATTTACTTATCGTACACTGGATATCGATTGTAAGTATATCAATAAACGTTATTTAAACGAAAACCAAAGTCGTAAACGAACAAGGCCGTGTTATATGTTATATCATAATAATAATGACACGGTGTGTATATCGTAACCGCGGATATCGCGCGGTTTTAAACAAATTCCACACACATAATGCATCGCGTTTGAAACCCAAAGAAAACCGCGACACAAACATTTCGGGTTTTGTTTGCAGGGTCAGTTTTTGTAGTGTTTTTGTACAAGAGCCAAAACTATCCGTAAAATATTGCCCGACTCTGATAAGTGAATTTTAAAATAGTATACACAATATAATATATTATTATTACTGTGTAAATTTTGTGCGTGGCCAATGATTTAAACGAAACAATGGTTTGTGCAGTGCGTGTTCGATGTTGAGTTATGTCCCGTAAAAGTTTGAAAGCGGACGTTTAAGGGGAAATTGACCGAAACGATGTCTATACGGCGACAATGTTGATGTGTATGCGTTAATTATTGCGTTAAAGTTTCCATAAACCGGACAAATGTACCACACGGCTCCGTTAAGCTGTTAAACGTCGAAACGCAATTAATCCATTTGGAATGATACCGACGAAACTTAACAGATAATGACGCGTGTCTTATGTCGATAACAACTATCAATTAGTGTTTAAAGTTCAGATATTTAAACTCCGTTTAAAAACTATTAAAACACGCTTTACCTTTTGGCAGATAGAGAACGAGAAATTTATTTGACCGGTTTAGTGCTTAAAAAATATGATACACACAAATGTGTGCTATAATTTTTGTGATCCATCAATATGTCGTCTATTATAATAATAATAATAATAATAATGAGTAATGACTAGACCATTTTACACAAAGACGTCATTTGAAGACCGACAACAATTTTAGCGAGTAAAAACTTGTAAAAAGTATTCAATAATAATATTGAATTTACTCGTGCACATTGCACTGTAGATTATGGATATTATAATACAAGACTGTCAACTATGTTTAACGAATATGGAATAATTTTAACACGGAGAACGGATAAAGATTAAAAAATACAGTAATAATAAGATATTGTTAAATTGTCTCGATGATGATTTATTTATAAGTGTTTGAACTTCTCTATACTATAATACTCAGTCATATGAAAAAATAAAACTACGATCTTCCTTCCCCCCTCCCCAACCAAAAAAAAACAACTAACTGGATGAAAACAATAAACTTGTTTTTAATGATCGTAAAAAAATTATACCTACAATGAATGTACTTAGGTGGGTTATATATTTCTATTGTTTACGAACGCTAACATTCGCACGTTAATAATGCAAATTAAATTCATAAGGCATAATTCAATATCAAGTGTGGTATAATAGCGTAGTAAATTTTTTTTTTAAATAAATAAATAACCTCCATAATTAATTTGTCTAATTGAAATCTTAATAATAATACGCCTTACGGTCGATTGATATTCTATTTATTTATTAATTGGATCCTGCGTTCAATAGGTATTAACAATACCGATGTAATAATATGCAATATTATAATAATATTATATTGTGTATTGCATATTATTATAGACATTTGCCTAGGCTCGTCGTACACTATTATTATGACCGTGTAAAAGTCTTTTTCACGATTACGCAGTGACAAGCCAACAAGATTTACTACAGTTATTAATGTATTTTTAAATTTGTATTACTATTATTATTATTATTTTATTTTGTTATTATTATTATTATTTTTTTTTTTTTACATCGTTTATAATGACATCCAACTCATTTCTTTCGGCGTAGTTTTATGATAAATGAGCGAAACAAAAGCGCACGTTGGCTGGTGGCGGGGAAATTCTCTTCGGCAATAATTATAATCTTTGGCGTGTATAAATCATTTGGAAAACGAACTTTCCGTTTAAATTGCTCACCCGTTTCGCCTTCTGCTGTTGTGCCGCCGCCGTGGCCGTCGTCGGGCCAAGTAATTGCTTCACAAGTGTGTACCAGCACAACGGACGGATTTAATATTAAAACATTTAAATATCCCCTCCCCTACCATCCCACCACAAACACCACTGCTTTTAACCGTCTGCTCGATTTTCTTCTGTAACCCTTTTGCGGTTAAAAGCTTATAAATCATTTAGAGATACCACGTGTAGAGTAGAGAGAAAAAATACCGAAAATTCGCCACCTTGCAGAGCAACGTAATAACAATACAATATACCTAGAGATATGATATATTATTATAATATTATAAGGTCTGACTTAGAGTTTGGGTCATTACGAGATCGAAATTCGACTGATAAGCTGCAGGTTGACAATGTTCAGTATAAATTCATAAAATAAATTACTTACCTATTTCCAGAGACTCAATATGTCATTAGAATCGAACTCTGTTTATATTCAGTCATGTGTGGTTATACTGTTATAGACACTTAGATGTAAGCTATCTGACGTCTTATTAGTTTATTATCTTCTTAATAACAATATTGATTGTCCTGGTTTATAAGTCAGATCGGTATTCGTACGCTCAATATTATTCGGTTAGAAATTCAAATTTTTTTTTTTTTTTTCTAGAGATCGCTTTTACTATGTAATATAAATTGTAATGATGTCGATTTCTATTTTATATCCCGCAAATTTTTTAGAACGAAAGATTTATTTTATATTTTCAAACTAAAACTCATTATTATAAGTGTCACATAATATTAGTAGGTTTCAAGAATTAAACTAAAATATTATAGTATGTATTTTTTCTTGTCGGTTGTTCTAGATTATTATTACATGTTTCTGTATTTAAAGCATATTTAAGAATTGTGGCTTATCGCATAAAATGTTTATAAATAAATAATTCAATAATTGTAACGTTGTCGATGGACGGTGCCCATTGTGAAGTAGGCACGTCCAAGAAGGGACGAGACACTTGGAAAATCAACTTTAACCATCGGAAACCTAGTGTACCTATAAAATATGTTATCCCAGGGTATGGTGCCCCAAGGTATGTTAAGCTACCCCAGTAATTGAACATCATAAATAATAGACTGGCACGTCGTAAACTCGCTTGATAAAATGATTACCCTAAACAGTAAACCCGTGCACAGTATTTTAAAATTCTCTCACTTCCTATGTATGTGATATTTATTTTGAAACAAATACAACAGAATTAAAAAAAAAACGTATACACACGTGACTAGTAGGTTGGTCCGAGACATTCAACTTTAACAAAAATCTCTTACGAGAAGAAGATTCTGAAGAGAAGTCTATCGATTCAAAGCCGGTCAGGGTTTCATTGAAAATTACTGCGATTGTCTATAATACGTCAAATTTTCTTACGTGTGTTTTCATCCTCGATTTTAGACTAATTTTAAACTACTGATTAATTTGAAAATCACATCATCTGATTATCACATTATCATAATGTTATTATAGTATAACAGTTAATCACACATTCACAATGATGTGTTACGTGAAATGAAGAAAATAATATATTTTTTTAACTAAAGCACAACTTTTAGAAACAATAGTATGCTGTATAGATTTTATAGTTAATTGATGAGAAGGTATACTTACTACCATGTAAAATCAAAGTTTTGTTTTAATTCTGAAGCTATAACCGATTGACATTCACAATTAGAAAAAATGCACCCATATTGAAAACAAGGAGGTAATACATTATATTACTAATAACTAATTATTGTGATTTGAATATGACTTTGACGGCTAATACTAAGTATTAAAACAGTTAAACAAAAAAACATGACAAAAAAATAAATCACATACCTACTCTTTACATTAATATTTTTTCAAATAGTACCTACTTAAAAGTTAAAACTATATTGTGCAATGCTGCTGTTATATATTTTGATGTGTCAAATTACCTACGATTTAGAGTAATCAAGATTTATGGTATAAACACGCGCACTTTTATTTTAATTTGATATTTAAATTCACCTTTTGTTGACCACATAAATTTGTTTAAATGTATTGTTCAGTGTTTGTGATGTTGTATAAAATTCATAATTTAAGTTACCAATTCACCATGCACTGCAATTATAAATTGCTCAGCATAGTTTAAACGCAAACAACTTTGTTTCATTGTAACACAGTAAAGTAATATTAAATGATGTCATGAAATAGTTTTTATACTTATATCAAAATAGTATGGCTACAATAATATTAATTATAATACATTTAAGGCTAACACTAAGCTTTTACACAAAAAACATACGTAATGAAACACGTGCAACTCTCTAGCTGTATCGTTATTCGATTTAAGTACATTATTTTTTTTTTATCCATTTCACAATGGATAAATAATTGATTGGTTATCACGACTACTTGCGAACTTTTGGTTATCACAATATTCTGGTATCCCAAACCGTTTAAGTAAATAGTTATGTTTCAATATTTGTAACGAACCGGTTTTTATATTATATTCTGCGGTAGTTGCTATAACAGAAAAAATCGTGACAAAGGCTTAACAATAATATATAACACTTATATAGACGAGTGTACAAATAATATCTGCGTGTAAAGTTTTATTGTTTCGTATGCGTAAAGTAGGAAAAATATTTAAGAGCATAAAAAAAATTATCTTTATGTGTGTGTGTGTGTGTGTGTGTGTGTGTGTGTGTGTGTGTGTGTACTTATAGAATGGGGGAACGATGGCAACAAGGGGTTGGGAGGGGAGACTCACCGTATAAAATCTCGGCGGCAAAAGGGCAATTCCGGCTAATGGAGAATTACTCCGTTTGCCAACTTTGCTCTTTCCGGTAGTCGTCGTCGTCGTCGTCGTCGTCGTGTACGCACAGCGGCGGCGTGGCGGGAAAAACCACAACCGTTTCGGCGACGACGCCTGTACAGTAATTCTCTTCGGTTGTTTATCGTCTAGCCACCACGCACCCTCCCCCCCCCCCCCCCGATCCGACGCGTTGGTTTTCGACACTCGCACAGACGCCTGAAACGAGGCGGTGGCGTCGACAGTGGAAGCGGTGAAACCTAAACGCTCGAACGCAATTTACCACATAGCATCTGACGTGACATTAAAAGGTGGGCTGAAAATTCAGTCGTTCGCCCGTTGTTTGCTGGGCAAGGGCTGATAAAAGCAAGGGCCTAAATGGGGGGGGGCAATTTATTAGTTAAGGGCTAAAAAGATTCATCGTTAAAAAAATACAAATGTTTAATTGCATACCTTTTTTTTTGTGAACAGGGGGGGGGGGAATTGCTAATGCTCCTAATGCTCCCCCCCCCTATATGCACCCTTGCGTTTGGATGTTTTATTAATTTCCCAACGCCTATTCCTCACGCACCCACCATTGTTAAGGTCCCGGCCCTAACGCGGATTCCGTTTTCTTGTCGATATTTGATCGGTTAGGACACGCGCAACTCGTGTCTTGTCACCGCGGTCTTCACGCGTGGTACGATATATTTATGGCACACGGGATTCTAATCGACCCTGTTGGATGAAGCCTTTTCGATCGCAGCCATCTCAAGAACGGATTCTTATTTGACATGATTTTAAACATGTTTTAATCCACGTATGAGTGTCGTCAAATTTCAGACATTTAATATTGGAAATTTCTGAAATTTAAAAATTTAATTAAATTTTTTCATTAAGCTTATACTTTTTTAACATTAGGCGTGTACAAATTAGAAATATTTATTGAATTTTGAAGTATATTTCATGAATTTAAAAATATACTGTACACATTTTATTAATTTAAGTATTTTGTTTTTAAACATAATTAAGAAGTACAGGGGTAATGATAACATTTATAGTGTTTGAGCGGTGGTATAGCATTCGCAAATTTGCAGTATTTCTATTTTATCACAACAAAATAAATGTTATTAAAAATAAATAATAACATTTTAGATTCTGAGCGAAGTGATGAATGTATTGACTTTCCAACGATGTGTGTTTTTTTAAAATTTTTTTTGTGTCTGTCATCACCTTTTAGGACAGTAAAAGTGCTTGGATTTTCTTCAACAGTACCTTTTCTGATAGGAAAGTGAATCTAGTTGGTACTTTGGAGGGTCAAAAAAATAAATTTCCCAGTAGTTTTCAAAAGCACCATAAAAACAAAAGAAAAACGGTAATTTTTTCGAGAAAATCGATTTTGGTTTTTGATGTAACTCTAAAACAAATGACCGTAGGTTCATCAAATTTTGACTGAATGTTTATATCAGCATTTTCTATACACCATAACATATTCCAAATATTTTGAATTATTTTGAACTGTTTACGGACATTTTCAGTTTCCATTTTTTTTAGTTTTTTTTTCTACAAATATCAATACAATTTTATTTGTTGGGTAAAAAAGCTTGAAAATTTAATACAAGGCTCCTACTATATTGTTACAATAACATTTGAAAAACATTAAAAATCCTTAGTCACAGTTTTTATTTATAAGCATTTAAAGTTCAAATATTGACAAAATACGAAAAAATTTATTTTGAGTTAAGAACTCATACAATTTTTCTTTTTCAATCTAAGATTTGAAAATGTAATACAAGATTATCCATAAGTTTATCTACCTTTATCAAAAAAAAAATGTCTACAAGAAAGTCAAATTAAACTTTTATGAGCGTTTGAAATTCATATTTTTACAACATTTCATATTCACTCGATTTCTCGTGTAACGATTTTCTTATTTTGTTGTAATTAAAAAACGTATGACTGTAGATACTTGAAAATTTCACTGAATGTTTGTATTAGCATTTCCTATACACGATAAAATTTTGAAAATAATTTGACTCTTTTTGAGCTGTTTACGGACATTATCAGTTTTCAATTTTTTTTAGTTTTTTTTTCTATAAATATCAATAAAATTTTATTTGTTGGGTAGAAAAGCGTGAAAATTAACAAAATTTATCAAATTTAAAATGTAATTATTATTTTGTAGTTAAAAATGTATAAAATGTTCAACTTTTGTAGTTAAGGATTGAAAATTTAAAACAAGGTTCCGCGTAAATAAGTAAATATATAAATTACTTTATTCACAATAATATCATCAAATATACTTAGTAATATCAGTAATATCATAGGCTAACTGACCGTTTTCGCTCAGAATCGTTTTTTTATACAATGATATTATATCATTGAATTCAAATTTAACACCATCCATTACAGTGACCCATTTTTTTCTTGCAAATTTCTTAATGGAAATATCCTACTTACATCACCAACACGTACTCGTCGTGTTTAAATTCCAAATCTGAACTATACGTTACTGGTATTATAAAACCAAAACCTTTATTTTTTTTTTTGAAAATTGTGCAATGGAAACCGTTAGTACGTAGGTTAATACACAATTATAAATGTAAGAGAAACAAAAGTACTTAAAACTATATATGTATCACATTCTGACACCCCCCCCCCCCCCAATCTTCTAGGGTCCACCACTGGACTGATATGATAATATTGAATATAATACTTTCTGTTATTCTACACATTTTTAAAATCTACACTTCATCACTGTAACAATATTATAACAACGCCTGTGCACCTAAACTGTACAGGTGACATAAATGTACCTAAATTGCCTATACGTTACGCCGGTATACACTAATGTAAAAATAAAGCAAGATAAAATAAAATATATCGATTGACGATGACAGCGATTCAACTATCATTGACACAGTATGATGATGATGATTATGATGCATCATTATATTTTTTAATACCTTGTTGAATTCCAAAGCCAATATTTAACACTAACTTTATTTAAAATATTAAAAATATTAATATGTTATCAATAACATTTTGTATTCAAATAATCAATCAACTGCAGATAATCTCGGCGTGCCAATAAGTGTGAAATAACATTTAAATACAAATTCTTCTAATACTTACATTTTTACTAAACATTTTAAACTTAATTCTCAATATATGCGTAAGCGTCATTTAACGCGGCTTATATAAAAATAATTAACATTTTAATATTATACGTTAGATTACATAATACAACCATTCGCATAAATTAACTCAAAATTGTACTTATTGAATGAACGTATTCAATCGTTTGACAATTAAAACATAATTATATAATGGAGCTAATATTAATGGCGTCTCTGACTATCTCAATAATATATATATATTGTTTCAGTCTCCGTAACAATGATGACCTGTCTGGATTTTCGCGGTATCATTGTTTATTGTGTGTGCATGTTTCAATGTTTGTATATAATGAACTGTGAATAAATTTAGACAAGTAATAATAACAATAATCATAACTTCACGAGAGCAGTATAATACAATTACAACGAACAATGGGAAAAACTCAAGATGTGGTTACACGGAAATTTGGAGGGTCAAAAAGAAAATATGAATATAAAAAGTACCCAATAATAGTTATTATTATTCAACACAATATACAATAATAATAATAAAAAAATAAATACGTTGTTGGCCACATTTGTTTTTTCACTCAGTTATATTGCATTTGAATAAATAAATCTAAGTAAATAAATCTAAGTAAACATACATTTCTCAGAATAATAATATATTGTATTATTCTCTAAATAAATATTTTTAATTTTATCAACAATTTTTGGTTTGGTATCATAAATAAAATTTCAATCATCGAATAATTGTTTTTGCAAATATATTATATTATATTTGTATCTTTTAATTATTATAATAATATATATATGAATGAAACAAGTAGGTGACCGAAATTTTGGGAATTTTTTTTTTTATATATTAATTTAAGTTTTCCTGACATTGTCATCTAAACTTATTGCTAACAGAATAAAATATTTTTGACATTTAGAAAATAGATAGCAGTTATAATAATTCAGTACGTAATGATGATAATATTACAGTGTTAACCATAGATATATACAACAACTAAATAGCCGTCTCCTTCTTGTCATCGAAGTCGGCCACCATTTACAAAGCAGGCAATGTTTATAAAATAATATTATTACAGTATATGTATAATATATGTAGATAAATATATATGTATATAAATAAATGTAAAACAAATGTAAACATTGCCTGGTTTATAAATGGCAGCCGATTTCAACATTGGTCACAACTGAAGTATAAAGACGGCTATCTAGTTGTTGTATATATCTATGGTGTTAACCAATGTACTGTATTTCAACTATAATTTTAGTAATAAAAGATACTAGGTACCTACTACGTTTTAATGTTTCACATTTTGGGAAAAACCATTAGGCATGTTGTAAAATTATAATATTACCTAACTATTGTTAAATAAATAAATAATAATCAATTATCAATAAACTTTAGATTGAGATCCATCCAATATATTACTAACTATTACTTTTAACTATCTCAATACCATAATATGTTTCAGACCCTCAGCACATAAATTACCGTTACCTATTTAAACTTTGAATCAAATCATATTGAAATTCGTATAAGGGTTTTGCACTCTGTTGTACTACGTTGTACGTGACTGCCTCGCGTTGGATTGTTCTCGGAAACATGGACAAACTATCTACTACAGGCCAGGGCTTGAAACCGAAAATATTTTTCCTATTTCGGTTTCAGTTATCGGTATTGATTTAGTTTTCAGTTTCGGTATCGATTTCGGTTTATAACGATTTTAACCGGTGTTCAAAATCGGTTTCAAGCCCTGTTATAGGCTACATTTAAACAAAACTTTCTTTTTTTTTTTACTATTTGTTAACCCAATAAAAAATGTTTGATGACTGAAGTATACAACGTCAATATTATAAACTATAACTTATAAGTTACATTTTAACAAGGTCCAGCACTGTATATGTATATAATACCGTTACATTCGAATCCACACATAATTTTCAGATGAATAAAATATATAACAATTAGGTCCCACAATTTAAATGACCGCAAAAGTATCAAAAAATGCCCTATCGAAAGATGCATTTACATCATTTGAGATTTCCTAAAAAATGTACTGAAAAAATTCCACAGAATTGACCACAGATTTCTCCAGAAATCAAGATAAATTTGTGAATCGTTTATTTAAAAACAAGATTACATAATGGTGCTATAGTACGCAATGTGTGATGTTATATATTTTATTTTAAATTTTTTGTTTTTTAATATTACTAGAAATAGGTTGAAACATTAGGTAAGTACCTAAACAAATAAATAATGCCTTTAATCGTTTAAAAATATACTTAAACGTAAAAACCTTGAAAAGTTAAAAAAAAAAAAAGTCCGTTGTTAGCAAAGTGTGTACTTGAAACACATTTATATCTTGAAAAGCATCATGTCAAGCATTTCGGAAAAAAATAGAGGCAATTGCATTTAAATAAGCTATCCCTAATAATAATGACGTGTTATATTATGTTCCTATTAGGTACTTACCTATTTATTACATTATAATGATATAATTTATAATTTATAATATCGTTATATTATAATTTATAACGAACAGTTTAAAATATATTCGTAATCTGTTAAGTCATACCTACATCCTACATTAATGAAATGGTTAAATACCACTCGGTCAATTAATACATTCTAACGAATCACTCTTCATTAGGTATAGAATATATACCGCCGTCGTGTGAGATGAACGTCAATTTGTGCTCACATTATATTATTATGTAAGAGTAATGTGTTTTTAATTTGTTTTAACTTTTTTGAAATAAAAAACCGCTGGACACCATTAATTATTAGAAAAACAAAAAAAATAATGACATTCAAACAGTATTATTCGTTACTTTATGTGTCAGATCGAATAAATTCGTATGGAAAAGGTTAAAACTTTTATAACGACATTATGTACTCTCGTATTTCTCCAAACATGGAAACGTACGACGCGTCATACTATAAAATGTTTTTTTTTCACACTCGAACCACGTAATCCATTTTAATTATTTGGATATTATGTTTTGAAAGCATAAAAATGTATTTTTTAGAAAATTGAGCGATAGAAAAATAATCACAGATATTATATTATTTAGTAGTTACCTATATTAAGTGTTTTGTAATTTGTATTATCTATTTTTTAGACCATATTTATAATATACAAAATGTCTAAAAATCATATTTCATCATATTGTTTTGTATTAAAACATACCTACACTATTTATTATATTCATAAAAAATCACATAGATTCTAAAAACATCTTAACGCTTTGAGTACCTACTTTTAGCAATTTTACAATATTCAAAACGCAGAGCTTTGTCACATATTATTATAGTAACATACAAAATAAACATAGAATTCAGATTTAAAAAAATGAATTGGCGAAGTGCCAACATATTTAAAACGGTAAAATTTATTTTTTGAATTGAAATATAAAAACTTAATATCATACAAAAACAAAAAAAAATATTATAATGTAAAACTAATTTTGAACATTTTAGAATTAAAGACAAATATTTTTTTTTAAATACACAAGACTATAATATTATAATCACAGAAAAAAATAGTATATGATGATAGGTAGTAAATAATATTTTATTTTACATATTGTGCAATGAAATAAATACGAATAAATATTGTAAATATTATTGTAATATATTTTGCATGACTTCTGCCGTCTTCGCTTTGATATATTCTTCTACATTTTACATCATTCTGTTTATAAAATCAAAATTCTAAATTGATGGGTGAAGAATACTTTTCTTCGGTGGTCAGTACGAATAATATATTATAATATAATCGTACTAAATTATTACTTCCAAAATGTTTGTAATATATATTAAAATATTAATATATTATGTATATAATAATATATATATTTTACGTATGAATAAAATATCGTCTTATTGCGGAAACTCATAGAGTAGGTATAATATACATAATAAGATGCGTTTTTTATTCCGTTCATTAAGTTGAAAAAAATTGTTTGCCCAACTCCAGAAAATATGTATTCCCCTCTCGACAAACGAAACGTGAGAGAAACATATACAATAATATATACAATTAAATAAACACACACACACACACACACACACACACACACATATATATATATAATACCTACCCCGGATGTATATATAGGTACACTCGTGCTACGGAGTGTGGTGCAGTGCATATCATATTTAAATCGACCGGAGTTTGTAATAATTATTATCGTTACGACCGTTATACGGTGTATGCGAATGGGAAGGATGTGTTTGGGGGGAGGGGGAGGCGGAAAGTGAAAAAAATAATAATAATTATAAAAAAAAAAAAAAACAAGAACTGAATATATTCGCAACGGTGGCAACGGCCGAGGTAATGATGATGACGACGACGACGATGACGATACTACGTGGGGCTTGGGGGGGGAGGGGGGTGCATAAAAGTCACGGGCTATGTGTGGAGCACAATGTCGGAAAGTCCATTGTAAAAGGCCGCGGAGGAGATGGATGGAGGAGAGAGGTGGTTGCGGAGGATGAGGAGGAGGAGGATTTTCAAACGATCGCGAGAGCAGAAAACTTGTAACGCGTTGATTTAAAAGCGCCGCCGCCATCGTTTAACGGCCTGATAATGACCCGAGTCTTTCCCTCTCTTTTGTTTTTGGTTAGTTAACTTTCTGATTATGCACAGTGCCGTGCGTCGTCACCACCACAGTCGCCATAATATATATTGTAAATATATATGTTTATTGTGCAGTGGGTGTATATGTATATACTATGATATTGTGCTTAAATGCCACTGCGGCCGGCGTCGTCTTCGTCGTCGTCGTCGTCGCCGGACCGATTAAATAACCGTATACGCAAACATCGTAAACCACTACCCCGGTTACCGGCGCCACCGCCACACATTCGGTTAGGTATAATATTATATTGTTCGCCGCATAATATGCGCGCGGTACCTACAATTATTATACTATAATATGCGGTATTGTATAGTACGCGTTAAACGTTTTGGTATTGTGTGTGCGCGTGTTTGTGTGTAGCACTAACGAGTAAATGAAATTTTAAAAAGTCAGGTCAAAAGCTATTTTTTTTTCGTTATCCGGTAACTCGATTACATAATATTATTAAGTTTAAGATATTTGTGCTAAGTAATAATATTAATGTGGTTATAATGGTATTTCCTATATTATATATTATTATTATGCATAAAAGTATTTCAATAAAACACGTAAACGAGAAAAATTTTTTGAGTTTGCGATTTATTCGGAAAATGTATTGTGTAGTATAAATCTTTTACTCGATTGGTCCGCGATAAATTAAAAATATCAAAATATTACAGGCCTTCGACAGAGTGTGGTACGACGGTCTGCTATATAAATTAAAAAAATTCCATCCCCCAACATACCTACTACATTATACTCAAATCATATGTTATACAGACCGTGACTACCAGGTCCACTGCGGATCATTTGACTCTGATATAGTAGGAATTAAGGCATGTGTTCCACAAGGTGGAATCCTATCCCCGGTCCTGTACAATATTTATACATCTGATCAACTGATTACGACCAACTATTAAGTAGCAGGCTATGCGGACGACAAGGCTATCATATCATCAAGTGCAAATCCTACTATAGCCTCCACAAACCTACAAACCCATATTTCATTAATGGAAGACTGATACAAAATGTATACTACATTCACACTTAAACCTTATCCAGAAGTAACCCTTTATAGTACTCAAATCCCTTCATCCCCAACTGTAAAATATTATCTTTGGCAGACTCTCGACCGCCGTATTACCTGGGCGGCTGGGCTCACCATATCTAAGCCAAAATACTACAGTTATCTCCCATTTCGAATGCTAAAAACTCTAATCGTCAACAACAAACACTCAAAATTAAACATTAAATTACTTCTCTATAGGTAAATCTCTCCAAAAGCTAATTTGGCCTTACGGCCTGCAGTAATAAATTATAGTGCAATGAATAAATCTCCAATCTAAATAAAATACAGAGATGCCAAAATATTACACTGTAGAAGGTTACCAATTCCCTCCCATACATAATATTATCTACCTGATCACAAGTGTGAAAACCACACATTTAGAGTTCAAACGGTACTATAAACGGTTCCACCTAGCGTAGCCTCAGCGCTCACCAAAATCCACTTAATAAAAACTTAGCTACATTGTCGCCTTAAGCGCAAATACTGCAGACATTTAATAAAAATAACAAAAAATAAATAAAATCCGAAAGTATTATTAATGGTTGGCTTCTTTGTTCAAATTGTTCATTTTTTTGTTTTTAGAAATTATGTACTACCGCAATTTGTTTCCAGAACTTGGTACATTTGACGAAGAGTAATAAGCAAAAAATAATATTTTCCCTAGGAATAGTAATAGTAGCTAAAAAGATAGGTGCATGGTATAAAGTGCATACCAGCTACAGTAAAACCTCTCTATAACGGAATCGCTTGGGACCAACAATTTTTCCGTTATAAAGAGTTTTCCGTAATAGAGAGGTATGTAAAAAAAAAAAAAAAATGAAGTTTCAAGAAGTATTATGTATGTATTTATGTATGTATCTGTTAAAAAATATATATTTTAGGTAAAATTGTATTTAAATGTGATAAAAATAATAATAAATGTGTAATAAATAAATGTATTAAATACATACTTAAAAAATAAAACTAAGAACTAAAAAAAACATTTTACACAATTCGATATTTGTACTCTTTTTTAATTAAGAAAAATAATTTTTAATATTTGATTGCTTTTTGTGTTTAAGAGCAGCATGTTCGGCACATTCTCGAGCTTTTGTGGTAAGTTCTAACAGATTTGAATTAGATATCATGGCTGAAAACTTTTGTAAATCTTCTAAATATGAGATTGCGGTTTTAAAATCTTTTATTTTTGGCTCATCATTGGTCTCGCTGTCATCATTATCATCGTTTTCTTCTTCTTTTTCCTCGTCTTCTAAAAAAGTCACCGAATCGTAAGTTTGATGCGTCTCTAATTTACTATCAAATGTAATGAAATCTTCTACATCAACATTTGCTGTAACGCACTCCTCATTCATTTCTTTCAAAGCATTTTCTGGTAAATCTATATTGGTTCCTTCATTTGAAAGAAACCCGGCTTTACGAAAACAATTTCGCACACATTCAGCTTTCACATTATTGCAAGCCAACGCTATCCAGTTGACAGCATCCAAGACACTTATTGATTTCGCAAACTGATGGGCTGAAGAACAATTATCCATCTTGCATAATAAAGATTGAAGTAAAAACTTACGATAGTAAGATTTGAACGTGTAAATCACTCCTTGATCCATTGGTTGGGTGATTGATGTAGTATTTGGGGGCAGCATAAGTATTTTCATATTAGATAGTTCGATCTTTGGGTGACATGCAGCATTATCTAAGAACATTAAGACGTTTCTATTCTGAGATCGCATATCTGCGTTAAAATAACGCAACCACTGCTCCATTATTTCTGTAGTCATCCAGGCTTTTTTATTAAATTTCCATATGACAGGTAATGAAGAAATGTCCATGTTCTTAAAACACCGTGGTTTTTTAGACTTGCCTATTACCAATGGCTTCCTTATTTCTCCAGCCATACTACCACACATGAGCACTGTTAAGCGATCCTTGGCTTTTTTTCCTCCAGAACATGATTCACTTTTCATTACAAGTGACTTAGTTGGAATACCTTTAAAAAAAAGCCCCGTTTCGTCAGCATTATAGACGTCTTTTGCTTCATATCCAGCAATGAGTCTTGAGATTTTTTGCTTCCACTCCTCCACAGTTTCTTGATTAACGTCATTGGCTTCACCACTCACTTGTTTCCAAACAATATCATGCCTTTTTTTAAATTTTTCTAGCCAACCATTCGAAGCCTTGAAATCGTTGACATTCATTTTTTCAGCCAATTTCATAGCTTCTGTTTGTAAAATTGGACCGGAAATTGGTAAATTTTTTGACCGAACGCTGTTAAACCACTCATATAACTTTTGGTCAATTTGTTCAAACAAGGGATTTTTCACTCTTTTGCTCTTTCCGGAATTTTTGCTATTTACCCAATCATCCATAATTTTTTCTTTATTTTTTATCGCGTCGTAAACTTGAGTTTTTCCACATTTAAATCTAGTAATAAGTTCTTTCGTACTTAGTTTTTGTGTCTCCTTCAACTCGATTAGTTTAACTTTATCGGACAAAGTCAGGGCTGTACGTGGCATATTAACAATTAAAAACAGTACAAAAACAAGCGAAATCACAACGATAAAACAGACCGTGAGCACTACACGTTGACTAAACGATATGAACAATTCGACAGAAAAAAGACGACTGGGCAGTTCATATTAACAAAATTATATTGTAGGTACATATTATGTACACAAGTATCTAATCTTTATCTAATCTTTGCTATACATTGTACTATAAATATTCGTTAGAAGGTAATAAACAATTCAATATGACAATCGTGAAGCGATACTGTCGACTGATATTTCAGGTAATAATAAAGTTAAGATTATCTAGTCACCAAATATATATGTATGTACATAGTATATATGTATCTACATAATTGTAATTTATCTTTAAATAATTTTATTTTCCGTTTAATAGAGATTATTTTTACTATTTGGATCACGAAAATTGTCCGTTTCCGTTTTGTAGAGGTTCCGTCTTAGAGAGGTTAATTTCATATATTATTTGAACCGGGACTATTGACATTTTCCGTTATAAAGAGGATTCCGTTTAATAGAGGGTCCGTTATAGGGAGGTTTTACTGTACTTATGAATGACAAGACTTATCGTTGTTCTCCACAAAATTAAAAAAATATATATATATATTTTCATAAGTGATGTCATATATTTTTTTAAATGTTTTTATTTGCATTGTCTACCACTGAACCCCATTTTTTCTATTGTTATTGAATTACATAAATTTGTGTTTTAAAATTGCAGCTTACACAACTCGTTTTTAAATGTCCGAGAGTTATATTCTATATTGCAAACAGAGTATATAATAACAATATTATAAGGTATAAGGATAAAAATGATACACCAAAGACGATAATTATTTATTTTTTTTTTTTTTAATTGATCTTGAGCCCGGCAGCTGAGGCTATTAGCTATTTTTAGTTTACTGTAGGTTATTAAGTCGGTAGGGGGAGGAACACGTGTGTGTTTTGTTTGGCAGAATTTTTGATTGGGCACCCGTAGGTATCTGCCATGCCTGGGTGGGGGGATGGCGACACTTGTTCTCCGGACACCGTGACTTGTCCCAAGAAAAATGCCGCCCACGACCGAGGAATCGAACTCGGGCCGACTGCGTCGCAGCCGACACCTTAGTCCGCTCGGCCACTCCATTCCCCAGACGATAATTAATATTAACATAATGTTGTTTATATAATATTTAATAAATTACATAATAATTTCTGTACGGATTTTTAGAAAATTAATTATACTTCGATAATATGGGGAAAATAATGTCTTACGCAACTCGACGGGTTAGTAGGACGTAAATATTTCAAGATTCTGATTCAAGATCGATGAATGTACTTATTTTACAATAATGTTTTTTTTTTAATTAAAAATTTTTAATTTTTGTATGTCATAACCTTTTGGGGTACTAAAACTGCTTCAATTTTCTTCTTTTGTTTGATGGGAAAATAAGTCCCTAAAGCAAATCTAGTTGGTGCATTCGGGAGGTCAAAATTTAAAATTCCCAATAGTTTTCAAAAGCGCAGTGAAAAACAAAATTATGGTAAATGGTAATTATTACGCAAAATCGGTTTTCGACAAAATCGATTTTTGTTTTTGGTGTAACTCTAAAATAAATTGCCGTAGATACATGAAATTTCCACTAGATGTTTATATTAGTATTTTCTGTACACGGTTAATTTTCCGTCAAAATATTTTGACATGTTATGAGCTGTTTACGGACATATTCAGTTCAATTTTTTTAATTTTTTATTTCTATAAATATCAATAAAAGGTTATTCGTTGGGTCAAAAAGCTTTAAAATTTAGTACAAGGCTCATATATGGTTGCAATGACATTTGAAAAACGTCAAAAATTCATAGTCACAATTTTATTTTACAAGTATTTAAAGTTCAAATCTTGACAAAATACGTAAAAATCACGAAAATGTGCACATTATTTTGAGTTGAAAATGTATAAAAAATTTTCTTTTTAAATCTAAAATTTGAAAATTAAATGCAAAGTTTTTATAGATTTGTCTACCTTTATCAATAAAAATGTCTACAAGAAAGTCAAATTAAATTCTTATGAGCGGTTGAAGTTCATATTTTTACAACATCGGATATTCTGATATTCACTCAATTTCTCATGTAGCGATTTTCTTATTTTGTTGTAATTTAAAAACAAATAACTGAAGATACATGAAAATTTCACTAAATGTGTTAGAATTATTTACAAAACACACTATATAATGTAGTGTATAAGTAATATATTACACTATAGTTCAGCAGACGCTGACTATACGTTTTTATAATACTACAGCATATGTGTCTTGTGTAGTGTAGCCGGGTATACATATAGTTAGTCGTTGATTTATATTACGCCTCGTAACACTATTGTACATCGTATCATTATACTTATTATTATATTATAATATATATCCGATCTTGTTATTATTTACCTTTAACTTCTGTATATCTGTGTACTTCAACAAAATGTTTTTCATATACAATGATATTATATCATATAAATGTCAATTAAATTTTATTCGTTTTGTCAAAAAACTTGAAAATACATTAAAGCTTCTGATATATTTTTACAACAGCAGTTGAAAAATATTAAAAATACATAGGCACGTTTTCTTTTTGTCAAATTTAAAAGAAGTTTTCACGTAAATAGGTAAATAAATTACTTTATTAAGTTTATTCACAATAAATTATATCAATTAATTTCAATTAATTTCAATTTAACACCATCCATTACAGTGACCTACTTGTATCCTACTGTACAGCAGAGCGACACCCACTTTAAAAAAAATTATTGTTGTTGATGAAACGTATATTATATTTTTTCTTATCCATTTATTAAATAGTTTAAGAATGTTATAAATCTTTCAGAAATATATACAACAATATATTAGGTGCACTGAAATCGTTTTTTAATTTTATAATAATAATATGGTGGAGATGCATAATATATTATATACAACGTCGACAGCACGTTGAACACGAATAAACATCGAGAGTTATATTCAATCGCAAACAAATGTGTTTATATTATAATATCAATATTATTATTATAAGAATAAAAATGATACACTGAAAGTGATAAATATAAATATTAATAGCAGGGGGGACAAGGTGGCCGAGCGGTCAACGCGACGGATTCGGCACAGCCGGTCCGAGTTCGATCCTCGACCACTGGGCGGCATTTTTCTCCGTGCAAGTCACGGTGTCCGGAGAACAAGTGCCGCCATCCCCCCACCCCGGGGCACGGCAGAAACCTACGGGTGCCCCATTAGAAATTCTGCCAAACACAACACACGTGTATCAACCTACCCAATATAAAACCTACAGTGCCCTCCCCACACCCAATGGCCTATGTTGCCGCGGGTTACCCAATAAAAAAAAAAAAAAAAAAAAATATTAATATGTTGTTAATATTTTTGTGTATAATATTTATTAATTTACATAGGTACTTCCTGCACGGATGTTTAGAAAATTATAATGTAAAATGTTTACAACTCGACGTGTATTATAGGACGTGTATAGGTATATTCTTTGATTTCTTAATAAAATTATTGTGTACGTCAAAAGCCAATTCGTTAATAATTGACACGTGTCGCTTGTTGGAAAATCAAATTAATTATAACATATGACCGTCACTATTGTACGAATACGTATGCGAACAAATTGAGCACGTTTATTCAAAACGTTCATGTTCCTACCTAAATATAATATATTATACATTTATTGCGAGTCGTACGCAGATAATTGTCGTATATGACTATTTGTCCAATCCATGTTCGGTAGGTATCGATAATAGTCGATTTAAAATAATATAAGATATAAGAACTTCCATGTAAACATGAAATGAATAAAATATGTATAACCGTAAATGCAACTAATGTAAATATTATAGTTGTAAGCTAATTGCCTTGCCACTGAAGCCTTTATGCTCAATAAGAAATAAATAAACGTAATTGTATTTGGCATTTACCAGCTAGTGTTGCAATATACATTGTTCATAACCTAATCTCGTTTATTGATATCGTAAATAAACTATGAATAACTGCATGCACGCGTAGTCTACACCGAAATCCGTTTTAAGTTTGTACAAATTATTATTTGTGGTAGAAGCAGAGTGTGTATAGAAATCTCTATGCGATAATAATATAATAATATGTTGCAGGTAGATGATTGTTGTGCAAGTGTGTGTGTGTGTAATAACATAAAAAACAGCGGTGGGTAAGAAAAAACAGGATTTTTGTTTAGAAACTCTTTGCAAAATGCAAACTGCAACACATTACGCCGATGGCCTGATGCACTTCGGACTAGATTATTCCCAAGCTGCTCGTGCATCGGTGCATGAAATAGAAAAAAGCCGATGATGTCCCGCGGTTGAAGTTTGAAGAGATGCGCTTATTTTTTTTTTTTTACATCGTGCGTAGAACCTGCCTATAGTGCATTTACAGCAAAAACCGAGACTTTGACCAAACGCACACTCGGCCTTTGTATATAATATATTAAATAAAAAAAAAAATAGGTAAAAATAATCTCCTTTGGCGCGGAGTTAAAAAACTGATAAAAAAAAAATGCATTTATGGTTCAACTTTTTACGGTGTTCAGTACGCGTGTTTTAGGCGTTATAAATTCAATAGCGGTAATTCAACACGTAGCGTTCAAAGGCCTGCGACGTAAAATCAATACGAAATGCAGCCGGGTAAAAGTGAATCGTAATTATTGAGTGCGTACAGTTATACCTATAATATAATATGATAATTGTATATTATGGACGAAATCTGAATAGATCCGTGGTCACGAGGACCTAAATATTGTGTAGGTAACGCACGTAAAACCAAACGGTGAATATACCACACCGTTACCATATTATTATTATTATAACACGCTGCGCCTGGTATACCTATAGGATTATAGAAAACGAAAGATACCATATAGGTAGGTACACACGAAGTCGTCGATTCGATAAAGTTCTCAAAGTCAACAAACATGAAAATGATTTCCATACCGTTTGTACGTTATTTATTATAAACAAAAATATCGAATATACATAATAATAATAATAATAATATGAAACATTACATTAATGCAACGGTCGTATATTTACATAATAATCCCTTATATATACCTTGAATACCAACATGATACGTGAAGTATTATTATACGTTTAGTGCTATGTATGCGTGTATAATATAATATCATATACACCGGTCCTTTAGATTAGTAAAAAATTATTGTTTTTTGTGTTTTTGTTTTGTTTTTAGAAAGCGTTATATTATTATCATATACTTCTATTATTTGGAAAAGGTTATGCTAATTCAGTTGTATTTTATTTTTAAAACGGGGACAGCGAGCATTGTGTATAAACGTGAATAAAAAATAAATGGTAATAATTCAAAGAAAATAAAAGTTATTATACACTTAAAACGAAAAAAAAATCGGCTCAAAGTTATAAACGGTTTTACATGTATATATATAGTATCGGACGGTAAAACGTAATTGTTTTATGTTTATTCATGCTAAGTAATTAATTTAAAATGGAATCTATATTTATAAAAGATTCAAAGTAGGTATACTCATTTAATTAACCATTAAACTCTATACAGACGTACAATTAGGGGGACGGAGTGGCCGACCCGAGTTCGATTCCTCGGCCATGGGCGGCATTTTTCTTCGGACAAGTCACGGTGTCCGGAGAACAAGTGCCGTCATCCCCCACCCGGGCATGACAGATACCTACGGGTGCCCACTTGAAAATCTGCCAAAAACTACACACACGTGTTTACCAACCAACAGTATCCTCCCCTACAAATAAACAAACAAACGGCTAATGGCCATAGTTGCCGGGCTTAAATTATCAATTAAAAAAAAAAAAAAAGACGTACAAGTACTGCAACCTGATAATGAAAAGATTTGAACGTAAACGACACATATTTTTAAGATAAATTATATTGCAATAGTGTTGATGAAAATGTATACTAAAAATATTAAATAGATAAATCTAATTTACATTTTATATATATATTTTCATGACCGAGTGAAATATTAAAGAGACCTGAGTACATTACAGAAATTATTATTTTCCGTTATTATATTACAGTATTTTATAAAATTTATATTTTATCAAACTGTTATGACCTTTATATAGTTAAAAATTATTACTTTTGAGTTTATTACGATTTTTAATTGTTTTTATTATTTCAATTATAATACTAGATAAACTGATGTTGTACCTATATAATTTATAATAAATGTATATTAATTAAATTATCGTATGATAATGTAATCCCGAATCCGTGATGTATTTATTTTACTAGCGTATAAAAAATGTGTAAAAACTGAAAGCTTTTTTTATGTAATACATAATAATATCGGCATATCTCATATTTGTTTAGTATTATGTCAATATATCGAGACAACATATACTAAAAAAAAAATCCCTGTACCAACATACCTATTGATAGTATTGTAGGCCGTTACAATATTATAAATTATAATCATATTAAACGCAATAGACGACGATGACGTAAATAATTTAAAAGTACAATTTTCACATTCGAGATTTATTTATAGCCTGTTGGTAGGTACATATTTTAACTTTCTGATCGAAACTATTTTCGCCAACACCCGTGGTAAAATATTCGGAACTTTTGAGTTTAGGAAATTAAATAATACGAAGAAACAAACGTTTTATGATATAATATAATATATATGTATAAAATATAAATACGACGGTTCTCCGGGAAACGGAAAAAACGGCCATTCGACCATTATATTATTATCGTTGCAGCAAGCACACCAAAACAATATTATACGCATGCACTGCACAGTGACGACGTGGAAAATTCATAAAGAACCAAATTCAATTTAAAAAAAGTTTTCTCAAAAAAGTCGAGTTTATGAAGTCTTTTGCAACAATATACCGCCGCCGCCGGAGGAGATGCTTTTCTGTGTATAATATTATGTTTTGTACTGTTGTGATACATAATATTATAATGACGAAAAATATGATGAAATAATATATTTCACGTTTAAAAATTCGACCAGTTTATTAGCTATTAACGACTTCTCGGCGTTACGCGTAACAAAATGTTGTAGAAAAAAAAATTGTCTCGTATGACATTTTAAGTGATGACAATTACTATGCCTGCATTCATCAATACTGTTGAAGTGAATAGGTACTTCATAATAATATAGGCCACAGCGGATCGTTTAATACGTTTAAGGGTTAAACGTAAATTAAATTAGTATTATTATTTTTTTTTTTTAGTTATACTACATATCACTGTGCATATAATATACCAATCAAAATTAAAAAATATAATATTCATTTAAGTATTTACTTCCGTCTCAATTCACACACAAATACCTTTAGGACTTTAGAAGATCATTTTTTCGAGTAAGTAGCAAAAATTTGTGTGAACTGCAAGGCACCGATTTGCCAAACTATAGTTAGCTATACATTTATACCACGTGCCGTTTTTTTACTTAAAAGTTAAAGACCATAATATTTTCAAATTCTTGAGATTTTTTATACCACCTATTAGGAAGTGTCCCTGTGGGCTGTGGCGATACAAACTTTTGGCTTTCTAATAAGAACCCTCCCTCCTTTTTTTGGTAAATTATTTAGTGGATATTTTTTTGAGAATTTTTATGTAACTACCTAATTCAAAATTCAGACGAGTAGTTTTTATTTATTAAGATATTTATTCTAAGGATAATAGTCCTTAAAAGTGTTTTACAAAAGTATAAAACAGAACTGATGTAATATTGATTATTGGCTCTAGTGCTTATTATTCTTGGACCATTTTTACAAATTTGTAATGTTGATAAATTAATATTAATTATAAAAATGTTTAAATCACCGTAGCGCCCATATCTTCAAAATCCATTATCATTGACCTATCCTTAGTACACAAAGTTAAATAACTCAAAAATTACTTGTTTGAATTTTGATTCTGATATACGTCAAAATATACGGAAATAATGTCTGGTAAACTACAATCGAAAAGAGGGGTTCTCATTTGAAAATCAGAAGTTTGAGTCACCACAGGACACTCCTTATAGGTAATGCAAAAAAAAATTAAGAATTTAAAAAAAATGGTCTTTGTGTATATTGAAAAATTCAAAAAATCAGAATTTGAATAATTTGCGAATCAACCCGAATAATGACAATGCCTTAAAATAGTCTATCCAACGTAGGTACGACTGAGATTTAATAATAATTATATTAATGACAGTAACTAAACTTAACTAATAACACATATTATACGCAATACGCGTCTGTCGTTTCCCACTTATCTAATAAAATTAATAAAAAAAATCCATATACTAATCACCTGCCTAACTCATTTTAATCTACAAGCTTTTTAATTGAATATTAATTTGAGACGTTTTCGACTGGTGGTCGGTCGGTGGGCGTACCTACCATTGTTTTCATTGTTATTATTATGCACGGTCAGCTCGGACATGGTACGCATATACGCTGCAGGTGATTGAGGTTACCAATTGACAAGTCTTCATTTTTCTTGTTCCTATATAGGTACAATATTTGTTCGATATGAATTATTTAGTTTGATGAAACGATTTCTCGGTATTTTATTGTGTAAATATACACCGACTTGCTTTGCTCCTTTTGATGTAGTTTTATACTATTCCATGCATTGGTACCTGCTATAATACTTTATTCGAATTCGAATGAAATTATAAATATTAATAAACGGATAGTAATATTATTATTTGTACATTTAATATTATGTTAGTTTTTAGTTATCTATCTAAATATTATATTGATATTACGAAAATTATGATACGCATTGATAAAATAGTTGCTAGTATTCATTACTTATACCTACTCTGTAGTTCCGAGATAATATCAAATTACTCATGAAAATTATTCAAAAACACGCACTATTTTTTAAGTCATCGAAACGTTTGTGAAAATTAAAAAAATACACATAAACATTATACACCCTTATCTTAAAAATGCGTTAAAAATATGTACGCATTTTTAAACCCCATCTCTTATTATTATTGTTATTCACATTGTCGACTTCAATTATTATTGTGTACACTTTTGATTCTAATCAGGTAATTAAATTAGGAAGGTATATAAAAAAAATATATATTTTTATTTATGAATCGCATATATAGTTAAAATATATATATAATTACTAATAAGTAATTATTTACTATAAGTTTTAATGTTTTTTTCTAGTGATTTTAGATAAAATAAGAGAGTATAATAATAATAATAATAAAAATCCAAAGCATGAAAGACGAAAGTAACAATAAGAGAGGGAGAAATGACTTATTTATTACTTATTAGTGGTCGACGGTTATGGTATCGTCTATCTATTGTTCAATTACTTGTTCAAATTATTAAACTTTTAAATCGATAACCCATTGACTATTATAAATATTATTTGTCTTTATCGTATTTGTTATTTTTATGTATCAATTACGAGATTATTATAGCCAATACGATGGCTTATTATTTACATTGTATTCAATACTATAATATTATAACATTAAACATTGACGGAAATCAATTATTTCATTAATACATTTGATAAGTGCTTTTGCCGAAGGTGCTAGGATTTCTAGAAGTCATGGTTTGTGTTTTAATTTGGTATTTTGTCGGCGCATTCGAGAAGCATATTTTCGACCACGTGATGACAGTCAGATAGTGTACCGCAAGCTTGGCGTTAAGGTTAACCCCTTCCATCGCCCTTAAATAATAATGTGATTGGATTTATTTGCAGTCTTATATAAATCTAGACAACTTACTTATATGAACTACACACATTGCCCGGTGATATTTGATATATAACGTTCAAATATGATATTATTGTTATATAGTATAATAACGGATTACAATATTATTGTGCTCTGGCTGAAACATATATATATATATATACAATATAATATAATATAATGAAATACATATGAACACATGCTTCGCCAACGACATTGTAGTATACATTTTTACATGCTAAAATAAACACATGTGAAAATTGTATTACAAAATCAGTAAACCTAAGTAAATAGTAAATACCCCACAAAAGTTCACAAAGGTAGGGAATACAAATTAAATATGCACAATGTAAATACGTTTATGTAGAATATACATAAATATATAGGTACCTATTATATACATGATATATGCAGATGAGTTATATAATAATAATATAATATAATGTAAAGTGAGTGTTCTATTGTTTCTTTGTAGTTTCTATAATATTGCGGTAAACGTTTGTTTACAATTAAAAATAAGTGCCTATGCCACCGCCGAGGACATAATACTTAAGGAAAAAAAAACAAACTTAAATCAACACAATATTATCATAGGTACCTATTAACTAGGTGTTTTATTAAAACATAGTATTTACTTTACGTTCATTTTACATATTGTAGTTATTTTACTACTACCTACATACTATTCGGTTTCAAATAATTACAAGTGCGTGCCATGTGACTGCCATTTGTGGCTGTTTACAAACGGTTTTAATTGTATAAGAACATTCTTCTGAAGCGCAGTTATTTCGATTATATATAGAATTTGGACGCATTCAAAATTTCAAAATTAAAAATAACTACATGATATTATATGAAAATATTGTAAAACGGATTTGATATCACACACTTTGTTTTTTTATTATTATTATTACTTTTACAAATATTATATAAATTTTGGTAAATAAATAATAAGTAGCACTAATATTTATGTTATACATTTTAAAATAATAATACCGTTTGTAAAAAATAATCAAACTGCGCTTTACATATCTACCTACATTTTTGGAAGAAAAGTTGTCTAATAAAATGTTTATTTTGCCAAACTCGGTCTGGTTACGTGGCGAATTTCAAGTCGAAAATATGCAAAAATTAAAAACTATCGTCTAGTTTCTTTCATGTTCGATTCGAGATAATTTAATGCACGTAGAATAATATGTATAGCAATAATTTCACTACAGCTTAGACTTGTATTATTTAATTAACGACTGGTGATAGATAGGAATAGATTGTTTTTTATTTCTCATAAAGTCACTGCGACTGGTTTGCGAGAATTTAAAGCCCATCCCCTTTTAAAAATATCTATATTCCGTTCTAAACATCAGAGGATTGATTTAAACATCTATATCTAAAACGGATCAGTTTTTTTTATGAAAAAAAAAATATATATATAATAAATAACATAACAACAACTGCACCTACGTGTGACTAAGAAATGAAATTATAAAAAAAAAACGTTTTACAGAAAATTTTACATCAAACGTATTTATCTATACTCAACGCAGATTAGTCTGCCAAGAATGTCGTTTCGGCGAGCAAATAATTAGTTATTTATAACGTAGAACATTGACGAATTGCATATTGTAGCGCCACACTATATTATTCTCATCAGACATTAAATAAATGGCATCAATCATACTTTGTCGACCACGGAAGACACAAAACGCATAAAAACAAGCATTGTGATAATCGACGGTTAACGAACGAGACGAAAGCTATTATAGATGTTTATATCCGGCTTTTCTATACATTTTTTTCGTTGGGGAGTAAGAGCGAAAAATAATAAGCTGTCCTTTTACTAGGTGGGTAGGTATATGTAAAAAGTGACATTTTATTTTTATTCGACATCGCTATAAAACTATTTTTTGTAGCTTACGACACAAATAAGTACATTACGCGATTTATTTTATCAGTATCGTATCACAACATTTATGATATAAATTGTATTATTTATTGTACATGTCCGACAGCAGACACAGTGCTAAGATTATTATAATATTTTGTCCTTTAAGACTCCACTAGTATATAACGACCGGTCAACGAGTTAAGCTATTAATTTATTTACTAAAAAACGGTAGCAATAATATAATAAATAAAATAATGTCCGAAATGCCTATCGAGGTGCTGTAGTTAGAAAGGACGAGCTAGAGTTCCCGGAGCCCTCATCCCGTAAATACGATTTTTATTCGATCCGACAGTCAGAAACTTATGACAAGTGCCAAGAGGATTACGTACGCATTGAAAAAAAATGTAATTTGTTTCCACAAATCTAGAGGGAAAATGCACTAAAAAATAATCGTTTAAAAACAAACGCGAATGACAAAAAAAAAATGAATTAACGGTACCTAGATAGTATTATTTTTTTTCATTCAACTCATCACTAACTCAGTAATTACACCTAAATCATAATTTAAAGAGATGAATTTGAAAAAAATAGTGACAGAAAATCAGAAATGCTAAGGTTTTTATATTGCAGTACCGCTCGTTAAATTAAAAATAGACTAATTAATAATTACTCATAAAGTATTAAATAAATAAAAACAAATGCAAATCCAGGTGATGATTAATAATATATAATTATAAATTTGGACAGTAAAACATTGCAACTCTTTCAAAAATGTTCTTATTTAAATTTTTTATTTTTTATTTTTCATAATATAATTCAGTCTTTTACATATAGAACAATAAGTGATGATTGATTATATGACTTGAGTCTTGAATGACGGGTTTTAAGAGCCTTCCAGTGAATACACAGAAGCTATTTAACTATTATATTATAGCCGAGCGTTTTCAATTCCACACATATTTTAATGCAAAAATATCTTCACTAAAAATTTATAATATTATTATAATTTTTGCTTTTAAAATAAAAATAAATGTTATCATTAATAAAAGTATGAAACTTAAAAATAGGTAGTAAAACTTATAGGGGGAAAATCGAAAAATTGGTAAAAATGGTAATAATTAAATAGCTGTATTTGTGATAAGACCAAATGATAAAAATGGAAAAAAATTACAAAATCATTTTTTTATTTAATTTGAAATTGTATTAAGTCAGTATGTTAATGTTATCCAGTTAGTATATTAAGTCGGGTCATGGCCTGACTGGCCTGACCCATATAGTTTCGACTATGCTGACGTATGATAAATAGGACAGTGTATACTACCATAATACTATAGTGACTAGTGACCTTACGCAATACATAAGCTATGATCTATGTACCAACTGTTGAAGAGTTTTCAAAATTTGTCATTCAAGATACCACGGAGGACATGAGGTCACTATTCGAATTTTGACGAAAACCACTTTCCACTCACACCCAAAATACCCACGCGCGTTGTAAATCAAAAAGCCACGTGCAATAATAAACCATTTTTCGTATTTTTGACTTTCTACAACTACACCCAAAAGACTCATGTGAAACCGTGAGCTCTATATAGACAAGGAACAGAGACCACTTAAAAGCTTAAAAGGGAGCCCGGAGTACACAAGAATCAGATGTATAGGTACATCCATAGCTGTGTTGAGACCTGAGCACCTTCACGCCACGGGGTTTGGAAAAAAAAGCAAGTAAATAAAAAGCAAAGGAAAAAAAAGCAAGTAAAAAAAAGCAAGTTAAACATTTTACAGTCACCATAAACATAACCTCGTATATAATATATAATATAATAAATTGCTTTTTTTTCCTAAACTCTCACGCCACTCATGGTTTGCACAACTCCAATAATTAACGCACTGCGTACTATACATTTGTAAAAGATATTAATGAAACAGTTATGAACTTTTTCAAGAAGTCTACAATATATACTTCTTCGAAAAATATTATTGGCTGGAAATGTTTTTATTTTATTCCCCTGGGCTATGAGGTATCACAACTCATGAGTACATTATAAAAAGTAGTTTTCTTTACTTTTAGATATGTTTTATTGACATTTTTATTTGACTAGAAAATAAATTAGTAAATAGTAAATAGGTACTGGGAAATGATAATGATGTACATTATTATGATATGTTCTTCCGTTCCATTTGCTTTAAGTGGATTGAAAGCAGTGATTTTCTATCTTTGTATAACACAAGCACCACATAGCAATTTTATTTAGATTTGTTCTATTCCTAACAAACAATATTTCCAATTTATCAAGTAAATCGTTAGAATATACAAGAGTTTTGAAAACCGATTTTAATTTGATTAAATCTACATCAGAGCAACTTTCCCATTATATATTTGAATCCCCTTAAATCTTAAAAAGGTATACAAAAAAAGTATAAATTAAAAAATGTCACACTACTCACACTTTGAGTTTGGTGGGAAAAATCAAAAAATGGAAAAGGCTATATTATAAAGTAAAAAACTCGTATCTGTTTTCAGAATTTGCATCGCTTCGCTGGATCAATCGTAAAAGGTATACTTCTTCGAGGTATAACACTTTAAAACCCGTGTTGCGCATTTGTTGGACAATCGCTGAAAATCGTCTCTCTCAATACTCTTGTAATGTTTCATAGATATTTATTACAACAGTTTATTGTATAAAATAAAAATGTTGACGGAAACGTCATTCAATATAAAATGATGCGAGCAATAAATTACAAATAAATGTTATGTCACGACCGCACGTACCTAAATTTTTTCAGTATGACCTCATAAAATAGTTATGAAATTTATAAGAATTTTAAATTTTGTAGGTACCCACCTATATAGTTGTACAGTGTACATATTTTATAATACCTAATTTTATTATACTATCAATTGGTTTTATCGAGTTGTGGCGAAAAATAGGTACGCCACATACCACATGTGATATGTATATATCATAATAATATTAATTATGAACCAGTGTTTACATTCAAATTTGAAAATTAAAGCTATCAAAAGGTTGTGACAGGCAGCAAAAAATAATTAATTAATCAATATAAAAAAAAAAAAACCACGTCATTGTAAGACCAATAGTTACATATGTTATCGTTCGGGTAAAAAAGGTTTTAAACGTAATAATATTATGGTACACGTAGTGCGGACTCATTCTTTGCGACAACGGCACCTATCCTATATAATAATTGTTCTGTAGTAATGATTTATTAAATGCAAATAATATCTGATATTACATAGTCGACCGGAAAAAGGTAGGCACCTAACCTGATGGCGCAGCACACGTTTCAAAGTTCCTACTAAATAAAAAAAAACCGTCGTGGGTTTAATTCTCGACAGTTTTTTTTTTACCGAGACATATACGTCATAAAATCATCGCAGCAAAAGTGTCTCGGAATAACCAAACCAATGCGACGACGTCGCGTCATCGCCATAATAATATTATTATAAAATATACTGATAAATAACGTCCAAATAATAATAACAAGATTCGTATAATGCACGCGACGAATAATATAATATAATATATACGCCCCCAGAGTTTATACATTAAAAAACCTGTCAATCCGAGAATATCCGATGTATTTCCCGTCCGGGGAAAACGAACGCGAAAATATTCAAATATCAAAATAATAATAATAATAATATGACAATAATAATAATATTGTGTACAAGGTATAATATTATTATAATATTTGGTAAACGCGCGCGTAATGCTATTTATTACACCGCGTCGGACCATCGAGATAAACATTCTTTAATTTCCTCCGGCGCTGACGGTGAAAAGTTTTTCACCATTTCGCGAATTTGATGGATTTAATATAATAATTCAATGTAACTGTATAATATATATATTATTATGTTTTTATTTTTTTATTTTTTTCGACAGCTCGCGTTTTCTTTGCGTTAAACATAACGCGTTTAACGGGGAACGAAAAAAAAAAAACCTTCGACGTCAGCGAAATCGCAAACTTATTGTATTATATTTAATAATATAATATGCACCAATATATAATAATATTATATAATATTGTATACGCGTCGAAGCTCGCCGTAGCCCACACAATATATAACATTATATATATTTGTAGGTACATACAAGAAGCTGAGTTCGTTTAAAAGTTTGTTTTCCGGTACTCGGTCAGCAGTATAATATTTAATTTATATATATTGTATAGGGCAAACGCGCGTATTATTTCGCTATTAAATAATATATTTTCTTCGCTCGCCGGTCCATTACTGCTGCAGCGGTTTATCCGGCGGCGAGTGGCGATCAGTGGCGGCGGCGGCGGCGGGTGTCGAACTCGGTTTTCTCGGACACGTCCCATGTACTACGCACAATATCTTATAAATAATATATATATATATATATATTACGATCGATCACAATGGGCCGTAATCATTACGGCGCTATGGTTCTGTTTATCTCTCCCTTTGCCCACGTTGCGCCGGTGCCCACACGGAAAATAATATGTGGAAAAAAAAATCCTGGAAATATTCAGCCCGTAATTCGATTGAATCGCGTACGCCCGCCCCGGAAAAAGTTTGCTCGTTTGCGGCGGAAATCGAAGGGACACAACAAATATTGCTTTACAGAGATGATTACACTCGACGTCGGCGGTTTTTAAAAGTCATTCACCGCGCGCCGGAACACGGGAAAAATGTTTCCCCGAAGTTTTTATGCACGCGCGGAGAGAGAAAAAATATGCTCCGGATAAATATTTTTGTACACGTATATACATGCGTGATTATAATATAAATTTGTTTCTGTATACCGAAAAAACTTACTCCTCACGGTTTATCAAAAGACCGGAAAACTTCCGATCAATACTAAAAAATTGTCACATACGTGGGTCGTGGGTGTGTGTGTGTGTGTGTGAGGAGGAATCTGTCGAAAATTCAGTTTAAAATCACAAGGGAATTGAATCATGGCGGTAAACAGCACGCGTGAAAGCAAAGGGTGCGTGAATGTAATAATCTCATGTGGTTCGGTCTCCACCAAGTCGTTTTCTTAGCGTTTATTTATTATGAATTACAATATCATATCGCGCCTGTTGTAGACTGCAGTGGTATAAGTATAATGTATATTCTATTATATCGTCATTATTCATTACATATTGTGACCCTCCATCTTCTATATTAAAACTATTATTCGATTGTATAATTTTTGGAATATATTTGTTTACCTGGTTCATTATTAATATCACGGCTATTCAATAAGGGTTCACTACAAGACATACCATCAGGTCTAACCGAATATAAGTACTTATATGCTCCGCTCTCATCGAGGACACGAATCATGTTTTATTATATTCTTCAGTGTATTTGGTAATGGATTAACAACATTCTGTTATTTTAAGTCGCCAGCATTTTAAATATACTGACCATTACACATATCTAGATAAATAATCATTTATCTCGTGTAGATAATTAAAAAAAATGTTTATCTAATATTAACTATTCGTTAGTTATAAATACTAAATTGTTACAAATCTTAACATATTTGTCTAGATAACTAAATGTGAAAAATATTTTTTTGAAAATATAATCTGAAAGTTGAGAACCATCACTGTAGTAGTGTAGTGTTACTCCTCTTTGAGTTACATAATATTATCAATATAAATATAAAGTGATGTTCATTTTTATTGTAGTTTATCAATGTAATATACATACATGTTTCTACACTTCTACAGTACACTTTGAGCACACCGATGTGGAGGGTATTTTATAATACCCCTCCCCTCCCATGTGTGTACGTCACTGAATGTATACCGGCAGACGTGTTTTCATCAATCATAAATCGATTCCTAAGGTCGAGGAGGAAACCCGTCAGTCGTTGTAGTATAAAGACATCGGTCGCAGTAGCCATGGATGTAACCGTAATATTTGAGTTATTTAGCTTTAAAAAATACAGATAAAAACATATAGAAATATGTTTGGAAAATATGGCTATGAAAATTTGAAAATTGATAATTGTTTTTAATAATCTTTTCACATTTTATAATTTATATAAAATTATTTGAAGAGTATAATAAGTGTAGGTAGAAGCCACCGGAGCTAGTTTTCACCCATTATAATGTATATATATATTAAGAAAATTGTAATTTTACAAATGTATACCATACTATTTAAATACCATCTAGAGAACATACATACAAAATTATCAAACACTAACATTAAGTCGGAATACTGAAAAAAAAAAACGAATTTGTGACAACTTAGCCCGCTTCTGTGTTGGTTGTCATATCAATACGGGGTTAGGTGTCCCGGATAAATCGGATGATAAACCACATAAACTTTTCGTAGCGACATTTTGTGTGTGTCAAATTTAGAATAACCTACTCGATACAAATAAATAAAATGCATAGATAAAAAACGAAATGAGAAACACAATTAACACACGGAAAAATGACAGCATATAATAATATTATTATTTACAAGTATGAAATAACGGGGCGTGTACAACGCATTAATACTTTCTACTAGTTATTTATATATAGGTTAGTCGTCCCACTCGATATCGACTTGCAGGTGACGCGAGACCGTGCCACTGTTGCTGACATCGAAGGTCGCTGCACCGGTCCTCGGCTTCTGATCACTTCCGGGGTGGACGACGACGAAGACGGTGACCCGTGCAACATTGTCAAGGTCGTCGGCCGACGCGGTCTTTTTCGCGGCGGAAGCGGAAGCGGTCACGTCGCCGTCCGCGCGGAGGCCGTGGCCACGGCGGTGGTGATACGCCTGCAGACGCGTTTCCGGCGACGCGTACTCGATCCCCCGTCGGTCGTAAAATCTCGCCACTCGCGGAGACCAGTCGCCGTCAGTGGCGTTATGGATGTGATTGCGGCGATCACAGTCACCGCTCCCGCGATTATGGTCGCCGCTCCCGCAATGTCCCGACGGCGTTTGCTGACGTATGTCGAAGCCGTGTGCCGGACAAGTGCCCTCGTCCTCGTGGTCGTCCCTCGGCTGAAGTGGTCTCCGTCCTCCTTGTCCCGCTCCTGCGGCTCCTCCGTCTCTCGCAATCGTGCCACGCAATAGGAGTGATGAGGTGGCGGACAACGATTCGTAATATTTCACCAGCTCCACTACCGAAGGACCGGATGCACCGCGGTTCCGTGCACGGAAAAAGGTGGTCGCCGACATGGTTTATAACCGGACACGCGTATATATTATAACGATATAATTGTAATAAGCTGAGGAAAAAAATTCGTCGGTGCTGGGGCGCTGCAGAATAACAGTGATAATAATATTATGTAAACTGCAAACGGTCCCCGTGGATATAATGTTATTTGTGTATTGTTACATAGATAAACGGTTACATTGTATCATATTGTATAGTTACTCTATGGTGTATAATTATTATCGTTGCAAGCAGCTATATATTATAATAATTACCACGGACTATTGGTCAATTAAAAAAATTAAAAATTATTATAATTTATTGTTGTACGTAAAAATGTTTAAAACGTATTATAAGGAATACAAACCTACAAAATGCCCATGCATGTTGATACATATTATTTGCAACTCGTTTACTGCTATTGCATTGCCAAACACGCGGACATGACATTTGTAGAATCACCTATCCTCATATATACATATAGATACAATTACCTACATCATGAATGTAAAACCAAAATGGTCTTTGTACGTATAAGATGATAATATAACAATATAGGTAATATTGTACTTTATGCAGATACAAAAAAAAATAATAACTTTCATAAAAAAATTGAATTTTATAACTTAAAATTATAATGTAATATGTATATCTAAATAATCTATAAGCCCGACTGTTTTATAATTGTAAGCTATATATATATTTATATATATATAATTGTAATACTTTAATAAATAAATAATACTTTTAAATTAGAACAAAATAACTAAAATTGTTATTCTATGTTTGAATAACTAATTTAATCCAAATTCGAACTTGGAATATCTATGAAAAAATTGTGCATAATATATTATATTTATTAGACAATAAATACCATTTCGATTCAGCTGTGGCGTATTTACGATATCTTTTTTTTTTTGGGGGGGGGGTGCACTTGCATAGGCTATGTTTTTACTTTTTACAAATAAATCAATACACACTAAAATTGAATAAGAAATTAAAGAAAAAAAGGCTCAAAGTCGGGGGGGGGGGGGGGGGTAGTATATCACGTAGATAAATACGCCAGAGAAAAAGAAGTATTTATAGCCGGAAAACACTCTTTAAAGTATTTGAAAATATGGTCCATAATTAAACTAAAAAATCAGAATTTGAATAAATAAATTATTAAAGGGTAAACGGTTGGGGTGAGCAAGAGCCAAGGAGCATTCTTGGTGATTCACCCTGTATAATGTATGCATATATATATAATATCCTTCTATATGAGCTTTCCAATCAATTAAGTTAAGCCATGCGTATATAAGTACACGCATTTTATGTATACAATATTTGATTATAGAGCACTATAACCACGAGCTTTCGATACCTCATTATACAAATGTGGTTTCGTTGGAATTTTCCATGAAAAATATTTGTTGTATACATTATACTCTCCGTAAACCTTAGGGATTAGAGACACTCTGGTGCACAAATTATTAGATTATCATGATTTCAAAAATATGTGCTTACATTACTGTTGATGGGTACCGTTTAGTTAATGTCTGTTTATTTTTTTTTAACCCATATAACAAACGTGTTGCACCGCTAAAGTTTTGTTCGAACATTGGTATTATACAAACAAAAAAGTAAACTGAAACCATATATGTTTAAGTGTGCAGTATTATTTATTAAACAATTTTAAAACAATGATAAATCTTAACGTTTAAAAATTATTCTAATAAAGCTGAAGTTACATATTTATTTTAAATATTATTATACAATATAGGTTCATAAACATTTTATAAGTTGGTCATAAACAAAAAAGTTGAGTAAAGATTTTCAAAATATACCGAATATATTATAGTTGGTATCTATATGTTAATGATATGATAATAACATTATAATTTGCAGTAAAATATAAAAGTGTATTGAAAAATCTGAAAAGATTTTAGATTTTGAATATACAATTTATTATTATACCATCATAGATATTTATACTAGGTTATAAGTTATATATAACTTATAACCTAAAGCAGGGACTGGAACCTTGATTTTTTTTTGTGATTCTGGTTTCCAGAAAAACTAAAATTTCGGTTCCGGTTCCGGTTCGGTTCCCAAAAAATCTAAAATTTAGGTTTCAGTTTCAATTCGTTTCTTAATAAAAAAATTGTTACTTGTTTTGGTTTTATACTTATGTAAAAAAATATGTAAAGTAAAAGTATCGGTTCCGGTAAGGTTTCGGTTTCGGTTTCTAAATTAATTTAAATAAGGGTTCTGGTGAGGTTTTGGTTCCCAATATTCAAAGGGTTCCGGTTCCAAAACCGGTTCTTTTCGATAAAGTTCCAGATTTTGACCTAAAGTCCTAAACCAACTTATTGTTTTTTATCAATTTTTACTAATTCACGAAAGAACACAAATTATATTATAACCTTTAAATTTGGTAATAAAGCCAAGGGTCACTCACATTAGGATTTAAGTTTAAAAATAACAAAATATCTAAAGATTAAGGGTGGACAGCTGAAGACCGTATAATGTATATTATTATGTATTTGTAAGACAGGGCCAGCAAGTGTAATAAATATTTGCAAACGGTTTCCTTTTTTTTTATTGGAATACTCAATAATAATATTTTATAGTTTATTAATTCTAAAATGTTTTATTTAATATATAGGTATAGAAAATTAATTTTAGAAACACACGGACATCTGCAGGTCAAAACGATTTAATACTGCAGGCGCAATTCAAATACCATCCTTTTTTAACCTTTTTTTTTGTCTGGACGCCACTCGCTTACAACAGTTATAATTTAAGGTGCAATAAGTACCTAGTATTATATAATATAGTATGTATACATATATATGTACACGAGTTGATTCAAATTGTTTTCCCATTACATCGGGTTTGCTATTTAAAACGAACAAACACCGCCGCCTCCGCCACCACCACCACCACCACCACCACCCCGATGGTCCACTCCACGCTGCAACAATTACGATAGGGTTAAAATATATAAAAAACACAGACCGCGTAACAATCGACCGCCATCGATTGCTTGGATCCGATAATGGAAAGAGTATGATCGTTTATATGATCAATCGTTTTTTCAATAAGTATAATAAGTATAAATTATAATAAAGTGATATCACACAGAAACCAAAAAAAAGTGATAATTTTCATGCTTATGAAATATGTTTTACCTGATGACATAAATAATAGTTTCATGTCTCCACAGTATAACTACCTATTTCGCAACAAAAAAATAATCAAAATCGAGTTCCTTATTCACTTATTAACATCATCATGCAATCATATTATACTTAGATTTTTGAGATCACTAAACAATTATTATAATAGCAAACACCAAACAGTTTTCTTAACCACTTCAAAAATGTTAAAAAAAAACCCTAACAGTTTTCTATAAAATATTTGAAACATTACTGCTATCCGAATTTCAGGTTAGTGTATAGGTCTCGCCAGTGCCGGATTGAGTAGCTGCCGCAGCAGTTTGTGTGGGTTGCACTAAGTTTAACCCACTTAGTTTTGTAATTTATTATTTAACAGTAAATACAGAAATATATATGCAGTTTAAATTTACACATATTAAAAATGCATAAAATAGAACTTTATTTTTCTATTTAATATTAAAATTTCGTCAAACAAATAATATGTATTTTATGCTTTTTTAATACGTATTGACGTATATACTGTGCATTAAAATCATGCGCAAGTCTTGGAACTGGGAAAAAACCAATACAAACTTATTAAATGCCAATGATGCTGCAGTTGCGTTCTACGATGCTTTACACTTTTGAATCATGAATTTTGTTGCTAAAATTATGTATAAACCATCTTGTTATCCAAAATGGTTTACCGCAAAAAAGTTAAATAATATATTGTTTGTCTCAGGCACATCTTTAAAAATACATTCAACCATTTCAATCATTAAAATATCTTATGAGAAATCCGAAAACAATCGTACTTTTTTCATATTTTTACGTTCTCAGTATAAACTTGAGTCCAGATTATGCTATTGAAAATTCGTTCAACGTATTGAAATATAGGAATTGTTTTTCATTCTAATCCAAATAAATTCTGGACTTGATGGATAAAACCCAAACCAGCTATATAGGGTCTTCGTGAAGTGGTTACTTGTTGGCGGCGTGTCCAGCACCAACAAGCAAGAAAAAATTTGCTGCATATTTTTACAGTAATTATTTTCTTCTTCTCCTGTCAATGCCGCTCGTTATTATTCTGCTTACCTTTCGGCCTTCCATAAAATTACAATATTTTTATTGATGATGTCTTGTGTGGTCTCTCTAAATTGTTGGGTATAAAATACTAATGTCGACCCGGAAAGCCTTTCTGGCTCCTTCATTTATTGTTTAAAACTTTTTATTTGTTAGCATTTTATTCTTATATTTTAAAAATCTTCGATTGAAGGACATTTTCATGACTTTTGGCAAATTAATGCACTAGGCTTAATTTTAAAATCTGGAGATCCAACTATATACCTATTTTTTTGATTAGTCATCACACTAAATTATTCGATAGTTCAGTCTTACGTTAGAACTATCGTGGTTAATCGAATTCTTCTTGATAAACAACAAGGTTTTCATTCGTTACGATCCACCAGCCATTATATACTATACCTGTAACCTGGTATTTACTGAAAATGCAGTAATGAATGCTCTTAGGATGGTATATGTAATTAACGCTGAGTTCGCAAAAGCCTTTGACTTAATTGAACATTTGATTATTAAATTCTTTTAAATTTACTGGATGGGACTATTGGGATTTGATGAGCCTATTCGGACATGGTTCGATTTTGTTAGGATTAAAAATGATCAGACTAATACCGCTAACATAACTTTGGAGATTTCGCAAGGTAGTGATTTTTCTTCTGTCATTTGACGTTGTTTTTTGCCAAAATTAAAAATATTCTAGATAATATGAGTAACTATTATTGAATAATTTTAGTTATTAAATAAAATTAATCTTTTTAGTGTGTTTGAATATGTATAATATTTGGTTAGGTGTTAAACACCTAACAAGTTTTATAAGTATACATACTATCCTCGCTCATATCTATTTTATTAGAATTAACTGACGCATATATCACCGATTATTACTGATAACCTACTAAAAAAATAACTAAATTTTATTACGTTTTATTTCTTATGCGCATGATGGCTGCATGATATATCTATTAATAAATCCGAAAATAATATTTAATTTTAAAATAAATTGTAATCTGAAAAATACCTATTGGTACTATACTAACGAGTAACGAGTTATAAAATGTAATAAACAATGATGATACATTGATACACCATACGGCATACGCGTTACTAAATAATAATATCTACGTATAATCATGGACAGTTATTGTGTGAATAAAATATATTTACGCGATTAATTAACGATTATAAAATTATAAACAATATTGTGTAACGATAAATGTATTGACATACATTTGATTAGCTTATTATTATTGTTTTAGTAGCCTACCTATTAAATAGTACCTATACCTATCCTGATCTTTGATACAACTAAAAACAAACTATTTGTAAACTAGATTTCGAAAAAATACGATAATAGTAAATAGTAAATAATATAATATAATAATAACTATTATTACATATAGTTATAACTTATAGGTATATTCGACATACACGATACTGATGTTAACACTGAAATTTTCCGATAAATCATTAATCGAATGTACTTAAATACACGTTGCAAATAGAGTATTACACAATGCGTGTTGAATGCAGCGTGAATAGAGTGAAATGCTTAATACATTGTACACTAGTACACACAAACCTCTCCTAACAGACACCTCTGACTAGCGGATAAAATTTCAGCGACCGAGAGTGTCCGGTATTTAGAGGTTTCACTGTATTCTTGTAACAAATTAAAAAATGAATTTCAACAGATATATTCATTTTTATTCTATAATACCAAGTAAATTTTACAATTTATTTTATGATAATATATTTACTATAAATTGTATTTTATGTTAATAAAAACAGTTATAACATTTATTGAAATACATAAAGAAATCCAATACCCGACATCCAATAGATATAAAAAAAATCTCGATTGAACATATGTACACGCGATAGGTATATATACTATATTACTATTATAATGCTGGTCAGTGGCAGTAGCGTTTTTTAGTGGGACAATATGTGATCTGCCCAATGTCGTGTTAACCCACAATGACAAACTAAAAAATGATATTAAGTATATAGCCGGAGTATATCAAAAATAGATAAGGAGACTGACAGTAAGCCGCAGAGGATAAGAGACAGTAGGACTGCCGCACAGAGACTTTCGCCTTTTAAACCATTTTTGAAAGGGCCTGTAAAAACAACGGTCGTCTTAAGCGAGCTGATTTATCTTGTACTTTTTATTTCTGTTATTAATTAATAATTAACAGTTATAAAAGAGTTGTTAGATTAAATTGTTATTTAGTACCTATGCCTATTCAGTAATAATAATAATTTATTTAGTTATTTCGGCCGAGGTAGATTTAAAGTTACCAAACTTATTTTTTGACCTACATAATATATTGTCCCTGTTCATCGCTGAGAAAAACCTCTTATTGGTGAACACTGAACAATGTTTATGATTTGTTTAATTTTTTTTGTTGTTATTATTAGGTAATATAATAAAAAATTATAGAATTTTAATGGGAGATGGGACCCATTGATTTTGCCGAAACCGCCAACAAAGGTAGGTACATATTATTATATATACATATATATATATATATATATATCCCATTTGAAACCTAATGTTTTGTTTTTTTATATATTTAAGCAGTAAAATTAAGTGCTTGTTAATTGAATATCGAAATGAAATACACGATTAACCTTTATGATGCTTAAACTATAATTCATTCCAACAGTTGCTTTATTATAATTCCCGCGAATCCTCAAGTGTTCCCGGGAATTACCCCTAACTAACAGCGGTAATTAAGCATAATATTTATGTAAATATACTATTTTCATTAAATCGGAAATCCACATATGTACCTATACATACTTGATATTACATATAATATGTACCAACTATACATATTATAATCAAGTTAGGAAAGCTCACTCTGCGAGCGTGCTAAATTCCTGGTTTTTAAAACGTATTTTTATGCAACGCAATAAACCATAATTCCGTTTTATACAACTTAAAAATGATTATTAATTAGTAACTTTTATACTTGGGTACCTATTTTTTATTATTGGCCACTATGGATCTAGGTATATTATTAAATATTCATATTATGATATTTATTTGATATTGGCAAGCATGAATTTACATCTAATAGAACCATATGGTATATGTTATATTATGATAAAACCATAGTTATATAATCATAGCACAATACTCAATATTTTTACTTTGAAAGAAAAATCATAAATCATAAATACATTTTTGTAAACGTGACAACAAAAACATTACAAAAAATCAGTCAGAAACAATGTATCGTTTATTCAGCCAAAAAACATATTTATGTAAAAATATTAATACAAACAATCGTAGCTATAATACTATTTTCAGGGGCCAATATATTGAGCTAGCCCATACTGCTACAGGTGTCTGTCTCTGCATATTATAATATTAGCTCATACAATATTCTTATTTTAAAAAAAGTGTGATTTTACTGTGTAATATGTCTTAATTACTATACTATTTAACGGTTTTTATAACTTTATAACTGTGCACCATTTGAAATTAAAACTATATGTAATATTATAATACACATATTATTATACAATGAGATATAAATTATTTAAACAAAGAAACTAAGTGTTAATATTATATTATAGTCCGCAGTAACAAATTTTATTTTAAGCGTTAAACGCCATGATAAAATATAGTTACTTCGCGGGAATAGGCCAACAACGCGAACGTCAACAACGCCTAATATCAATTAATTATTAATTATGCTAACAATGCTAATTTCTTATTGATTATTATTCAATAAATACAGTAACAGTATGGTAATACCACGTACTACAACACTGAACTACACATTTTTCACATCTTTCATTTTCACTATAGATTACAAACTTTATCGTGGTTCCATCCATATAGGAACCTATTATGATTTATTTATAAAAGCTAATGTATGTCTGTTTGTTAATCCTTTATGCACTCGACACTATGCATCCGATCGCCCATGAAACTTTCGTGGCGGGCTTTCTATACTATGAATAACAAAATCGGACGAAAAAAATTGTATACATCGTGCATATGTAATGTGTGTGATAAGATTTCATGAAAAGCTTTATAATGCAATATAAACAATAAAAACAATACTGTTAAAATTAAATCGAGTATCTGATTCTTTAAATATTTAAACAAGCAAGTCTCACTGTCAACGCCGTCGAGATAGCCATAATATAATAATATAATCGAACGTGTCCTGACTGACTCACTGACTGATCATTAATCAACGTAGAGCCTAAACATTGTTAGCTGGAGACCTGCAATTTTCACGGTACATTATCATATAGCACCGTGTGCACTAAAAAATCATTTTCAAATATTTGCATTTTAAAGTGGTGCTTGCACAACTGCACAAGTATATTGAGATTCAAGATGGTCGATGAAAATGTTTAAGTTTTGAACACTATTACACCGAATATTAAATAACGAATTGAACAAAGTTTGGATCATATAGAGTTGTACTTTTTAACGGACAACTAAGTGCACAGGGCCAGCTAGTTAAATATAAATGTATTATGAGTTTATAATTATTAGTTATTTTTCACAATATGAACGTTTTTTTATTTTATTTTTTAAATTTCTTACGAATGTGAAAATTGTTTATAGAAAACTCGTGCCCCCCCCCCTAATCTTAACTTGTATACAGTGTACTTATATTCTGAGATCTAAGTACCATTAATATTTATTTGTGCTAATGGGTATACCATTGATAGACATCGCATAGGTGTTATTATGGTATTATACTTTAAGAGGACGCCATACCCGCATGTGTTGTCTCCGTCTTACAAACGCGGAACATACCAATTTTACGTTCAGAAATTCAAGTTGTATGCCGTTAGCTTAAAAATTAGAGTGAATCGACCTATTATGAAACATGATGGTAAGAACATTATCTGTGTTTTGTTGGAAGTAGTTTTACGATAATTCAGTTTTTAAGTGAGTTATAGCGTGTATAATAAAATAAAATTAAAAATGCTTATAACTCACTTAAAAACTGAATTAACGCAAAACAACTTCCAACAAAACACAGATAATGTTCTTACCACCATGTTTCATAATAGGTCGATTCACTCTAATTTTTAAGCCAACGGCATAAAACTTGAATTTCTGTAGAATGAGCGTAAATTTGGTATGTTAAGATTTTGTAAGACGGAGACAACACATGCGGGTGTGGCGTCCTCTTAACAACAAACCATATTTTTCTTGCAGGCCGATCTCTGAGACGGTGCAACGGGATTTCAAACTGTTTCAATTCGTATTAGCCGACACAGGAATTGTTGGTATTATGGAATAACGACTGTCGACGTGTCGCGAGAACCACGTGGAATCGTTATAAGTAGATATTAGCCAGTATACGTACTTCATTTTAATATTTTGGTGTCCCATTATTTTTTCATCGTAAATAATTTTTTGTCACGCCTGCACCGAAAGTTTGGTTTTTGATAGCGGTTGAAGCGTTGGAAAGCGTCATTTTTCCGTCCAGCGAGCGGTAAAGTGGGAATCCCTAATAGTGCCGGGAGCCGGGTGGTAAAGTGGAAATTCCAAAAAGTGCTACGCGCGTATACCCTGCACAAACAGTCACTGAAATCTATACCACGGTCGTCGGTTCCTTACAAATTATAAACTTTTGGTTACATCTCAAAATCATATTATAACCTCCATGCGTGACGCTTAAAATAAATAAAACCAAATCGTTTCTTTCATGAAATATTGTTGTCGTCGAATTATAGTCTAGTTCAGTGGTTCTTAACGGTGGCTCCACCGCCCCCTTGGGGGCATTCGGGTCTCTCCAGGGGGTGGTAGTTTTGAAGGGGGCGTTAAGGGGGCGGTGAGCTTTTTCAAACTAGGAGATTAAAAATAATACAATTTATTATTTACAATTCGTTTGAATCTGTGGAAGATCTCGAACCTCATTTACAAATAGAGTTTATCGATCTTAAATACGACTGTGAGGCACAACTTGTTTTTAAGCAGGTCGGTTACGAGCTTGCCTGGATCAAGTTTAAAGACACTTATCCACAACTATGACAACAAGTTAAATTGTTGCTTCTCTCTTTCCCGTCAACGTATCTAGTTGAAAAAGGATTCAGCGTTGTTGTTCAGCTTTTGACGAAACAAAGGCATCGGTTGGACATTTTCAACAGAAGTTATCTACGTTTAGCTTTGAACCAGACATCGCCAGACATTAGCAGCTACTCGTCAGGCTCAGGGCAGTCATTGATAGGTACCTATAATTTTTATATTTTATAATTTTTTTTTTTTTCATAGTTAATTAATCTTTTTGTATAGTAAAGTAAAATTGTTTTGTTAAGTGGTGTAAATATAACCATTACTATCTAAAAATAAGAGTTTTTACTTTAATTAATAATGTTATAATATACTGATGAATAAATAAATATATATATATATATATTTATAAGAAGAACATTTGATTTTGCATGAGGGGGGGGGGGGCAGTTAGTTATTACGATAAAGGGGGATCTGAACTAAAAAAGGTTAAGAACCACCGTTCTAGTTGTTGCATAGATCCCTGCATTACATTTGGTTTCATTCATTTTAATTTTAATCGTCAATAATTGTTGTCTTCACTCTCGTTGGATACACATGAATGATGAATTGGTAGGTTACCTATACGTTACCTATTATAGGTACCTATATGCATTGCACATTGTCAAATTCCTAAGGCGACCCATCAAAAACATTAATTGGGATCCCCGCTCTGTTATAAATAGGTACCTAGGCGTACTAGTGGCGGAAACATTTTATGTACTTACATACATTTTAACCGACAATGAAAATAATTAACTGTGGCAAATTAACTTAACTCAGTTAAATATCCTTCAGTTAAGTTAAAAGTTATCAAAAAAAAAACTTTTTAACAAGTTAATGCCCACCTTTGGCAACAACAAATAGGCGTCTGGTCGACAAACGCAATACACACACGCTTCCGTACACACACGCACGCACACAGTTGTACCATCATATTATTATATTATATTGTTATGTACAACACGTATTTATATTATTATTGTCAGGATTGATGTATGCAAGTATAAATATGATATCATAACAAACATTGTACATTGATAAGACCGTTGTCGGGTCAGCGGGGCACTCCTAATCGCGGCGGCAGAGTCCATCACTCACCGTGTCGGAACACGCCCGCAGTTACTCACGGGCTCAATAACTGCGCACACACGCAACGCGGCCCACCCGCAGTGTACCTACCTATACCTAATATTATTATAATATAGATCGGAGTCGTACGCGACAACAATAATTCATAGAGCGCCGACAATCGTCTCGTCGCGTCACCCGTCATCGTCGTCATCATCATCATCATCGATCGATCAGTCCACGAAATCGTTCGTTCGTAGCGGAAAACCCGTTTCCTCTGCAGTCGTCGTCGGCGACATGAAGACGACCGTCGCAGTTGTAGCCATCGCGCTGTCCCTGTGCGGACTCTTCCCGTTCGTCACAGGTACGTATTATAATATTTTAGTGACCACGCTACAATTTCATGCGACGTCCTCCGCACCCGAAATTTTCGATTTTTTATTGTTAATTTTTTTTACCATTTACACACCATATATACGTACTTCTACACCAATAAAGTTTAACCGCACGTCGTACGACCGTTTTACGACCGAGCAATATCCCGCAATAAGTAACGGGCCTCATAATATCGTACATTATACCTATATAGTTTATCATTGCGACCGGACGACGTGTGCGCGCGAGTGGTGCAGCGGAGATTTCCATTTGCAAATTGTGTTTTCCGTCCGCGCGCGCTTGGTGTATGATAACTAACGTCGCCTTAATCTCAGGTCCGCAACACATATTATTATTATAATATATACGCCGCGTATAAATCCGACCGCCATTACGCCACTGAAGTCCATAAATACACACAATATTTACACGCTATATATCATGGTGTATACCTACATAATGTTATATACTGCACCAGCGGCGACTTGTATACACATCTACGCAGCACACATTACCTAATACGTATATCTACGGATCGGAGTAATTAATGGTTGCCGTTGTAATAGGTGTATACTATACTGTGTACTTTACTCTGCTTTTTGTCATCGTCGTCGAACGTCTTGAAACAATACCAAAAATTGTACATGTGATGACGTATAATAGGAGTATTTAGACGCGCGCGTCGATGGATATGCTCTGGACGGGAGTATGATACGCGTACATTGTACAATAATATGATCACCATAATGATGGTAATAACCAGGCGCGTAATCGGTAGGGGGTGGTGGGGGGCTAGGTGTGTTCCCTTGGCGTATGAGCACCCGATAAAATTAATTCGTATTATGAATCACTTAATCTATGAAATAAAAAGGAATAACTGATTTTTTTTTTTTTGAGCACGCTTTGTTTAAGTTTTCCGGATCCGCGCCTGGTCGTGATAATGTCGTCTTGTACATTAAGACCATAATAGTATTTTCGCAAATTTATCGATGGTTTTAGTATATTATGTTATCGACCCTCTTGAATCTGCAGATTGGGATTTATATACAAAGTTACTCCCAAAATCTATCCCCTCCAAAATACGTATTATATGATGTACCCCCGCGCACATCTCCCACGTCGCGAATAACTGCTAATAAGGAACTCACCCTTATCAGTTATCTCTGAGACCAATAATATCAGTTATAAGGTCAATTGTTTTTCTCAACATCATTGCGTTGTACTCAACGGTATAATAATTATTATTTATTGTAATTTGAACTCTTGAAATGTTCCCTATTAAAGAACAGTTTTAATACAATTAATCCAGTTTTATAAACATATTTATTTTCAAAGACTAAATTTGCGTAGGTGCCTATAATAGTTTGAGGATAACGTGGTCTGCCCATTTTGTTTTTACAAATAAAATATATTAACGTCAAAGAGCAATATTGTTTTCGTGAGTAATATTTACAATGCAATCTACAGAAAGATTGTGAAATAATGACATTTTACCTATAGTCATTGTATCGAAAAATATAATATAAAAGACGGACGTGGTAATAATCTACTGTATTCATCGTACATTGATGTTAGATTTAAAAATTTAAAATGTTTAGGTTATATGTTATAACGTTTGGCATACATAGACGCGTACCCACCGATATTTTTTTAAACTGAAGGAATGTCTTTACAATATACTTTTATCTTCAATTATTCCGTTTTCGACGTTAAGTGGTGATTTAAATTTTCAAAATCACAATACACAGGATTGATAGGTATTAGTTATATATATATTTATGTATATAATTGGTAATTTATGTATTATATAGGAATGTTGTATATTTTATTATTTTATAAAATGTTATAATCAATGTTTTAATATAGGTAATAATATACGTCATAAAACCTGTTTATCGAATATTTTACGTTTTTTAAATTTATTTAGGTATATCTTTCGTAGAAAGTAGGCAACTATTATAACTTGTAAGTACTAATAATATACACATATTATTATACATGTTATTGGCTACACCAAATTCGAAAAGCCGATAATGACGATAAAAACGTCGAGCATTTTAGTTTTAACAAACATAATATTTTCAACGTATCCAACGAAAATAATCTGGTAGAAATCAACTTAAATTTACTGTACTTGGGTATTTTGGGTAGTATGCTGGTAGTTTGTGTTGAGTAATACTAAGACTCGTGATCAAAAATGAACACACATTTTTTTTTTGGTTTCATTCAGGTGGGAGCACTAAATAATGGGGCACCAAAATCGCGGGGCCTGGGGCATGTGCCCCGCTCGCCCCGACGCTTGGCTCCGGCACTGGACTACGAAATATATATATATATTTATACTAAACGGGCTGCATACTGTGCCATGAAGGCAAACGACTATCGATGTATTTGGAATAGGATGGGACGGTCTATGAGGAAAAGGTCAATAGACTATACTGTTTATTGACTAAAGTCAAAATTTAAAGTAATAAATGACCGCATGATAAGCTCCAATCCATCTATTTATTACCTATCGATACACACACACACACACACACAATACCATACAAAAATCGAATGTGGTCGGGGGCCACGATGTGTCAGCCCAGGATATTTTATATTATATTAACATTTCTTTTAAAGAAAACTAATAATATACCTATAATACAGGTTTTGGAAAAACATTATAGGTATTTGCATACAAATTTTCCTAAAATTAGCAGTAATATTCTGGTTAAAGTATGAACTATACTTGTTCAAGGCTTATCTATATAATTTGAACATTTCATACATTTTTAACTACAAATTAGTGGTTTTGTCAAAATTTTAACATTAAATGTGATGCTTATAAAAAATAATCGTGCATATATTATATCGTTAGCATTTTTAACTAGCTATAAACTTAGGAGGAACCTTGTACTACATTTTTAAGCTTTTTGACCGTATGACTAATATTTTATCAACATTTTTAGATAAAAAACTAAAGCTAATTAAAGACAATCCAAAGTTACAAAACAATTTTTTTTAATAATAATTTTACAGTTTTAACAAATTTTAATTTATTTGTTTTTCCCAATTATTTTAATAAGTATACTTAGGTATACCTACTTAGAATTATCAATTTCGACCTCTCAAAAGTATTGAGAATTATTAGAGTGGACAAAATAAAAATAAAATTCTAATTTTTTTTCAAACCTCCCCCCCCCCCCTCCGCAAATGAAAAATCTTGCGTACGCCCCCGCATCCACTGCTTCACACTATATTATCAAATACGTAATTATACTTAAGCAATGTTTTTGATATGGACTTGTGGACTGTGGTTAGGTTCAATAAATGAATAATTATAGGTGAAAAAGGAAATTACCTATATTAAAAGATAATTAACGTAATTATTTTACATCACCAATCGCGCGGTCATATCGGAATGTCCGCAGTTACTCGCGGGCTCAATAACTGCGCACACGTGCAACACGGCCCACCCGGAGTATACAATATAAAGATCGGACGAGTGCCGACAATTCGTCTTGTCTTCCCTCATCATCATCGTCATCATCGATCGATCCATCCACGAAATCGTTCGGCCATCGCGGAAATCCGTCTCCTGTTCAATCTTCGTCGGCGACATGAAGACGGCCGTCGCAGTAGCCATCGCTCTGTCCGTGTGCGGAGCTTTTCCGTTCGTCGCGCGTCCGGCAGGTATTATATCTATATACGTAATAATGACACACACGTCTTATAATAATTGCATTATTATTGTTATAGCTATTGATTTACACGCGACGTCACCCACCCCCAACATCCACGTGTTTTATTTTTGTTTATTTTTCACATAGGCGCCTACCAAATATTTAACCGCACCCGCCCCCGAAGTATAAGATCGTTTTACGCTAATAAGTAACGGGCCGCATGTTTTATAGTATATTATTTAATCATTGCGGCCGAAAGACGTGTGCGCGAGATGTTCATGGAGTTGTCCCCACTTTGTCCGACTGAATTCAAAACACCACCAAATAATTGTAAATTAATTGCAAATAATTGCAAATCGAGTAGTAGACTTCATGTAGCCCCCCCCCCCTCCCAATTTGTCCGGTCGACTTAAAAACACCACCAATTGATTGTAAACTAATGCGCGCGAGTGGTGCAGCGGAGATTTCCATTTTCAAATTTTATTTTCCATCCGCCCACGCGTATGATAACTTTTTGACGTTGCCTTAGTCTCTGCAGGTCATCCACACCAAATAATATTATTATTATAATCATTGGCTATAAACACATTATTATATTTATATGGGAACGCCGGAATTCGGTACGGGATGTGCCCCGAAGAAAATGGGGCACTCTCCCTTAATAATTGGGACTTAACGAACATGACCTGTTGAATAACCCTTTTAAAACTGAATAATCTATTTTTATGGATATAAGTATTGTTCATGCCTAATCCCCGTGGATCATAATTTTTACTAATTATTTTCTAGCTGTAACGTTAAACAAGGTCTCAGAATGAATAAAAGTCGTACCAACTAGCCACGGCACACCTGACACAGCCTGTGCGCAAGCCTATACGATTATATATTGTATTAAAAATCAATGTTGTTCTTAATGATTCTATATATAACTATATAAGTATTAGTAATAATCTTCACGCCACGTATAAAAATCCATCCACCATAATGCCACTGAAGTCCATATAATCATTAAATACCTACACACAATATTTATTATTATATTATACACACTATATATTATTATCCTGGTATGTATACCTACATATTATTATACGTGTGTATAGCACCAAAGCACCAAGACGACTTGTATGCATATCTACGCAGTACACGTTACCTAATACCCATACGAATATCATCTACGGATTGGAATAATATTAATGGTTGCCATTATAATACATATATATATATTTTTTTATTGGGTAACCCGCGGCAACATAGGCCATTGGGTGTGGGGGAGGGCACTGTAGATTTTTAAATTGGGTAGGTTGGTACACGTGTGTGTTGTGTTTTGGCAGAATTTCTAATGGGGCACCCGTAGGTTTCTGCCGTGCCCCGGGTGGGGGATGGTGGCACTTGTTCTCCGGACACCGTGACTTGCCAGAAGAAAAATGCCGCCCGCGGCCGAGGTATCGAACTCGGGTCGGCCACTCCGTCCCCCTTATAATATATATTATATAGTATCATATTATGTACTTTACTCGGCTTTTGGTCGGCGTCTTCGTCGAACGTCTCGAAACAATATCAAAAATTAAACAATGTAATGGCGTATAAAAGGTGTATTTACTATTTTGATTTTAGACGCGCTCGTCGATGCTTTCGTTATGCTCTGGACGAAAGTATAATACACATATAATAATATGGTCACCATAATAATAATGGTGTAGACCAGGCGAGGATTCATGAGGGTGGGGCCATGGGTTCTCGGGCATCCCCTATCATCTAAGCCACAACTAAAATAAATATGTATTATAAATTACTCAGTCTACTAAATAGAAATTGGTATAACCAATTTTTTTTTTTTTGAGCATGCTCTGTAAAAAACGTTTGATCCGCGCCTAGTGATAACGTCTCGTCTCAACATCATCATCGGGTTGTTCTCAACAGTATTATTATTATTATTAACCGTAATCTTAACCCTTGAACTCTTGATATTATGTTCTCTATTAAGGAACAGTTTTCACACAATTCGTCCAGTTTTATAAATATGTTTATTTCCAAAGACTAAATTTGCGTAGGTTCCTATAATTGTTTGAGGATAACGAGGTCTGCCCGTTTTGTTTGTATAATTAATTAAACATAAATATTAAAGAGCAATATTGTTTCCACGAGTACCATTTACAATACAATAAGAAATATTGTGAAATAATGACTATATAATATAGTCAGTGTGTAGACATAAATATTATATATATAATATTAAACAGTAGTACAACATCACCAGATTCCGTTACTAAACATAATTGAATATGTTAAATAAAAACCTAATTAATAGCTATATTATAATATTATCATGTCCTATTTTTTTATCCAATCACCTTTACCTATGTATTGTTATCAAAATGAAATAGGTACACACTACACGGTATTTCAATAAAATGATGATTAGACATATTATTATTTTCAACATACTGTTAGCTAAACGCGATTAAATGAATTAAATTACTTAAAACTGTTATTTTGAGATAGTAATTAATCAAAAAATATAATAGCTTACTTAAATTAGGTACTTACAGAGTTATATAGGTTATTAGTTTAGTATTAAAATTATAACAAAATAAACTATAGGGACTGTATGTGGGGTACTGTTCTCCGTGCAAACAATTGTTATAGTATAAACTCTTAAGACGAATGTTGATGAATAATCGCATTTGAAAAATCATTCGCTGTACAGTCTACAACAGAAAGGGACCCATAAAAATAAGTACCTACACTTCTTCTGTACGAGTGCCAAGTGGTCATTTCTTATGACTTATGAGTTACTTGAACATTGATGATAATTGATAACTGATAAAAACGTAACATCGGATTAAAACGTCAAGTCTTAATTTACTTAAGTTAAAAAATGTAAACATATACCCAACAGCAGTATAATTACTTCATAATACTAACATTTATATTACACATGAATAACGTCATCATCGCGTATTATGATACTTTAATAAAGGTCACGAGCAACCAACACCGAGAACAGTGGGCTGTATCACTTAAAATAGGCATAAAGAGTTTTTCTAAAAAAAAATCATAGCCGTACCGCAGACGTATAATATTTTATTTTTGTTTATTTAGTGCTATTAAATGTTTTAAATGGTATACATTTGAACACCATTATTAGCTACCAAAATAGTTTTGTGTTTGTTTAATATACAATGGAAATATTTTTATTGCAGTAAATTTGTCTGATTGAATTTGATTGATCCTTATATTGTGCAGCGCGCAACCATCCGGAATGGTGACTTCGGGGCTCTATAGGTTAAAAAAAAATGTAGGTATACAACTAATACTATAATAATAATATTATAATTCTATTATTGCTTCCCTCGAAATTTAATATAATTGTATAATGTATATAGCGACCAGCGACGTAGATATATAGTTGTACGTGTTAGACGAGTAAATTGGTAATTCCTTTGATAATATTATGTTCTGCTGCCGTAATACACGCTGTCTGCACAATTTTGCAGGTTTAGACTGTATTTTATATTATATAAAGTTAATAAACAAATGTAGGTAATACCGCCATCGGAGATTCTATTATTTTGTCATATTATATATTTTGTTTTTGAAATATTCACCCGTTTTGATTGTAAATTGTTAAGCAGATGATTTTTTGGAAAATGTTGATGTAGGTATTTAAATCAAAATTCAAAACACATTATTTTTCAAGTTATTAAACTTTGTGTACCTACTACTAATAACAATATCGTAGGTAGTCGACGATAACAGGTTTGGAAAGTATGGCTATAATTATTTGAAAATTAAGAAAATTCATATTAATTTATTTAGGTTTTATAATTTGTTAAATTTTCTGAATAGTATAATAAGTATACTAGTCCATTTAACAGTACCTAAATAGTATGATATCATATTACATCTATTTTAAGTTTTATGCGAAACCGTTATTAAAGACTATCATCCTCCGTTTATATTATAATAATGTGTCGATAACTCGGTATAGATATGTCATCGTCAACGTATTCGAAAAAATCATTCGATAAATAATTTACAGTAAAAATGTGCAAAAAACAAAAAAATAAATACTTATTTATCTCCGCAGGACACTCCTTGCCTTAAACGGTAAAAAATTCTAAGTGCCTGTTAGAGATGAATATAGTCCTTGAGTATACTTAAAAATGTCAAAAATTGGAATGTAGATAAACGCATTATTAAAAAATAAAAGGCTGATGCTTCGGGGATCACCTTGTATATATTATTATAAAATATTATGCTGCTGTTAGCTTTCCGATCAATTAAGTTAAGCCACGCGTATAATATAAGCGCATGCAATATTTTTGTTTATACAGAACTTATCATATTATAACATCGAGTTTTCGATAACCCGTCAAACGAATTTGGTTTCAATGAAACCATGTTGTCCGTGGAAAATTCGCATTATATTTTTCCAAAACCCCACGACTCATCATTACTTACATACATACATTTTAAGTAATTACGTCATAATCGTGATTAGACAATAGATTTTTACATTATTATTCTAACCGTATAAACGGCGATGATAATTAAAATTTTTTTTTTCAACTCGCATAATATTATAAAATGTGTTGAGCCGCTAAAATGTATTTGAATAACAAAAAAAGAAATTTGAAATAGTTTGTTTACGCGGGAGACTATATTATATACATTGCATTCGTCGACTAAAAGCTAGAGAAAATGTTTATAAACTTTTTTTTAAATCATTATAAGCCCTAACGCCCCTAACACGATATTATGTCTGCAGCTGTATTTGAATTTTTAATATTTAATAAGATTTTTCCGATGTTATAATATATTTTATATGCACGCTATCAAATAGGTAACTATTATAACTAGGTAGTGCGACGATACCCACAAGGCCGCAGTTCCGATTATAATACTACATTATAGTATTATATGTATATCTATGAAATACAATGTCTCAATTCATTTAAAATACCGAAAGTATTGTCTGTCTATAATACACATATTGTGATCAAAAATTTGCAGCTGTACAATTTTGCAGAGTTATCAATTGAAAATTGGAAGACGATGATAAATCTAAGCATTCAAAAAATTATTCTAATACAAAAGTTTTCAATTATTTTATACATTTCTAGACATTTTATGCGTTGGTCATGAACACAATGCCAATAGTTGAGTGATGATTTCAAAATTTATCAAATATATAATTTAGTTTTAGTATAACTATATTAAATATTTAGTTCCTAACACGATGTGACCAACCTCATAATAAAACGTAAAAACTTGTATAAAATTCCAAAAGTGCAAAAAATATGCCAAAATTCTAATTTAAAAGTTCATAAAACTATTGTTATGCAAGCGTTTTGAGAATGTTAATATGCCTACCAACAATTATTATATCATATAGTAATTTATACTATAATCCTAGTGTTGTTAGTTGTTTTAATAATTTAAAAATATAATAAAATATAGTAGTACATATTATTATCATGGTTAACTTGTAATATATTTTTGAACGTCAATTATTGTGAAAATGTGTGTGAACTTCAATTTATAATAATAATATACGGCACAAAAATTGTCAACATGATTCAAAAACAATTTCATATATTTACAAAATAACATACATAGTAATCGATTTTAATTACAAGTCACTATAATATCATCGTTTTCTAAATTAAAGCAAAATATATTATATTATACAAACGTGAAGATTCGCTCAAATATCAAATAGGTATTATCTACATGATTGTTATCCGTTTTATTGTTAGTTCAACATTTTGAAAATTAATTAATTTATGATTTTTAGCATAGTGGTAGGTATGTACCTATATCTCGGTATGGGTTTAATTTAATTTAAATTTTAGTCGTACTGTCAATAAATCCGGCTTTAAGCCTTTTTTCCAACCAATAACGAATAATTCGATTTTGAAATGTGTCAGATTTGATAAATCCGATCTTGCATTAATTTTGAAACTAAAACGATATTTCTTTCTTTCTTTTTTTTTTTTGTTTAATCGAATTTTCAAAGAACATATTTTAAATTGATACACAAATTAAAGCCAAGAAGCCAAATTTAATTACCAATTAATATTAAAGGAAAGAATTATAAAAAAAAAAAAAAATAATAGATTTCTTCATTTCTTGATATTATGAATATAATATTTTTATAACGTGAGTACAATATTCACGATTTTATAAATAATGTACTTCTCCGTTTTATCATTATTATTTCGTCGTAAATTTATAGTTTATTATATTGACATTGAATAAGACCAAAACATATAATACGATCAGTGGCCATATTGCCATAACGTCGGTCGTGTCGTTGTGTTGTGATTGCATCTGATAACTCGTTTATTGCTCAACATATACGAAAATGGTCCAAATAAATATGTCTTTCGGCGTTTTTGTATAAACTTGCCGATAAAGTTTCGAACGCAGAAAAGGTTCTCTTGGACTAAACGTCCATATCTGTTAACATAAATAATATACCATAAAATGTTCGATTGCAATCTATTGGGGGGAGTATATATTTTCGTATTATATTATCTAAAAACATATGAAAGGAGTTTTCGATGAAATCATATTGGTATATATTTGTAGAAAAAAATGTCCAGAGAACGAAGTTAACCCACGACCATAATACAAAATTATTTTTTTCTTATATAATATTATAAAAAAACGAACAATAAGATAGGTTAACATGAAATTATAATGACACGTGTGCTTATATGAACATTTCGTATTAAGTCCTTCCAAGCGGTCGTTTTCCAATATTACTACATAATAATATATCGGGCTTTCGGTGACTAATAATTACATTTTTGTTTTAGTCGCCTTACCGGTAGCCGGAGATGGGCAAAATGAAAGTGTGGCGACTAACACTGAACTACAGACCACCACTGTTCTACCTGTAGATACTACGACCGAGAGTGTGTCCCAGACCGCCGTCGAAGCAGTAGAGTCCACGACCGAGAATGCGGACCAGACCACCGCCGCTGTACCTTCAGACACCACGACCGACATTGTGAACGAGACCACTACCGAACCAGCAGAGACCACTACCGAACCAGCAGAGACCACGACCGAGGATGTAGTCCAGACCACCACCGAACCGTTAGAACTCGCCACCAGTGAAGCAACAACGGCTGTAAATAACACATTGCCGGCAGAAGTTGTCAAGGACAAGTTGAGCGAACAGATCAGAAAAATTCTGAAACACTACCAGCACCCTGACCCCGTTGGCTTTCCAGGCGCCCCAATTCCCGATCCACTAAGCATACCCCCAATGAACAAAGATTTTGGCGTGGCGTTCATGACGTTCAAAAACATGACTGTACACGGACTATCCAAGTTCAAAGTGGAAAATGTCAACGCGGACTTGAAAAACATGCGAGTAAGTGTTTTTTGATAAAAAAAAAGAAAAGAAAAGCAAAAAGAGTTCTGTCCATAATTAATATTGATCATAACAATATTATGTCATCAGGAAGGTTAAACACTATAACTAGGGCTGGGATTTCGATACACTTTGAATTGTTTTCCAAAGCTTACTGTGCAATGTTCGTATTTTGACAAATTTGTTCTATGTACTTTTAAATGAAAGTAGGAAAGTTTATTTTGCATTTTTTTTAGTTTATACGTCATTTTCTTAATTTTTTAGGGCATTTTAGATACGAAATATGAATTTGAAATTTGAAATTTTATTTTAAAACTTTTACTCGCCAACATGATTTTTATATAACAAATTATAAAGTAGGTACTCGTAATTCGTATTATAGTATATTATACTATTATATTATCGGATAATATATAGTTGAAACGACAAAACATAGGTAACGAGTAGCTATATATAGGTAACGTCTACGGTAAAAGTCGATGAGATCTAGCTATCTTTACAAATTTAATTTTTACTAATTTCAAATACTGTTTCAAAAAACAAAAATACGCTTGCAATATATTTGTATACTAACTTTTTTGAGGTTTTCGAGTAGTTTTTGAATTTTTAAGGGCATTTTTATGATTTTTTAGGGCTTTCAAATACCAATCCTAACTATATAACCAATGAACTAAAACTGCAATAATAACTCTTGAGTTATTGAATTTATAAAACTTACCAGGCCGTTTCAAATTATTACGTAAGACCATATCGAGACAAACTATATATATTTTCACTTTTTTTGAATAAAAACACGCCGAGGTTCGTTTTACAACCTTAAAATATTACATCAATAGTGTTTCTACTGCGAGTCTCGAATAAAAATTATGTTAACTATAATAATATCGAGACCACGCAATAACCAAATTAATATTGTATAATATTATGTAAGTATAGGTGAAACTAAATCGTAAATTGTATCATGCGTACAGTTAGATCGGAAACATACATAATATCTATGTTTCGGACAACAAGGGCGTTTTCACCAGGGTATGTGGGGTTATACCTCCCCCCTTTGGCTTATTTTTGTGTCATATAAAATGGAGTCGAATCCACTTAATTGGGACACTTCGGACGGTGATCTATTTGTCCCCATTGTCCGACTGTCCCGATTAATCCAATAGTTTTACATACAATACGCATAATTCGTTCGGGACTGCAGTCATCTACGTCCCCATTAAGCGTTTGTCCCCTATATGTGCTGTCCCAATTAAGCGGATTCAAATTTATCTTATGATAGAGCAATGAACATATATATAATATACCAGCTGATCCTGTGCACTTCGTTGCCCGTTAAATGTACCAACCTATATGACTCAAACTTTGTTCAATTCGTTATTTAATATTCGGTGTATATACGGTGTTCAAAATTTATCTTAACTTTTCTGTTGCCTGGAATAAAAATTCTGATTCACAGCAGTATATTATCAGGCAGGCAATCTACCTGCGGTAGATCTCGGACCCAGTGTGGTTTGTACGTAAGTGTATGATTTAACTCTAAAGTATCAAAGTTATACCAAGTTTATTTTGATATAATACGGCGGATTAATGTTATCAATTAATACACAATCCTAACTTAACCTAACCTAACGTAAAAAATGACAACTCTTAAACAAATTGTGATTGTTCAACTCCTTTTTGGTGTAACTCACTGCAGTAAGTGCAACTCAGCCACCCTGGTAGGCAATGTGTGAAAATTCGATTTGATGCATTGCTTGTACCTGATCTGTCCGATTAACTAATAGCAACCAATAACAAATAAATACTATTTCTATTAATTATTTCTCCTATAACCAATAGCAACCATTTATAAACAAATTTTTCCATCGTAAATATCAAAATCCCTATTTGAGCACTTCTATTAATTGATCGTAGCGTGATGTTATGTAGCCTTCCTCGATGTATGCATTTATATGGACTATCCAACAAAAAAATAATTTTTCAATTCGAACCAGTATAGCCCCTTACAGCCCCTTACAGCCCTTTTTTGGTATTAAAAAGTAGTCTTTGTTTTTTCTCAGTATCTCAACTATCTATGTACCAAATTTCATTTAAATCGGTTCAGTATAGTTTCGGAGCCTATTCAGTACAAACAATCAAATCTTTCCTCTTTATAATATTAGTATAGATATTATATATACATAGCGTATATATTCACCGCTGTATAGATCGTAGTCTGAGAATAGAAAAAATGAATATCATCCCCCCCTCACTTTCAAAAAAGTTGAGCACGCCACTGTAAGACAATATAACGTGTATATTATAGTGGATACATACCATAAATGTAATAATTTAGAGTGCCTACATACGCGACATTTGGATTCATCACATAGGCTGAGCCCCGGGACATAATAATATTATGCTCTTTAATAATGCATTCATTAGAACAGTAACAATATATGAAATTTTTCAGTAATTATAGCCACTTTTTTTACTGTTGAGATTTTTATTGCAGAAAATGCCGATTATAGTAACCTAAATTGATAAATCGAAATTCGAATGGGTATAATTTCGAGTTATTAATAATTAATATTGTGTGCATGTGTACTAAGGACGTCGCTGTCTACGCATACCTATACCAATTAAGTTTTGAAGTTTTGGGGGCTATACTTACGTTTCACATATAATTTCAGTATTTTTTTACTGAAATCCATGACAGTGTATATGCCACTTTGTTTGACTGCAGTCGCAAAATGCCGTTCCATTTCCAAAATCCATCCTATTGCCTACCTACATTATTACGGTTGTACCAACATGAATAGCCTATAATAATATTATAATCTATAGTATAGACTCTACACCGACTATGCCTAATATAATAACAGCTACAATACTCCAATATCTGGTGTATAGTTTATGCCATATTATGCCTTTTTGAACTCGGGCTACACGCCTCACGTTCTTCGGCCATATTTTCACAAGAGTTATGATATTTATTATTATAACATCAACTGTGTATGACTCTATATACATATTTCTCTTAATACGTCATCGGTGTTTAATAATATATGATAGAGGTACAGTCCGCGATTACCATTGCAACGCCGCACTCAATCGAGTCATTATTGGCATTCCGATGCGGCGCTCCGACAAAGTAAATATTTTATCCGAGTTAGGTACCTACCCAAACCTTTTATACATGAATAATGATACGTTTTGACGCGTGAGTTCGTTTGAAATATACCCTCAGCTATTTGATCATTTCTTTGAAACCGTATACCGTCAGTACACGGAAAAAAATATTAACCAAATAAATTTGGGTGACAACAATTTAGTTGGTCTAATTATATTTTAGTGAGGCTTGATACAACTATGTACTGACATTTACTATAAAGTTATGGTCAGACATTTAGTAGTTGTACCAATAAAATATAGTTGGCATGGTTAAATTATATTTAGGTACAACAAAAATAAATGGTTAAATAAGCTAAAACTTATAGTTAATATTATTTAGATGTATTACTAATAATACTAGTTGAAGTAACTAAAACTGGTGTCTGCATATGTCGAGAGCTAAACGATTAGGTATTGTTACTATATTATTCAGTTGGGATAATTATAAAATTAAGTTTTATTATTCTTGTCATACTATTTTTAGATGCATAAGTAAATACATACAACATTTCGCGCGTGTCCATTGTCCTAACATCCGTACGTCGCGCATTATCCGTTTATATAAAAATTACCCATAACATCACTGTTGTTATTTTCATTCACTCATCACTGCAATAATTTCCAGTTTCCACTGCACTTTTGAATTTACTTGTGTCGTGATGTACTAATGTGTATACATAAGTAATAGATGTTTGACCGTTCTTTTGTACCTAACTATTTTTTTATATCGTGCTTGTACACGGTACAGTCAGAATTATAATCGTATATTCTTATACCTTCCACCTGACTTCCGTCGTCGTCGTCTGCGTATAATTGTTGATCGACTTCTTTTGCAATGGATGAATTTACTGTTGGTGTGCTGATTGAATGGGGATTTGAGGAACTCATCGATACGTTTAAAGGTAATTATTATATTTTATTATTTATTTTTTTTGTTTGTAAAATTCATAAATTACTAACAAGTTTATATTATTAAGATATACAGTTTTGAATGTATCTGCTTTAAATGTTTTATAATTCTAAGTTCTAACAAAATACATACCTACTTATGAGTTAAAGGAATAGCCTATACGTAGGTAGAATTATTTGACTCAAAAATGAATGTTTCAATTGTCACTAACGTATTAATCTTAGTGTTTTTAAATGTAACTAGATGAAGAAATCGGTAAAGATGACTTTTTGTCATTAACGGAACTAATGGTAAAAGAATTAATACCAAAGATGGGTAAACGTTCATCATTTTATAGTAAACTAACTAGGCTAAAAGAAATTCAAGTGAGTAAATAAGTTATTATACCTACCTACCTATGTATACCTATTTTAGAATTATATATATAAACAACAATAACTTGTCAAATCAGTCCCTGAAACACTTTATACTTATAACCAATACCTATACATATTATTTCATATTTCTTGTCCACTTGGCAGTAGTTATGGAAATTTAAATCTTTAATCTATATTAAGTATTATCATTAAATATAATATAATATATATCATATAATTCTATAAAACATCAGTTAATACTTCAGTATGTACAATGATTAATAAATTGTACAATAACTATTTGACCATTAATTATTACTTTAAATAGAAAGTGTTTTTAATACCTACCAAATTGATTATTTCAATAAGTTTTTTTAATTTAAGATAAATACTCGACTAAGTATCTCATATTAAATGGATCACCTCAAAATACTCAATAAATATTCTTATTTTAACCAATAGGAATCGATCAAATATACTGAAGCATCTATACCTATTGAAATTTCACCTTTAGTGCTGGAAGATCAAATAAGTAGGTTCAAAATCTTAAAAGATTTATTTTTCTTAATACACTTGAATATTTTTATTTCATATAAATATCTAGGTGAGCATGTAGACAAAATAAATATATCAGACATAACAAACTTTGAATTGCACGATGTTGAAGGTGTAAAAAATAATATTGATTTATTTTCCGATGAAAATGTATTTGGTAACACATCACTGCTTGAATCTTATGATAATACAAAAATATCACTATTTATAGGCGGTAGTTATCAAGGTAGTTCTACATATTTTTGTATTAATGTAGTATATTCATTAAATTTAAATCATAAAATTTAGATCCTGGAAAAAATTTGACCAACCATATTGGCACTTCAAATAATGACTGCCATCAATCATTAAGTACTGATGAAATTGTTGAGGTTTAAATTACTTATTTATTTAAAAAAAAATAAGTCAGAACTTGTACTTAATCTATTATTTTTGTTTTATTCTTTAGGCCAATAAAGCAAAAGATTATATAAGTAAAATATTGAATAAATATAGTGATGGGAAAGTAGTACTAAATTATTATGAGTCTGTTGGTACATTAAATCAATTCATTAGAAATAGTTTATCTTCCATCATTATTAAACATGAAATTCAGCAGTCTATCAAAATTGAAAAAAATAAATTTACACTATTAGCAAAAGGTAGAATTTCTGAAGAGTTTTTAGTTTGTTTTTACCGTTACACATTTATAAAAAGACTAATTTTTTATGATTTAAATTTTAAACTAAAGGCATTGAACAATTATTTCTAAGTGAGACTGGTCAAACCTATTTTACCCCTTATTTTAAAGATGGAAATAATGTACACCCAATGCGAGGGAAACTATATGACAAATACTGTAATCTACGAAAGCAAATTAAACAAATAAATCCATCAAAGGTTATTGTAACAACACAGTCGACAGAAAATGATATTTTAATTGATGACGGTATTAATTTCTTAATGTAAGATAGTAAATATTTTGTATTTATTTTAACTTGTAATATCCAATTATTAGAGTGTAAAGAAAAAATATTGTGGCTTAAGAACAACACACAACCTACCCTTACTTTACATAAATATTGGACTGAGACATCAAATTATAGATTGACAATAAAAGAAAATTGTATCGAACTTTATCCTGCTTTTAAAAGTCCTACTGGTCATTTATTAGTGAGTTTTGTATTTAAATGCTTATGTAAATAATACAATATTGTGTACAATGAAATTAATGTATTAACGTTGGTATTATAATATTATCTATGGTTTTACTAAATTTGTATAACATGTTTATATTTTATCAAACAACATTGGATTTACTTGTATTATTACTGTTATAGATTGAGATTGATTTCCAGACTTTGTATCCTGGAAAAGATAAACTCCTATTTCATAAGTTTGATGTATTTAAAGTGAAGTTAATCAAGTATATTGATAAACTAAACAAACGTTTTTCATTACAAGACGAGTCTACTTTACTTTCCGAACTTAAAACCCCGTCAAGGCCAGGTAATTACTAATTACCTAGTTAATATTTTATTTAATATATTTGTTTTATCTTCAAATACAATTGTATTTTTTAAGGTAATGATAACATATCTGTTCTTAAACTTTTGCCTCAACTTTTTCAACCATTAACAATCAAGTTGGACAAAAAGCGTAAACGAGACGGTAAACATTCAATTTGGAGACCATCAAAGGCTGAACAGGCAGATTCTTTTGTTTTATTTATACCTGTAAGTTTCATTAATAAATAGATTTCAAATAATTTTAAGTGTTACTTATTTATGTTTTTAATTATTAATTAAATATAATTTTTTGGTAAATTTTATTTCAGGATGTCTCAGAATTAAGAAATGTTCATGCCCAAAAAATAGAGAAGGCAGTTCAATATGGTACAACATTACAACCATACATAATAATTGTTGACAACACTGACATTTATGCTGTGATCAACAGCATATATTACAAGTTGGAAACACCGTTAAAAGCGTTAGATGTTTGTTACAAATCATATTTTGCTCTGAATTTAAACTATCCTCAAGAAAGTGAACAAATTTGGTTGTTTATCCAAAACTATTTCTTTGATACAACACTCAAGTCCGATAAACATGTTTTATTTGTTAAAACATTTATCAACGATTTAAAAAACATGTAAGCTGTCATTAGGTAGTAAATGCCCACTTGTATTAATATACCTACCTAATATAAAGTAATATTAGGTGTTATACAGTTACTTGTAGTCTACAATGTAGACATTTACCGAATTAAATATTTTATTTTTTGTTAATTTATTGTTTTACTTTACAATAAGTAATTTAATTTAAATTAAAAAAGTATATTTCATTTGAAAAGTTTAATAAATACCTATTACAAATATTAGACGACTTTTGAATACAAAGATGCCTTCTTGTTTTTTGTGCAACACTAAATTCAACTTAAATTCTCATTTGTTAATACATATAAATATTTTTCATGATCCAAAATCCATAGGGGAATTTAAATGTAATGAATTAAACTGCTTTAGAATTTTTAACTCTTTTCATTCATTTAAAAATCATTTAAATCAACATATTAATGTAGACACACAATATATTATAGACACACCTCTTTCCTGTAATTTGCCTGTCATAACAACATCTTCTCAAGGAACCTCTGATTTAAACGATTTCCATTCTATCATTGAAAATTATAATTACCCTCCAAAACATTGTCCAGAACCAATTACAATTACTGAATTTATTGAAACACTTCAATCCAGTACAGTTTCTTTAGCATCAAAATGGTATAGTAATAATTCAATTCCCAGAAAAATAATTCAAACACTATTTGATGACATTCAGTTTTTTAATGATTCATTTTTATGTAATTTGAAAACAAAAATGTTAGAAATCATAAATTTAAACCAGATTGATTCTAATCAAACAAAAGATTTGTTTTGTATGTTTGATGAACTTTCCAATACATTTTCTAATATCAAGTCTGAACATCTTCGTTTCAAAATGTTTGATAAAATGGGAGTTTTAATTCGTCCAAAAATGGTTGAAATTGGGTATAGATTAAATGACAAGCTAAGAAATGGACGTGTTATATTTGAACCAAAAACAGTTACAATGTCTTTTATTCCATTGAGGTCTGTTCTTAAAGTTCTATTCCAAGATTGTAATTTATTTCATGTGATTCTTGAATTTATGAACCACCTAGATTCTAGTTCAATGTGTAGCACTATTAGTAATTTTGTTCAATCCCAACTGTGGCAAAGTAAATTAAAAAAAAATCCAGGAAAAATATTAATACCACTATTTTTGTACTTCGACGATTTTGAAATAAATAATGCATTGGGATCACATGCAGGAACTACTAAACTAGGGGCTGTTTATGTATCCTTGCCATGTTTGCCTCCTGATTTGGCATCTTCATTGGAAAATATATTCTTGGTACAATTATTTAAATCCAATGATAGACAAGAATTTGGAAATCAAGTTATTTTTGCAGAACTTATATCTGAATTAAATTTTATAGAGAATGTAGGGATTGATATATTATATAATGGTGAAATGTATAGAGTATTCTTTTCTTTAGGCTTAATTTTGGGTGACAACTTAGGTTTGCACTCCATACTAGGGTTCACCGAAAGTTTTGTTGCACAATTTCCCTGTCGTTTTTGTAAATCACCAAAACTAGATTGTCATCATCAAGTTACTCAAGTCGATGGGGTGTTAAGAAATAAAACCAATTATGATGAGGACATTTCAATTAATAATATTACTCTTACTGGTCTAAAAGAGCAATGTTTTTAATCAAATAAATTCATTTCATGTGACTCAGAATTTTGCAGTTGATATTATGCATGATATTTTAGAAGGTGTGTGTAAATATGATATAGGTATGATCCTTAAAAAAATGATTTATGATTTTAATTATTTCACAATTGATACTTTAAACAATAGAATTGAATCTTTTAATTACGGATCAATTGACATTCGTAACAGACCACCTCTTTTATCAACTGCTCTATTAAAAAATGGCTCAATAAAAATGTCTGCAAGTGAGATGCTTTGTTTTACAAAGTATTTTGCTTTAATTATAGGAGATTTAGTACCATTGAATTCAGAAATATGGTGTCTATACATTAGTCTTAGACAAATAATTAGTATTCTTCTGGAAAAAAGTATAAAATATGATGATATAGACCTTTGTAAAACCCTTATAACAGAACACCATGAGTTGTATATGAATTTATTCAACACAAACCTGAAACCAAAATTTCATCATATGGTGCATTATCCAATGGTTATAAAAAAGTGTGGCCCATTATCATTAATTTGGTCTATGAGGTTTGAGTCCAAACATAAGGAACTTAAAGAAACAGCTAAATCGATAACATCAAGGAAGAATGCATGTTATACATTAGCTTTGAAACATCAGCTTAATGTAGCTTATAGAATTTTATCAACTAAAAATAAATTAATTGTAAACAGTACTAAATTAGGACGCCATATTTCAATAAATGAATCAAAATTAACTCAATATAATAATTCTGAATTCTTAAATAATAGTTTTAACTTTTTAACTGATAATATTTCATTTGTTTCATGGATTAATTTTAAAGGTACATTGTATAATTATAATAATATGTCAGTCCTTTTACAATTAAGTGAAGATCCATATATTCTACCAATTTTTGGTTTAATACTATCATTGTTTATTACTCAAGATGATAACAAACCATTTATAGTATGCAATGTGTTTGTTTGTAATTATTTTAACGAACATCTTCAATCATATAATGTAACCTTATCAAGTAAATTAGTGTGTTGCTGTATTGAAAATTTAAATAGTGTACACCCAACTGTATGTGTCAAATCTAATGGTTTATGTTATATACCTAAGTAATAGGTACATGTTTTTTTTTTAATACATAAGTTTTCAATGTTATAAAATATAAACTTTATTTAGCTATATATTGCATAACATATGATAATTATTATATTCATATTTTCCATTTACTATTAAATATACATAAGTTTCATTTGATTAGGTAGGTACCTACTGTTTTTTTTTTATATAAAATTGAAATTATTCTTTAAATAACAATCTGGATGTAAAATGTATAATAAATACTTACATAATAAAAAAATATTATCAATTATTATTTTATGTTAATAAAAACAGTTTTTTTTACTTACTTTGTATTTATTTACTTTTACCACAGAATGGATTAAATTATTAATTATTACAATATAATGTAATATATTAATTATTATAAATTTAATCTATTCTACGTGCTTTTACTGCATTTACTAAATTATTTTAGAGCATTGACTATAATTTTATAGTAAGTTAACTAAAATTTTATTTTCTAGTGCAACTATATATTTTAATGCAATTGGTATTTTATTTGGCAGTTTCAACTAATTTAATTAAGGTATATAACTAATTATGAAGTCAAATTGACAGAAAATTGTGATTATATTACCTATAAAGTTTAGTTGCATTTAGTCTGAATGCATTAAAACAACTGTCATCTTAGCTATATGAAATAGTTGAAATGCAACTAACCAATATTTAGATGTGGTGACTATAATATTCTAACTATAAAAAAATAGTATCTGAAACTAAAAATATAGCAATGCCATAGGGAACTATAATTTACAGATAATGTACCTAAAATTGAAGTTAGATAAACCAAAAATTTTTTTCCGTGTATGTTTATTGGCTTCGAAATATAGAGTTATTGTCAACAGAAATAGTTTATAATGGGTTGATATAATATAAAATATTATGTTGATTATAATATTATAATAATAATATTATGTCGATATATTATAGTTTGATCAATTCACAAATATTTTATATTGTATAATAATCGTATACACTATTATATTATTATTTTGTGCAGTGTTCAGGTCGGTGTATTACTTTACATAATAGCTATAATGCTATTATATTGTTGTAACGCTCGTTTTGTGCCGCTCATATTTTGGTAACAGTTATAAATGAAAATAATTTTTAAAAAACTGAATTTTTTGTATTACGGTTGGTGGACAAACCCCAAGTGAGCAAAAATACTATGAGCTGTGTCAGATTGAGATTGCGCTATAATAATTGCAGCCAATATTATAATCATGAGCGTTGGTGGGACATAGATTGCTGCTGCCCCTCACTTACATAGTGGTTTTTATATTCAATAGTTTTTTTCAAAGCCAACTCGTGTAAATAAAAAACAATTGATAATATTCGCGGTTTTAAAATCTGTTTTAGCAGATGACATCACTAATATTGTTTTGTGCCCCCGTAGGATTATTATTATTTAACGACAAAAGATTAATCGAAATCGAATTCGTAAGTCACGTCTGTAGAAGGGTAGCGTACTGTAAAATGTTCTACCGTGAATAGCGATCACGTGTACAAAGAAAACCAAACATAATTTTATAACCAGAAATCTAATTCTTTAGGACAGTACATGATCAATAGTATTATAGTCAATAACCTTCTATCGATATAGCTTGACAAATGATGAATACATTTTTCATTTAGCTTTTCAAACGTTTCTGTACAGGGTACAGGGTGCGATACATACATAATGAATTGTTTTCTATGAGAAAACCGATTAGTGGGGAGAGGATAAAAGTATACCTACCATGGAGTACTGATGAAAGAAGTAGCATAGTTATAGCCCAAACAGCATTTTGAAATGATAATATTATAAAAACATTACAATAATAATATTTGTGATTATAACATTATTATAATGACATTGTAATAATAATATTTTTAGTCAAACATTTGCTGTCTAGGAGGGGTGGCGAAGACGGGAGGAGATCGTAAGGGACTGTACAAATATATTATGTTTTAGGTAACCTGCGATCTCCAGCACTATATACGTTCCGACCAGTGTTTAAGCGGACCTGACGAGCTGCTCTAACAGTACAAATTGTGTTCACAGGTGTACGTGCTGTTGAAAATCAGACGAATGTACGTGCTGGGCAACTACACACTGAGGTCGTGGCTTAGCCGACCGGCGTCGGGCCCGTTCAACGTGACGCTCATCGAAGTGGAAGCCGCCGCTGAGGCTGCGCTCGAACCGGACGCGGATGGCAACCTGCAGGCCACCGAGACGGAGATGGACATGCAGTTCAAGGACTGCGAGCTGGACTTCAAGAACCTGGGGTTCGCCGCTTCCATGATGCAGGGCATCATCAGCTCGATGGGATCGGTGCTGTTCGAGGGCATCAAGCCGTTCATCATCAGCGAGGTGAACACCAACCTGCGGGCGGACGTCAACGCCCAGGTGAAGGCCATCACTAGCAAGCTGCCCAAGATGACGGTACCCGTCCCGGACCTGGCGGTGGCCGAGGGCCGAAAGTACGTCCAGCGGATGGGCTTTGACCCGTACCACGTCGCGGACCGACACATCGACGAGGGCCCGCTCAACTTCACGATCACCGAGCTCACTGTGTCCGGGCTGTCCAGCTTCCACCGGGTGGGTGACATCGGGCTGCAGATCCGCGGCCCTGTGCTCCAGATGGCCGTGCACGTCATCACCGGCGCGATCAACGGGTCGCTGCGGTGGAGCTACCGGCTGGGCCTGTCCAAGACGTTCAGCCGGACGGGCGTGTCCAACTTCACCGTAGACCACATCCAGGTCCGGGCGCTGGTCAACCAGACGCTGGACATCCGCAACAAGCCGGTGCTGGAGAAGCTCGACATCGAGGTGGGCAAGATCGAGGTGCAAATGGACAGGAAGGAGCCGCTGGACTACGTCATCGAGATCGCAGTCAACTCGCTGCCGTCGCTGTTGCGGCACATCATCGTCGACGCGCTCGAGGAGCCCATCAAGGCGAAAGCGCAGACCATACTGGACGACGTCCAAGTCGAGAAAATGGTCGAGGACAGGCTGCCCGAACTCGACCGGATGGTCGGCGATTGATTATTGCCCACCCGCCGCACCATCCCTCGTCACCGCTCATTTTCCACCCACCCTTCTGCGACATGCAAGTTTTTTCTGAAAGTTGTGCGACGCTGCAAATATATTAACGATAAACGAAAATATAATATTTACAACCACCAACGCAAAAGTAGGTAGGTCATATGCCGATAATGTCTCTGTAGTTTTCCGCACCCAAATCTCTTTAAACGTTCTTCTCGCCGCAGGCTTACTCGCTGTCCGATGTGAAGGCTTCCGCTCGGTTTCCTTTCAAACCGTAGTGGTTTCCTGGGTTTCGGTATCCTCTCTTTTCACAACATATTATAATACATATCCTAACCCTTGACGAGACTTTATTCGACTGCCTCATTTGCCCGTCATTTCTCGCAGTCGTCTATCGTATAGAACCTGTCTTCTCCGTCAGCCTAATTCCCGTGCGCAGCTGCCACGTAAAATTCTCGGACACATATTATTTACCTTGAAACGTACAAGACATACAATTATTTTGCTAAACCCATACGTAATTTAAACCAATTCCGGCAACATCTACGTTTACTTCGATAAAATAAATTTTAATACAATCACCCATCTCATCGTGTGTAAAGGTATCATACTTACAATTATCACCAGGGGGTTTTTTTTTATTAAAGAGGTATTTTTATTTTAGTACCTATGGATACTTAATATGTATATTATGTTATATTTTTAAATTAGCGTCTATAAATTTCAAATGTTCAAACCGATTTCAATAATTCGATTAACACGCATATAATATAATGTAATAATATTATTACACTGTTTACGATGTTTAATTTTATGTTTACGTAATTATTATGTTTCAGATAATAATATTATAATTTTAAATTACCCACCTAACTGTTATTATAAATAACGATCTGCAATACTATAGCTAGTTTGATTAAAATGTACAACAGATTGTTTGATACAATATTTCACAAACTTAGAAATGCGTGGTAGTACATTACTCAGACGATTCGTCGTTTAGATTTTTCCACGCAGCCTTTATTGTTACGAAACGCGTATTATTATGTACCTAGGTATACATTTCGATGTTTGTTAATTATCTATTACGATTGTAACATCCTGAAAATATAATATAATAAATAATAATAATAATATGTGTAACTGTACGGACATTGTATTTGTATGTAATTTTATCTCTGTTTCATCATTTTCAATAATTAGGTATAGAATATAATATAGGTCATATATCATATATTGCGTCTAGAGGGTTTTATTACATGGATATTATATTAAGTATAATAACATTGTTTATAACGTATAACCTATTGTAACAGTTTTAAAACGTATTATAAAAATTGACCTTATACTGTTTAGGTAGGTACATACCTACTATTATATAATCGTTCAACACAATATTGTTTCTGTGTTACAATATTATTTATTATTTCACAACGGCATTTCCCATTTTATAACCAAAATGCTGTTTAGATATCTGTTTTGGGTACCTATGTGGTCCATCAACGCCAAAATAAAAATAAAAGGTATGTTTACAGCCCTTTTGCGCCAAATTTCCCTATACACATGGGTACTTTTTATTTTAATTTAACCACTGGAAAAGTGGTGCAAAGCAGTAGGTAGTTTTTAATCATATGGACTCTAGGCAGTAGGCGTAGTAACGTAAATAATTTAGTGCTAAAAGTGGAAAGTAAAGAAATGCTCATAAATAACAAACTCAAGGATTACTAGACTACTAAAGGCAGTAAAAAGAATTGAATTAGAAATAAATGTGGAAAAGACAGAGTAGGTACAATATCTATGATAGCTCTGAGCTCATAGAGTGATTTTGCCAGACGATGTCCACACTCATTACCTACTCATTAGTGTGTGGTATTAATTTTTAGTTTTTACAGATCAGGTACAGACACAGTGCCCGATTTAAGGGGGGCATTAATAAGGGGCACTTAAATTTTAAAACACAAATGATTTTTGAAAAAAAATTTGATTATTTTTAGAAGAAAATATAGGTACAATTTATATCGAAGACATAATGAGTTTATATGTGCGATAAGAGGGAAACAAATAACATGATTTACATAATTTGGGGAAATAAGCCACCCACTGACGACACTTTTAAACTTGGTTTGAATTTTTAAAATGTAAAAGAAAAAAGTGGGTAAGTGGATTTCGCTCTGCTGTACAGACGTACAGAGGTTATAAGTGGGTCACTGTAATGGATGGTGTTAAATTTGAATTCAATGATATAATATCATTGTATAAGAAAAACGATTCTGAGCGAAAACTGTCAGTCAGCCTATGCTATTACTAAGTATATTTGATTATAATATTATTGTGAATAAATTAATTTATATATAACCTATTTACGTGGAACCTTGTTTGAAATGTTCAATCCTTAGCTATAAAAGTTGAACATTTTATACATTTTTAACTACAAAATAATTATTAAATTTTAAATTTGATAAATTTTGTTAAAATACTTATAAAAAAAGTTGTGCCTATGTATTTTCAATACTTTTCAACTGCTATTGTAATAATATATCAGGAGCCTTGCATTAAATTTTCACGCTTTTTTACCCAACAAATAAAATTTTATTGATATTTATGGAGAAAAAAACTAAAAATATTTAAAACTGACAATGTCCGTAAACATCCCAAAAAGAGTCAGCATTTTATGGTGTATAGAAAATGAAAATATAGACATTCAGCAAAATGTTCATATATCTACAGTTATTTGTTTTTGAATAACAATAAAATAACAAAACCGCTACCTACATGAGAAATCGAGTGAATACCCAATCTTGTAAAAATATGAACTTCAAACGCTCGTAAAAATTTAATTTGATTTGACTGTAGACATTTTTTTTTTTTTTTATATAGGTAGACAAATTTATGAGGAATTGTGTATTACATTTTCAAATCTTAGATTTAAAAAGAAAATTTCTTATGAATTCTCAACTCAAAATAATTTGCTAATTTTCGTGATTTTTCAGTATCTGACAATATTTGAACTTTAAATGCTTATAAATAAAAACTGTGACTAAGGAGTTTTAATATTTTTCAAATGTCATTGTAACAATATAGTAGGAGCCTTGTATTAAATTTACAAGATTTTTTACCCAACAAATAAAGTTTTATTGACATTTATAGAAAAAGACTAGTAAAATTGGAAACAGAAAATGTTCCTAAACAGTTCAAAACAAATCAAAATAATTTGAAAATTTTATCGTGTATAGAAAATGCAAATATAAACAATCAGTGAAAATTTCATGTATACGTTCATTCGTTTTGAAGTTACACCAAAAACCAAAACCGTTTTTAGAGTTGTTTTTCGCGGCGCTTTTGAAAACTATTGAGCATTTTAAAATTTGACCTCCCGAATGCACCAACTAGATTCACTTTCTCATCATACAAGATACTATTGAAGAAAATCGTAGCAGTTTTACACCCCAAACCGTGATGACAGACACAAAAATAATAAAACACATATCATTGTAAAATCAATACATTCATCGCTCCGCTCAGAATCTAAAATAAAAAATAAAAAATAATTGCATATAGTTCAACAACAGAATAATATTATGTATTAAAATAACACAAACTTAAATAATTCAACCTTATGAACTCAAAAAATAATAAGTTTTAAATAATAAAAATAAAATATTCAAATTTGAACCCAATATGGCAAAATATTCCTAAAACATGTTTTTTACACAAAATATTATTTTTTATGCACCAAGAAATTTTGCCCAATTTTTATGCGCTTTTGTATTTTACTTCATAGGTAAATAAATCGTCGAGAAAGCTTATCCTATTGGAGCTGCATACATCTCAGTAAATATATGTAAAAACATAGAAATCCGGTCTCTATTCATAACAATAGCTATGGTGGGATTAAATTATAAATTAATAATTACAAACTACAAAACATTAAACAATGCAATACAATTTGTCATCATACTTTTCTTTAATAACATTTGACCATAATGCACATAAAATCAATCACAATTAAAAAAATATTATGTTCTATAAGCTCGTAATAAATAGTGTCTAATGTTTTAAACATTGTTTACATAAAAAAAGCTCATTATCAAACTGTTTGTAATAAATATAACATTGTACTAAGTTTAAAAATATTAAACAAATGCGATATAAATTTCAAAAAATATAAATATATACTTTGTATTATACTCAAAGTACCATTAACTGCTGTTGGGCAAAAATCATCATTTTTACCCAACTAATTATTGTCTTTTTTAGAAATTCTATATTGATAAGTACTATAAAAACTCAGAGCAGCCGAACAAAGATAGATGAAAGAAATTTATGTTTGGACAAAAGTTAAAATAACAGAAAAAAACACTAATCTTAGAAATCAATTAAGTATTATTTCCGTCAAAGTACTTGAGTGTTTTTATAAGAATTAGGTAATAATGTAACTTAAAAAAAGATAATCATTATAAACATTGAATACAGACTTAAGCCAATCCTGTTCTAATAACCTAATCTGACTTAACCGTTTGATAAAAGTTAATATAATGTGGTAAGAACACTAAATAGGTTCGGTTAAGCAGCTCGTGAGCAAACATGGTGAGCAATCACTCACGCATAAAAAAAATTCATACCAATAACAGATTCAAAATAATTTAACAAGTAAAACCAGACTAAAAATGTAAATTAAAGACTAAACAGTTCTTCCGTGGTTCAAATACAAAAAAAATAAGACAAAGCTTTGTTGCACGATTTTTGTTTTAAAATATACATAATTCGACAAAAAAATCACACAATGGATACTATACGCAACAAACTATGTATAATAGTATTATATAAAAACATCATAATGTTATAATAATTGTTACAAGTAACACAACATTACATTAAGAAGAATTGACAATATTATCACGGATTATACATGAAACCGTACAACAAGTTTGTAATATTTTAATAAGTATATATGTGCACACATATTAGAATAACAATTAATGTTATGTTTTTTATTTTTATCACCAATTAATTAACTTAATTTTAAATAATATTCAATTAAAATATTTCATAAAAATTCTAACTGTTTTGTTTGAAAAAAAAAATAATATCACAATAAAAAATAATTCTACTAAAACAATAATAACTTGTCTATTTAAAATAATTAAATTAAAAAGATAATAGTTACCTACAGATAACAAAATTTTGTACACAGCACCAGTACAAAAATTCAGATCACAAGGTAACGGGAAATATAATAAAAATAACTTATTCATATTTAAGTACAACAACAATAGTTTCAAGGGATAAAGAAGGAGATATACAATTTGAAAAATAAAATAAAATTTTACAGATTATAGATTTGAAACTGGTACAAAATGATAGAAAACTGTAAATTCAAACACCCTGCGTGAACAATTTGTGTTTTTAATTTTCTTTTCTGATGTAATGTAACATTCATTGTGTAACATGAACAAAAATTGTCTTTTACCAATGTGGTTTCATCAGTCCTTGTAGAACTCTTCGATTAAATCTTTGTATTTTTCGTTCACAACGGGACGTTTAATTTTTAATGTAGGACCTGAAACAGTTAATCATTTACATTATTAGTTGCTTATTAAACAATACATTTAATAGTTATTTAGAAAAATAAAGTAATATTAATGTGCGAAGCATTATAATTGAAGAGAAAAAGATAATAAATGATTGATATTACTGTTGAGAACATAATAATTAAAATAATAAAATGTAATCAATTAAACATCTTTGAAACACATTCAAACAATTTAGAAGGCCATTTTAGTTAATTTAATGACTGTTAAGTTTTATAATAAAATATGATAAGAAATGTAGAAAAATATCTATAAAATAGTATTAATGCTGACATAATGTAATAAATAAACAATAGATAAAAGTTAAATTCGGTTTTTTAATTGGCTTACCTAATTCACCAGTAGGCAAGGAGAAATCAACTGGCATAAAAGAAAACTTTTGGATTTTCTGTGCATTAGATATAGCTTTCTTGTTGGCTGCATCAATGCCTTTTTGTATCGCATCAAAAACTTCTTTAGGTTTGTTTGCTACAACCTCCGATACTTTGGTAAACTTACAATTAAGTGACGATAGCCATGAAATTACTTCAGGTGTTAAAGTGTCGAGTGGCTCAGCAGTTTCAGCATCTACTTCACACTGAAAACAGACAAAAATGTAAATCAACAAAATTAATAAACAATTTTAAGGAAAATAAAACATATACCTATATAATATACATAAATATTATATAATATACCTTTAGAGATAACAGTATGGACAAGAATTTTCTCTTGTCACCTATTAAGAAAGCATTGCTAACAACTGGTAATACGGCTTTAACATTGTTTTCGATTAATACAGGAGGTATGTTCTCTCCACCTGCTGTTATTAACAATTCCTTAAACACAAAACAACATAAATTAATTATGTAAGTAGGAATTTATACTTAATTTAATTCCCCTTACCTTTATTCTTCCAGTAATAGTAACATATCCTTTATCATCTATTTGGGCAATATCACCAGAATGAAGCCATCCATCGGTGTCTAGGGTACTCTCTGTTTTTTCCATCAGATTCAAATAACCCATAAACACATGACGTCCATAAATACACAACTAAATATATTATGTTAAATTAATATTGCATTGAAAAAGCTATGAATGACATACATTTAATATGTATATTGTAGTACAAAATAAAAATGTTGATATTTACCTCGCCATTACCGTCCTCGTCAGGTTTGTCAATTTTTGAAGTGACTCCTTCTAATGTTTTTCCAACACCAGCAACATTTTCATCAGTTGGATTACTCAATGTATGTGCACCTCCACACTCAGACATTCCAAATGCCTGTTAAACTCATATAAAATTAATTAAAAGTCCAAACAATTGTTAAGAGTATAATTATCATATTACTTCGCACAAAGGTATGTCCAAACTCATAAAATATTTTTTTAGTTCCACTGATATAGGAGCAGCAGCGGAAATAAAATATTTGCATCTATCGAAACCAATAGCACTTTTGATACGACCATATATTAACCATCTGAAGAATTTATACGAGTATGTTTCTCTTTCAACTCTATAATATAAATATCAAAATTATTATTAAATTGCATAAAAAAATAATTCAGGATTTAAAAATATTTGCGTTTACAAATAAATAAATAATTGATACTGAAATAGATTTAAAAATTATATTTTTTTTACATTTTTATTGAACACCAATCCAAATTAATTAATATTGTTTCTATAAATATACTAAGATAAAACCATAGCACTCTACTGGCCTACTGGATATTTTTCCTCTAGGAAAATTTATGAATCATAAATGATTTTGTTAAGTAACCATGACAACAAAAACTTTACAAAAAATTAGTCAGAAACAAAAAACGTGTATTCAGCCCAAAAACATATTTACCTATATTAAAACTATGCTTTATATAATAATGTCTAGCACTAAATGTACTAACCCTTTCATTGCATCTTCATAATGATTTAAGCCAACTTCTTTAGCCCAATCAGCAATGTACTTCTTCAATGAACCCGATTTTCGGCCAATGCTCACTAATTTTTCATTAATTTTTTCCCAAACACGAGGGACACCTAAGAAAACTGTAGGTCTGGCAGCTTGAAGTGTGTTCACTAAAGAACCCTAAAATCACAAAAAAAAATGTGCCTATGAAATAAGTATTAAGACATTTTAAATCTCACAAACAAACCTTTAGAGCGTCTTTTTCACCAAAAAATACTTGAGCCCCTATTGTGATAGCACTATATATATCAGTGATCTATAATTTTAAATTTTGTTAAAAATTAATCATAAACTGTTGTAGATTTACATACTTGAGCTGCAACATGACTCAAAGGTAAATATGACACAAGAACTTCTTTGCCATCCATCAAGGACAAGAATTTTGTTATCATATATGCATTGTATGTTAGATTATCATGACTAACCATGACTGCTTTTGATGCGCCTTCAGTTCCAGACTATTTATAATATATATTTTATAAAATAATAAAATAATAGAAATCAACAGGAATGTTTTGATAAAAATGTTTAAACAAAATTTACCGTAAATACTAATGTACAACACTCGTTGACTCCCATGGATTTCAATATGGCATTTAATTTGTCATCAGATTCAGCTGATCCAATCCTCATAACATCTTCCCACTAGCAAAACACATAAAAAGGAAATATATTATAATACAATTTTAAGAATGATAACAGCCTATATTTAATAGATAAATATACTCAAGTGAACAAATAGTATGGATGCTGAAGTCACTAATTAGTGACATCATCACATTAAAATGACTTACATATTATGTATATATTATATTAGATAATATGTAAAAATAATGTTTTCAAATAAGGATTTATAAAAAAAAAAGGTATTTATTTTTAAAAGACATTTTGGTTTACACTTTATTAGCCTATCTGAATTGAAAAATATATAAGACGAACACACTGTCAGAAATGACTATCAATTATAATTTATAACTATAGTTTGTTTATATTTTTTAAAAACTTGGTCAATCATAATAGGTATGTACAATAAACAAATATAAATAAGAAAAAATTCACATACTACGAAAAGGTAATTATTTTTAAATAATACACAGTATTTACGATTGTATTAAAAATGTTTAAATATGCAAAATTGAAAATATTAACTATTATCATGAAACATCCATCAAACTATTTCGTAAAATTATGCAACTCTAAATACTATTACTTATACATAGAGTAAGGAGTTTTATGCACTAAAAGTATCAAAATATAATATATAATATGTAGTCAAAAGCGTGAAAATATGAAATAAATATGCAAGAAAAAAATGTTTAATAGAGTAATATGATGAAAAAGTGCATAATTTTTATTTGATAATTATAATTATTAGTTTATAAATTGATGATGTATCAAAATAATTTAAAACAAATTGAATAACTTGTAATAAGGTATGTACTTAATGAACTTATTTCAATTTTAATTACTTTTTAGTGCTTATAAAATGTATTTATGAATTTTCTTACTTGACAAAAATTATTTTACAATCTTATTTTAAAAAAAATATTCACTTTAAAATGTAATAAATTTTGAACTTTGCTCAAACATCTTACAGAAAAAAAAAAGGTTGCTTTAAGTTTCAAACTATTATGATTTGTAAAAATAACTGATGAACATCCAAAAATGTGAAAATGAAAAAATATGCAATTACATAAAAATCCACTATTTACTTATATATAACATAACTAAACTAATAACTTACAGATAAAACACCCTCTTCAGTAGGTTTGCCTTCATATTGAATGATGGCTTTCAAATGGGGTAGACGACTTTTGATTGATAGTATTTTTTCCAATTGTTTACTATCTTCAACTACAGCAATGTTTGCTTTACTTGTCTCTAAACAGTGGAGACAAGCATCAACAAGATTTGTTGTATACATTCCAGCAGCAAAACCACTTTATTAACAATAAATAATCATTTAATACATTTTAAGATGTTAATAAATATAAACAAAATAAAATAAGACTTCAATAATCAAAGTACACATTAAACATACACAATAGAAATATTTATCTGTCGTGAAAAGTGTACAGTAATTTACAAGTCAAAAAACTTTATCTTACCCAGCATAAATGGCACCTAAGTCTGAGTAAAACCATTCTGGTGAGTTAAACCCGATTATACAGACACCATGAAATCTCTCAAGGCCCAACTTAATAAAAGCTTTAGCAACAGTTCGTACATTTTGTTCATATTCTCTGTAAGTACATTTTATACGTTTATTAAATTAATTGGATATATTTTTGAAGTAATTATAATTTTAATAAGAATCAAATTTTATATATACATACTTATAAGTAACTTTGACCCATTTATTGGCCGATTTATAATTTAACGCCGGTAGATCTCCATATTTTTCAGCACTTTTAGTCAAAAGTCCAGGTACAGATACAGGTGTATTATCTGCACCAGCCTCAATTCTTAAAGTAACTCGGCCATTTGCTTCACTTGTATATTTTTGTGAAGCAGGTAAAACTTGATCTGGTCCATCTAAATATGACAAATTGCATTATATACCTATTTATTTGGGTGAACAGTTAAGAGAGCATCTAATTTAGTTTCAATATTTATTATTATAAATAATTTAATATAATATTTAATTAATAAATTAAACTCTAAAATAATTTTATATTTAATATAAAGAAAGAAACAAAAACTTACAGTTTTCTGCTGGTTTGGAGCTTTCAAAACTTTAATATCGAACATAGAAAAACAAATGAAAAAATATATAATATTAATAATAATTTATAAATTAGCAATGTCTAAATGATTAATTTTTAGAAATCATTTATAAAATACTAACCTCATTGTTGTGTTATTTTCAACAGCACTAGGTAAAAATGAATTCTATGAAACAAAAATCAAAATATTAATATAATGACCAGAAACAAGAAAAATATTTCTTAATAGGTACATTTAACTATATTTTGTGTTTTGATCTATCGATTATCTGTAAGCACTACAATTATATTATATTTTACAGTAACTAACCTCTTTTATTTTGTATTGATTTCCACCATTTTGCATAACGCTTGGAATAATATCACCGTCATCACTCATAGTGAATCAAATAAGTACTGAAAAAATAAAAATAGAGATCAATTATTATTAAAACAGATTACAAATCATTAGGTATATTATCTGTTTAATCCAATTAGGGAATTTAAAATGTGATAACATAGGTATATCTGATGAACTACATTAATTATAATATTATATTATTAGGTATTAAAATAATTATATTTCCATGATTTATGGTAGGATTGGTCATAAACCAAAGTTCATTTTTATTCTCTAAACATACCTATTTGGCAATATACCTATAACAAACCTTTTAATCTGCTTTAAAATGAAATATACGCTACACTACAACTATTTATTACATTTATTTTGATTACAGAATTGTCAATGGGTACCTATTTCACAAATTATTTCATACAAAGGATTATAAAAAAATTTGATTTTCTCCCTTCAAAACTTCTTTCTCAGTAATTTTTTTTTTTTTTTAATTTATCAAAACATCTATGATTAACTTCCACTCATTAGAGGTGTATAGCAGACATTCTCAAACTTTTGTTCCTGTATATCAGTGTTGTATGGAACAATCTTACACTACTAATGACTATATATAGAACTATTCAACTATACAAATTCTTAATAAATTTATAACAATCATAATTTTAATTTTACAATATTTAGTATTCACACAAAATATAAAGTAAATATTAGATCAGTGACAATCATCAGCAAAATTATTTATTTATTCATTTTCCATACCGCCACAACCAGGCCTAACGCATAACACTGTCACCAAGTAGCCTTCCATATACCATCAATGATACACATTCGACATATCACAGTTTGAAAATTGCTTTATAGAGTATATTAGAATTTTGATAATTCTAATAACCCAAAAGTATTATTTTAGAAAAAAATTTCACATCATTGTAAAACCAAGAATTTTTTCAGAATTAAAATTTTTTTATCAATTATTGCTATATTTTAAATTTCAACAATAACTAACAAAAACAATAACCAAGACATGTGTGTTTATATCATAGGTAATTATAATCTTCAAATATTTATAGTTTATTCTGTTGATAGTCTTATTTATAAAGTCATTGAACCTATGCAGCCGTGTAGGTACAATGTACCTATTTTAAAGTGTTATTTTTTTATCATAAGAGTTAAAATTTATTTACTTTAGTAAATTTTGTTAAACGTTTTATATATATCTAAGAAGTATATGATACCTAAATATCTCAAATTTTGTTAATGATTATTTAATTATAATATCTATAAAATCGAACGATAGATTTTCTTCTGTACAAAAAATAAGCAAGACTTGAAAAAATTGTAAGTGATCTGACCTTCCAAGTTTTAAGTACCTTTACTATTTTCATGTCTTCTTTAAAATAGGAAGGTAGGTATTCAAAAATGACCTTCAGTTTATATACATATACTAATATTTGGCATTGCTTATAAATTACAATGTTAGATTTAAGATTGAACAAACGCGATGATTAAAAATATAAAATTATGTTCAAAATTACAGTGTAAATTATAAATATATTATATATTATATATATTCCTCTTGGAATATTACATCAATATTATAGAATTTTTTTTATTATATTCACCTATCAGAAGAAATTTAAAAAATGTGATTTTGATTATAATATAATAAGAATTTTTAATTTATCATAAATAAGTACTGTTACAGAAAACTCTATATTAAAAAATAATTAATAAAAGTAGGTACCTACCTACAATATTAATAATTATTCTAACATCACAGACTGGTCAAAGATTTATTATTTTAAAAGTTTACTATGTTTTTTTTACCTATAATAAGCCAAATAATTGAATAGTATATTTAGTATTTACCTACTTAATAAATTAAGATAACATAAAATGAATTTCTAGTTGAGAGATCAACAGTAATTAATTGATTTAATATTTTAATCAATGCAGAAAGAAGTACGTACATAATATGAACTTTCTGAAAAATATTACCTAATTAGACAGTATAAAGATAAATTGATTTTTCACCAACAACAAAAATGTATAGTAGCCAATGGGTTTGTTGTAATTTTGAGTAATAGTGAATTATTAGATTAGTAAGAATTTATAATTGACCTCTTCAATAATTTTTAATGAAAAATTAATGTTTATTGTAAGACAAGAATTATTATAAAAGCATTTTTTCAGAAAAATTCTAGGTAATTGTAATAAATCACTTAATTATATTATACTAACTACCTTTTTCTTAAATTTAAAAATTACAACATGAGCTTACACGCTGGCTTCAATTATATTCGAGATTATGAATATTATTCATACAACAACAATTATTATTAGGTAATAAGAATTAAAACCTTGAACAAATTGTTCAGTACCTACATTAAATTATATAATTAATAACTATTTTACTTATTTTAATTTGTAAAACAAAGTATTACGAGAACTAGGCACTTTATATAATTAGGTATACCCGGTTATAATAAATGTTAATTTTTATTTATTCATTAACTACCTACATTACAAAACAATTAAAATATTCTGACAGGTACATTGAAGGGAAAATTGAAAAAATAAACATAGGTAAGTTGTTTTAAATGTCATATAGACTTGATTTCTTTATCATTTAAAATGCATCAATAAAATTATAGCATTCTCATCTGATTTGTTTAATTATGTTTATATGTATTCAATAAAAAATGTATAAGAATTATAACCAAATATTTTTTTTTCCATATATTTTCTAAGAAAAAAAACAACATAATATTTGTATAGGTAGTATCAGGTCTAAGAAGAAACTAGAAAACAAGGATGTGGACTACTTAAATATTTATTGAAACAGGTTTAGTTTAAAATCAAGTTTATAGTTCATCTGTTATTCAAGATGACCTCAAAAATATATACCTATCTAAAATCAACTAACCTTACTAACAATATAGTGCCAACTTACTACATATATCACAACATTCTGATAACTGTTTCCTCGAAGGGTATTCTATATAGTGTATCAAGCTATTTTAAACATAATCATTTAATTACCTATATATATTATATTATTATTACCTACCTATGTCATATTTGTTATTTGTAAACAGGTACCTATTTAAAAACCTATAAATTATTACATTTATGTAATAAAAACCTATAAATTATTACATTTATTTGACACAAGTAAAGTACAGTAAGATCTATACATATATATTTGTTTTAGAGTAACACCGAAAACCAAAATCGATTTTGTGGAAAACCTATTTTGCGTAAAAATTCCCGTTTTTCTTTAATTTTTATGTTGTTTTTTCCTGGCACTTTTGAAAATTATTAGGAATTTTAAATTTTAAATGTTGAAAAATAAGTGTCCACTGTAATTTGGTACATACTTCTAGTATAATTACAGTGAAACTTCCAACTAACAAAATGTTCTGTTTAATTAAATATTTTTGTGTACCAAACCAAATTAGAACCAAATGTAGGTATTTAATTCTATTTTACGAAATTCTCTGTAATACAATTTTTTTTGTTGCTCATGAGGCCATGAGACTTTGTAATATGGAAGTATATCATTGTACCTACATGGCTACTTAAAAAAAAAATAATAATTTTATTTGGATACATTTTAATAATTATAGAGCTGCGAGTTTATGCAGTAAAAAAGCTTAAAACATGCATTTAAAATATCAAAAATTCACTTTAAAATGCACTATACATATATCCTGAAAAATAAATTCAAAATTCAAAATATAAAATCTATAAAAATCGATCAAGCTGTATTAAGAAAAAAAACTATATTTTTAATCATTGAGGAAAATGCTTAAGACAAAAATTAAATAACAATTCATAAAATGTGAATAAAAAGTTTTTAATAAATATTAAATGAGATTTGTAAAAATATCAAAAAAAAAAGTAATAAAGACTGAAAAATTGACCAATAAAAGATAAAACAAATCATTAAATGAAAAAAATATTCTAAATTGAATTTGTATGTACCTAATTTAAACTTTGAGTTAGAAAAGTTATGTTTAACAAAATGATAAAAAGAATGAATTTTCCAATAAATGTACAGCTATATATATATTATACAGTCACAATATTGATTTAAATCTTTAATTTATTTTATTTTATTAATAGAGATATCAAATATGATAGATATAAGGAGGAGTGTTATGAGCAAAGAACCTCACGTATTTTCTTCCTCTAAAATTTCTTAGGTGCTCAAGCCCACCTAATACTTATGGGTGATTTGTTTTTTATAGTGGGGCCTAGTGCCAAGATAATAAAACTATTTTTTTTAGGAAAAGAAGAAAGTGCTATTTATAAGTATAGATAATAACTACCTAATTAGGAAATATTGTAATAGATAATATTATAATGATTTACAGGGGGATTTACTTAATAATAATCATAAACCAAGCAAGACAATTTGATATTTGACAATATTTTAAAATAAATACACTCACTAATCAGTGATCAAGGATTTTTCTAGCTACAAATGAATATCTACAAAATAAAAAGCAAATGAGTAAATAATTTGATTAGAGGATAATTAATTTGCATAGTATTATGAGTTATGACTCATAAAATACACAAGGTCTTGAGGTATTAACTAATTGTCTACACAAATACAGTAATCCATTCATAGTTTTAATAGCTTGTATGATTAAACAAGAATTTCAACATAAAGAGGGATTAAACTAACAAAAAATAGTCACTATTTTCAAAAAAAATTGTTTTAAATAATTGCTCCAAAAATATTACTAAGATACCCTCGAAGATACCCAAGTAATTAAAAATGAACACCTAAGAATATTAAAATTTTAACTGTACCTATTATAGGTAGGTACCTAGGTAATTTGATTTTGTAATTACTAATTACTAATCAGTACCTAATTACATATTTAACAACATACTAGGTAGATAATTAATGTAAAATATGTAGGTAAGTACTGGACTATATCTTATTAGAAATATAATTTTAAAACACAGAGGTGTCTTAAAATTATAAAGAGATGTCTTATAAATAATTTTATAAGTAAGTAGACCTAATGAACCTAATGAACTGGAACTGAACTGAATCTGGCAATAAGTTCTGAAATATATAATATAAAATTAAGTGAAACATTTTGCCAATAAAATTAATATTGAAAAACATATTCTGTTTTGCATACTTATACTACCTATACCTAATTTAATTTACTCCGAGTTAAAATATTATTATTGAATTATGTTAAAATAAATAAATACAAAATTGTGGGTTCTAGGTGAGTTAATATTATATAGTTAATATATAGTAATATAGTTATATATAGTTATTATATAGTTAATATTATATATTTTATATTATTTTAGTCATTAAATAAGAAAGTAAGTACACTCTACAAACTAATTTAAAAAGTTATATTGGAACAATTTGTAGAATATAGTAGGTACATATTAAATATCTTAAGGTACGTATTTTTTCAACTCTATTTAATTTTTATAAGAAAAAATTAAACATTGTACAAAATTTAATTTGAATAATTAAGTTCTTATCAGCTTTAAAATTTAAACGTCACAGTTCATAATACCTTGCATTTAAATTTATAAGCCTAGCATGCAAGTACCTATATCAGAGGCGGATCGAGGTCACGAGGTCCTTATCCAAACCGTAAAGGAGAAATAAATGGACCAACAAAAAATATTTTACTTTAATGCTTATTTTTTTTTCATTATTTTTCTATGTAGACCCCTAATAACTTACTAAACAAAAAAGATTTACTGAAACTAAACACATTTTTTCAAAACATTCGGACCCCTTTGAAACTAATTACAACCACAGACCTAAATCAATTATGAATAAATATTGCAATGTTCAAACGTGTAGACTATTTCTTTTATTTATTTTTCAATTAACTACCAATGTATTACATTTGTGAAATTAAAAGAAATTTGTTTATTATAAATATCATATAATATAGGTAGGTTAGATAGGTCTACCTAAATCTATTTGTCTTTAAGTATAAGTGCACCTAGGAACATAGGTACCTATATGAATGAGCAAAAAATGTCACAAATTTTCTTCAAATTACCCAGCAACAATTAATAATAAAAGCCGTAATTTTTACATGCCGATTAGCGTTTTTTAAATAAATACCCCGATAAATACTAAACTCAATTAAATACTTGTTTAATAATGCACCTAAATAATAGGTTAGTAAAACCAACATTCAAGGACATTTATTTAAAGTTATAGGCAGGAAGTGCAAGTGTATACATATTTTGTTAATGGGTTTATCTTAATATCAAAATATATATTTACTATAACATGACATAAAGTAGGTAATCTGTCAAAAAAAAATCAATCAGATATTTTACATAATTGTAGATAGACGAGAAGATAGACACGTATAAAAATATACATGTAGGAACCGGGTAACTACCTCAAGCCGATATTACACTAGTCATCGGTCAATCGACAAAATGTACTTTCCTTCGATGTTTACCAACTTTAAGTCGAAACAGTGTAATACCGGCCTAAGGTACCCCATTCTTACTTAATTGGGTATACATGTATATTTTTATACGTGTCCATCTTCTGACCTATCTAAAATTATGTAAAATAACCATTTGATTGTTTAACCTGTTTTATACTGGCTTATTACAATATTCAAATTTGGTAATAGGTATTATTCAGTATGCATACAATGATAAGTAAACCCAACTAAATTAATAAAATATGACACTTTTAATAGTGTAATGGTGTACCTAATATTCAATAAGCAGATAAAATATAATATCGGTATTGAGATAGGTACACATACCTAATATGTTGTGCTTATCTTGTGTCAATAATGACTATTTAAAATATATAGGGCTTCTTGCGTTAACGAAGAGCACACTCCAGGGTATGTAAAAATATAACGAAAAGAAATGGTCTATAATTACCAGGAAAAAACCCTAGAGCCTAATGTTTTTGGACTTGAGAGCACCGCCTAGAGCAGAGGCACACTCGAATAATCAAATTCTGGAAACAAATTCAAGACAAAAAAATACAAAAAAAAAAAAAAACCGTTTGATACGATTTGATAGGTAGTAAAGTAAGTTTTTAATGTTCCCAAAACGAGCAAACATTTTCTTATTAAAGACTCAATGAGATAGAGAAGAATAGCATATTTTGTGTTATACCTACTCAATATTATGGAAATAATTATGCTAATTAAATACAACGCAAATATGCAAATATCTTGTCGAAGTTCGCACTGTCGTCTACAGACAAACGACAATATGGAGTGCGAAAAAAAAACGATCTTATTCAATTCAAATTTATCAGTTGGTCGCGCGAGACGTCCTGACCTCTGTGTCGGACTCGTATTATCATACATCACACGCATTCACAAACACGGAATAGGTACACAATCTTGGGCAGGAATAATATTATTATTGATGTCAGACGTGAAACACCGCCTAATGGTTCGTGTATTTTACAGAAATTAATCGCACGAACACCTATTACGAACTACGATTGAAGGAGGATAGACAGTGTATTATTAATATTCTACAAAGGTGTGGGCCCGGTCGTGAGTTAGCCTGTCGGACCGTCCTCCTTCGTGCAAAGTAAAATGCCAAATAATTTACCTCTTCGTCGGACGTCGAATATGATATTACGGAAAAGGACGATCTTGTCGGCCACTACGCGTCTTCTTCGGGAGCCGACCGACAGAGTGTTACGACCAAGTCTGCGACGACAATACTGACGTTACGAGACGTCTCTCGTGTGGATCGCACGGGACGGTAGCGGCGGCACTCGAACGCGAAAAGTGCGAGTAGCGAGTGGCGGCCGACGGACGGCGGTGGATCGTGTGCGACCGGCTACGAAATCCAAACGACTCTCGTGTGTGACTTCCTCCTCCTCCTACAACGACGACTTTATAATATAGATAGGTAAGTAGGTACTAGCGCCGGCTGTATACTGTAGTAGTTTCCTGTACACTTATCGGCGTTGAAGACGATAAGCAAATTTTACGACTGTCAAAATATAGCCCGACGCAGTCGTGATTTAAACGACGAAACGATTTATAATAATAATAAACGAAAAAGCCGATAACGCGAGCGAGAGACGTTCCGAGGGGGGCCACGTCGGAGGACGACGACGACGGCGGATGAGTGTTGGAAATTATTTATAAATATAATTGCACATACACATTATGTATACACCCATACAATATTGTATTATTATTATTACTATTATTACCGCGACGGCGGCTGATGATCGACACGGTGTTTGTGTGTAATAATAATAATTACGACTGTAATTTATTGAGCACCGCAAATGATAATTGTTGTCGTTGTTATAGGTACAGTATAGTGCGAGTTGCGATTTTTTCAGTTATTCGCAGCACTCGCGCTGGTGAGTAAATAATAATATGTATTATTTTTTTCACGGCGACAACGACAGCAACTGTGACACGCACGTACACACTACACTGGCGTACTCCGGTACTCGTGGTATCGGTCGCGGAAACGGTTACGGGATTGGAAATCGGCGTTGGCGCAAAAGGTGATCGCTCCCGGTCGGATCGTGGTGGCGTGACGTCACCTATGCGGCCCGTGGTCCGTATGGCCGAGTACGCGTGGCTGCCGCCGTCGCCGCGTCGTCATGGAACAACCGCGGCAGCGGCCACACCTACGCCTCGAACACCCGGCGCTTGAACGAAACCGCTGTACGCGCACGTGACGACGTGGTCGACGGTCGACCCGGCGGCGCCGGACCGATGACGTATGGCTGGGCGGGCTTTCACGATCGCGCCACTCCGGCAGCGGCCAATGAGAAACGGGCACACCGCCGGGCCACGACGCTAAAATAGTAAATTATGCGTACCGAAATGCGAATTCCGACTTCTGAGCGCAACTACGGAACGAGGCATCCTTTTCTTTTCTAATTTTTTTTCGCCTCAGTTCTTTGGATTTTTTAGAAAATAATTCGTTCAAAAACGAAGTATAAGTGCCGACAACAGTATATATTTTATTAATTAGATAGGTATTATATTGAACAGTGGAAACAAACCGCCACGACCCGTTTCTCCGCCATGACCAGTTTTAAACGTCATAATAATAGTAATATGCTGCTGACTGGATTTTTTGACGAAGACCGTGATTATTTTTCGTTTCAAGGTTGTCGTTGTTGTTGTTATCGTCATCATCATCATCATCACCATTCACCACTTTCATTATCATGGTCATCATAATATTCGGTTGTCGTGTACTCGTGTACAATAGTACAACGTACTCGTTTTCGCTTCGGGTCTTCGGGAACTAATTAGTACGACCAACACACGTCACACGATATACGACTTGACCGTCATGTATACAATATTGCGTAACAAAAAACAAGTAACAACAACAAAATTTCAATAAATGTAATTATAGTCAATACCTTACTTAAATACAATTTGTTCAAACAAGGTTCGATTTTTATTCAGAAATAACTTAAGTTATAATATTAAAAATAATATATTGCGAAAATAAATAATGTTTTTTAGTACAATAGGTTACAACATAGGTACTATATTAATGTGAAAATTTGAAACAATACTTACAATAATTATTTTAATTAGATACCTACGTAAATACTTACTAAGTACTAATTAAATATACAAAAATATTAATCGTTGAATTAAAAAAATAGTAAAAACATGACAAATATTGACAATAATAATATACATTTCAAAGTTAACGTACAGTACCTATAACAAAAATATAATTAAAATCGGTTAAAAGACTGAAGATCACATTAGCAATTATTTATTCAAAACAAATTGGGTAACTAAACAACATAACAATCATTTTAATTTAGGTTTTTTTATATTTTTCTTATCGGGGGATGTTGACACATTTCTAGATTTTTTACTATTGGAACTCTTGCCAGCTTTGGTACTCTTATAAGCCAATGACATTTTTGTAATATTGTTTTTGTATACATCTTCGTGCACTACCACTCGTTTTGGATAATGCACTCCAACCACACAACCAGCTCTTTCTTGAATGGACTTGGGTGCCGACCATGGTTCATATATATACTGATCTGGATATTTGGCCAATTCTGGGATATATTTTCTGATGTAATCACCACTCTTATCAGTCTTCTTACCAAATGCAACTGGACTGTAAACTCTAAAAAATTGATGGAAAAATGCTGACGCCGACAACCACATCCAATTCCCAGCGTTCATTGACCAATCGGCATCAAGCAATAATTCTTCAAATACAGCTAAACCCTTTTCCCAAGATATCCACAAGTCTCCTCGGGTTAAAAAACATGCAACAGCATGTCTGGCTAAATGGTGTATCCAGCCTTCATCTCTCAGCTGTCTCATGATGGCATCAATGAATGGATATCCTGTCTTACCATTTGTCCAGGCTTCTAGCGCATCAGGATTGTTGTCCCACGGTACCTGACAGCAAATTGAATTGCCAACCATTTTATCAAAATTGGGAGTTGAAGCACCAACAGTATAATAAAACTCTCTCCAATACAACTGACCAATCAGAGATACAGGAGGTTTAGAATGAGGGCTATTACCTATAACTTCTTTTAATCTGTAATAAAAATGACTAGCCGATAAACACCCAAATTTCATATATGGACTTAGTACAGTAGTGCTGGGCTTTAGGCTATTCGGTGATGTATTTGGTTTTTCAAATTTACATACCCATGTCTTGTTTTTCATATATTCTTCCAAACGCCTGAGAGCTTCTTTTTCTCCACCAGGGTACAAACACGGTTTAAGTTCTGCAGGGTTGAAACCCTTTAATGTTAACAATTCGTCCAGCGTTGGCACATCAAACTCTGGGTTGTTTAAGTCATCATCAAGTAGACACTCAGAAGGCAACATATCTGGTGCAGGTATTGGTCGACGAGGAGTTGGCATCGAGCCAACAACAGATACAAACTTCTGATAAGTCATTGGAACGCTGCCTCCATTTGCCCTGAGTACAAGTTCAGTGTTATAAATAGTGTGAGAGACCTTTTGTTCTACTTTAACACCATGTTTTCTGGCCAGTTGTTCCACTTGATTGTCCCTCTCTCGAGCATACGGTTCAGTGTCCAACTCGAAAGTCAACAGTTTAACATTCCATTTGGCAAATAAATCTGGAAAGACTTCGTGTGGCAACCCTCTGATAACGTACAGTCGCGTGCCCAGTTGTCGGAGTGTCGTGTCCAAGTCCACGAGACTCTGCTGCAAGAACCTCCAGCGATTCGCACCTGCCCGTATGTATTTGCGAAAATAAGGGTCCAGTATGTAAATGGGTCTGAGCTTGTAACGCTCACCGCTACTGTTCTTCGCTTCACACGATAATTTGAACGCGGGGTTGTCGTGCAGACGCATACCTTTCCGGAACCAGTGCACGGTTGTCTCGTGTCCCGCATCAGCATCGTTCTTGTCCATGTTGTTAATATTACGATATTATGATCTTGTTGTGTTTTGTTATGCGTAAATAGATCAAGTGGACAAGGTAGGTAATCCGCAAATTTAAGATAGGTACCTACTTTTGGGCGGCGCGAGTGTAATGATTTTATTACGAGCCCTTTAGTAGTTTCAGATTTTTTGACATCATAGGTATAAAAATAATCAACTATCAATAGTATTCATTTTAAAATTGAAAGTTTCAACTTGAGTCTTGAATTTTTAAACGTAAGAATCTATAATCTATAATAATCTAATCAAACGATTTTTATCTTTATCGTGATATCATGTGATAACAGTTGTATACAAATTTATGATAAGCCCCTAGCGCCTATGTCTGTGCATCAGCGACACACAACTACTTTACTACTGTTCTACTCATGACCAGGACCGATTGGCCCGGCGAGTTACCGAGTAAAACTCGGTGGCCCGCGACAATTTTGGGCCGTTCAAGTCATGAGGGGCCACGCTGACTGAAAATATGATAAGAGTTAAAAGTTGAAGAATTTGAGACTATAAAATAAAACTATTCACGGAATAATAACGTACCCATAGGCCGCCAGTTTGTAAGTGGGCTGGTAAAGTACGGAAAACTTAGTGGGCCGGGTTTGTCCAATCTGGCCCTGCTCATGACAAATTATGTCATGGACGATGGACCATGGGCATACCATGATATAACTATTTAAGTATATAACTATTAGTTGATGATATAGATACCTACGGGTGCCCAAATCAAAAGTTCTGCCAAAAACAAACACACCCGTGTAAACTAATCTACAGTACCACAGGCTAATGACCTAATAGTCAAAACCTTAACCCTAATAAAAAAAAAAAAATTATTATTTAAAGTCCTTGTACATTTTTAAGCTATGAGAATGGGGCAAATGTAAACAAATACAATATTTGTTTTATAGAAAATGTAACAATAATAACCTCTTGGGTTTAAATTAATTTTGTTATAAATGTGAGAGTATAATTAAATTACAAGGATCAATAATCGATTAATTTTCTATGGAAAAATTGTTTTTATATTTGCCCAATTTAGTTTAACATTTGTGTACAATATTAAATAATTGGAAATTCATAAGAATATTCAAGATGTAGTTAGTGTTAGAGTGCATATTTTAGTACAGATTTATTTTTACTTATTCAAGAAGATAATGGGCCACTAAATATGGAGTCTGAACAACGTGGGTCTATACACGATATACCACCTATACCTACTGAGTACAGATATAGATTATAGAGATATAGGGATAAGGGACAAATTTCAATTAATTAACACACTGACACTGCAGTGTAATATATTATCAATAAAAATTATCATATATCCATTATAAATTATCTATCCACCATGCAGATACCTGCATAATATAGGTATAGGTACTATAAATACCTTTTTATTATCTATCTACAATCTACTACAAAGTATTATAATATAACAATAATATTTCGAGTGATGTGAAAAAAAAAATTTTATCGTAGGTGTATAAATCCCCACTACAGTAGTTTTACCCGATTTCCGCTTACGTAATCCATAACTAATTCTAGTAAAATCTAGCTGATGGCATTGAATAAAAAACATTTTGAACCAAATGTAGTCTTATGCCCATATAACTACTTTAAACTTCGAATGTTTAATAAAGAAACCACTAAACCAGTAGGTATATAAAATGTCAGATTTCTAAAATAAAAACAAAAATATAGTTCTTTGAAGTTATTTAACATACATATTATTTGTTTTTAAATGTGGCTAGTTTGACCACATTACAAAGTGCCAACTTTACGAAACTGATTATTTTTTCAAACTATCGTGAAATAATTGATGGTTTAAAAAAATTTACCTCTTCACATCTATATTTTTAATTTCATAACGTCATTATATACCTACCGTAAAACGTTTGTAGATCTCAGATCTGTATGACTCTATAGTTTATACTTTATATACATACCAATACCTAATCAAAAGTAGAAAAATTAGAAATAAAATTTCCACAAACCCCAATTTTGATAAAATGAAAAATTGTAGCATTTTTTGTAAACATGAAATAATTTAAAAATATTTTTGCCCTTTCTGTGCTAAATATAAACATGGGCACAAAATATGTGACTTTTTTTAGCTTTTCTTCGATTAAGTATGATTAAATGTTTATTTGCAAATAAAAAATAGGTGGCCAAGTGGCTGTCGCTCTGCTGTACAGTAGGTTTGTAGGTTACAATGATATAATATCATTGTATAAAAAAACCGGCTAAGTGCTAGTCTGACTCGCGCACGAAGGGTTCCGTACCATCATCAGCTATACATGTTGGCAACAATAATGCTTATATTATATTCTAGGATTTTTAGTATTTGTTGTTATAGTGGCAACAGAAATACATAATCTGTAAAAATTTCAACTTACTAACTCATGGTTCGTGGTAACGGACGGACGGACAGACAGCAGCGGCGCCTTAGTAATGGGGTCCCGTTTTACTGTACGGAACCCTAAAAACGATTCTGAGCGAAGACAGCCAGTCAGCTTATGATTATTGATATTACTAAGTATATTTGATGATATTATTGTGAATAAAGTAATTTATATATAACCTCTTTACGTGGAACCATGTTTTAAATTTTCAATCCTTAGCTATAAAAGTTGAACATTTTATAAATTTATAAAATAATTATTAAATTTAAAATTTGATATATTTTGTCAAAATTCAAACTTAAAAAGCTTACTAAAAAAAATTGTGCCTATGTATTTTTAATAGTTTTTTACTGTTATTGTAAAAATATATCAGGAGCCTTGCATTAAATTGTCACGCTTTTTTACTCAACAAATAACATTTTATTGATATTTATAGAAAAAAAAACTAAAAAATTTGAAAACTGACAATGTCCGTAAACAGCTCAAAAATAGTCAAAATATTTTTAAAATGTTATCAAGTAAAGGAATTGATTAAATGAACATTCAGTAAAATGTTCATGTATCTACAGTAATTCGTTTTTGAATAACGATAAAATAACAAAACCGCTACATGAGAAATCGAGAGAATATTGTAAAAATATGAATTTCAAACGCTCATAAGAATTTGATTTGATTTGCTTGTAGACATTTTTTTATTATAATGGTAGAAAAACTTATGAGGAATCTTGTATTTTCAAATCTTAGATTTAAAAAGAAAAATTTTTATGAATTTTCAACTCTAAATAATTTGATAATTTTCGTGATTTTTCCGTATTATGTCAAAGTTTGAATTTAAATGCTTATAAAAAAAATTGTCATTCTAACAATATTATATTAAGAGCCTTGTATTAAATTGTCAAGCTTTTTTACTCAATAAGTAAAAAATAATGACATTCAAATAAAAAAAAAGTCGGTTAGTGGATGTCACTCTGCTGTACAGTAGATTACAAGTGGGTCACTGTAATGGATGGTGTTAAATTTGAGTTCAATGATATAATATCATTGTATAAGAAAAATGATTCTGAGCGAAAACTGTCAGTCAGCCTATGATATTACCAAGTATATTTGATGATATTATTGTAAATAAAGTAATTTATATATAACCTATTTACGTAGAGCCTTGTTTTCAATTTTCAATCCTTAGCTATAAAAATTGAACATTTTATACATTTTTAACTACAAAATAATTATAAAATTATAAATTTGACAAATTTTGTCAAAATTTGAACTTAAAATGCTTATAAAAAAAAATTGTGCCTATGTATTTTTAATATTTTTCAACTGCTATTGTAACAATATATCAGGAGCCTTGCATTAAATTTTCAAGTTTTTTTACCCAACAAATAAAATTTTATTGATATTTATAGAAAAAAAAACTAAAAAAATTGAAAACTGACAATGTCCGTAAACAGCTCAAAAAGAGTCAAAATATTTTCAACATTTTATGGTGTATAGAAAATGCTAATATAAACATTCAGGGAAATTTTCAAGTATCTACAGTCATTCGTTTTTTAATTACAATAAAATAAGAAAATTGTTACATGAGAAATCGAGTAAATATCAAATGTTGTAAAAATATAAATTTCAAACGCTCACAAAAATTTAATTTGACTTTCTTGTACATTTTTTTTTTTGATAAAGGTAGACAAACTTATGGATAATCTTCTCAACTCAAAATAATTTGTTAATTTTCGTGTTTTTTCCGTATTTTGTCAAGATTTGAACTTTAAATGCTTTTATAAATAAAAACTGTGACTAAAGATTTTTAATTTTTTTCAAATGTCATTGTAACAATATAGTAGGAGCCTTGTATTACATTTTCAAGCTTTTTTATCCAACAAATACAGTTTTATTTACATTCTTAGAAATAAAAACTAATAAAATTGGAAACTAAAAATGTTCCTAAACAGTTAAAAAAAATCAAAATGTTATCGTGTATAGAAAATGCAAATATAAACCTGAAAAATATATCTTGGGCGCCACTGTGCTTGACAACTACCGTACAGTAGAGTGGTACCCTTTTTTAAATTTGATAAATTTTGTCAAAATGCTTATAAAATAAATATTGTGACTATATATTTTTAATATTTTTCAATTGTCATTGTAACTATTTGTTAGAAGCCTTGTATACAATTTATAAGCTTTTTAACCTAACGAATAGATTGATTTATTGATATTAATAGAAAAAAAAATAATTTTATGAATTCTTAATGAATAAAATAATTTGCTAATTTTCGTGATTTTTCCGTATTTTATCAAGATTTGAACTTTAAATGCTTATAAATAAAAACTTTGACTAAGGATTTTTATTTTTTTTATCTGCCTTTGAAACAATAACCTAGGAGCCTATTATAATTTTTTTTTTTTATCATTGAATATCTTCTTTACAATTTATTACAGATAGGTACATAAAACACATAAATATAATAAGGAGATAAGGATTATATTTTATAAAATTAAATACAAATCGGAGTTTATAATCATTGATTTCTTGATTTCTTTTAGTAAAAGATGAACAAAAATAAAATAACATCATGTAGTAATTTTTTTTATAATTTTTCAATTATAACAGTGTCTTTATTATATTTTATAGATTAAAATTTAAAAAATAACATTTTTTTGTGTCATATACGTTTAATAAATATTGTATTTTTATTTTTTACAACACAAACGTCCGTATTTTTATATGAATATATACAGGCATACCGTAGGTACTTTTTTAAATACCTATACAGATTTATTTTATACAGCGGATAAGATTTACTACCGATATATATTCCGATATTCGTATGTGATCCAAGTACGTGAGCAAAGCAATTGGATTCAACTATTAATTAATTTGTCTTTATAACTATTGGACTTATTGTATTATCATTATGATATTATGTATACACATTGATACATAATAATTTATAATATTATGTAAGTATAATGTAGGTACCTATATCCTATATGTAATTACAATAAACATCATAATATTGTTGAAAATATTAAATATTAGTAATTAGTATATTATATACAGTATACAGACAAAATGTGTTACATGGAATTAATTCAATATAATATACATATAATGCTATTTTGTGTACAACAAAATCGAACGGTCGCGGACTTTAGAATGTACCGTTGTACCTATATTATATGAATACTGTCGGTGTAAATATAATATAGTGGTGTACGGAGGTCAGCTACGGGTCGTGTCATTGACGCAATTCAAAATTTATTAATGTACAGAAATAATAATAAAATATTTTTACCCTTTTATTTACTGTAATACAGTACAGGCAATCAATACAATCACACGAAATTTTTCTAACGGTGAGCTATTATCGGCCGATAACTGTAGATAATTATACATTTATAATTCATATAATTATAAATTAAATGTAGGTATAATATATTATATATTTATACGTGCACATCCGGCAAGTCATAATTTATAATATTATAATAATATGTTGTACCTATACTAAATATTACAGTCTATACAGATTGTGTATGTGAACGTTATATATACCATGTGTCCACAATAACCTGGTACATTCTATAACTTCGTTACTTATACTACTCAATACATATTTTTGAATTATCTTTGCAGTGCATGAGACTATATTGGATCATAAATTCCTAAGACTTCCGATTTTTTAACACTTGTATTTTGCGCATGCGCAACAACTCACTTTTTCTGTGTACCTTGTTTTCGAAGGTATGTGGTAATAATGTTAGATGTACATAATATGAATTATTTCAAATAATTTTAGTTTATTCTTCATTAATTTCTATAATAATAAATAATAATACCCAAGTATCCAACATATTATACTGATGGGCGAGGACCATGTGTACAGTGTACACATTGTTGCACAAACACTAATATTTAAATATTATTGAGCAACAGATTTTTGAAGAAAACAGCGAAAAAGGCCGAAAGTCGTTTAGCGAAAACAATTGACACAACGTTACCCGAAGCGCCACGGTTAACGTCATGTCTGCCGTTTTCGCTGACTATCGACGTTTTTCGCTGTTTTTTTTCTTCAAAAATCCGTTTTTTAATTAAATTATTAATTTACTCATAACTACGGACTAAAATATATATAATTTTATATATCTTAGTCCATGTGACCGTGCTAATAACAATATAAACATATAATATATAATATATTCTCCTTATAGAAGTATAATAGGTCACTGTTCAGAATCATTCATTTTCAATGAATAATGATTTAACGCTGAATTCCAATTCAAGTTATTCAATATGTCATGCATTACAGTGACTTACTCTGCAATGACGAGAAAAATATCTACGGTTACACCTAGTAGACAGATTTGACAAACTCTATCGTTAAAAATACTAAATGTTGTTAAAGAAATTGGACATCATGCATTCACGCACGATTACGACGTTGGTTTTTTAATATATTTGTAAAATATCACGTACTTACTAGTTGGTGAATTAAAATACATCGTACCATACCGTTGTGTGTGTGACAATGTACGATTACACGTCGTATAAGATTGAAAAACGTTATCGGAAAAAGTGCACAATGCTGTTAAACATGATCCAAACAGAACATAAAATTTTAGATAAATACTGAGCGCAATCAAAAAATACATTCAGTTTACAGTTACACTCGCACGACAATAGTTACACTTTCGACTTTAATATCAATATCATTGACGTCATTAACATCGGCACAATGGTTGTGTTGGAAGAACAGTGCGTGTACGAAAAAAATGTAAGTGATACGCCCGCTATAATAATCGGTTTCCGTCGTGTGCATTTTGCCGACAAATTTGATTTACTAGTGCATGACATTGATGGGTTCTTTAATGCAACTGAGATGTGTGCAATGCATTCAAAAAAACTCATTCACTTTCAAGAGGGTAAACGTTTCAAAGATTTAGAACAATTGTTATTGACTCGGCTCGAATTTGGAGACCCTGTGCGATATACCAATTGTGATTTGGGATATACCGATCAATCCGCTGTTGGTGGTACGTACTACCATCCGATACTGTTTCTGGCCCTTGCATTGTGGTGCAGCGAAGAATTTTACGTCAAAGCCGCCATATTGGTAAATGGATTCTTCAACCGAAGTGTAGAACGCCGTGCACTATTTGATCGAACATTCGCACTCAAGACAACAGTGGGTAATGAACATTGCGCATACTCAATAACCCCACTCCAGACGTTGATTGTCCCGATAGACTCTGAGTTATCACAATCCCAAATTCCGACCACCTATGAGTCATCATCTGAGACACAAGTAATGTATGGTGGTTTTGAACTTCTGGTGGATGATCACAAATGGTTTAATGCTTCAAAGTTCTGTTATAAATATACGGATCAACAAAAACGGTTACAATATTTTTCCAAAACAAATTTTTTTCTTCGACTTGTCGAACACATACGTCAAAACCTGCAACTGGATCCGGTGCGTGACTGTTCCGATGCCGTTGATCGAGAGTCGATCGAATACGGTACGTTTTATCATCCATTACTGTTTCTTGCACTCGCTTCGTGGATAAGTTTGGAATTCTACGTCAAGGCTGCGCACATAGTATTTGCTTATTTTTCGTCATATGACCGTGACGAGTCTATGAAGATGTTGGCGCTGGGTGAACGGCCTGGAGATACTACAGCAGTATTTCCTACGAATATTGTTGTAGAACCGACACCCTCAACATCTACATATTTTGCCAAATCACCGACCGTGTGTGAACCTGAGATCATTATTAAACCAACACCATCAAAATCGGTGAACTTTTCCACAATATCATCACAGATAGTCCATGAATCTGATACTACAACAATTAATACACCAACATATGAACCAAATACTACACCTATGACACCCGAGTCAAAACTACCATCTTCAGTCACGTGGATCGATGAATCGTCATCATCAACATTTGCCGATAGAGATGAAGAAATGTTCATGGAAACCAATTACACCGAAGCCGAAATGGAATTGGTACGTAAAGAGTGGCAATTGCGTCTAGATCATATGGAACGACAACACCAGTTGAAACTCAAAGAGGCTCAATACGAGTTAAGTCAACGACTGTCACAAAAAGAATACGAAGAACGAACACTACGCGAACAATTAAAAAACAAGGAAATTGATGATGATGAGTTACGTAAACACTTGGCAACTATAGAGACGGAATCTAGACACCGCGAATGTGAGTTACGTCAGCAATTGGAACGTAACAAGGCAAAAGCAAGACAATTGCGAACACAACTCGTACAAAAAGAAGCCGAAATTGAAAAAAGTAATCGTGAAAATGAACAACGTTTGGAACAAATGCGTTCGCGTCAGGAACGTGAAGTCGAGCAAAAGCGACGGAAAGACGTGGAATTAGCCAGTAGGTTAAAAGCCGCAGAGAGTGAAAAGATCACTTATTTTTTACGCAGCACCGAGCAAAGGCGACAAGTCGACGAGCTCACACAACAGCTGGAACAAATGCGCTTGTCCAATGAACGATTACGCATGACCACATTGAAACGTAACCCGGTAGCGGAGAAGCAAAATTGTATTCGGGAGGTGTACCAAGCGAAATTCGGCATGGATCGTTTGGAAATGCTGGTGGTGACAAGTATCGCTGGTCCGGGACAACAGTTTTACGGTTTTCGACGCAAGTTGAATGGTGCATTTTATGCAATTAACAAACGGATGCAAGTGGCAATGGGAGAACGTGTGATGTTGTGGTTCGTGTCCAACAATGCCAAACAAGACTTTATTGATTGCAAATCATATTTGTTTGATAAAGCGTATAAAACGGGTGTGGAATTACAAACGCGGAGCAATACTATTGGCATTGAAGAATCGACTAACATCGAAAAATTCGATACCATATGTTTGTTACGTGATTTTGGTAGACTCGCAGGTATGATAGAACTCGACGCTGGATATATGCAGACTCTTTTGGAACTGGCACAAAATCAGTACACTTCGACAGATCAACTCAACGATGAAGATATCACTGAAGTACTTTTGCGCAAAGCCGAAACGCAATCCGATCAAATGTTCATCGATATATATAAATATATATTAAATGATTACAAAAAATCGTTTACATAAATTGATTATATTATCACAATATTTCGTCTGTATAAATTATTGTTTATATTTTTTATTATTATTATTTTTATTTATATAATTATATATACATTATTCAATACAGTTACATATTATGTAGGTACCTCTATCATTTATTATTAATGTTATTTTATATTAAATAATTATTCCACTATATTCACATGTATTTATTTATTCACTGGAAAATATCTATAACGTATATACAACATAATTCCAAGTCAAATGAAGACATTTTTTATGTCTTTGATACTTAGGTCATTACAAACAACATAATAACGTATTTACCAAATTACTTATTTAAATGCATTGATGTCATGTTAAAATGTACGATTACACCTCGTATAGACATTTGACCAACTCTATTGTAAAAAGCACCCAATGTAGCACAAAAAAAAATACATATAGTTATAAATTTTTTGGCATTACACAACGTATTCTATAACATTTTATATCGTTTTTCCCGTAAATGCTAGTAGTTGCTGTTCTGTAGTTCGTTGTTTTGTATTAATGGTTGAACGGTGCATCGATTGTCTATATCTATAGGGCATAACACAATTGCAAACTTTTACCTTTTTAGATGAAAAAAAAAAACAACACAATTGCGCACTTTTTTGTGTCTGTCATCACCTTTTAGGACAGTTAAAGTTAGTAAGAAAGCTTGGATTTTCTTCAACAGTATCTTTTCTGATAGGAAAGTGAATCTAGTTGGTACTTTGGAGTGGTCAAAAGTAAAAATGTTCTAGTAGTTTTCAAAAGCACCTTGAAAAACAAAAGAAAAACTGGAATTTTTTTTAAAATCGATTTTGGTTTTTGATGCAACTTTTAAACAAATGACCGTAGGTACATAAAATTTTGACTGAATGTTTATATTAGCATTTTCTATACACTATAACGTTTTCCAATTTACGGACATTTTCAGTTAAAATTTTTTTTACTTTTTTTTACTATAAATATCAATAAAATTTTATTTGTTGGTTAAAAAAGCTTGAAAATGTTATAGAAGGCTCCTAGTATATTGTTTCAAAGGCAGATGAAAAAAATTAAAAATCCAGTCACAATTTTTTTTTATAAGCATTTAAATTCAAACTTTGACAAAATACGGAAAAATCATGAAAATTAGCAAACTATTTAGAGTTGAGAATTCATAAAAATTTTTCTTTTTAAATCTAAGATTTGAAAATGTAATACAAGATTCCTCATAAGTTTTTCTACCATTATCAAAAAAAAAAAATTTCTACAAGCAAATCAAATTAAATTTTTATGAGCGTTTGGAATTCATATATTTACAATACTGGATATTCACTAGATTTCTCATGTAGCGGTTTTGTTATTTTATTGTTATTCAAAAACGAATTACTGTAGATACATGAACATTTTACTGAATGTTCATTTAATCAATTCCTTTACTTTATAACATTTTAAAAATATTTTGACTCTTTTTGAGCTGTTTACGGACATTGTCAGTTTTCAAATTTTTTAGTTTTTTTTTTTTTATATATATAAATTTAACACCATCCATTATAGCGATCAACTTGTAATCTACTGTACAGCAGAGTGACATCCACTTGCCCACCTTTTCATATTTGAGAAAACACAACACGTTTAATAAGAATTTGATTTTATATTTTCTATTTTTTTTTTTATGCGTATATCCGGAGACTAATGTAGAATATTATTTCTTTTTTTGACTCTTAATAATTTCGTGGCTCTACAAATCATTTCTATCTATCTTGCAACGTTTTTTTTTTATATGGAGAGCAATTGAACTTAATGCAGAGTAGTGTAAAACTGTTAAAAACTTTTCTTAACTTTTCCATTACCCGGAAAAAAATTATGATTGTTCAATTCCTTTTGGGTGTAATATACTGTGGAAGCAATATCTTTTTAAGTGTAAATGTGTAGCCATCCTCTGAGATTCGCAGCAGTACCTATATTGTCAGGTACCAAAATAAGATAAGAAAAAAAAGTTGTATAGTACGAAAGCGCAAAAATCCTAGATACCTGTGTGCCACGCTTTATAAATATTATATTTAGAACTACATATTATATTTTAATAATTTATTATTGACAATTTTTTATAAGATTGAAAAAATTAATCGATTTATTAAAATTATAATTTATTAATTTTAGTTATATTTATTTACAATTAATTTCTGATTTTATTAATAACTGTTTAATTCTTTAATTACCCACCTAATAATAAATGATTTCAAAACTATTATAGAGCCAGTTTTATTAGTTTTCATTTTCCCGTATAAATTTAAGAAGGAGGTTCAAAAAGTTCTAATAATATCTGGATGAATGTAACAAACTAACATTACACTATTTTAAATTAGCAATTATAAAATTAATTTTGCAAACTGAAATAAATTGAGTAAAATTAAAAAAGTATTTGGAATGTATTTTAAATACTTTTTGAATTGATGTATTTGTATTTGTATTTAAATAAAATTTTAAAAGTATCTTTTATAAGACTGGGCCAAGTTATGACTTTATGAGTAAAAAATCTACCTACTAAGCATTAGGAAATTTTTGAAAAAATTCATTTTTAAGAACCGGTAAGAACCGGAACCAATATTTATAATTTTAAGAACCGGGGCCTATTATATTTTTTTTATAAGCACCGAACCGGAACCGGAAAAATCCTGAAGATTCCAGTCCCTGCTAGTAATAAAGGTTAATACTATATATGTTGTTTTTTTACCTAATTATAGTAAATAAGTACAATTTATGCACCTAATGCAATACACTACCTATCGTAGCCAAATTTGCTGAATTTAACATATGCATTACAATTTACAGTGACTATTACTCTGCAGCAATGATGAGATACACTTTATACCACAATACCTGTCACAGCGTTACCTACTATACCTACATCAGTGTAACTTCTCCGATTTTATTTACCTAAAGTTACAATAGTGCCACAACTAAAATGTACATAGGTTGCAGTGGGTGCAATAGTAACACTGTATCAAATATATTTTTGGGTAATTGTAGGTGCATTACTATAATATTATGATAATGTCAAATGTGTGTAGACTTTATTAAATTGTCATTCATGAATGTATAGAGTAAATAGGTATATGATTCGAAGACGACCCTCCCGCTTACACCTAAAGGCTATTGGTACCTAATATTATAATATTATGTACAATGTACATATAACATATACTATAATACTATAATACACACACGTGTTCCTTCCCCTACCAACACTAACAACCCACAAACAAACCACTACAGCTAATGGCCATAGTTGCCGAAGCTTAAGATCAATAAAAAAAAAAAAAGGTGGATAAGTGAATGTCGCTCTGCTGTACAGTAGGTTACAAGTGGGTCACTGTAATGGATGGTGTTAAATTTGAATTCAATGATATAATATCATTGTATAAGAAAAACGATTCTGAGCGAAAACGGTCAGTCAGCCTATGATTTTACCAAGTATATTTGATGATATTATTGTGAATAAAGTAATTTATATATAACCTATTTACTCGGAGCCTTGTTTTAAATTTTCAATCTTTAGCCATAAAAGTTAAACATTTTATAAATTTTTAACCATAAAATAATTAATAAATTATAAATTTGATAAATGTTGTCAAAATTTGAACTTTAAATGCTTATAAAAAAAAATTGTGCCATGTATTTTTAATATTTTTCAACTGCTATTAGAACGATATATCAGGAGCCTTATATTAAATTTTCACGCTTTTTTACCCAACAAATAAAAATTTATTGATATTTATAGAAAAAAAAACTAAAAAAATTTAAAACTGACAATGTCCGTAAACAGCTCAAAAAGAGTCAAAATATTTTCAACATTTTATGGTGTATAGAAAATGCTAATTTAAACATTCAGTCAAAATTTCATGTCCCTACGGTCATTTGTTTTAGAGTTACACCAAAAACCAAAATTGATTTTCTCGAAAACAGATTTTGCGTAAAAATTCCCGTTTTTTCTTAATTTTTCTTTTGTTTTTCACGTCGCTTGTGAAAACTACTGGGAAATTTTTACTTTTGACCCCCCAAAGTACCAACTAGATTCACTTTCCTATCAGAAAAGTTACTATTGAAGAAAATCCAAGCACTTTTACTGTCCTAAAAGGTGATGACAGACACAAAAATAAAAAAAAAAATAAAAAAAAAAATAAAAAAAAAAAACACACATCATTGTAGAATCAATACATTCATCGCTTCGCTCAGAATCTAAAAAAATACTATAATAGGTTATAATGTTATATTAATTATTATACAGCAAACCGAACAACTCTATACAGTTGATTTCCGAATCACTTGTTGCATAAAGTACCTAATCTATAGTCATTAATAAATTGTGTATTACCTAAAAATAATTAATACCTACGTACAATTTATGCACCTACTGTAGTAACTTTGTCCATTTCGACAAAACGTTTACTTGTTACACACTGTTCATGAACATATGGTATATGTATGTGAATGATTATAATATTTCCCGGTACAGTGTATGAGATTACAATTATATTACATTATGATTACCTATTTATTTATCGAATACTCGAGTGTGTGTATATTAACAGCTATTATAATAATACTTATGTATAATATATATATTATATATGCATATAGGTATATGTATATAAGTGTGTGTCGAATATAGATATCAAGGCTGAAGTTCATAATGTTTTGTTGTTTGTTTTATCTTTCTGACGTAGGTATATAAAAATTGATTCCAATTTCCAATACCGGTAATCACACATACCTATATTATATAAATATAATAACATGTACCTATATTATATATTGTTTATTATAATTTGAACGACTGCAGCAGAATCCAATACAGTTTCGTAAGGTCTAAACTTTAAACTAAATATCACAATACTGATACATAATGATTTATGATTATGATATTATATATGTCTGACTACATTCTTATTATACTGCGGCTGATCGAGTCGCGTGGCTAGAGTTTTCGCGCACGAGAGAGTGTAATATTATATCAACTATAGGTATAGGATTATATAATATTCACGATTTTCTTAATATTTACATAGTTACATTGTGAATAATATTATGATATTATGATATTACTGATATTTTACTCATAGGAATATCAATGGGCACAGGTATAAAATGTATAATACACATATAATTCGATATAAATTTATTTGATAAATAAATATTATCTATATATATTTTTTATACCTACACGAAAATACTTATAATCGAAGTCCCCGCTTTAAATATTCATGTGTTCCACGAAAACCTCCCAATGAATACATCAATATATTGACTATTTAATAATAATATATAAGTATAGATAGGTACCTACCATTTACTAAGCATTTCGTTACGACTTTTCCGAAAAAATTATGTAGGTTATACCTACTGTTCACTTTAAATTTAATTTTAGATTCTAAGCAGAGTGATAAGCCAACAAATGTAGGCCATTGATTTTACAATGATGACTGTGAGTGTTTTTTGTGTCTAAAGACATATTTTTACCACGAACCTAAATTTTTTTGCAGTGGCTGAAATCGTTGAATCCCAGGTTCTATTTTTTCATAAGCTTAATCATTTAAAGAAATAAAATTTAAATTATCTTATTATTGATCGAATATATTTTTACGTGATTATCTATGTCGTATATATATTGTATACAGAGTGACTTCAGATATTTTATAAAATGTATAGCATAATGAAAAAATAAGGATCATATTTTCAAATACAAACTTAAACACTTTTTTTAATGTGACCGGCCACTTTTTACTATACATTTTTAAAGAAAAATTTGTTTAAAACTGATATATAATATAAATCATAATTATTTTTTTATTATTATTCTAGGAAAAACAAATATACAAGTTATACACGTATACATAACATATACATTTGAAATATCTATTTTATATAAGCTATATGGTTGTGTCGAAGATAAAGTGTAATATCTATGAACTTAAATGAAAAAGAAGAGCATCTACCTACAAATTAGTTGGAGCAATTATATTTATGATTTTTTTAATCAGAAATTTAGAGATACATAAAATTATAAATCTTTTAAAGTTAAAACTAAATTAGATTTATAAAGATGCAATTAACCAACTAACAATAAGTAATTTCTTTAGTATTACTATATGTAATTCAAACAAAGTACTAAGTAGGCACGGGCACCTACCTACCTATCTATTAGTTTTTGAATTCTGAGTTTATTTAACTTTATAACCATATGCGCAAATTGACTAAATTTTTTGGGGGGACTCAAGCCCCCCTCCCCATGGGCCATATTGTTTAGTACCACAGAATATAAAAATTAGTACTAATTACTAGATTTTGAACTGGGGGGACTTGACCGACATTTGGGGGGACTAAGCCCCCCCCTTATTTGTGCCAATGATTATAACCTATGATGATAATATCCGTTCTCTAAATATACACCTTTGTTATATTATATTTACATAATAGGTATAATATATATATATATATATTATATAATATAACATATATAATATGCATATACAGGAAGATCTGACAAATCAAATAACTTTTGTTCTGATCAATATTAAAATAAAAAATTGTATACATTATATAAAATGTATTGACCTTTGCGCAATGTATATAATATAACATTTTTATTTTTATTTTTTAATACTGAAAATAAAAATCTCTTAAAATGTTTCTTGAAAAATTCAATATAGCCAATTTGTAAATCTTATTGTTAGAAAACTTTTGATTGATTTATCTGAGTCAAGAGATTTATTTTTTATGATTTATTAAAATGTCATTATAATTTGAAAAGTAATATTATTTTTTAAAAGAAGTATCTACTTTAAGAATTCTCATAAGATATTTAAAAAAAATGATGTGTACTGTTTTCAATTTAAAATGTTTTTTTACAACTGGATCAACTGTTACAAACTTTAACAAAAATAAACTACATGATTTAAATAAATGTTTTACAATCAACATTTTCTAAAAACCAGATTTACAAATTGGCTATTTTGAATTTTTCCAAAAAAGTTTACATCAGATTAAAATTTTTATTAACAATTATTATTATTATTATTATTGTTTTAAAATATTTGTAATATGATAATAAAATTAATAATCATTGTTTTTTTTTTAAATATTATAAATAGGTAAAAATAAAAAAAAACAATACTATAAATTATTATAACTAGCCAATTAATAGTAAAATTATAATTTATAATGAAAATAAAAAATAATATTAGGTAGTTGGGTAGTAAAAAAAATCGTGGTTCACATTGCTCGGTGTTCCACATTTCCCGTAAAGTCGTAACATATACAATTCATGTTAGAAATATACATTATACAATTAAATAATTTATTCGCTGATGACAGGGTGATAGGCATACGATTTAACACATACATTGATTCATTACAGCTACTCAATTACGAGGAACACTCGGCAACTAATGTGAACTAATATATGGCAGAACGACTTCCCTAGCTAGTAGCTACCTATTCAAAATAAATTTATCTACCCTTATTTTAGTTGATTATATAAGTAATAACTAATAAGTATATATACGATATGTCTATTATAGTTACGTACTCTACACTCAACGCCAATCATGATTATTCTTATTAATTTTTAGGTATACCGGGGGCGGATCTGAAGCTTGTTTAAATGGTGGTGGGGGGAGTGGAGAGAGAAAGCGAATAGGAATATTCATGAGTGATTTTTAAGTACAATGAAGACATGACCGTAATTATATCGTTAAAAAAAACCCAGGGGGGTTGCACCCCCCCCCCCCTCCCACATAAATCCACTCCTGAGGTGTACCGATAGTATTCTGTAGTCTACTGTAATATACTGATAGTAAAGTGTAGTATACATATACGTTAATATTTTATAATAGGGACTTTTGTATTTTATATAGGTCATAACGCAAGAATATAGACTTTGCTGCAGTTCGAAAATCGAAAATCATTATTTATTCAAGATTAATTTCAGTAATTTTTAGGGGCGTACCTATATGCGTAATAAATTACATACAAGACGGAAATATAATATATAAATATATAATTTATAGTCGATCGTTATTGGTTATTGAATATGAGGGAAAACAAATTTAAAGATTGTACCGACAGGTTTTTGAATAATTGTTGACTGTTGTCAATATATAACACAGACATTAGTATTCGTGCCGCTCAAATAAATATAGGCAACTACTAACTACCAACCTATTCTCTATAGTCCATGTGGCATGTATTATAGATTATTGGTACCTATGTATAAAATAATTATAGAAATATAGAGTTATTGAGTTTTAAGTTTATATTAGGGTGTGGCAGACGGCACAACGGCAGTATGACGCCAATATTCCGTGACTCGAGTTAATGGTTCGTAAATGTCAATACTGGTCACTATTATAATAATATATAAAAGTTAGGTACATTATTTTAAAAAAATCTTTGCTGGTTATTTAATTTTCTAAGGTACCTACTATAGGTATAGACTTATACTTTATTAATATTTATATATCAAATAATAATATGATACCTATATAAGCAAGCATATATTTTTGTATACATAGATTTATTTTTATACAGTCAGGATGCAGTCGATACAGACATAAAATAAATATTCAGAAGCTATACGAAGGTTTTTATTTCGTCGAACACGCGACTTGATCGATCCGCTATAAATAATTATAATATAGGTAGTCTTTCTCTAATCTCTACTAGTCTACAGTCTACTATATATATTCAAATAGAAGTTGGGACAATCAGATTATATCAATATAATATTTTTGACGAGACCTTATCCCATCCAATTATCAGATTCAGTCATTGGAGTATTGAACTCATAAATATTGTACCTACTCAATAATAATATCGTGTCAAAATTCAGGTTCATAGTATAGCTGCTATAGTGCTATCGTAATCAATTCAGAAATTTATGATCTCTCTGTCTGAATACAAGTAGCTGCATAAATTAAAAACTATTAGGTATGTCCATAAAATCTAAGTATAGGTACAATATCGCCGCTCTGCCGGCCAAGATTATCACATTATTGTAGCATATTTTATTAATTATCAGTATTGTTATAATATTATGATATTATAGAAGTACTTATGCAATAGGTACTATTGATATTGATTATATTATATACCTATGTCCACGTTTGCCCACTTCGCCCTCTACACTATGTTACATGATTTCATGACAAATATATTTTATTTTATTGCAAATTTTATAATAATTTATTTATTTAAATAAACACAATGTTTTATATTTATATAATACTAGGTGACTCTGTGCACTTCGTTGCCCGTTAAAAATTCCTTATCTTATATACAGGTACCTAATCTATATATACTTTTATAAATTAATTAAAAAAATCTTTCATGTACCAATAAATAATAATTATTGAATTAAATATTTTAAAGCAATCAATTATAATAATACGCTGTAAACTTGCCAGTCAATAGCAATTAATATAATAATATTGTAAGCTGTAACCAATAGCAACCACTTATAAACGAAAATTTTAATCGTAAATCTCAAAATCCTTTCTTAAAATAAATGTTCAATAAAAAAAAATTAAGGGCAACTTATTGAGATAACAATTAAAAACTATCCTATATTTTAAGTTGGACCAAATCACACACATTGAGCATATAATTATCTTATCAAAATCTGTTGAGTAGTTTTGGAGTGCATTGCATGTAAGCTCATTACTCATTGTATGCGTGATTTATATAATTATTTAATATATATATTATATAGACTATATAATATATTATATACTATATTATATATTGTATAGATATAGATAGATACATGGATAAGTACTGATTTCGTTAAAGTCATATATGTTATTAACAAATAAATTAAAATAATGGATATTCATAATATGTTAAAACTAAGATTTTTACTATTCTCAGATAAAATTTCCATATGAACTATTACATAAATTTTTATTTTGGAACAAATGAAGTTAAGTTAATTTTGAAATTTTTTTATCAAATTATTATTGCTATTTAAAGTACTAACTCTGAAAGTGTCACCCTATTAGACTCAGAGCGGAGCGTTATTGGTGAGTGGTATTACAATTGTTGTGTGTCTGTGTGTATCTGTCCTTACTTATTTTGTGACAGTGAAAATATATTTTGATCTTATAACACATTGAAAATAGTTTCTTAGTAAATTGAATTGTCCATCAAATATTTGTAATAGCATTTTCTATAGACATGATAATTTTCAATATAGGTAGTCTATTCTTTTTCTACTATTTATGGACATAGTTTGTGTTTTTTTATCGATTAATGTATGTGAAAAATGTTTATTTGTCAGTAAATAGCTTGAAAATATAATATAAAGCTCTGAAAAAAATCCACTAAAAGGGAATGAATATAATAATATATTTCTCTTTCAGAGTCAACGGCTATTTTTAACTTACCAAAATATGTTGTTTAAGTTGCGTACCTAAGTTGTAAGTACCTATATAACTGAAAAAGGAAGTACAATAATGTGTTTATTTGATAATATTCAGCGTAAGAAAACATAATAGTTTTGATATAATATCAATATCTTTCCCGTAATTTGCAAAGTGTAAATTCCATTGTGTAATAAATAATAAAAAAAAACCATAAAACAATATTGTGGTTATTATTTAAAATCCATACATAGCTCGTTTTAAAATAAATAATGAAAAATAACTACCTATATTTACCTAATATGGATTTACTATATATTTGCGGCGTGCAAGACAACACATAGGTTATAGATACGAGTGCCACATATTATACCAGCTGTTTCTTAATAAGAAGTAAAGTACCAGCTATATAGCCTATTGGTATATTACGACCGCACTGTTGTTTGTAATATTGCATCATGTGTGCGATAATGACTAAAACAACAATAGATAAGCGTGCCAGTGGGATTTTTTTTTAACATAAATATATTTTTGAGTTCGTTTATAATCGAATATATCGTTCGTAAATCATTGTTACGCGCCTTCAACCCACTCCCCCTAGGGCCTAGATTCTAGACTCTTAAGTATAGGTACGTTTTTTCCAGTGCACGCGTGCACCGTCGCTGTGCTGCACCTCGTCGTCGGGTCGTCCAACTCCATTTGCAAGGCTATTGCGAAATAGAACGAGGGACGAATGACGGCCAGTGCAAACGGATTTCCTGTGTCCATAGAGTATAGATCATAGGTTACCTACATAATATCATTAATATAATCATTTTTTTGTTTTATTATGAATGCAATCGTTGCGGCTAATAGAGCGTCGAAAGTCGGCACTCTTAAAAACAATTAAGAACAAAATAACATATATTTGTACCAAATTATTAGTAGTTATAGTATAGTATAGTAGGTATTTAGTAGCTACTATATAGGTAATATCAAGGCTGGGCAAGTTAACGATTTTTTTTAACTCGTTAAGTTAAGTTAATACAAGAAAAAGTAAGTTAAGTTAAGTTAAAAGTTAACTAATGTTTTTTTCATAACTTCGTTAAGTTAAAAATTCATGGATAAAAAAAATTAACTAAGTTAAAATTAACTTAATTAAAAATTTAATTATTTTCAAATAATTTCACAATAATTTCGTTTTTGGTAGGCAAAGGACACATTTGAACACAAAATTTCCACTGACATCCGAAATATCCGCAGGTAGCTGTTTAAAATAATTATTTAAATGCGGCCATTTTGACTCTAGGTCTCTTGACTCGGTCATCATTAATTAATATTATATACAAATAATAACAAAAAACACCACAGTGGAATTAAAACAAATAAATGACTCGAAATCGACGAAATGTCAATCGAACTGCAGTACCGCTCTGCGCACGTCAATGGTCAATGAAGCAATAAGCAGCAAAATAACAACACCGTAATTAAAACTATAAATCGTGGAGTATAAATATTTTCAATATTGAATCAGATATTCAAAAATAATTTTTCCCCATGAGGCATGAGTTATTTTAATAATTTCAAGTAATAATGTATTTCTCGGAATCAGACAGGATGTGTGGTGTATGCGCTAAAATGTCACTATACTAGGTAATGAGTTATGGTTTACAAGAAAACTAATTAAGTACATGAACGTCGAGACCCGTATACAATTATATGAGTACATATAAATATAAATTTATATTAATATTTAATATATAATTTAAATATATAATAATAGTTCAATGTTCTTTTTCATTATATAATATTATGACAATGATAAACATAATATATGATCAAATATTTATATCCAATATGGCTCGTATTCACTATTCGTAATATGTATAATGTATAAAGTATATAGTTATAGTATATACTGTATGTATATTGTATATTTGTATATACATCAATAGACAATAATCACAAATTTATAAATATTAATTATTAATTATTATTACATGCGGGTGGGCATTACTAGTATTACACTGGATACAGGCTAATAGGCTATTTACAAAATTGAAAATACCTATATTATGTCTATTGTGTATATATCAAACTCAATCGGTAATAATTATTATTTATTAACCATAGGTACGTCATTTTCCCATTTATTTTCTATGATATCTAATAATTCTCAAGCCAACAAAATTATAAATCAATGGGTCAAATTTAAAATGTAACTTAATTTTAAGAAATCTGTATAAAATTAACTTGAAGTTAACACGTTAAATATGATAAAAAATTAACTTATTAAGTTAAAATTAAGTTTCCAAAAAAAAGTAACGAGTTACTTAATTTAGTTAATATTAACTTAACGTTTTAACTTAATTTTAATTTTTAACTCGTTAATGCCCAGCCTTGGGTAATATAGGTCAGAATAATATTCTCTCAAAATCTTAGCGTTAAATTATAATGTTTTTATATCGTTATTAAAAATAGGTAGGTAAGATTTTTTATTTCTCTCAAAACACAAGATTTATTATAAGATTAATATTAATCTTAGGCCGAGTTGTTTAATCACTAAACATTTATTGAATCAATAGTGAGCTATAATTGGTCCCTTAAACATTATTCATGATTGGTTCATTAAATTGTATTAAACCAATCAAAAATTAATCAATTTTCCATGCAACCCGACATAAGTATACTTATATAATATATACTATATAGTAATATAGGTACTACGCGTATATGTATATGGGTGACACGGGGCTCAAGCACCAATTATGATCCCCCACCAAAAAAAATAAATTAATAATAATATGCCAGCATCAGTGTTGGGCAAAAAAATTGTACGATTAGGTAACCGATGATTACAGCTTATGTGGATTTTACTTATAACTAAATATTCATGCATTTCATTAAATATACACTTGTTGAATTTGTTATTACCTAAGGATTAAGATGATATAAATAATAATACAATTTCACTAGGTATGAAAAATTAATAAGTGAATTTAATCGTGGATAATGATTACATTGTTAATCACAGGGTTTAGTTATATGTATTAAAATGTTATTATTTTTAACATAAATAGTACATCGTCGTAATGTAAAATTCAACAAGTGTATATATTTAATAAAATGTATGAATATTCAGTTATAGGTAAAATCCACTTATACTGTAATCATCGGTTAATATAGTAGAATTTTTCTGCCCAACATTGGCCAGCATACATTTTTTAATTATAATTTTCCAGGACACAAGTTGAATTTTTCAAAACTTAGGGCTAATGCATAATTTTTATGGTATAAAGTTACCTTTATAACAAATAACAATATAAATTAGGCAGTCCTACGACTATAATATATAACATTGTTATGAGAACCAAGCGCCCTTATTATAACGCGTTATTGCGTTAATCGTCAATACGCGGAATAGGTAGTAAGCTAAACATTAACATAATATTATTATGCAAAGCAAAACAACCAAGTAAGTATAATATAAATTTAGTTTTTTGATTTAACAAGTTTAAAAAGCGGGTAAGTGGATGTCGCTCTGCTGTACAGTAGGTTACAATTGGAACTTAAGTGAGTCAATTTATAATGGATTGTATTCAACTTGAGTTCAATAATATAATAGTTATATGAATAGTTTTATGATATATCATCGTATAAGAAAAATGATTCTGAGCGGAGACGGTTTGTCAGTCTGGATATTTTATACTGTTTTTATTTATTATAGCCTGTAAGTTGAATTGATATTATAATATTATAATTTTTTATTCGTTTCTATGGTGATAAGCTGGGTTGGGATTTTATAGCATTTGCATATTTCTTATGAGATGCTTAAACAATAGCAGATTAAGCTAAAAATGTGTTTCGTGATACAGAGAACTAAAATTAAAAATTTTATTTTGCTTCTTTTGGACTTTTGCATTTTTATCTATTTTTGAATCAAAATTGGTCATATTTTATGAAATTATATTTTAGTAAGTGTTTTTAGATTTTTTTCAATCGAATTATTACGATAATTTCGTATTAGGTATTTGGTTCTAATTTTTGTTATCTGCTGACTTGCTGGGTTTTTTTTGACGATTTCTACTGCGACTATTAATCGCCGATTATAAACGAACGAGCGTTGAATGCGTTGTAAAGTCAATTCATTTGGATTCTGATCAGAGTGACTAAATTATTTCAAATCTTAAGTAACTACTTATAATAATTTGTAAGTGATTAAAAAATTATTAATTAATAAATTTCCTTTATTTGCATATTTAGTTGTTTTTATTGCATCTTTTTAGCAAATATTTAGCGATATTTAAGGTAATATTATAGCGCATATTTGGGCAATTTTAAGTGCTATAAAATCACAACCCTGGTGATAAACAAAGCGTTAGAAATTAAAATTCCATTTTTAGCGGCTTTTTATAATTTGTCGGTGGTTTTTCCCGTGGCATTAAATAATTCTTGAGAAAATTGAAAAATGACCTGTCTAAAGTACCATCTTGATGCAATTTGCTAAAAGATAAGATACTATATGTCAAAGTACCACTCCTTCAGGTAGAAATTTTGTATACAGGATAAAAAAAAAAAAAAATGTTAGCTGATATTATTCTTAACTCCCATAGCAACCATTAATAAACAAATATTTCTATCGTAAATTTCAAAATTCCTGTTTGAGCACCTACCGGGGGTGATCAATTCCCTTTTTAAATTAGCCTATGCCACTCACAAAGAATGTGGCTTTCTATTGATGGAAGAATTTTTGAAATCGGTTCAGTAGTTCCAGAGATTACCCTCAACAACGGTAACTAACAACTCTACTTTATATAATAGTATAGATGATACCTATCTATACTAGGTATAGGTATATTTATTTGGCTATTGAATTTTAAACTTACTTCACGACTGAAATTTAATTCTGCTAGCGCCAGGGGCGGTCAAATGATTGAGGAAGATAAATCATCTATGAAATTTTTTACAATATTTATGATCTTATAACCATAAATTATATTTTTAATGATAAAATAGTGCGTGTTAAAAAATCAGCTACATCCTCCCCCAGGAGAAATTAATTTTATCGCCACTGGTTGGCCTTCTTGTACACGGACTCGTATAGCGCTAGGCATAGGTGAATTTATAGGAATTCATCACAAAGTGTGCTTCCCATCAGTGGCGTGACGAAGGACTTTATTTGAGGCACGTACCTCAGCTTAAAAGGTGGTGGGTGTCCTGGATACAGGGGCAGTTCACATATAGTAAATAATTTATTAAGTACACACTAAGATTATGCCAATCATTCTCAGTTACCATTTAAGTAAATACGTAATTATTTATATAAGTATTTATAATTACTAATATAAATTATTGTGCCTTATAAGTTAATGAAGTTTGCCACGCCACTGCTTCCCATTTAAAACGACAATATTAATTATAATATTAATAATTATATTACCATATAATAATGTAACACACTTTATAAAATGTTTGTAATTGTATCCAAAAAAAGTATTAAAGTTTAGAAATTGAAATCGGCAATAGATATGGGCTCTACAACTCAAGCTAAGAGTTACACAGAATCTACCACATTGGAACACGCCTGGAACACCCTATAGATTTGCTGTGTAACGAACTTACGACTTCGCGCAATTAGCTAAAGGAACAGTCCTTCAGCAGTACCTATATAGTACCTATGTTCTTCAACATCTATAGGCTATAGTAGCTCTGTTATTTTCTACTAGTCGGAAATAAATTGTTCTACAATAATGCGCTGAGATTTTAGATTTGTATCAATTATTTGGAGCCCACAAAATTATATGAAATATTTTAAGTATGAAATAATAATTATTTATTATAATAATAATTGATATATTATATATTATACTTGTAATATACCTATCAAAGAAAATATTATATAATAAAAGGGTTTATTTTCTAGGGTCTATTTTATAATATTCGGTAGGTACTTAACAGATTATTTCAAGTACTTTATTGCATAAACGACATAAAGTATGCGTGTTACTATACCTATTTTATTTAATTAAAATGAAGTATATGATTGTATAAGTAGGTTAATAATTTTACTATACACTTTTAACTTCTAAAAGCTATCCTTTTAGTTTTATTACTTTATATGCGATTAAGCATAATGTGCAGATAATGATGGCCATAGGCGTTTCAATAGGGGTAGCAGAGTGGTCAGTGGACACCCTCCCCATCAAGATTTGTGACATGCAATATGTTATTTTTTAATAACTATCGTGGATCAGACGATATTCCAGAAATGATCTATCCTAGAATGTAGGTAGGTACTATCCGCCTCCCCTCATATTATTTGTGATTAAACGTCGTTTTTTAATTTTTGTTACAATACCATAGGCGGATATTGGGGGGGGGGGGGCTTAAGCCCCCCCTGAATGTAACAAACCACACTAAATGTCAAAATAAACTGTATATTTTAATATACCTATATATACTTGGTGCCTCTGCTAGAATAAAGTAGGAGTACTGAGTAGTCACTAGTTAGTAGGTTGAAGCGTTTAAAAAGTGTTTACGCTAATGGATAAAACAAAAATGTAAAGCCCCCCCACGGATGTGACCAAATTTCTGCCTATGTACAAGACCTACCTGTAAAGGTGGAAACGTAAACATATCTTTATTTTACATACCTGATGTGTAAGGTTTTTTAAACGGCGTAAAGTATAATACAAGTAACTGCAAATCTCGATTCGCCCGTCTGTAGTTTTTTTTTGTGACAAATCCTATATATAGTAGGTATATGCTATATAGGTTTTTTCAGTTTAAGTGTACGGCAGTGTACCTAACCTCAGTTCATGGAAAAATCAGCGTCAGTGTACCTAGCTTTGTGAAATAATTCGACCTAGATGGGCTCACCAACTAGTCGTGGATTGGATTTATTACTTGGTATATTTATAACGTGATTTAAACTCTCTAAACTTTTCTGACATCTCTAAAAACAATCTATGAGATTGCTTGCTCCTGGTCTGCCCGAGTAACCAATGGCAACCATTTATATACAAAAAAAAATAGTACTAATTTCTACTAGGTATTAGTGGCATTACTATTATCATTTGCTACCAATAGCAACCATTATATAAAATATATTAAATTATATAAAATATATTTTCCACATCGTAATAGTGATAAAAAATGCTGTGATTTGTAGATATAGGTACTTAAACAAAAATTTATAGGTATATAATAAATAAATACATTTAACACAGTAGCATATTATATTCATATATATATAGGTAACAGATTTGTTGATAAAGTAGACTATAAGTACCTATATTGTCATTTTCCTATTATATAGCAACTATATACTTACGACCTACCTATCTACTTATTGTGCAACTCCTAAATCTAATGTATGCAAGTATGCAGGATTGCAGTGTGAACATTGTTGGCGGAAGGCGTTCAAATAGATACCTAATAATAATTAAATAATACCTATAGTTTATAGATATTAGATGGATATAGATATAAAGACTTAATTATTTCAAAAACAATAAACATTATTATTTTATAATATGTGAAAAGGTTTGTCTCCTAAGGCCTGGCTTGTGAAGGAAACAAGAGTCATATACAATTGAATGACTTAAATGTATTCATGCTTAAAACGTTCGAAAAAAAATACAAATGAGAAATAACAATGTTGTATATACCTACATGAAATGTATAATCATAAAATAAAGAATTAAAAATATAATTTAATGTTTTAAGTGCGTAATATTATAATTATTTATAACATGATGCAGATATAGCTAGTCTTATTTTATAAATAACATATTTTTATACGATTTACAAAATATAAAGGAACTGCAATTCCTCAAAATAAAGAATTCGTTCATTTTCTTCTTCCTTTGTTTTTAAAGGAAGCAGTTCTGAGCTTCGTTCCTACAAAAAGAACTCGTTCCAAGAATCTGTTCTTTTTGGAACGAGTTCCTTCCCAACACTGCTAGATAGATATACCATGTTATGTTTAATTAATTAAATCGTATTTTCATTTGCATAAGTATTTTACTATAAAAACGATTTTTAATATCTATGAACTCCGTATAGGTTAGGTTAGGTTAACCTAACCTAACCTAACCAGATATGAGTTTACAGCTCAGTTGGTATACGTACCAGCTATTATGAATGCAATTTATTTGGCTAAAATAAATAAATAAATATAAATTAAATTCGATTTTGAAAAAAAAAATTAAACTCTTTCGTCTGCCTTTTAATTGGACTCCCGAGAATTTAACGTCACGTGACTAGCGTATTAACATTGAGTATATAATATAGTATAGAGTATAGACATATATATAGTATAGATCTATATTGCCTATACTCAATGGTATTAACTATATTATATTATATGTAATAAGTATATATTATTAATATATGAAACTATAATATATTATTAAATGAAAATTAAAAAGACTTGCGTGTATACAATTTATAAATAACACTTTACCAAGACCCGGGATTTGTATTCGTTTGGGAAGGTTATTAAATATTGTAGGTACACAATATATACGATGCAGGCACCAGGGGCGCCCGCAGAGAAGGGCTAGTGGGTGCCATTATTGCACCCACTGGGATTTTTTTAATGAACAAAAAAATTTATGTATAATAATGTAAATATGTGGCTACCTATGTACCTATGTATAGCATAAATTTAATTTTGCACCCACTGAGCTGATTTTCTGCGGACGCCCCTGGCAGGCACCCTCACATTTAAATTAATATATTTAGTCCAAACTCCCAGGCTATCACCACTTCGAGTATAAATTAATCATTTAAACGGAAGCTATTTTACTGATTGTAGGCAGACCTCTTCTACAACTGAATAGTGGACGGATAAGGACTGCTAGACCAGTATGAAATGAATAAATATTATAATAGTATACTGGTATACAGTGGCGTACGCAGGATTTTCAATGGCTTAAAAATTAATTAGAATTTTATTTTTATTTTGTCCATTTTAATAATTGCTGACGTTTAGGCGAGGTATTTTAAAATGTTTGTACAAGTACAACTTCTCAACTTTTCTAGTAAAAAAAATGCTCTGATCATTAACTTCAATGGAATCTCAAATTGGATCTAGTTCGTACTTTTGGGAGGTCAATATTGAAAATTCTCAGTATTTTTTAAAATAATCAGGAATAACCAAAATAAATGAAAATTTGTTAAAATTGTTTGGTAATCCTGATAAGTCTTCACTTGGATCATATTTGATTAATTTTAGTTTATGTCTTCTAAAAATGTCAATAAATAATTATTTATTTCGTCAAAGAGCTTAACAATGTAATACAAGGTCCATCATAAGTTTTTATTATAGCTATTTAATAGTATATTGTGTGGCAAGGGCGACAAGTGAGCCATTTCAGTCGCGGGCGACGTGTACGGACGAGCCGCCGGCGAGGGCCGCATTTCGCCCAAGACTGAAATTGCCTTCCCGCACGAGCCACACATACTATTTTTTTGTCATGCCTATGCATCATCGATAACGGCAAAGGTAATGCAGGGATCTATGCAACAACTAGACTATAATTATACAACAACAATATATTTCATGAAAAAAACGATTTAGTTTTATTTATTTCAAGCGTCACGCATGGAGGTTATAATATGATTATGAGATGTAACCAACAATTTATAATTTGTAAGGTACCGACGACCGTGGAATAGATTTCAGTGACTGTTCGCATCGCGCGTGAAATGTGCACACAGCACTTTTGGAGATTTCCACTTTAGTGCCCGGCACTTTTTGGGATTTCCACTTTACCGACCCCGGTTCAAAACCTCGGCTGCGGGCGCATTTTTCTTCGGGCAAGTCACGGTGTGAAGTGCCGCCATCCTCCACCCGGGCATAGCAGATACCTACGTGCCCACTAAAAAATCTGCTAAACTAACAAACACACGTATTTAACCTAAAGTACCCTTCCCCACAATTAAAAACCACCCAATGGCCTAAGTTGCTGCATGTTAATTAATAAAAAAAAACAAACACAATATTCACTTGGATTTTACATTGTTTTAAACATGTCTTGTTCGTTTTAAACAATTAACAAAATGTTTTCATGTTTTAAACAAGTAGTTTAAGAAATTGTGTTTTAAACATAACCACCCTGTAAGTAGTTCATACTTTTACCAAAAAATTACTGATTATTTAAGGAAAATTGGTATGCAAATATGAATTCATTCTGGTAAGACGTACATCAATTTACGTCATGCTTACCAGTAGACGACAGTTGAAACTTCATAAATATTTAAAAAAAATAATAATACAGGCAATGGGGGGGGGCTTTAGCCCGTTAGCCCCCCCCCTGTGTACGCCACTACCAGTATTTTATGAAAATAACTGCCAAATTGTATTAACTTTAACTAAATAATATTATATGTAAAGAAATGTAATACAATTTGTTCTAATAAGTAATAAATAATTTTAAATGTTTAGTAATATAGTAATATACTAAATATAGTATTTTTTTTTTATTCATCAATTAAACCACAATGTTAAGTATTTTAATTATATTTATTTCTATAGGTACCTAACCAAAACGAGGTAGCTGAGTAGCTACATGTAGTTAGTACGTAAAACTAGTCATCCTAATATATTACTTAATAATATAATATAACATAGATAAAATAAAATAAAATAAAATAAAGTAGAATATAGATATAATGTAACATATCATGAAATTTTCATCAGATGTATATATTAGCATTTTCTACAAATGGTATTATTTTCAAAATATATAGATTTGAATCTTTCGAGCATATTATATAAACATTTGACTTTTTCAATTTTTCATGTTTTATTTTTATGAATGTCAATAAAAAAATTTTTCAATCAAAGTGTGAAAATTGAATACCTACCTACATAGTTTCTCTTAAGTTATTCATACAGTAAACAAAAGAGCCAATAAATTTATATGTAGGTACAATAGATTTTTTTTATAGACGTCTGAAGTTCACATTTGGACGAAAATAAAAAGATTTTTTTCTTCTTCAATAAATGTAAATAAAAACACACATGGAGGACGGAGTGGCTGAGCGGAATAAGGCGTTGGTTGCGACGCGCACTGGCGCTGGTTCAAAACCTCGGCTGCGGGCGGCATTTCCGGAGAGAAGTGCCGCCATCCCCCACCCGGGCATGACAGATACCTACGGGTGCAGCCCACTTGAAAATTCTGCCAAACTAAAACACAAGTGTTTACCAACCTATACAGTATCCTCCCTTACAAACAAACAAACACCTAATAGTCATAGTTGCCGAGCCTATAATGATCAATAAAAATAATAAATAAATTTAAAAAAAACATTTTTGAACGAATATAACGTAAAGATTTAAACAAAAAATAATTTTTAAATACACAACTTTTGATTTTTATTAATTAAATTGTACTCTGTAGATAAAATATATTTACACAATAATAGAACCTAATTCTATACAAACTGAATTTTGTTATCATTTAATATGATAAGTATTGGGAAATCAAAAACAAAATATAATGTGCACTGCTATTTTATTTTCTTATTTTAATCGAATCACTCTCTGTTTACAAAAGTCTTCTGGAGTTGAAAATATTTCCATTGATATTAAACTTGGAGGTCTGTGCAATGTGTCCATCGTCGGTAACTGCAGTAAATAAGCATTTGGTTCTTGGAGGTTTTAATAACTAACGTTAGCAACGAAATAAAAAATATCCGTAGTGTATGACGTCTTGTACGCTTATTGAAATGGCATATCAAAATTAGTCATGTAATTAAACTCCACTGCTACAGTATTCAAGTTTTTATTCACAATGGACGATTGTCGTTGACAATGAGAACTGTAAAGGATTGCGTCTTGATCAGTGGAATTCAAACGCTTACGATATAGGTAGTAATAGCGTTTTCCAAATGCTTTTCCTTTACCATGATGATCACGGAGCAGACGTTATCGTTTATGATTTGATGTTTGTTGTTTGACTTGTGGGTCGTAACGGCATTTTAAGTAATGAATTTAAAAACATTTGGTATGAACATTTCGTGTATGTTTTGTACGATCACCGCTTGATGAAAACTTTTTTTCACAATAACCGCACTCGAATGGTTTTTCACCTGTGTGTATTCTATAATGTACAACACAACTTACTTTTTGCGAAAATGATCGGCCACAAAAATTGCACGTATATGGTTTCACACCGGTGTGCGTTCTTATATGTGTAACCAAATTTCCATGTAACGAAAATGATCGTCCACAATAATTGCACGCATACGGTTTCTCACCAGTGTGCGTTCTTATATGTTTAACCAAATCCCCTTTGTACGAAAATAATCGGCCACAAACGTTGCAAGCATATGGTTTCTCCCCAGTATGCGTTCTTTTATGTGTAACCAAATTTCCTTTTTGCGAAAATGATTGACCACAGACGTTGCACACATATGGTTTCTCACCAGTGTGCGTTCTTTTATGTGTAACCAAATTTCCTTTACGCGAAAATGATTGACCACAGACGTTGCACACATATGGTTTCTCACCAGTGTGCGTTCTTTTATGTGTAACCAAATTTGACTTAAGCGAAAATGATCGGCTACAAACATTGCACACATATGGTTTCTCACCGGTGTGTGTTCTTTTATGTAAATACAATTTAGATTTATAGCTAAACGTTCTAAAGCAAACGTCGCACTGGAGAGGAATGTTTCCAGTGAGAACATTTTCGTGAATGAATACACCGTTGGCGTTGTTAAATATTTGATTACAATATTGGCCTAAATACATAACTGTGTCGATAATATTCCGATATTCCGATGGGTGATCGTCCCGAGAGTCAACAAGTTCTAATTTATTTCCAAAATCTTCGCCAATATGATTAATATTATCATAACATGTCTCCACATTAATGTCCACTGATTGAGGGGAATCGTTTTTCGAATATTCTTTATCAGTCGTCTGTCGTTTATGTTTATTCGATTTTTTCTGTAACATTACTTCGTTACGATTTACCGCCTATCAAAGATTAAATCAAGAAAATACATTAATTATTTTAAAGTTACATACACGGAATATAACAATACATACAATGTTAAGTAAAAAACTTCTTATAATGTTATGAATTTTTTTAAAATTTGAACTTTAAACGCAATTAACAAAAAAAGGTGGATAAGTGGATGTCGCTCTGCTGTACAGTAGGTTACAAGTGGGTCACTGTCATGGATAGCGTTAAATTTGAATTCAATGATATAATATCATTGTATAAGAAAAACGATTCTGAGCGAAAACGATCAGTCAGCCTATGATATTACCAAGTATATTTGATGATATTATTGTGAATAAAGTAATTTATATATAACCTATTTACGTGAAACCTTGTTTCAAATTTTCAAACCTTAGCCATAAAAGTTAAACATTTTATACATTTTTAACTACAAAATAATTAATAAATTATAAATTTGATAAATATTGTCAAAATTTGAACTTTAAATGCTTATAAAAAAAAAATTGTGCCTATGTATTTTTAATATTTTTCAACTTCTATTAAAACAATATATCAGGAGCCTTGTATTAAATTTTCACGCTTTTTTACCTAACAAAAAATTTTTTATTGATATTTATAGAAAACTAAAAAAATTGAAAACTGACAATGTCCGTAAACATCTCAAAAAGAGTCAAAATATTTTCAAAATTGTATGATGTATAGAAAATGCTAATATAAACATTCAGTGAAATTTTCAAGTATCTACAGTCATTCGTTTTTTAATTACAATAAAATAAGAAAATGGTTACATGAGAAAACAAGTGAATATCAAATGTTGTAAAAATATAAATTTCGGACGCTCATAAAAATTTAATTTAAGTTTCTTGTAGACATTTTTTTTGTTGATAAAGGTTGACAAACTTATGAGTAATCTTATATTACATTTTCAAATCTTAGATTTAAAAATAAAAATTTTTATGAATTCTGAACTCAAAATAATTTGCTAATTTTCCTGATTTTTCCGTATTTTGTCAAAATTTGAACTTTAAATGCTTATAAATAAAAACTCTGAGTAAGGATTTTTAATTTTTTTCATCTGCCTTTGAAACAATAACCTAGGAACCTTCTATTAAATTTTTAAGCTTTTTTACTCAACAGATAAAATTGTATTGATATTTATAGAAAAAAAAACTAAAAAAATTTAAAACTGACAATGTCCGTAAACAGCTCAAAAAGAGTCAAAATATTTTCAAAATTTTATGGTGTATAGAAAATGCTAATATAAACATTCAGTCAAAATTTCATGTCCCTACAGTAATTTGTTTTAGAGTTACACCAAAAACCAAAATCGATTTTCTCGAAAACAGATTTTGCGTAAAAATTCCCGTTTTTCCTTAATTTTTCTTTTGTTTTTCACCTCGCTTTTGAAAAGTACTTGGAAATCCAAGTACTTTTACTGTCCTAAAAGGTAATGACAGACACAAAAAAAAAAAATAAAAAAAAAAAACACACATCATTGTAAAGTCAATACATTCATCGCTTCGCTCAGAATCTAAAAAGTGTGATTATTTTGGTATATTTTTATATTAGTTTAAAACAAAGTCATCATAAATTACGGTACTTTATGAAACTATATATATTAATAAATTTTAAGAGTTTTGGAAGTAGCTGGTAATGAATATAATACTAATAGATGAATGTATAAATATTAATAGGTATACATAGATACTAATTACTATTGAAAAAATAACAAATACTTTGCTTTTTCAATTTTAAAAAACTCTTAAACGGAATAAATATTTTTAAATTTTAGATTCTGAACGGAGCAATGAATGTATTAATTTTACAATGATGTGTTTTTATATTTTTTGTGCCTGTCATCACAGTTTGGGACAGTACATCATATGCTTGGATTTTCTTCAACGGTATTTTCTTCAAATAGGAAATTGAATCTAGTTGGTGTATTCGGAAGGTCAAAATAGTTTTCAAAATCGCAGGGAAAAAGGGTTTAACTCTAAAACAAATGACTGTCAATACATGACATTTTGACTAAATATTTATATTAGCATTTTCTATACCTACTCTATAACAACTTAAAAATATTTTGACTTAGTATACAAGTTAGTACCTGTATACAAGGCTTCTAACAAATAGTTACAATGACAATTGAAAAATATTAAAAATATATAGTAACAATATTTATTTTATAAGCATTTTGACAAAATTTATCAAATTTAAAAAAGGGTACCACTCTATTGTACAGTAGTTGTCAAGCACAGTGGCGCCCAAGATATATTTTTCAGGTTTATATTTGCATTTTCTATACACGATAAAATTTTGATTTTTTTTGAACTGTTTAGGAACATTTTCAGTTTCCAATTTTATTAGTTTTTTTTTTTATGAATGGAAATAAAACTGTATTTGTTGGATAAAAAAGCTTGAAAATTGAATACAAGGCTCCTACTATATTGTTACAATGACATTTGAAAAAAATTAAAAATCCTTAGACACAGTTTTTATTTATAAGCATTTAAAGTTCAAATCTTGACAAAATACAGAAAAATCACGAAAATTTACAAATTATTTTGAGTTGAGAATTTATAAAAATTTACAATACAAGATTATCCATAAGTTTGTCTACCTTTATCCAAAAAAAAAAAAATGTACAAGAAAGTCAAATTAAATTTTTATGAGAGTTTGAAATTCATATTTTTACAACATTTGATATTCACTCGATTTCTCATGTAACGATTTTCTTATTTTGTTGTAATTAAAAAACGTATGACTATAGATACTTGAAAAATTCACTGAATGTTATATTAGCATTTTATATACACGATAAAATTTTGAAAATAATTTGATTCTTTTTGAGCTGTTTACGGACATTGTCAGTTTTCAATTTTTTTTTTTTTTTTTTTCTATAAATATCAATAAAATTTTACTTGTTGGGTAAAAAAGCGTGAAAATTTAATGCAAGGCCCTGATATATTGTTACAATAGCAGTTGAAAAATATTAAAAATACATAGGCACAATTTTTTTTTTATGAGCATATTTTGAAGTTCAAATGTTGACAAAATTTATCAAATTTCCAATTTAATAATTATTTTGTATTAAATAATTTATAAAATGTCCAACTTTTATAGCTAAGGATTGAAAATTTAAAACAAGGTTCCACGTAAATAGGTTATATATAAATTACTTTATTCACTATAATATCATCAAATATACTTCGTAATATAATAGGCTGACTGACTGTTTTTGATCAGAATCGTTTTGCTTATACAATGATATTATAACATTGAATTCAAATTTAACACCATCCATTACAGTGACTCCCTAGTAACCTATTGTATAGTAGAACGATTCCCACTTGCCCACATTTTTATATCAAATATTTAAAAATTATTAAAAATATTGAATTAGTCATAATTCAATGAAAAATTGATACTGTTATAGCAGGGCCCTAATTATTCATTTGTATATATAAAAATAAATAAATTAAAAGGCTAATACAAACTTTAATAGCTTTTTTGTTTTCCCTCTTTTTATTTTTTAATGACTTTTTAACTCTACAAAAGAATAGAAAAAATAATTTTTTAACAATACATTTTTGTAAAATAAATAACTAGATAAGTATATGATAAACACATGATAATTTTATTCAAAAATGATTTACTAATTTTACTCAATTTTCTTACTCACAATTCAGGATACTCTTCTTTATCGACTTTTGAAATTCTTGAATTATAAATAGTGTTACTCATATTGGAATCTGTTTAACATAAAAACAATGGAATAATATAATAGAACATCTGAACAAAAAATTATACTTATTTATAATAGAAATTCAATTAAATATTTTAGAATAAACATCTTTACACAATTATTAATTTTAATTCCCTCCCAAGTATGATATATAAAATTAATTACATAGTTTAAGTATTCTAAAAAAACCAAGACATTAAATGTAAAAATGTATTGATTTTACAATATATGTGTGTTTTTTTGTCTTTTTTGTCTGTCTTACTTTTGAAGAAGTAAAAATGATCTACTTCAGCATCTTGTTTGATATACCAATAATAACATTATTTTTCTATGAGCATTTAAATTAAACAGTTTTACAATATTTGATATTTAGCAGTAAACTAATGAAATTCCCATCAATCGATTTGTGATCATTTGTTGTAATTCAAAAATGAATAACCCTAGAGACTTGGACATATCACCAGATCATTACTAGTATTTTCCATACCTGATAAAATGTTCAAAATATATTGATACATTTTGTGAGCGCTATAGACATAAAAATTTTAGATTTTTATACATTTTTTGAAAATTGTTTTTGATAAATGTTTGATTACTATGTCAAAAGGCTTGTAAATGTAATACAAAGTTCCTTATATGTTGTTTTAATAGCAGTTTAAAAATATAAAAGTTACAAAATGACTTCAGTATCAAATTTTAACAGCACTTATTAAAACCATAAAATGTGCACATTATGTTGTAGTTTAAATATTAAAAATGTACAATAATGTTTCTCATAAGTATTTAATATTGTAACCAAAACCTCTAAAAAATAAATTATCAAAATTTTTCATTGAAATTTGGACATATAACAATATTAGTTAACTTTTTGTAATTTCAAATATTAATACGTGGGTATTTGTCTCTTTAAGAGTACATAATATATCAAATGAAATGTTTTTGGAAAAAGTAATTCAACACTATTAGTATAAATCAATTTTGTAGTAATAATATCATAAAATACATTTATAGTAGTTTAGACTGAAAACAGTCAACACTTAAAATCGTTTTTCGTGTACAATGATCTTATATCATTAAGTTCAAATTGAACACGTCCATAAAAGTGACCTACACATTCAACACCTAATGTAAAGCGGAGTAGGTACCCACTTGTGCTCTTTTTGTTTTAATTTTTTTTTTTTTTTTTTTTTTTTTTTTATTGAGTAACCCGCGGCAACATAGGCCATTGGGTGTGGGGAGGGTACTGTAGGTTTTTTATATTGGGTAGGTTTGGTAGGTTTTATATTGGGTAGGTTGGTACACGTGTGTGTTGTGTTTGGCAGAATTTCTAATGGGGCACCCGTAGGTTTCTGCCGTGCCCCGGGGTGGGGGGATGGCGGCACTTGTTCTCCGGACACCGTGACTTGCCCGAAGAAAAATGCCGCCCAGTGGCCGGGAGTCGAACCCGCGACTGCCAGCGCCGCAGTCGACGCGTTAGACCGCTCGGCCACCTCGTCCCCCCACTGTTTTAATTTTGCCAATAGCAAATAAACATATTATGAGGAACATTATTTGTATAAGACTTATGAGTTATGACTGAGCATAAACTTATTTATTGACAATAATTGAAAATAAATTGGAAAATGTCTAATGCTAATAAACAGCTCAAAAATTTCAAAATATTTTAAAAATTATCATGTATAGAAATTGGCAATCTAAATATTTACAGTTATTCGTTTTTCAGTCACACCAATGAAAAGTGGGTTATTCAATAATTTCTGGTTTTCTTAATATTTTTTTTCCTGGATGACTGAAAACTATTATGAATATTTTACTTTTGACACACTTCATTGTAAAATCAATGCGTTCAAAAAAGTTCTAAAATTATTTTAAACTATAAAAATTGTTATTATATAAACAACTTCTAATTGTTATCATACAACTATCATCTAGGTATAGATAAAATTAATGTACACGATAAAAACATAATTCTAACTGAATATCATTTATTATTTATTTGATTAGTATGTACCTATTACGATATCAAATTGAACTACAGTCTACAGCAGAGGTTCCCAAACTTTTTATTGTACGACCCATTTTGAAAATTTTTTAAAATATGGCAACCCACAATATCAATGAATGACCTTTTTTTTTTTTTTACCATACAACAGAAAATTAGACTATTTTATTAAATTTTGTGTAATTACGAAAAAAAAGTATAATAAGTATAATATATATTAGTAATTTAATAAGTATTTAATTTTAATGTGAAGGATGTAATTGTTTCCTATTTTTTTTCATCACATCATCGATATCCACTTCAACATTGGTAAGCTTGAGACGCAGTGAGTTTGAAAGTTTCAATTTGCTCCGTAATTTGGTTTTAATAGCGACCAATGCCGAAAAACCAACCTCACAATTATATGATGAAATGAATGGGAGTAGCATCTTTACAGCTTCATTGGAAACAGTTGGATAATTTTCTTGAACTGATAACCAGAAACTTATTAATTTTTTTCGATTGAAATTCATTTTAAACACACTATCTTCAAATAATTCGATTAATTCTTCTTTAGCTCTTATTGATAACCCACTTGTCATGTCATGTTCTTGAAAAGGATTTGAAATCCATTTCATTTGTTGATAGTTCTCCATTTCACTCAGAAAATATGAATCGAAATTATCTTTTAGTGTTTGTAAATGATCAGAAATAAATGTAATAATGCTATCGTCAACTTCTATTTGATTTTTAATTATGAAATTAGAAAATGATTCAGAACAGTCAAACATTTTGTTTTCAATATTATTTTTCCACAACAAAAGTTTTTTCATAAATGCTCGAATTTTGTCGTGAACTGAAAATATATCTCCGCCTATACCTTGCAAATATAAATTAAGTTCATTTAATTAGAAAGCGATAACTTTTCAACTTCTTTTAAACATTTTTGATCAAACAAGATTCCGACTGCGTCTTTGATTGCTGGTAAAATTAAAGACTCACCAATTGTGTGAGCAATTCGTAAACATATTTTATATGAAGCGTATGTAGCTTTTTGGTTAGTTGCAGTAAAATTAAAAATATTATTTTTTGTTTTTAGAGATTCTAGTTTTTTTTTATAAAACCCTTTCTGTTTACCTTTCATTTCTGGATGGTTCGTATCGATATGTCGATGTAGTTTGTTTGGTCGCATACTCTCATTTGCAAGTATACATCCACAAATAACACATTGTGGTCGTGGATTTTCTTCGTCTCCGTTCCACGTAAATCCAATTTGCAAATATTCAGGACAATATTTTCTGCAAGTTTTTTTTTGTGTTAACTCCGAAGAACTTGTTGAAGGCTCATCGTAATTTAATTTTCTTTTTTTAACTGTTGACACAGATATTGTCTCCATTTCTTCTTGACTTTGACTCATTGACTTTTTGTTTAACCAATTGTCCATAGTTGTACAAAAGTACAAAAAAATGAATTTATTTAAAACAAAAAGTACTATTTAATATAAAACTGCGTACGTGTATCGTATTCGATGTGCCGCGTGTTACTGAAAATAATCAAAAGTTTTGAACGTCAAGCGACATTCACGTATCTACTAATTTGTTTCAGATAGGTAAATCATTATATTTACAATAACTATTCTTTATTAATCTGATTGTGTCCATTTGACACGGCCGCTGGTAAACTCGTAATTGTCACACTCACAGATAAGGATTGACGATAAAACTGAATTTGATTTTCATTGAACATTGAACATCAACGAAAAGTAATAGATGATTATATTTTTGTATTATTTACAAAAATAGCGCGACCCACCAAAAGTATAATCGCGACCCACTTTTGGGTCGCGACCCACAGTTTGGGAACCTCTGGTTTACAGTAATAACTTATAACTAATATATACAAAATATTATTTTTTAATTTTAGTCGAGTAGCTAATACTCGTTATCTGATTACAAAAAAATTCTTGAGTAGAAAATATTTAAATTTATTGTTAGAAGCAATACACCCATTATTATTAACGTTAACTGCTTACAATAAGCTTTTGGTTATTTATGGCTTTAATAATGTTTGTAACAAAATAAAAAATATCAGTAACTTTTTGCTATGTTTTAAGCTTTTGGAAATATCATAACAACATACTATTTCCAGGTGTGTTTTTATATAAAAATTATTGACCACAAACGTTACACATATATGGTTTCTCACCGCTGTGCGTTCTTTTATGTACATATAATTTAGATTTTCTGATAAACATTTTAAAGTAAATGTCGCACTAAAGAGGAGTATTTCCTGTGAGAACATTTTTTGACTGTGTATACCGTTGGCGTTGTGAAACATTTGATTACAATATTGATCAAAATATACATACCTATGTCAGTCATAGTGCGATATTCTGGCATGTGATCATCCTGAGAATAAAACGATTTTAATTTATTTCCACCAATATAATTATTACTATCATATGTCTCAATATCCATGTCCACTGATTGACGGGAATTGTTTTTTGAATATTCTTTATCAGTAGCCTCTCGTTTATGTTTATTTGATTTTTTTGGTGACAGTACTTCTTTACTAGTTACGACCTATAAAATATTAATTAAAAATATTTATTAAACATTCTCAAATTACATTCACAGTATAATGAGGAAAACTTCATAAAATGTTCTTAATTTTTAATTTTGACAAATTTAAATCAAATTCTATAAAAAAAATTGTGTTTATACAATTTCAGTATTCTTAATTCCAATGAGAAATACTGACAAAGAACCATGTATTAAATTGTGCAGGATTTTTAATGAACAGAAAATTTATCTACCATACATAAATCAAAAAAAAAAGCTTAAAATAGATCAAACATGAGCCATAACATTTTTAAAATTAACTACGTCTAGAAAGTGCTATAAAATAAATATAAAGAGAAAAATTCTAGGATTAGTAGGATTAGGAGTATGTTTAAATATTTCGATCAATACTTTACGGAGTCCCTAATCACTATATAGACCAGAAGCATACCAAGCAAATAAAACAATAAACAAGCCCCTAAAAAAAAAGAAGGGACCCAGGCCGCTCATACGGCCCAGCGGCCATGGCCAGGCTAACACTACACAATACTAAAGAATTTTATTAAAAACTGTTGTAGCCTCATAATAAAAAAATGTTCACTTTCCACCGTATCACTCTTAAACAAGTATTTCACTACTTCTATAGACTACCTATAGTGATTAATGAATATCATATTAAATAATTTATCTAATGTAAATAAAAAATAAAAATAAATATTAAAGCAATATTATTACAAACCTTGATAGATTTTTTCTTGTCTTTCTTTTTTTTTTTTAATAACTTTTGAAATCTACAATAAAATAGAATAATTATATTTTTCACTGTAATATAATTTTATAATAAATAGAATTAGAAGTATACCATACACAAAATGAAAATGTTGTTAATATGTATATTTACATATATTATTACAGACAAAATGTATGAGCTAATTTTACTCATTCTCATACTCACAATTCAGGGTACTGTTCATGGACTTTTGAAATTCTCGAATTATAAGGATTGTTAATCATACCAGAATCTAAAATAATTTTAAAATATAATACAATATTTCAACATAACACAATTATTTATAATATGAATGAAATTAAATATTTTAGAAAAAATATCTTTACTTTATTGTTTACCATTAGGCCTATTATTTCTCTCTCATAAGTGATTTATAAAACTAGTTAGATGGTATAGGTACAAGACAATAATATCCAACTAAGACAGTTAAAAAATATTGACCACAGTTGTCCTACATTTCACAATTTAGTTTTTAAGAAATAGGTAGGTATGTCTTTTTGTCAGATATGTGATAATAGTGATAATGCAAATTTATATTCATTAAAAATACTATAAATATTGAAATATTAGTCAGAAAATAAGTACAATTGATCAATAAATAGCTTAAAAATCAAAAAATACTGTAAGCATATAAGATACACTTTCTTATCACTGCTATTTTTTATGATTTTGATAGCTACAATATATAGGTGATAAAATAACACTAAAAGCATTTACAAATTAGAAATTAAATAGACATAAATACATGTATACATCCATAAAATGTTGTTTCTATTTTAAATCAACACCTAGTCACATATAATTTGGATTAGCTGGTCCTATTGAATGAGTTAATTCATTTTAACATGTATTAAACAAAAATTTGCACTCAAAACTAATTTCTATAGACGATATATACAATTAGAGTATAAATATACTACTAGATATTTCAAATATTAAATTATTAAATTTTCAAAATAAGTTAATATATTATGGACTTTTGTATTGTGCTAATTAATAGCAGTTTTTAAAATATTTATTTCAGTCTTCAGAAACGATATTTTTGTAAGATGCAAATTTTACCATTGTGAATCTCATTTGGCTGCTCTTTGAATACATTTTTTTTCAGGTCTTCCATATTTTTAAGATTTTTTTGTGTAGTTCCATATTTTGTAGACTGGGTACCATCATTTATTGCCATCTAAAATTAAATATTTAATATAAATCTTAGCATGTTCATTTCTTTTACAAAAATAACCAATAACGGCCTTTATCAGCATTAGACAAATATTTCTTATAATTCAAAAAAATTACAAAAAAGTATAAATTAATAATATAATAAATACCTTAAATTTTTTCTTTTTTTTCTTAATCTTTTTGAATGGACTTTTTAATCTAAAACAAAATTACAGTTCACTAAACAATGAAGTAAAATAATAAAAAGGTGGATAAGTGGATATCGCTCTGCTGTACAGTAGGTTACAAGTGGGTCACTGTAATGGATGGTGTTAAATTTGAATTCAATGATATAATATTATTGTATAAGAAAAACGATTCTGAGCGAAAACGGTCAGTCAGCCTATGATATTATCAAGTATATTTGATGATATTATTGTGAATAAAGTAATTTATATATAACCTATTTACGTGAAACCTTGTTTTAAATTTTCAATCCTTAGCCATAAAAGTTAAACATTTTATACATTTTTAACTACAAAATAATTAATAAATTATAAATTTGATAAATGTTGTCAAAATTTGAACTTTAAATACTTATAAAAAAAAATTGTGCCTATGTATTTTTAATATTTTTCAACTTCTATTAAAACGATATATCAGGAGCCTTGTATTAAATTTTCACGCTTTTTTACCCAACAAAAAAATTTTTATTGATATTTATAGAAAAAAAATTAAAAAAATTGAAAACTGACAATGTCCGTAAACATCTCAAAAAGAGTCAAAATATTTTCAAAATTGTATGGTCTATAGAAAATGCTAATATAACCATCCAGTGAAATTTTCAAGTATCTACAGTCATTCGTTTTTTAATTACAATAAAATAAGAAAATGGTTACATGAGAAAACGAGTGAATATCAAATGTTGTAAAAACTAAAAATATAAATTTCAGACGCTCATAAAAATTTAATTTAAGTTTCTTGTAGACATTTTTTTTTTTTGATAAAGGTAGATAAACTTATGAGTAATCTTATATTACATTTTCAAATCTTAGATTTAAAAATAAAAATTTTTATGAATTCTCAACTCAAAATAATTTGCTAATTTTCGTGATTTTTCCGTATTTTGTCAAAATTTGAACTTTAAATGCTTATAAATAAAAACTCTGACTAAGGATTTTTAATTTTTTTCATCTGCCTTTGAAACAATAACCTAGGAGCCTTCTATTAAATTTTCAAGCTTTTTTACTCAACAGATAAAATTGTATTGATATTTATAGAAAAAAAAAAACTAAAAAAATTAAAAACTGACAATGTCCGTAAATAGCTCAAAAAGAGTCAAAATATTTTCAAAATTATATGGTGTATAGAAAATGCTAATATAAACATTCAGTCAAAATTTCATGTCCTTACGGTCATTTGTTTTAGAGTTACACCAAAAACGATTTTCTCAAAAACAGATTTTGCGTAAAAATTCCCGTTTTTCCTTGCCAACTAGATTCACTTTCCTATCAGAAAAGTTACTGTTGAAGAAAATCCAAGCACTTTTACTGTCCTAAAAGATGATGACAGACACAAAATGATACTTAATACTAATAAGTAATTAACTTACAATGTCAATTCTTTGTCATCTTCTGAAGCATTTGCAATTTGAATCCTTGTTGTAAAATCTTCTAAATAAACACATTAAATATTAATATAATTTTAACATCATGGTCAAAAAAAATAACGTACCTTTATTTAAATTGGAAACACTCATATTGATTTTATTCAAATACTTGATATTGTCATCAATGGTCTCATTATAAAATTGTACTCCATTCAAAATAGATTTATCATTTTTTAAATGTTTATCTTTTTGTACCTAAAAACAACATAACAGTCCTATATCTAATACATTTAATTTTTATGTCAAAACAAACCATTTTTTTATCACTATTCTTTTTCTTCTTTTTTTTTTTAAATCTACAATTAACATAACAACAAAATACAATATCATATTTAAATAAGGGTGGACAAATGGGTACTGCTTTACTGTACGGCATTTGTTGAGTGTGTCATTATTAGGGCCCGGATTTATATACTCTAAAAACCTCAGAAATATGTACTATAAAATATGCATTTATGCTCTTACGCTATAAAATAAACCCAATAAAATAAAAAATTTGTAAAAAAATCTATGAAAAAGTCTTTTATTTTCATTATTTTAGATTCTAAGTGGAATGATGAATGTATTGAATTTACAGTGATGTGTTTTTTTTTTTGTCTGTCATCACGGTTTAGGGCAGTAAAACTGCTTTGATTTTCTTCAACAGTATCTTGTTTGATGGGAAAGTGAATCTAGTTGATACATTTGGGAGGTCAAATTGTAAAATTCACAATAGTTTTCAAAAGTAAAAAATGTTCAGTAGTTTTCAAACACGACATGAATAACAAAAGAAAAATTAAGGGAAAACGGGAATTTTTACGCAAAATCTGTTTTCGAAAAAATTGATTTTGGTTTTTGTTACAACTCTAAAACAAATGACTGTAGGTACATGAAAATTTGACTGAATGTTTATAATAACATTTTCTATACACGATAAAATTTTGAAAATAATTTGATTCTTTTTGAGCTGTTAATGGACATTGTCAGTTATCAATATTTTTAGTGTTTTTTTTCTGTAAATATCAATAAAACTTTATTTGTTGGGTAAAAAAAGCGTGGAAATTTAATGCAAGGCTCCTGATACATTGTTACAATAGCAGTTGAAAAATATTAAAAATACATAGGCACAATTTTTTTTTATGAGCATTTAAAATTGAAATTTTGACAAAATTTCAAATTTAATAATTATTTTGTTGTTAGAAATTTATAAAATGTTCAACTTTTATAGCTAAGAATTGAAAATTGAAAACAAGGCTCCACGTAAATAGGTTATATATAAATTACTTTATTCACAATATCATCAATTATACTTGGTAATATCATAGGCTGACTGACCGTTTTCGCTCAGAATCGTTTTTCTTATACAATGATATTATAACATTGAATTCAAATTTAACACTATCCATTACAGTGACGCACTAGTAACCTACTGTACAGCAGAGCGACATCCACTTGTCCACCTTTTTAATTTAAACTATATTTTTTTGATTTATTTTTTGTAGTTTAGGATAAATGTGAAACATTTTTTGCCATTCACTTTGACGTTACATTTTAAACAGAACAAAACTAAACCATTTGTTGAAAAAATACTTTATATTCAGCAACAAATTTGTTTAGCCTACTAGACGTAGTTGCTCTGATTTACAGCATTTTAAATATAAATAAATAAAACCGAATGAATGTTACACCCACTTGGATCACGATAAACACGACTAATGTATGATTCACTAAAACCTACTCAATAACAGGTTACTACTTGTCTCGATAGGTCTCAGATAAGATAAGAAAATGACTTTGTCAAATTACATAGCCTATTAATATAACTATAAATACGTTATTTTAATTAAAATAAATAAAATAATACTTATTATGCATTTAAAAACCGTATGTATGCTATAAAAAATTGTAAAATACAGAAATATGGAATACATGTCAAAAAAGGACAAAATATGCAAAATAGAACTTTATATTTTGTATCTATTGATTACAAATCAAACTTGTAGCTTACAAAGCTATTTTTTGAACTGTTCAGAAAAAAACATGCAAATGCATATAAATCCAGTTAACCTTAGTTATTAAAATAGATATGTTAAATTTGAAACCTTGAATTAAAAATTAAAGTTATTATTAAAGTTTTCAATAATTGAAAAAAAACTAGAATTAAATAGAAAATTTCTTATAGCTATAATAGCCTAAATATATCAAACATTTCATTATGTATGGCAAGTAGTCATTCTAAAATTTTGTGAACATTGAAAGTATCTACAGTTATAACTTATAAGTTTGTAAAGTACTCCAAAAACATTAAAAAGATATTGTCATAAATTGGTATTGCATATAAATATTTTACTATACGAGTTTGATAGTAAGTTTGTACATTAGATAAGTAATAATTTAAGAATACACAATAGCAATCACGAGATTAAAATCAGAGAATACAAACCAATATATTAAAATAAGCTTTTTTGACTAATTATTAATTCATTAAGAACAAAATTAAAGGGTCAAAAACAAGTAAAACAAAATATTATTAATGTAAATAATGCATACAATTAATTTAGTCACTTATTGTTAAATGTACAATAAATATTATGATTGTACAAAGCAATCTGAACTTTCATTGATAGGTACTTACAATGAATCACCTTCTGAAGTATTAGCAATAGGAATCCTTATCAATTCATCTAAAAATATAAACAAATATATTAAATAAAAATCAAATAATAGTGTAGATCATAAACATAATTGCAACAAAAAAACCAGACCTTTGTTTAAATAAGAATCCATTGTTTCATCTTTATACAAATGCTTGTCATTGTCATCACAGATCTCACTATAAAACTTATCTTGTTTAAATTTTTCACAATTTTTCACCTAAATACAACATAACAGTCTTATAGGTATCTAATATTTTTTAATTTTAATTTCAAAATAAACCATTTTTTTATCTCCTTTCTTCTTCTTCTTCTTCTTTTTTTTAAACCTACAATGTACATAAAAATAAAATACAATACCAAGTGTAAAAAAATATTTTAATAAACAGGTACCTAATACACACATTATATATTTGTAAAGTTTATGAGAGATAATTTAAACGTGCACAAGAGCAAACATTAGATTAAAATCATAGATGATACAATGAAAACTTTTAGATGTAAATAATGCACAAAATTAATTAAGTAACTTATAATTAAATGTACAATAAATAAAAATATGATTTTATAATGCAATTTTAACTTTTATTGATAGGTACTTACAATGAGTCACCTTCTGAAGCATTAGACATAGGAATCTTTCTAGTCGATTCATCTAAAAATATAAAATAATAAAATAAATCATAAACACCATTCCAAAAAAAAAAAACAGACCTTTGTTGAAATTAGAATCCATTGTTTCGTCTTTATACATATGCTTGTAATTGTCATCACAGGTTTTATTATAAAACTTATCTACTCTCAATGTAACTATATCGTTATTAATATTTTCCTCATTTTGTACCTAAAGACAACATAACAGTCTTATAAGAATCTAATATTTTTTTATTTTAATATCAAAACAAACCATTTTTTTATCTCCCTTCTTTTTCTTCTTCTTTTTTTTAAATCTACAATTAGCATAAAAATAAAATACAATATCACTTATAAAAATGTTTTGACAAACAGAAACCTAATACTAAACCTAAATGTTTGTAAATTTCTTAAGAATTACAATTAATAATAATAATATAATACACAAAAAAAAATTTAATGTAAATAAGGCACAAAATTAATTATGTAACTTATCATTAAATGAACAATAAATAAAAATAAGATTGTATAGTTCAATTTGATCCTTCATTGATCGGTACTTACAATGAGTCACCTTCTGAATCATTAGCAATAGGAAGGCTTCTTGTCAATTTATCTAAAAACATAAACAAACATATACAATAATAGTTAAATAGTATAAATCATAATCATCATTAAAACAAAGAGAACAGACCTTCGTAAAAATTGTCATTGTCATCACAGGTCTCATTACAAAACTTCTCTACTTGCAATGTAACTATATCGTTATTAAAAATTTCACCATTTCGTATCTAAAGACAACATAACATTCTTATAGATATTTATAATTATTTTATTTTTCTGTAAAAACAAACCATTGTTGTATCTTGCTTCTTTTTCTTCTTCTTTTTTTTAAATCTACAAAGTGCATAACAATAAAATACAATACCACAAATAAAAAATATTAAAATATACAGGTAGGTATCTAATACATACATTATATCATTCATTATAAATACTATACATTGTTCACTGGACGAATTTTCGGCGGCACGAAATATTTACTGCCAGTAGATGGCAAAACGAAAAAACTACTAATGGTTACAACGGTACTGTCTATTACTAACCACGCGCCCGCACTCAAACCACAGCCACCCAGGTTAGTAATGGAGAGTACTGTTGTAATTGCTAGTAGTATTTTCGTCTTGCCATCTGCCGGCAGTAAATATTTTGTGGAACCGAAAAACCACCCCATGAGCAATCTATAGTATTTATAATCAATTATTATATGTTTGTGAATTTGATGAGAATTAATTTAAATGTGCACAAGAGCAACCACAAGATAAAAATCAGAGAAGACACACCAATCAAAATGTTTAAATGTAAATAATGCGCAAAAATTATTAAGTAACGTATTATTAAGTGTACAATAAATACAAATTTGACTGTATAAACTAATTTAAACTTTCATAGACCACTTGTGTGATATCGTTGACTCATTCAATTCGGAAATTTTTGAGCTATGCATTTCGAGATTGAGGGTGTTTTGATTTGAATCCCACTTCTGAAGTTGTAGACAGAAGAGTTTAAGTCAGGATCAATAATAACTTGAATGAGTTTGATTCATTAAATATATTAATTCATAAACAATAACACATTTCTTATTTCTGCAATAAACTTAAGTAACAGTCTAAGAGAACAATTATACACACATGACTGAAAGCATGGTTTTCACACATTACACAATCATAACTAGTAATGACATAGGTACATACAACAACGATCGGCAAAAAGTGAACTAACTAGTAACTGCATTTAATAGTGGTAATAATAATAATAATATCGGCTAGTGTCGTGCCCAGTTGACCGGACAACTGATGGCTGCACACTAGCGACTAAAATTACTACAAGTTAATAAATTTCTAAAAATTAAAAATCGAGAAAGTTTACATGCCGATCCCTCACTTGGCAAGCTTTTTTCTTCATTTTGTTTTCAATCTTTTTTAATCTACAAAATATTTTATATTATATATTTACTATTTATAGTGAAATAATTATTCTATAATATATAAGTTTAATAATTTATTTTTTAAAATTCAACTTTATAGGGATCAGTTAATTTTTCATACAATTGTCTATTATTATACAATAAATTATAAAAAAATATAGTTTTTAACACTATGTAATTACTGTGTATAATATTTAATTATATGTGCCTGTGTACATTAGAATTTTTAAATCAATTTCATACTTACAATGAAATATTATCCTCTTCAACATTTTTTAAATTTTCTGAAATAATGGTAAAATTATTAGAAACATAAGAAAAAATTAATTTGAGTAAAAATAGAATTAACATTATTTTTTATATAATTCAAATATTAATTGTAATCCTTTCAGTTAATTTTGCAACTAATTTGGGTGCATAACTATGTAAAGTGAGTTAATCAGAACATGTTTTAAAATTTAGTATGAATAAAAGCCTATATGATATTAGAAACTTTAAATTTAAACTTTAAATTTGACAAGAGATGAATAAAATTAAAATTAATGACATAGGGCATTCTTCTGAAGACAAATTTTATAATTTATAACTTAGTAAAAGACAGAACACCATTGTATTGCATCTTCCTTTGAACCAATATTCTCTTAGATATTACTTGTAAGAGTTTCAATTTTCTATTGCTCAAGTAATAACTTTTAATATTATATAATCACATAAGTAGCTAACGCAATTATTGTTTTAATTTTTAAACATCAACCAAGAAAACCGAATTAGAAAAGTTTGTCTAATTGTAAATGAGATTCACAACTATTATGTATTAATATCTAATAATAGTCATTATTGTAAAAAAGAAAAATATAGAAGAAATTCAAATAATATTTGTTATAACCAGGGCTGTGAATTTCATTCACTAAAAAAGTCTTAAATATGCATGCATATTGCATTTATGCACTAAAAACGAGTGAAATATACTTTAAAATATGCACTATACAATTTAAAAATATGCAATTTGAAAAAAAAATTATACCCACATATATTGGATGAAAAAATGTTTTATTTAAATAAATATTGTAATTATAAAATGACTTTGAAAAAATGGACTTATAAAAATAATAAAATGAACGCTCTACATCAGCTGACGTGGTAGGGGCATACTTGAAATATGCCATACTTGTTAAGTCTTCAGGTATATCCAAACTACCAACGTTTTCTTCTTCTCCGTTCAATATTTTATTAATTTTATTAATATTTTATTAAGATTAAAAATGTTTCAAGTTTGACTTTTGACCACAGATATAGACATGCAATAACAACAGGAGGTTACGGTATTGCATGTTACTCCAGACCGGGTTTAACACGATGTTCCTGCTATTATTACCATTGCGATAAAATTACAACTGTAAAACTGTATCGTCCAAATTCAAGAAAATTTACAAATGAGAAAAAAAGCAAAAACAAGAGGAACTCGCAAAATCATGCATTTTGTACCCTTCCGGTTAAATATGCAAAAATATACAAAATAAGATTTTCAAAATATAAATAACGCAAAACAAATTTTGATCAAATCCATTTGCTTATACAATGTAGCGAAAAAAAACATGCAAATGCATGAAATTCACAGCCCTGGTTATAGCACTAGGCACCAACAATTACAACTGCCTATAGAAAATTAAAATATACCTTTGAGTTTTTTTTGTTTCTTGCGTCTGTGGATTTCATGTTTGATAATATTTGCTATTGTTACAAAATCTTCTGTGATTGTAACCATCCTTCTTCATTCTATAAAATGATAATCATAAATAAAATTACTTATGAGTAGGACTAGTAGATATTAACTGTTAACACTAAGTATCTTATAAATTATATGAAATATCTACATGAACAGCATATATAAAATTACATATAATACATTTTTGTTTACCCAGAGCATAATAATTTGTAATCAGCCATGCATTGATTTGATTTTTGTCACTTAAATAACAAATATAACAGAATCTATGGATTCTCAACTCTAAACTAAAGTAATAACTAAACTAATATTTCTACACGATATAACGATATTAAATAAATGTTGTAACAGTAGACTGAATAATTAAGTAGGTACGCTAATATCACAGATAGAAATTCAGAACATAGTAACATTATTTAGTATTGACGGACGGACGGTTAATCATTAAATTACTGGCCATCGGAAATTTACAAAACATATTTTGGACTTTGGAGTCACATCATAATCACATAATACTGATTATCATTTACCTCCATATTATATCTTTGATATCCCGGGATTGTACCCAGGTATTAAGGTTCTATTCTTAGATCATATACAATGGATGGAGTCATAGCATACTACGGGCATAAAAAGAGTTGATGCCAACATTACTATAGGACCTGTGACATCTGCGCATGCGCAACTGCTTATCATAATATTTCAATCTGTTCATATTATTATAATGTCGACACTCTGCGCCAAGCATTAATGATAAGAGACTACGCGCATGCGCATATCATCGAGGTCCTACAGTGATGTTGGCTTCACAAATAGTTCGTATGGCTCTATCCATTGTATATGATCTAAGGTTCTATTGTAAAACGCGACTTTTTGTCAGAATTGATAAGAACATTCGGCGCCGCTCAGCGCTGTGACCAATATTGGCCGTCATGCACATAGATATTAATATCTATGGTCGTGCAACCATAGTATCTATATCCGTGATCAAAACACAGATAACGTTCTTATCATCAAGTTTCATAATAGGAAAAAATCGATTCAAAAAAAATCGTTGACCAAAAAATCGATTTTTTGGAGAATCGATTCTTAAAATAACGATTTTTTAAACAACTAGATGGTGCTTTTTGACGTCATGTTCTAGCTCTCCCTTGTGACGCCCTGGTTCATATTGATTTATATATAAAGGTTTTCTGTACTCATTAATTTCAGTGCGAGTACTCCCTGCCTTAGTCCCACTTGATTTCGGAGCGAGTATACACTGGAAAGTGTGTTGTACCTGTCCTGTATGGTATCTTGTATGATATCTTGAACCGTGATTACAATTACCATTATTATCATGTAAAAGAAAATATGACCAATACAAAATTTCAAAAAAATACAAGAAAAAAAATATGAGAAAATCGGATAAAATCGGCCAAAAAAAATCGATTTCACAAAAACATCGCCCTAGCAGAATCGATTTAAAAATTGATAATTCGACCATCACTAATTCACTCTAATATTTAAGCGAACCATGGATAATATAAGAATAGTATCTATGAAGCTAACGGCATAAAACGTGAATTGCCGATCGTAAATTTGGTATGTTACGCGTTTGTAAGACTGAGTCAACACATGCGGAAGTGGCGTCCTCTTAAGTTATGAATTTATGATCATTTAAAAATGTACAGTTTCAAAACGGTTATAAACAAAGATCATTAACTTAGCAATAATATTATCAATAAAAAGCCTACGTTGTGCCCTAGATAATTATCTTACATTTCAATTTTATAATGGGTCAATTCGCTAAAATATTATCAAAATTAACGCCACAATATGAAACTGGAAACTGGTGAACGAAAATTTGGTATGCCGTACGTGTGTACGTGTGTGAGACAGAGACATCACATGCGGATGGGCCGTAATAAAAACAATAAATTATTAAAATTGAGTACTAGCACCGACCATAAGCAGTAATATGTTTTATGATAATTTTTAAAGCTGAAAATTCCTATCTTGGAAGCGGTTTTGAAATAATTCTGGAATGTGTCATAATATTTTTATAATCTCAATTATTTAGATGATATTTTCAATAAATATACATCACAAGCATGATACGTTCTGGCAGTGGCGTGGCGAACGGTTATTTCATAGGCAATTGCCTCTGAGATTTTTTCTTAAATATAGGGGTGGGTGGTAGCCGGTGGGCCCCCTAGTAAATGTAATATGATATACTCAATGTCTCAATAGGTAGTCAATAACGATCTGAAATATAATTAGTTATATTACATTAATACATTATTTTATGCGTTGTAGTAAACCCAAAAGCCATTATATTATTTTAAATAAAATAAGTAAAATAATAAATTATACATAGTATAATTAATGAGTAGAAACGTAGGTATTAATATAATCCTAAATAACAGGAAACATAGAGCAAAGGTGAAAACAACAAGTTGTTTTACCTAGTCACAAAATAGTGCAATTCAACAATATTAGGGATGTATTAATACCCACAGCTATAATACGATATTAAACAATATCACGTAGAATAAATTATTCATTTAGTATAATTTATAATGGGTAATGTAGGTAGTAATATGCAATGTAACATAGGCCTAAATAACAGGAAGCGTGGATCAGAGGTGAAAACAACAAGTTGTTTTACCTAGTCCCATCATAATGCAATTTGACATTACTAGGGAAGTAATATTAGAATATAGATATCACGCCACCAATACGTCATTGTTAGAACCCGCATAAATACGGGTAGAGCACCTACTATTACTTAGAAGATAGTCAGCCCTCGTCGTAGGTCTATCAAGCTTACGACAGTGCTTATAGTTATTTTGTAATTAAAACTTGTAATAATAAAGTGTTATGTAATTATCATATTTTAAAAGTATAAAAAGTGTTATTAATTATTTACCTATCTTTCTCAACCACGACTCAAGACGACAACGAACGTGCTACGTCGTTTAAATAATTATTGTATTAGTGTTCAACGTGTCCTTCACGTCCTTCAATTTGGTGTCAGGTGTGGGGTTTTTCGATATCGAATGAAAAAAGTTGATTTTTCCATATAAGTAATTCGAGACCCATCGACGAACCACGTTCAACGTCATCAAGAGTTTCACGCCGAATTGTACAAACAATTTGGTTTCCACATCAATCCAGCCGAAAAGGTCAGTTCAAGGGACAACGTCCACGGAACATACCGAGCCAGCAGAGCTTGTTCACGGAGTGCAGTCCAAGGAGGATTTCCAAACGAAACCAGAGCAGTTTCAAGGGACGCATTCTTCCACCTCCCGCCAGATGGACCAAGTGTAAGTTATTAATATTAAAATATACTTAGTCAAATCTGTTGTGAGTTAAGGTTGTATACTGTAGATGTATACAAGGAGTAAAGGGTTAAGTACAGACGACCCAGAGTTAAAAGAACCTGAATCAGATTCAGTTTTAACGGATACAATAAATTCCGAGGGTTCTGATAGTACAGAAAACAGTACAATCAATACGGGTGTGTTGATAAATTTGGATCAAACTATTACTAGGAGTTTGTTAGATACATCCGACACTATGGTTAATCAGTTAGATTTCATTACTGCCTTGAGGTTCCTACCCGAATTCTCAGGAGGGATGAAACGGACCTAGCATCTTTTATTTTGCAATGTGAATTTGTTTTTTCCAAAATACCTGATACAATGACACCTGATATTTTAGGTGCCGTACTCACCAAGTTAAAGGGGAAAGCTTTTGACGCGGTTAGGTATCGGGAGATTTGTAGTTGGGAAGAATTAAAATCGCATTTGGGAACAATATTTAGTACAACCCATTCATTACAATACTTACGTGGGCAGCTAAATACTATGAAGTTAGGTCAGTATGAATCAATAAAAGATTTTGCTCAACGTATCGAAAAATCGTGTAACGAACTGACACAGGCATTAACCATAGGAAAAAGCGCGGCAGAAGCCAAAATACACGCACAATCAGTACAAGAGCACGCGCTCAGCGTGTTTATAGGTGCAGTACAGGAACCCATTAAAATAATATTACTATCGCGCAATGTTAGTAATTTTGAAGAAGCCGTTTTACTTGCGATAGAACAAGAGGCCGTTTTTGCAAAAACAACGACGGAACCTGAGTATAAAAGTAATTTTCGGAATAATACGCGGAACAATTTTAAAACCAATTTCAGAAAAACGGGGGATCGACCGAATGTCGATAAAAGTACAATCAAATGTTTTCGATGCGACCGAATAGGTCATTACGCTAATGAGTGTAGGACTTTAGAGCAAAATATTTCAAACAAACCGGATATTAAAAAGGAGTATACGGGTCAGGTTAAGTTCTGCAAATATTGCAAATTGAAAAATCACGACATCAGTCAAATTTTGTCGAAAATTAAGGGAAAGAAAAAATTCCAAGGGGAGCCTTCAGGAAGTTCAGGTAATTACAATAGGCGAAATTAAAAATAACGTACGAATTATCACACCAATTAACGCCGAACACATTATATGTAGGTCTAAGGACTTTATACCTAGCGAAGGTAAATTTTTTAAGGAGAAAGCGGCGCGGATATGAATATTATTAAATTATCGATATTAAAAGAACATATAGTTGTTAATGAAGTCGAAAAACAACTCATAAAAGGAATAAGCGCGACTACAATATTAACTATAGGAACAGTAGTGGTCGATGTTTTTATTAAAGACAAAAAGTTTAACGTAAAATTCGATATTGTCTATGACAATTTTCCTATATCGGAAGCAGGCATCTTAGGTATAGCATTTCTAAAAAATAATAAAGCTATAACTGATTGGGATAAAGGAGTACTAATATACCCGAACCCATAGAGAACAAAGTCGAATCTATTATAATACCTGCGCGCGGTAATTGCGTGTTACAGGTCAAAGCCGATGAGATAATACGGTCTAATTTAGTAGCGATTAAAAAATATGCTATAAACGACGATGTTATAATAGCAAATAGTTTAAGCCCGGTGCGCGACAACACCATAATAAGTAATATAATTAACATATCCGAACAATCATTTATTATTGACGAATTAACCACGAGTAGTTTGAAATGGCAGCCATATACGGATAAGATTTTTTTTATTAATGAGGATCACGAGCCGGTAGGTAGGAGTCACCCGGGTCGAATAACATTATTAAGCAATTCAATTAAAACTGATCATTTGAATAAGGAAGAAAAACAAAACATTATAAGCATTTGTAATGAGTATTCTGATATTTTCCATCTAGAGGGGGACCTATTGACTGCAACGGACGTTGTAACCCATAAAATTAATACACCACGGTTAACGAAACATGAGATTACGACCCAAATGAAATTCACGAACGAAAACAAATTTATTGTAGTTAATGAAGACAATCGAATAACTGTATTGTATAAATTAAAAGAAACACATTTAACCGAATTAACGGGGGAACAGTTTTTTCTGGCTATAGACGAACTAAAAACATTTAGCGAAACAAATGGAATAAATCAATTTTCCATTACTCGTTTTGAGGGGTTAACAATGCTTACCAACTTTGAGCGTATTAGAACCATGTTCAGATACGTGTTCAAGGGAACCGAGGTACCGAGGTATGTATAAAAATCTATACCGAGCAAAGCTGGACCGAAGAAGAGCGGGAGCGTATCATATATGAATATCATAGCACTCCGATTGGGGGGCACTCTGGTGTATCACGGACTGTGAAACGGTTACAGATAAACTACAATTGGAAAAAGTTAAAAAAAGACGTTAAAAAATATATTGGGAATTGTGACATATGTCAGAAAAATAAGTCGCATATCAGGACGAAACAACCTATGATTATAACTCGACGGTAACAAAACCGTTCGAACGTATATGTGTAGACATAGTGGGTCCATTACCACCCACGACAGGGGGAAACACGTACATCTTAACACTACAAGATGAATTATCACGGTACTCGCTAGCAATGGCGTTAGTCACCACTGATGCATCTACGGTAGCGCAAGCATTCGTAGAACATTTTGTGTGCATTTTCGGAATTCCGACTTCGATACTCACCGACTGTGGTACTAATTTAAAACGAATTATGCAAGAAGCGCATAAGCTGGCACGCGCCAATTTAGTTAAAAAGAAAGAAAATAATAAGCATTACTACGATGAAAATTCACACGCGATTAATATACAAGTAGGGGACAAAGTCCTATTAAAAGAGCATAACAAACGTAACACGTTGAGTAGAAATTGGACGGGCCCATACGAAGTACTCGCGGTACACGATAACGAAAACATTACTATTAACAAAGGTCGTAAGGGTTACCGCATACATATAAACAATGTTAAATTGTTTTATGAAACCGAACTATGAGGAAAGCTATTCAATTGTTTGCATAAAGTAGTAATAGATATATACATATTAGTAGAGATAGGTATATAATATATATATCGACAACATGTTTATAAACATAAAATACACATAGACAATACAAATACGTGTATCTAGTTTTATTTTTATTATTATTTTTTTTGTTTTATGTCCAATCCAGTCAGATTATTATGCAGTTAATAATTGGCTGTACACTGGTGATGTCACAGTTACGATTCTCAGACAATCAATTGCCGCCAAGATCCGGTATCTATTACGAAAATATAGGTCCAATTAAAATTGTTACTAACACATGGGATTTGGTATTTTTTCTTGACACATCATGTTATACTGAACAATTGGACGTAATTGAAGACCATATGCACAAATTACAAACCCTATGTACCGAACTCGACGCGTACGGCACTACGTTAGGAGCATCAATATGGTGCGAACCTTTATTAAGCCATGCGTTATTATTAAATAAAAAAATACTACAGCGTAAGCAATTACTACTAGACTCCGTCGAACTTAGGCGTCGTCGGGGGGTAATGCAATACGTTGCACAAGCAGCACAGGTACTATATGGGTTGTGCAATTGGGCATGCATAAAGAAATTTGAGTCCTCTATAGGTAAACTACGAGAAACAAAGGGGTCCAATAAACCTAGTAGACGAAAATCTTAGAATTTTAAAACTACAAGCAGAAACGTTCGAAGAACAATTAGGGTCACTAAAACTAACAACAGCGAATTTAGTTAGTTTAACCAATGTCACTTTCCCGGAAATTAAATCGAATAAGCGATTCATAATGGTTAATCAGGCATTGGTAATACAAATGATGCGGGTAAACACATTCGTCGAGATATTACAAAGTGCTAGGTCAGGACAAATACATCCGAGTTTAATAAGTGCGAAAGATTTACTAGAACAGTTTAAAAACATTAAACTTATTCTACCTAGTGGGACCAATATGCCACTCGAGGTGCAATATAGCAATGTTTACGATTTAGTAAAGCTTGCAGATTTGACGGTATATTCTAATAATAATAACATTGTTTTTATTTTAAGGATTCCACTAGTGTATCAACATGTTTTAAGTTTATATAATTTAATACCACTTCCAGTGTGTATTACAGATAACAAAAAGAAATGTATGTATATTAAACCTAAGCACGATTTTTTAGCTGTAACAAAATCAAAGGAGCTCTACTCGACTTATGACAATTTTAATCCCACCATTTGTAAACCTGTCCACGAATTTTTGGTATGTCCCGAAACGCACCCTTACATTCTAGGAGTATGAGACCAGTGTGTGAAATACTCCTAATGCCGGAGCCGCGAGAGGTACCAGACAATTGTGAGATACGACATATCGAAATGGCAACAACAGTGTTCCACAAATTAAAACAAAAAAACGAGTAGTTATATGTTACAAATAACGACTCATTATTCGTCACCTGCGATGGAGACCAAGAATCAAAGAACCATGTATTAGAAGGAGCCGGGATAATTTCATTAAACGAAACATGCCGTGGTTATGCGAACAGAGACGTTCTCATTCCAGGACGCATAGCAGGAAAATCTCAGTATACTGATTTCATTCCAACATCGGTCATCAGAGACAGAGAGGAAGACAACAGCCAGAAGCAGTATGCCAAAACAATGGAGGCACATCATGTAAAAACAAACCAAATGCACGACATGAACGCAATAACTTATACTAAAGAACAAATCACGAACCAACGACAACATGAAGACCGGTACGATCAAATCGAAACAAATATATATTTATATGTCGTCATTGGGGGAGCTTCTACAATGATTATTATAGCAATAAACATTATAATCGTCTGGTTCGTCAGACAGGAAACAACAAAAACACCACCACCCAGACCATGGGAGTGTCCTATCATGATGGAAAATAAATGGACACAAACGCCAACACCAGAATCAACAGCGGAGGTCACCAACACAACACCAGAAACGGTAGAAGTTGTTCCAGATGAAGTGAGCGTGTGTCTGTGCCTCGACAAGATTCAATTAATAAGAGCCCCCATATAATAAGTACCTTTTGCAGAGTAAGTTTGTCAACCTTATATGGGCCCTGGGGCCACCACAACACTAAATCCAGCCCGGCTTCCACTTTTCAAGTTCAAAATATTTAAAGAACCTAGTTAGTAGTTCATGCATTATAATAATTGTACATGTTATTAAACAAGTTAATCTTTTTCGTGTGTTTACGTCGGATATTTGGCTACCTATACGTGTTATTATTGCCCTGTTTGAATGTGTGATGACCATTAAAAGGACGTAACACTGGTATTTGTTGTCTCCGTCTTACCAGTGCGTAACATAGCAAATTTAAGCTCAGCAGAACACTTGTAGCTTCGTTAGTTTAAACATTAGAATGAATTGACCTATTATGAAACTTAATGGTAAGAACATTATCTGTGTTTGTACATAGGTTTAATAATATATTATTTTGTTTATTATAATTTATAAATTATAATCTATTGGTAACAAAAAATAGTTATTATGATTGAATATCATTTTAGACCTGTATTTTATATTAAACTAGCTGATCCCACATACTTTGTTGCCTGTAAAAAGACAACTCTTAAAAAAATTGTGTTTGTTCAACTCATTTTGTGTGTTACTTGCTGCAATAAGTGCAACTCGTCAAATTTAGAAGAATATTATCTAGTGAACCTCATAGGGTTTTATTTATATTTTAATTTTAAAGCAAGTTATGAGTATTTTTAAATGTACAAACAATTTTAAATTTTAAAATACTCATAACTTGCTTTAAAATTAAAATCCAAAAAAAACCTATATAGTTCATTAGATAATTATCTTGCCTTTAAATTTCATAAGAGTTCAGTTCACTCTAATTTTTAAGCTAACAAAGTTAAAAGTGATCTACTGAGCTTACAATTTTCTATGTTATGCGCTTGTAAGACAGACAGTATGCATGTGGGTGTCTTAATATTTCGCCTTTAAATATTTTGGCCTAAGGCATAAAATCAGTATTAAATTAAATTATTAAAAAAATTAATAATGCCTATTCATTGTGATTATTTAATTAAAAAAAAACATAAATGTAAAATCATTTTACAAGGACATTCTAGATGAATGAAATTTAAAATGTTCTTCAATGAATGTTGATACAAAATAATATCCATGATCATAGCCATCTTCAAGAAATACTTTGGTCTTGATTTTATTATCTTTACGCTCATTGGCCGCTTTTACAAAATTATCGATTAGTAAATCCTTTGTTAAAAATTCATCGTCACTACCCTGAAAATATTAAATTCAGAAATGAGTATGATTGTATGCTATAAATATAAATTTAGTTATATAAATACTTACCACATGTATTAATATTTCCATTTCAGGGCCATCATAATATTTTACTAAAAAAGTTGTATCCCATTTTTGCAAAATTTCTTTTTCCTTTCCGACTAATGTTGTCAATCCACCAATTAATGTGGGTGAATTAGAAATATTGCAAGCAGGTGCAAATAATGACACTGATTTATATCTGCCTGGATATTTTAAAGCACATAACAATGCTCCATGACCACCCATACTATATATAAAAAAAAATTATTATTATTATTATTTTAATAACATAAACTAGAGAGCCATTAATCGTCCACATTTTTATATTTACTAATGTACATACATTGATACTTTTTTTGTTAATTAAATTTAATAATATATAATATAGTAATATAATAATAATTATGTGTTATTATTTATAATTTACATAGGTTGATGAATTGCTGCTATTACAAAAGTTGTCCACTCTCTTATATATTAGGGCTCTCTAACATAAGCTATCATAATATATTATTTTATATTATTTATGTATATATATATACCTATGTCCAGCAATAGATATTTTATCTTGTATAACTGGGAAACTATTTAATACCAGTTGATGGAGTTCCTCAGTTATATAGGTAAACATCTGATAGTGTTTATTCCACGGTTCTTCGGTAGCATTGACATACATAGAAGCACCAGAACCAACATTCCATAGTTCATCTTCATTAGGAATGTCGCAGTTTCCTTTAAAAATTCAAAAAATAAAATTAGTTAGTTAATAATTTTATTCCATTGAATGATAACCAAAATAGTATGAAACGTATAATACATTTAACCAATTAATGTGGTATTTAATATTTGATAAACTTTTAATAGAACTTAAATATTTATTAAATATGTATTTTCAGTTAAATTGTACTATCTAACTACAATTTACCCAAATGTGGACCTAAATATTTGATTTACTATTAAGTTTTAATACAACTTTAGTATCTATTTATAATAATCACTTATAATTATTAATCTCATATATCCAAAGTTTATATATTTTAATATAGAAGATATAAAATAAAATGTATAAATATCATAGTTTTAAGGATTCTAATTTTCTAATTTGTTTTAGTCATGTAAAGAAGAAATTAAATATTTTTTCAAATTTATTTGCTCTACCATATCGGAAATAAACTTACTAGGACTAGTATCAGGAGCAACAACAATTATTTTGTATTGAGCAGCAAATTTTTGAAATCCTGCTTTAGTGATAAAATTTTGTTCGGTGCATGTAAGACCTGATAAGTAAAATAATACCGGACATTTTTCAGTTTCACTCACTCCAGGAGGTAAGTAAATGCCAAATTTCATGTTACATTGCAATGTAGGACTGAAAAATATAAAAAAATTAATGAAAAATTGAATTTGCAATATTAAGTTTGTGTTCAAATAATTTACCTAAAATGTTCATATACTTTCTGGTAACCACCAAAACTTTTACTACTGGAAACAGACTTGAGATCCATTTTAACTAGGTATCTATGAAAAAATACAGAATCTATATAGTTACTTAATCATACATATCATTTAAATTAAAATAATACTAAAAAGGAAATGATTTATAGAAAATTGAATTGATCAAAATCAATATGAAAAAAAAATATTATATATTTCACAGTTCTCAAATAAGGTACCTATGTCAAATTAACATAATTGCATAATATCATACAAATATGATATTATATAATAAATAAAAACTTGCTTCTAGGTAGGTGTCTACTATTAAATGGCTACGTTGAACAGTGTTATCAAGAATATCGACAGTAGTTACACAAACGCAGCCGACAGTTTACAACTTAATTCAAACACTCAAATGACAATTACAAAATTATTTGATATAAATAATTAATATAACTACCTAAATAGATTAAAAATTTAAACAGAAATAGAAAAATTAAATAACCAACATTGTTGAAGTTAGAAAATTAACTAATACATAAGTCAAGAAAAAAATAAGAATCTATAATGTATTAATATCATATAAATAATATGTAAATATAGTATAATAAGTAGTAGACGATGGACATCTACAATCTACATGAATACACAAAATAGAATAATACATCTAAATAGTACAGAGAATAGTAATTAAGCATTCCGAAGTCCGAAACATGAACTTCAGAGATAAACTTATTAAACGATAAGGAGACCCACTACTCACTAGTCTCTGACTGGCCACTGTTGTAGTGTTGCCTGCTCTCGATAGTCAGTACCACGATGACACGATTCAAGAAGATGCTAGTTTTAAGTTTGGTACACAAAAAGTCACAGATAATGAACTTAATTATAATAATATTAATAATACATTTTACATTTATTATCTACAAATACTACAATCTACAACCACAGAATATATATTATATATATATATATTATATATTCTGTGCTACAACCAGCATTCATATTTCATCTGTGCAAAAAGTAAACATTAAACAGTTATCACTTATCACAGAAAAAAACCAAACAGGTAGTGTAGACACTCGGTCACTAGAATGCGCTCATGTCATCATATTTTGAGACAGAATAAATGTAATACTACCATATATAATATATATAATATAACCTTAAACCTACTATATAATATCTGTGCATGACGTGATAGAAGGAAAATTAGATAAGCACACCTAATGATAATTCCATCTTAAACCGTAGGTAAAAGCCATGAACATGTGGTATACAGTATTCATTTCCATGTTTAAAAATAAGAAGAGGAGTATGTTGAAGGTACATAGTTGTAATATAGTACGTACCTAGACAAATATAGCGCAGGGACGGGTCCAAGGGGTGGCTAGGGACCCAGGCCCTCCCCAAACGAGCATGTACCAGACACCAGTTGCCCTCATATGTTAATATAAACACGATTACAATATATAGCCCGTAAAATAGGGGAGGTAAATATACAAATAATAAATAAAATTATTTATAAAAATATTGTAAAATAGTATAAAATGATTTTTATATTTCCAATTATATATGATATTGTATTTTGTAATAAATAATAAATATAATGTATTATACAAATAATATGGATAAAATGAAAAATGTATTAATAATAATAGCTGCCTTCTACTTGGTGCAAAGCGAGGACTTTACCAAAACGCGTACATTTAGGCGCGTCTAAGTGGATAGCCGATTTATCGCGTGGGTAATGAGTAACGACAATTTATTATATTAATTATTAGGCTTTATCAGAATACGCTAGTTATTATCATTTATTACACCCATCTTTATTAGTATTTGTATGGTTGTTAGAAATTATTATATGATACGATGTATACCTACGTCTTTCATAGGTACATTTTATAGTAGACGAAAATCACTGACGTTGTTAGACGTTGTGGACATACTAAGACGATAGAAAATATTACGCGAGTGTATAGTGAAAAGGGCAAGGTTTTGTTAGTTTTAAATAATTATACTTTTTATAAAGATCGCATTACACACGCGGGTGTGAAATGACGATGTACATTAAAGTCGTGTACCTACGTCAAAGCTGTTTGTGAGTAAAGATAAAACGGTGCTTTTCAAATCGGTTATCGAACCCAAACACAATTTTTTTTTTGTCAAATTATAACATTGAATACCTAATTATAATATTTATTATTTCATTGACTTTTTCATATTATTTTATTAGTTATTATTACAAAATACAATATTGTAATATTAATATACAATATTAAGTAGGTATATATAATTCGAAGCATATTCATTTTAGATTCTGAGCGAAGCGATGAATGTATTGATTTTACAATGATGTGTGTTTTATTTTTAATTTTTTTTTGTGTTTGTCATCACCTTTTAGGACAGTGCTTGGATTTTCTTCAACAGTAACTTTTCTGATAGGAAAGTGAATCTAGTTGATACTTTGGGGGGTCAGAAGTAAAAACTTCTGAGTAGTTTTCAAACGCAACGTGAAAAACTAAAGAAAAATTAAGGGAAAATGGGAATTTTTACGCAAAATCTGTTTTTGAGATAATCGATTTTGGTTTTTGGTGATACTCTAAAACAAATGACCGTAGGTACATGAAATTTTGACTGAATGTTTATATTAGCATTTTCTATACACCATAACATTTTCCAAATATTTTGACTTATTTTGAGCTGTCTACGGACATTTTCAGTTTTTATTTTTTTTAGTTTTTTTTTCTATAAATATCAATAAAATTTTATCTGTTAGGTAAAAATGCTTGAAAAATGAATAGAAGAGTCCTAGGTTATTGTTTCAAAGGCGGATGAAAAAAATTAAAAATCCTTGTTCACAGTTTTTATTTATAAGCATTTAAACTTCAAATCTTGACAAAATACTGAAAAATCACGAAAATTAGCAAATTATTTTATTCATTAAGAATTCATAAAAATTGTTCTTATTAAATCTAAGATTTGAAAATGTAATACAAGATTATCCATGAGTTTGTCTACCTTTATCAAAAAAAAAAAATGTCTACAAGAAAGTCAAATTAAATTTTTATGAGCGTTTGAAATTCATATTTTTACAACATTTGATATTCACTCGACTTCTCGTGTAACGATTTTCTTATTTTGTTGTAATTAAAAAACGTATGACTGTAGATACTTGAAAATTTCACTGAATGTTTATATTAGCATTTTTATACACCATACATAATTTAATATAAGGCTCCTGATACATCGTTCTAATAGCAGTTGAAAAATATTAAAAATACATAGGCACAATTTAAAGTTCAAATTTTGGCAAAATTTATCAAATTTATAATTTATTAATTATTTTGGAGTTAAAAATGTATAAAATGTTTAACTTTTATGGCTAAGGATTGAAAATTTGAAACAAGGTTTCACGTAAATAGGTTATATATAAATTACTTTATTCACAATAATATCATCAAATATACTTGGTAATATCATAGGCTGACTGACCATTTTCGCTCTTATACAATGATATTATATCATTGAATTCAAATTTAACACCGTCCATTACAGTGACCCACTTGTAACCTACTGTACAGCAGAGCGACATCCACATTTTTTTCTTTCGTTTTATACTATTTTACTATATTTTTATAAATAATTTTATTTATTATTTGTATATTTACCTCCCCTATTTTACGGGCTATATATTGTAATCGTGTATATAATATTATAACATGTGAGGGAAACTGGTACATTCGGTTGAGGGCAACCGGTACATTTGGTGGAGGGCAACTGGTATAATTTTAAAATCCCGATAACAGCTGTGGGGGGGGGGGGCAATTGGTCAACACCCCCCCCCCCCCAACATATTATTTCACCAATTTTCATAGGCAAATTTACATAAACATTGACATTTACATTGACCGTTTAGGAAAAATCTACAATATGAAAATACGTTTGGGTTTTGTTATTTAATATAATATATATTATAATTTGTACCTATAATAATCATTGATTGATATATTACATTAAGATTACACTAATATTGGGAAACAATTTTTAATTTAGAATACAATGTACCTATATTTTAATAATTGTATTTGTGTTGTAAAAAAATTTTTGCCCCCACATATTTTTTTCTCTGGAGTCTGGATTCGTGCTTGCTATAGTGTATAATATACTAAGAAGGTATACAAATTTTACATAAATACATTATGAATAATGATACATAATAATATTATGCAAAGGCTGTGGTGTATTCACGTTGGCGAGAACTGGAAAGGGTTTAATTCCTTTACTCTTTTTAAAAAATATTTGTTGATATAAGTATTTTTATAATGCTGAAAAATGAAAATACACGCACCCATATCATATATAGTCGTAGTTGACGTCCAAATTATGTTTTGACGACTAATGTCAAATAACAATAATAGTTAATGCTCAAATGTGAAATGCCCTGCAATGTCGATTCTGAAAAAATAAACATGGACATTTATTGTTATATTCTAAATTGGATTTTAGATTCTGAACGGATGCGATGAATTTTTACAATGATATGTGTATAATGAGTTTTTTTTTTAAAAAAGTAACAAATTTCTTGGACTTTTCAAAATACCTAACAGGGGAAACAAAGGAAAAACGGGAATTTTTATTTTGTTTTTTTTTTTGTGCAACTCAAAATCTAATAACAGTAGGTAGGTACTTGAATTTTTCAACAAATATTTATATTAGCATTTTCTATAGAAAAATATTATTATACATAAATTTAAAAACAACGAAAGTGAACGTTATTCAAAAATCTATACATAGCACAAAAATGGCTAAAATATTTTGAAAATTTTATTAATTCTAGAAAATGCTAATACAAATATTTATTGAAAATTTGAGGTATCTATAGTTGTTCTTTCTTGAATTATAAGTTATAACCAATAAACAAAATCAATTTTGTGAAATACTGATTTTGCTTAAATAACATATACTCCGGCTTTGCCGCACTCATTTTTTCACCACGATTATTTTGATTAGAACTCGTAATTTTTTCGTGATAAAACAATAAAAACTACTCTCGAAGTTGAAGAATGTAGCATTTTTACTATTTACCTATATGAAGTATTGACATCAAACACACAAATAAAAACATGATTGTAAAACTAATAATATATTAATCGCTCCAGTAATTTTTACTTAACATAGGTAATGTAACTTTACTTAACTACTGATATTTGTTTATATTTTAAAATAACTTTAACTTGTTAAAATAAATTGTTAAGTTGTCATGTCTTGTCAAGCTTTTTCGATAAGTAGTCATGAGGATATGCAGTATATAATAATTAATATCCATGATATGGGTTGCCACTGGCCAGTATTGCCACTAGTAAATTTAACTAACTAAATTCTAGTCGTAGTTGTAAGACAACCAATATTTTTTTAGACAGTCCTGTCGTCGACTGTCGATAACTTTGAGTATGTATATTTGGTTGCGTCGTCCATAATCTTACGGCACTATAAGTGTTATTTTTCAATCTCTTTTTGGCCGACTCTGAAATTTACGGTGTCTTGCTAACGGACATATATTATAAGGATATAGGCCTCACGCTTTTTGCTTGGGTTTGGAGACATCCATTCAAAAACAAAATTAGAAAATTGGTTTCAAAAATGATATTATATATTAATTATATCCATAGCATTTAAAAGTGTATGTTTTAGAGAAATAACAAAATAGGTACAACGTACATATTTTTTTTGTATTTATGGTACAGCATCAACTACTAGGTTAATAGCTTGTAACAAAAGAATAGTTAGTTGTTACATATAAGTAACACTAGATTCCCTAACTTAAGTTGTACATATCAATAAGTTTTAGAAATGTGATGATGAAATTTTCAGATTTTGTTATTTTGAATTGGGCTAAGGGCTTCGAAGAGGTTGTCAGGAATTTCTAGGCTTTTTCTGATATTTATATAATGGTTTCGACAGTAAACAAGGAGGTGCTTGGCTGCGAGAGGTTCTCCGCAGGTTTGACACATTCCAGGACGTGCTTATCTGCGCATAAGATGTCCATGGGACGTGTTTTTGCGACCTTTCCGTAGTCTGTTTTACATATATTAAAAATTAAAATATCCAATAATAATATTATTGTAATCGCAAATTCGGAACACATGAGCAATGAGCGGTGATGATGTGTATAGACTGTAGAGGCCGCCGACCGACTTTTTTGACAAATAGTTATTAGTAAAAGTTACTCTTAAGAAGTTAATTGTCAAAACAATATTTCAGAATTTCAGTTTTTAAACATAATATTTTAAAGAAAAACATTGATATAATAATATTTAATTAATACTAACTAATAGTAATTTTAACTAATAAATCAGGTTTAAATTTAAATGAGGAAATAAAAGAACAAATTAAATTAATCCCGGGTCAAATCAATTAAACCATTCTGTTTTCAATTATGCCAAGTATGTACATGATTCTTTATAAATAGTAGAAGTCAGTGAATTAACAAAGGATCCTAAAATATAATGTTAAAGTTCATCTTTAGCAAATTATGCATTTTCTTATGATTTTATTATAATAGTGTTGTTATTTTGTAAACACTATAGTAATAGATAGTATACTATTTAGTATTTCCTATCAATAGAGTCAGTAAGAGTCTTCAGAAATCAGAGCGAAAGCATGGAATTGAGTAATTCCGTTCAGTTGCTAAGTGGAATTTAAGATTTTTTAATAATTTTAGAAAAAAAGGGTTTGAGTTAAAAAAAAAAAATTGCACTAAGTTTATATGAAGATATCGGGGCTCAAGCAATTTTTAAGCAATTCAGAGTTATAAAAAAAGTAAGTAGTTTCAATGTGAAAATAACGATACACATGTATACATAACACTTATTGGTACAGGTTATAATAATTATTTATTATATCTGTGGCATCTGTATATTCTTATTTTATTTAGCAAATCTGTACAAATATTAATAAGTGATAATATTGATGAATTATAAAAAGTAAATAAAAAAAATATTATTTAACTTTCTTAACCTATACCTATATTTAAAATATTATAATTTTAAATTAATAAGTCCTATATCTATTCACAATAATGAAACCTAACCTAACCTAACCTAACCGGCCCAAATTTACAACTAAAATCTATTGTGATGGATTTCGAACAGGCATTTAAAAAATCATTTAAAGAATTTAAGCGATTAAATTCTGTTGTAAAAGGGTACGATGAAAAATTGAAACAAATAAAAATAAATATTTAAAATCAATAGATCACAATAACTTGGTATTATAATTATACATATTATATTAATTTTTTTTCTAATTTTTGATGAAAAATATATTTTAACATTTTTATTTTAACTTGGTATTACAATATACATATTAATTTTTTTTTGTAATTTTTGACAAAAGATATTTTAATATTTTTAATTAATTTTTTAATTGTTTTTTTTATGTTCTATAAATGTAAATAATAATTTTACAGTTGTAATTATAAAAAATTGTATTAATATTTATGCAACTTTTATAAAAAAAGTTTAACATTTTGAATTAATATTTAGTTATGGAATATGTTTGCGGGGATATTTTGGTTTCAGGAAATTTAGTCATGGAATATTTTTGCAGGGATATTTTGACGTGTCACCCATTACTCCATTCCGATGGCAAGTATAATTCGGATGGTAGCTCCCACGTGGTGATTATAATATTATTGTAAATAATAAATTCATTAGCACTAAATAAATTAGGGCTAAAATTCAGTAACCCCCACCGAATACTACATAAAAAGTAATTTATATTAATACACCTCGAATCAGTGATGGTACTACGCATTTTGGGGCCCTGGACAATATTTTTGGTGGGGCCCTTGATGATTATGTAACTAGATGGTAAATACTTACACAGTTACACTTGATACATACACTACATACATACAATACTCACACTTGTATTTTACAAATAGTCTACAATGTAATAATACATAATATTATGTTCTATATGGTGCTACCAACTAAGTTTAACTAGTAAGCATGTAAGCCCTTGGCCCCTTGTAAAATTAGATTGATTTTAATATTTATACATTTTTTTTACAAAACTGTAGCCCGCGGCCCACCGTGCTGTAGAATAGTACCTAGCACAGTGGCTAGTGGTCCCACATTCGGCCCTGACTGTAAACATCTTTCCGTTTATGTTTATACGTTTATTTTCTATTGAGATTTTAATCTCCTTGGTGTTTGGTCTTGGTGGTCTAATAATCACAATTGTCTTATTTACTCCTCTACCCATAGGCGAAAATCCAATACAATATCAGGGGCAAGGACTAACATTTTTAACATCAATGTGAGCCCTCCTCTTCGGGAACTTAACTCTAAAAATATGTCTGTTTTCAGTGGGATAATTGGATATTTGGGAGTTGTTAACAATGGTTTACTCAATCAAAAATATTGAAAATTGAATGCAAAGTTCCTCTTAAGTTGCTGGAACAAAAAAAAATAAAAATATATGAACACAATATTTTTTATAGACATTTTATGTTCAAATTTAGACGAAATTAGATATTTAAATGAAGAATAACGATTTTAATTATTTTATTGTAATTCAAAAATATTTACGTAGTTACGTAGGTATATTATTATACTAGCTGATCCTGTGCACTTCGTTGCCCGTTAAATGTACCAACTCTATATGACTCAAACTTTGTTCAATTAGTTATTTAATATTCGGTGTACGGTGTTGGACGGTGTGGACCCAGTGCGGTTTGTACGTAAGTGTATGATTTAACTCTAAAGTATCAAAGTTATACCAAGTTTATTTTGATATAATACGGCGGATTAATGTAATCAATTAATACATAGTCCTAACCCAACCTAAACGTACTAAATTCCGACGAATAAAAACCAAATTTAACTCTTTTTAAATTTGCCTATCTTCTTCACAGAGATCTGCACACAAACGTATACATTTTAATATAGGCTATAGCTGATCCTGCACACTTTGTGGCCCGTAAAAAATTACAACTCTTAAACAAATTGTGATTGTTCAACTCCTTTTTGGTGTAACTCACTGCAGTTAGTGCAACTCAGCCACCCTGGTAGGCAATGTGTGAAAATTCGATTTGATGCATGCTTGTACCTGATCTGCCCGATTAACCGATAGCAACCAATAATAAATTAATACTATTTCTATTAATTATTTCTCCTATAACCAATAGCAATCATTTATAAACAAATATTTCCATCATAAATCTCAAAATCCCTGTTTGAGCACTTCTATTAATTGAATGTAGCGTGATGTTATATAGCCTATGACTTTCCTCAATGAATGGACTATCCAACAAAAAAATAATTTTTCAATTCGACCCAGTATAGCCCCTTACAGCCCTTTTAAGCCCCTTACAGCCCCTTCAAGCCCCTTACAGCCCTTTTTTAGTAATAAAAAGTAGCCTATGTTTTTTCTCAGTGTCTAAACTATCTATGTACCAAATTTCATTTAAATCGGTTCTGTAGTTTCGGAGCCTATTCAATACAAACAATCAAATCTTTCCTCTTTATAATATTAGTATAGATTGTATATAAGCAATGTTACAATGATGTTTTTAAAATATTTGCATTAATTTTTATTTTGCCTACGTATAGAACGTCTTCACATACATATATCACATATATCACACCGTATCACCGTTATATACAAACATACAGTAAGTCAGTATTTACTAAGAATTTAATAACACTAATGTATAATATACATAGTGTCGGCCTGCCCATGGGCCGGAAACACAACCGGGGGCCCTCCATTTATTTTAGATTCTGAGCGGAGTGATGAATGTATTGATTTTACAATGATGTGTGTTTTTTTGTGTATGTGTACACGATAAGTAGTCAAAATAATGCTTCGATTTTCAACTTCAGTATCTTGTTTGATGGGAAAGTTAATATTGTTGGTGCACTGGGAAAGTCAGGCAAGCGCCGGGAAAAATGACATAAAAATTAAGGAAAAACAGTAATTTTTCCGCAAAATCGGTTTTCCACAAAATCGATTTTGGTTTTTGGTGTAACTCTAAGACAAATGAACGTATATACATGAAATTTTGACTGGTCGTTGATATTTGCATTTTCTATTCACGAACATTTTCATTTTCCAATTGTATTAGTCTTTTTTCAATGAATAACAATAAAACTTTATTAGTTGGGTAAAAAAGTTTGAAAATTTAATACGAGGCTCCTAATATATTATTACAATGACATTTGAAAAATATTAAAAATCCTTAGTCACCGTTTTTATTTATAAGCATTTAAAGTTCAAATCTTGACAAAATACAGAAAACTCACGAAAATTAGCAAATTATTTTATTCATAAAAATTTTTCTTTTTAAATCTAAGATTTGAAAATGTAATACAAGATTCCTCATAAGTTTTTCTACCATTATCAAAAAAAAAATGTCTACAAGCAAATCAAATTTAATTTTTATGAGCGTTTGAAGTTCATATTTTTACAATATTGGATATTCACTCGATTTCTCATATACCTAGTGGTTTTGTTATTTTATTGTTATTCAAAAATGAACAACTGTAAATACATGAAAATTTTACTGAATGTTCATATTTTCAATTTATATATACCATACAGTTTTGAAAATATTTGACTCTTTTTGAGCTGTTTACGGATATTGTCAGTTTTAAATGTTTTTAGTTTTTTTTTCCATAATTGACAATAAAATTTTATTTGTTGGGTAAAAAATCGTGAAAATTAATGTCAGGCTTCTGATATATTGTTAAAATAGCAGTTGAAAAATATTAAAAATATATAGACTTAATTTTTTGTTATAAACATTTAATGTTCGAATTTTGACAAAATTTAATAATTATTTTGTAGTTAAAAATTTATAAAATGTACTTTTATATCTAATAAGGATTGAAAATTTCAAACACGGTTCCACGTAAATAGGTTATATATAAATTAATTTATTCACAATAATATAATCAAATATACTTAGTTATATATCATAGGTTGACTGACCGTTTTCGCTTAGAATCGTTTTTCTTATACAATAATGTTATTATATCATTGAATTCAAATTTAACACCATCCATTACAGTGATCCACTTGTAACCTACTGTACAGCAGAGCGACACCCACTTGCCCACTTTTTTATTATTTATAAGTTATAAGTAAAATATAAAATAAAGATCCCCATTGAAAAAAAATCACATCTACGCCACTATTATTTTGTTATTATAACGATTTATACCTATACATATATCATACCATTGAAATATTGAATATTATTGATTATAATTAATATAAGTAGGTTATTTATAATCAATGCTATGCTAACCTAACCTTTTTTTTTATAATAACTATTGTACATTTTGAAAAGCGCGCCACTAGACGGTCATTACAGCCTATGGGTACTGCATCAGCAGCTGCTAGGTCTTGTAGTCGATAATAATATGGTAAGTACCAAGTAGCTGGTATACCAAGTTATAACTTTATACGTACCTGCAGGTACTAGCTGCCTATAGCTGTTGTTCCTGCTTATAAACGCCCATGTTTTTTTATGTATATTATAATTTACGCGTATTTATACCTATGCGATTTAAATTATATAGGTACCTACTGCTTACCAACATATCTAGTTTTTAGATCTAAATGTCGAATAAATTTTTATTATGTTACTTTATACCATTTACGTGTTTAATTATTAAGCTCATCCAAAGATTACGTTTATTCGATGAAAATTTAATATTACAATTCATTATGTTAATACTTAATAGTTCATGGAAAGTATATTGAAATAATAAAAATTAAATATTAAGAAATATTGAATTGCTAGTGGTGGATACCCTGCCCGGGTTCCCGCGCAACAGACGGCATGCCACTAAAAAATTAGTTTATTAATTCTATTGTCAATCCTTTAATTCATTGTTCCGTTTAGATTTTATATTAAGTATTAATATACTATAGTAATATAATTACTAATTTTATTTAAACTACATTAGACACGGGATACGTAAAATATAAATTATGTATAATAATTAGGTCCTTATCTACGGACCTGATACTACAGAATGTATAGTTAACTTTTTATTTTTCATTGAATTTTGAAGTATAGCATATCTTTTAACATTGAAAATACCTTAGACTAGGTAAAAGATTGCACGATCCACCATACACCTATCTAAATTTTAATTATTCAGAAGAGTGTTATCCGTTATACGCTGTATTTATTTACTTAAGTTGTTTAATAGATATTACCTAACTTTACATATTTTGTATCACATATAATAGGTATTATGCCTGTCTCTTGCAGTGTTGTTGTCTTTGCGCCTTGAAGTCTTTACCTATATCATGGTTCTATAGAAGTTTCTTATGTCAATGTCATATAATATGAGCAATGAGCATTGAGCGGCTGCAACTCATTTGCGCACAATCTATAATTTTTAACCTGAAAAATCGGAACTCGTTTGAGCACACTGTTATATTAAATGTACAACTGGTTTGCGCACACGAAAATAATAATATTTTATCTGTGTTGTGCACTGATAATCATCGATAAACAGTACGGAAATGTTATTAAATTCCTTACAAACAGTACGTCTTGAGAACTTACAGTGTGGATACATAGTATTTGTGACTATAACCTATATATAGTATTACAATTAACAATTATTAACATGCATTTTTGACTTGAACAAGTATTAAATATTCTTTATTAACAATTATTAATAAGCAAGTATTAACATGCATTTTTAACCACACCTATGAATACATTCATAGACAGTCCTAAGTCTGTTAAGGAGGAAGGAAAATGTATGCACTTTAATAATTTACTTATTAATAAACAAATATTAATATGCAAGGTATTAAACTATTAAAGTCTAAAACTCTAAAAGGTAACCGTGCGCAAACCATGTATATAGTTATGGGCATAACTCAACTGTTCCCAAATGAGTGATAGTTTTGTGCCCAAACAAGTTGTCTCTTTGGTATTTGTGCGCAAACCAGTACCACTCGCATTGAGCATATGTGCCGAAAGCTCGGCTTGAGCCTCACAAGCATTTTTAAAAGCCCTCCAAAAATATTATTTAGAAGCTTAGAAGAATAAATTAAACAAAAATAAACTAAAAGTACAATACAAATAATACAACTATTGAACTATGTGTGTTTTGGTTTACATAATATAATATAGTTATTTTCTATATAATATAATATTATATACTATTTTTACAGCGTGTCCTTGTTTGTGTTAAATTTATTTCAACCGTAGCAAAGAAATTTTTTTTTAAATATCTGTTGTTAAGTTTTAGGTATGATATTTTATATTTATATAGCATTAAACTCAAGCCCCTCCAAATTTGAAACGCTATTTGAACCTATGTTTACGAGTTTTATTTATATATTAATTATACGCTGAGTTGTATTATATATTATATATACAGAGACATATCAGAAATAGGCATTTAAAAGTATAAAAATTATACAGAGATTAAGATACAAATATATCGGTTAGCAAGAAGTAGTCGTAAATCTGATACCCAATCATATATGACGTTTTTTAAAATTGATATGTATATGAATTTTAAAGACCACCAATGTTATAAATTTGAAATCGAGTTAAAATTTTAAAATTTCAAAAGGAACAGGAATTGATCATAAAATATAATATTTTGGATTTTGAGTCACAAGGACTATACAGTACCTATGTAAAATTATTTATAATTCCGATCATGAATATATATATATATATATAGCGTCAACGTAGTTTATCATATTTAATTTCCAAAGTAAATATTAAGAGTAATTTTTTCCTTGGAACTTCTCTACTGTACATCGGGGAGCTATCATAACAAGTAACCTAACCTATGGTTTGACAAGTATAGTATCTACTGCCACCGATCTGTAATCGTCAATCGTCATATGGCTTCAAAACTACCTATCATAATCTGCATTCTGCACCAATTTTCGTTTGCACCAACGTTTTAAAAAGTACATAAAATAGCAAAAAAAAAATCCAAAATTTAACGTGCCTGTTCAAACTTGAAATATACCCTTTTTTTGTCAAACTACTTTTTTGAATATTTAATGAATTTTGACTTATATAATAATATGTATAAACGTCAATTGTCAAATATTATAATCAAAATCGATCGAGCCGCGTGTGCGTGTCACAGGATACAGGAGTAGGTACAATGAGTTTCAAACGACACGCTAAAAAATAAAAACGGATTCACGAATGTTTTCGAACAATAAAAACTTAAAAGGGCCTGTGCTGCCGAACTCCGATGTGTAATGTGCATCGTGCGCCGGCTAAACGTTCAAATTCACAGCCCACTATTAAGGTGCACTTCGCAGTTCGCACACGCCACACAAGTACGCATTACAAACCACTACACACAAACTATCGTCAACTCATAACTACAGACAACATCGAACAGTGAACTGTGAACATTAAAACGCACAGTAGGTACACACGCCGGGCACACCATACGTATTTTGAATTATTACAATATGTATATAATGCGTCGAAAGCGCATGCGCGCGCTCCAGTCCGTGTGTTGTGTTGCAGCACGCGGAGGAATCCGATTTTTGGCGCGCTTCCTGCCGCGGCGGCGGTCTCCGACCCGGTGGTGGGGAAAGCCGGTCTACGCGGCGGGGTTCCGGGGTCGAGCCCAACAGCTGTTCTCGATGAGCGGGAAACGGTTTTGAACGCCGATTGCCGCCGCGCGGCCTGCCCGCCATTGGCCGGGCAACGGCAACGGCACACGGCAGCAGCCACCCGATTGGTCGCACCCCGCCACCGCCGGCACACGCACACGGACCGCTTGGATTCCCCGCCGCGCGACACCCTCCCCACCACCACCGTCAGCACAGTCGGTCCGCGTAAACAAAGGCTCCACCGCCGCCGCGTTACGAAAAGTAACCCGTGTCCACTGTCCACCGTCTAATCCCGAGGGAACGAAATAGCTTTACAAACGCGTAGAACCGTTGTCGTCCCGGTGTGTTTGCGGGACAGGAGCAGCTACGACTTTTCCCATGCCGCAGTGTAACGTATTATCCGCGTACGCGTCGCCGCCGCCGCCGCCGCCACATAATCATCGCGCGCGCGTGTGTGCATGTGTGTGAGTGTGTGCCTGTGTACGTGTGCGTGTGTTCCGTACAATTCGGTTGTGTTCAGTGTTGTTTATCGCTGACTGGATACTAACGTCTTGTCTCGCGTTCCGGCCGTAACCCGTTCAGAGAGCCGTGTGCCCGCCGAGCCATATCCACCGGCGCCGACGACATGGGACGCGATCGCCGCACCGTCAACGCCACTGCGGCCGACCATTGACCGGCGTTTCGTCGTCACCGCCGACGATTTCTCGGGGTAAGTGTAACGCAACTACCAAGCACGGTGTCCCGCAGACTCCCGCGCAACGGACACCGCGCCTCCGGCATCTGGACCGCATCCGTCGCCACCCCCCTCCCACGGGTGACCGGACGTCGCGCCGCCGTTTCAAAAAGCCTCGCGCGAATATCGCGTACTCTGCGCCGTCCCGTTTTCGCGTTTTCCGACCAAAGTTCCACCGCCCCTCCCGGCCATCCGACCATCACCCCCCTACCTATCGGGCCGTCGAGCGCGCCAGGCGGTTCGCGGCGTTTCGTGCGTTGGTACGGTCGCGCGCGCACCAGCCAAAACATAACCTCTATATCCGCGTATCTCCGCGCCGCCGTTACAGCGTCTCTGGCTCTTCATCCCCTTTGTTTCCGGGACTTTTGAAATCGCACCGTCTCGTCGCGCCGTGCCGCTGCACTCCGTTCGTCAAATGAGATGTGCTCGTCGTACGTCGCGGCCGCAAGTCACCGTTGCCACGCGAACCGGCCGCAGTAGTCCGTCACTCTGTAAAACAACCCTAGGGGCAGCGAGCCAGCGACAGTGTTGTTTGTGTCCACCTAAACACCTCGTCCGTCGATTCGGTAATGTTTTCGTTACTGTCCGTGCACACCGATAACTCGACAAAGCCAACACTTTTCCAACTGGTCGCTACCTATCATATCCCTTTGTCTTGCTCATCATATACAACCCTTTCGTTTTCAACACGTCAACTGGACCGCCGATGAATTTGTTTGTTAGTTATGCACTGTTCGATTTTGTCTAGAAATCTTATTTTGATGCTTTTTGTATTAGCTACTGTTCGATGTATGGCGTGTTTGAATTTCACTCATTTGTATTTCTTTGTCAACGTTCCCGTTGAACTTGGGGTGGAAACAAATAATGATGTACCTAGGTAATTTCTCTAACACTGCTGCAAACACAGCTTTTATTCTTTTATCAATCTGAACCTTTTTAAATATTTATTTTTGAATTTTCTAATTTTGTACTAATGCTAGAGTCATCTCAGTAAGCCGATAAAGTGATAATCCAGACACGCCAAGAAATCCGTCCTTGTTTTTGATGATCATGACAAAAAAATTACTAAATATATTATATCTGTCCTAGGTACCTACTACCTACGTGTACCTATAAAATAATCAACTATCTTAAATCTAAATTATAAAATAAATGAATTGCATTAAATACTTTAAAAGTTTAAAATGTATAACTTTACCTATCTACCTACCTCATTGATTATGTTTCATTAGTTAGTTTATACATATAGGTAGGTACTATTCTCTAATAATTAAATTATAATTATTTAATAGGTAGTTGACATTCTTTTAAATACATTAATCTTATATTACGCATATTTTTCAATAAGCTATTTCTGCAAATAATATTTGGGTAGGTTTAATAATTAATTAATTAATTTCAATATACATTTTGTTCCAATAACATATATCTACATATTTAAAATATATTGTTAACATACTTATTAGGTCTAAACCCTTTTTTAATAATAATCAATACATATGATCGTAGCTTTATTTGATCAATCCCATTAAATCAACTAGTGTTAAATATCAATTACCTATCTATAATATAATAGTATGTTAGTAATAGTTGTAGGAGGAGTTGATTGATTATTCCTGTATCTTAAATAGTTGTAAATTTGCCATAATATGAGAAATACCTTTTGTACCTATTACATTTTCAAGTTGTTTAATGAGTAATAAAAATGTTTTTCCTCCCCTTCCAATGACACTGTATGATAATCATTATTCCTTGTGCAACCCCATAACAAAATTAAATTTAAAATATTAAACCCACAGAAATCAACAAATAAAATGTTCAACATTGTTGCCCTCATAAAATACTAAAATACCAAATCTTAATGCACATCATAGGCAGGTAGGTATGTCCTAGTATATTTTATTTTCTTATCTCAGGTGTGTTTAGCTGATACCTATCTAATGATTACTAATTACTAATTTATGAAAAATAATGTAGGCATCTACTTACAACATGATAAATAATATATTTGGTACTTTTTTTTTTGTTTATGATGTGGGAGGGATATTGTTAAAAGAACCCAGTACAGAACTCATTTTCTTCTTTCCAGCTTATGATTTACCATCCTTGGAGTTTTTTCCTGGCTTCCTTGAATATTTGAGGACTTTTAAATTAGTGGTGTAAGGTTTTATATTTAGTACCTACCTGTCTTATTTTATAAAAACTTAAAAAATAATTTATTTTTAACAGCAAAATTTTATATTTATTTTAGGTTTAACACTTTTTGAAGTATATTGTACAAAATGTCTAAGGCATGCAGGATGTTGAATCTGGACGAGGATGGATCTTCTACTCCAAATACAGCAATAATTAAATTAGGTGTGTGATTTTTTAAGTTTATTTTTTTCTTACTTATATTTAACTAAGTACTTACTATTAATTTATTAGTTATAATTATAACTATCAACTATATAAAATCTACCTATACATATTTTATATAGATACCTAATCTCTTAGGTTTATCTTATTAAGGGGATTCGATACCGTGATTTTCTGTTTTTGTCTAACATACACGAAACATAGGATTTTAGACTGGTTCTTTGCCAAACATACCAATTGCTCTAATGAAGCTATAAGAATTCTAAAAACAAATTTGAATTTGTCGTCAAGTCTACTTGAAATTGACTTTCCCACATTTTTGATTTTAACTACTCCAAAAATTAAAATATGAACATTTTTAAATACTCTTTTTTTTAAATGACATTTTTAGGAATTTGGGGGGATAATATCAAACATGTGGGAAAGTCGATTTCAAGTAGATTTGACGACAAATTCAAATCTGTTTTCAGAATTCTTATCATTTCAATAGATCCATTGGAATATTTGGCAAAACACATGTCTAAATTACTATGTCGCTCGTGTGTTAGATAAAAGCAGAAAATCATGGTATCGAATCCTCTTAAGTTTAGTTAATTATAGTTCTAAGTCATCATTACAGGGTGTAACAGGAAGACCTGACAGATGTAATAACTTTTGTTATTTAATTTTATTTTTTATATAATTTATTGGTTTAGACACTACACATATAGTATACCTAACATTTTTTATTTTTTTTTAATAGTGAAAATAATAATTTTAGTTTAAAAAATAGCCAATTTGTAAATTTGGTTCTAAAAAACTTGATTTTAAAAACATTTACTAAGTCAAATGATTTATTTTTTAAATGTCAATTTTTTGAAGTTAAGTAATTCATTATTTTAGATATTACCTAACAAGTTTAGTAGCTATTTAAAAATTCTCATATAATATTAAAAAAAATTGTATACTATTTGAATTTAAATGTTTTTTTTACGACTGGATCAATTTAACTTAACAAATATAATGAGATTTAATAAAATTAAACTACCTACTTATATGAATTATCTCAAATAAATGTTTTAACAACCAAACTTTTCCTAAAAACAGATTTACAAATTGGCTATTTTGAATTTAAAAAAAAAAAAAAATATTTTTCAGATTTAAATTTTATATTTTAGTATTAAAAAAAATGTAGGCATACCTACTATACGTTTAACATAAGCGTCTGTAAATGATATAAATTAAAATTAAAAATTAAAAAATATTGGTTAGAACAAAAGATATTTATTTTGTCAGGTCTTCCTGTTGTAGCCTGTACACTAAGTTTATTATCTGGACACTTTTAGTAGGTACTTATTTTAATATTTTATACATACATATTACATAACCTACCTATCGTTTTCTATATAATATATTATGAGCTATATGTCCATATATTCATATATTATTTTAATAAACAGTAGCTTTTGTTTATTTAAAAATTGTTCATTTTATTTTTAAAGCATTGACATAATTCTTTTGGTTCCAATTAATTCATATACCCTATCAATATTTCTAATCTTATTTTTCTTTTATTTTTTTTTTTTTTTTATATTTATATTTATATTTAATTTATTTAAGCATATTTACAATCTATACAATTTGTACAGTAAGTAAATTTGATAACATAGGTAATTAAAATGACTTGAATGTCTTGAGGAGGGAAAACCGTCCATCAACAGTACCTCCTATTTAATTTGATGGGTTCATATAATATGGAGACCGTTAGGCAAGAGCGTCTCTTGGCCATTTTCTTTTTAACCTCCTCGGAGGATTGTTGGGGATGGTTATAGAAGACGTGCGGGAGATTAGAGGGTTTTGGTTCGAGTGCAGTTTGGAGTGAAACTTTTTGTAATGACAAGTTTCTATTTCGTTGACTGTTGGGATTTGGAGATCTTTATGTAATGCGTCGTTGGTCATATACCATGGGGCTCCAGTTATTTGTCTAAGACATATAGACTGGAAAGCTTGTATGGGTCTTATATTGGATGGTTTGGCTTGGCCCCAGATTTGGATACCATATGACCAGAGGGGAGATTTTATTTTAAATCTTAAATGTTTGTTGTGAACCCTTTAAATTAAATTTTATGCTAATCTTAGGAGACAGAAGAATTCATTATAACCTTTTTATTTTATAACAAAGGATCTAGTATTTTACTAAACTGATTAGTCAATATATGTGCTATATTGTAGTATTAGCAAGTACTACCTGTGTATTTATACTTAATGCTATCTTAGTTGTTTTGCGTAGCAACAAAAATAAAAAGTCCGCAAACGTTTCTTAAACTTGAAGAAATTTAAACAAGAACTCAATTCATTGTATATAAATTGTTTAGGTATTATTTATTAATTATATTCTAAAATTAAAATGATGGTTATCATGTATTTGAACTTAATAATTTTGCATATATGTTATAAAACAGGATTTCCTGTCTACAATATCCCACTCTAACATTAACTTTAAATGCTATTTGAGTTGTAGAAGTTGATGGTTAATGTTCATAGTTTTACCCAATAGACATTTGACGGTGTATTGTTTAAGGACCGTGAGTACCGTGGTGGCCATTACCTATGCACTAAGAGACCCATAGACAACCGGTTACAAAAAGTTAAATCAGTTATAACGATGTAATTATTTTTAGCTAAATAGGTACTTTAATTTATATTAGCTACTTATTATATTTAAGTTGCATAATTTATATATTTGACATATTTGTAAATAACTATTTATAATAATTAAGAGTGCACCATAACAACAATTTTTTTTGTTACAACCACTTCATTACTAGATGATTTTAAATAGATAAGCTTTTGACTTAATAATATAAATATTACAGATTATTATTTTCAAGCCTTAATTTAATTGTTTTTTTTTTTGTTCATGTTGTATATTATTTAAACATATATAATATATTTATTTTACAGATCAAAATATGACAACTTTCTTAACACCATCACCATATCATTTACTAGATCATGAATATGGCATGACACCACAAAATCAAATCATTCCAAATCCTCTTACATCACCATTAACAAAGTCACAAGTAAGTAATTAATTTTTAACTTGTATGGTTAAGTATTTAATAAATAAAACAAAATGTACCTAATCTGGATAACATAAATGAATTAAAATAAAAAAACTAGATAATCTTAATTTTGAAATTTTACAACACTCATTTATTTATGTATTAAATAGCCTATCAATTATTTAGTACTAATAGCTCTATTAATGAAAAAGTGGGAAAGTGGGTACCACTTTGCTGTACACCAGGTGTCAAGTGGGTTAGTCACTGTAATGGATGTGTTAAATTTGATTTAATTTTATATTTGTATATAAAAAATACATTTCTGAGTAGAGACTGTCAGCCTATATTATTTAGTGTCATATTAGGATACTGTTGCTATTGAAGTAATTTATTTTACTATTACTAAACACAAGAGGTTGAATTCATTTTTGACAAAAACATATATGAAAATGATGCCGTTGTGTATATAGAATATAAAAATATACTTATACATTTTAAAAGTTTTAAGTACCTCACAAATAGTATTTTTAAATCACAACAAAATTACTAAAAATTTTAGGCATTCTTTTAATTACAAAGTTATTTGCAAATTTTCGTGGTTTTAATGAATTTTGTTCAATTTGAACATAAAATATATTATATTTTTTTTAAATTTGCTTACTTATAGGTATTTAATGTTTTTAAATTTCTGAAATATTAACTTATTAGGAACTTTGCATTACATTTTCAAACTTTTTGACTCATTAAATAGTATTTATCAAGATGTATAGAATAAACATTGAAAATTGAAAATTTTTTTCAAAAAGAATTCAAATATTTTAATATTTTACCAATTATAAAAAGTTTACATGTGAATATCGAAATTCATACAAATTTTATTAATAATAAGTTAAAGTTGAAGACTTTCCAGTAAACTTCCTTATTTGGTAATAAGTACAAAAACTTATGACTATAGTTTCAAAAGGAAATTTTTTATGAATTTCTAATTACAAATTTAAATTTTTTCTATTTTGATAAATGCTTATAAAAAGATACCTATCGTGGCTATGTATTTTCAGTAGTTTTTAATTATTGAAAACAATGATGGACTTTCAAAAGTTGTCTAACAAAAAAAAAAAATGGATCGACATTTATAAAAAGTGGGCAAGTGGATGTCGCTCTGCTGTACAGTAGGTTACAAGTGGGTCACTGTAATGGATTTGAATTCTATGATATAATATCATTGTATAAGAAAAAACGAATCTGAGCGAAAACGGTCTATGATATTACCAATTATATTTGATGATATTATTGTGAATAAAGTAATTTATATATAACCTATTTACGTGAAACCTTGTTTTAAATTTTCAATCCTTAGCCATAAAAGTTAAACATTTTATACATTTTTAACTACAAAATAATTAATAAATTATAAATTTGATAAATGTTGTCAAAATTTGAACTTAAAATGCTTATAAAAAAAATTGTGCCTATGTATTTTTAATATTTGTTATATCAGGAGCCTTGCATTAAATTTTCAAGGTTTTTTACCCAACAAATAAAATTTTATTGATATTTATAGAAAATAAAACTAATAAAATTGGAAACTGAAAATGTTCCTAAACAGTTCAAAACAAATCAAATATTTTTAAAATTTTATTGTGTGTAGAAAATGCAAATATAAACAACCAGTGAAAATTTTATGTATATACGTTCATTTGTTTTAGAGTTACACCAAAAACCAAAATCAGTTTTCTCAAAAACCGATTTTGCGTAAAAATTCCCGTTTTCCCTTACTTTTTATTTTGTTTTTCCGGGCACTTTTGAAAACTATAAGTAATAATTTAAAAGTATAATTTAACTATAATATGTTAAATATTGACCTCCCAAAAGTACCAACTAGATTCACGTTCCCATTGAACAATATACTGAAGTTGAAAATCGAAGCATTAAATCAACTACTAATTGTGTACACAAAAATAAAAAAATACATCATTGTAAAATCAATTCATTCATCGTTCCACTCAGAATCTAAAAATTTGATAATTTCAAATGTAAATAGCTCAAAAAAAGTTAAAATATTTTGAAAATTTTATCATGTACAGAAAATCATAATATAATACAAATATTTGTTGAAAATCTCATGTATCTGCTTATTCATTTTTAAGTTCGACCAAAAAATATTAAATTGACTATCAAGAACTGGGCTTACTTAAAAATTACAGTTTTTCCTTAATTTTTTTTTTCGACTTTTTTGATAAGTAGTAGAAAAGACTACTATTAATTTTTTTTTTCTCTTTACCTCTCAAGGTTTCAACTAGATCCAAGTTGCTACCAGAACCTATCCTTAAGTTGAAAATTAAAGAATTTTTACAGCCTCAACTGATGACTGCCCCTGTCCCCCCAAAAAAATTTATATAGAAATAATGTTTATTTTTACTTAAGAAATGTTGTACACAATGAGTAAAATACATGAGTGGTTCTAATATTCTAGAAAATAAATAATCCTATGTTTATTTATTTAAAGACTGGTATTTCTCTATATTTTCAAATTCTAACTTGTATTATCGTTTATTGATATCTTGTTTAAGGGTGTAAAACGAAGATTAAATTTAGAGTCACTCAATTTTGGATATGACGATGTTACACCTTCAACAGCTAAGCTTATGAGAAAATGGTCCAGTTCAAGTGCTGGTAGTGAACCCAGTCCTGCTCAAAATGGTTAGAAAAATAATATGTTAAATAATAAATTTTAATTTATTTAAATGTATGCTTAAATTTAAGTAATAAATGTACAATTTTTATTATTTTAGTAGCAGGAAAGAAGTGTTCTGAACGTCCAACACGTTATGATACCTCTTTGGGCTTATTGACCAAAAAATTTATTGGTCTGCTTGAAAATTCTACAGATGGTGTTGTTGATTTAAATATAGCATCAGAAAAGTTGGATGTACAAAAACGAAGAATATATGACATAACCAATGTTCTAGAAGGTATTGGAATTTTGGAAAAAAAATCCAAAAATAATATTCAATGGAAGTAAGTTGCACAAAATATATTATACTTGTAGACTTGTAAGTAGTGTGGTATTCACAAAACAATTTTTTTCAGGGGTGGAAATGCATTTGGGTCTGACAAAAATAATGTTCAACAGGACTTAGAAAAAATGAAAGCCAAAGAAGAAGAATTAGATAATTTGATTTTAAATACTGGTATGGTTAAAATAATTAAAATAAAGTTTTTAAATTCTTCCAAACATCATTAATTTTGTTAATTAGATCAACATTGAGTTTATGATGCAATTTCTAAGAATAATATGAAATACTGTGGATATAAGCCATATGCTTATTAATTCAATTTTTTAATTAATAAAATATTATTTTTTCATTGGTATATATGTATGATAAAATATTTTATTAATATTTTTTTATAGAACGAGATATAAAACAACTGACAGAAGATAAAAGATTTGGATATGTTACTTATCAAGATATTAGGTCAATTGAATCATTTAGACAAAAGACTGTTTTGGTTGTTAAAGCCCCTCCAGAAACTGAATTACAAGTACCTCAAGATCACACTGATGGAGATGTAAGTATAATATTAATTTTATTTTAGATTCTGAACTGAGGGATTTTACAATGAAAGGTTCTAAAAATTAAATTTATCCTATAAATTAATTAGTTTGAAATACCATAAAAATGATAAGAATGTACATTAAATTGATTCTAATTAAAGATCAATTCAATGGCGCCTAAGTTTTTAAAATGTGGTCGGGCAATTTCAAAACTTTGCGACCTCAATATCTTAATTATTTAATATAGATGTACCAACCCTAATATATATTTATTTATAATCATATTTTTAATATACTCATGATCACAATAAAGTTATGATGTAAATTTAAATGTGGACCAGCGACACTGGGTCAATTTAACATTAGTAACATAAGATTTGGTTTGGGATTTTCTTTTTTTATTCTAATAAACGGTTAATTCTACAAACCAGTGATCACATTAAGTAGAACTCATTCTATTAGCATTTTTTTATCTTCTATATGATAAAATATTCAAAATATTTTGATTCTTTCTGAGCTATTTACAGACATTTAAAATGAAGAATTGTTTGTTTTTTTTCTATAAATGTCAAAAAAAAATTTGACATTTACATGATTGTAACTTACTCCTCAATGATGAAGTACCCTCAACATTAACTCTACAGCAGATGGATTGCTAGAGCTCGGATTTAAATGCACTAAAAATATCTAAAAATGAATTTAATATGTATAATTATATGCGGATATTTATAAATGTAAAAAAAAAAACGAGTAAACATTTAATTTGTGGGCATGGCAGAAACCTACAGGTGCCCAACTTGAAATTCTGCCAAACCTAAAAAACGTGTTTCTACCAACCGTCCCCCCCCCCCCTTACAAAACAACAAAACAGATAATGGCCATAGTTGCAATGCTTAAATACAATAATTAAAATATATATATCATTTGTATTACATTATTTTAGGTACTGTACTACACTATAATACTCTGATAAAAGTTGTATGTGATTTAATTGGTTAATTAGTTGGTGTGAAGATACATTTTAGCCTTATTTTAAAACCAAATTACCTCTTCTTATATAGTTAAAAATTATATAGTACTATGTTTATATTTCAAAGAAGTCAATTTTTTAATCATAATAGAAAAAATAGATAGAAAATATCTTAAAAAATTAAAAGATGCTTTAAAAACACGCAAAAAAATATTGCGGTGACATTATGGAGTACTTGGAAATTATTGTGTAAGACATTCCAAAAAGAAATATTCAAATGCATTTTCTCATTGAAATCCAAGCCCTGGTGATTACCTACTTTAATCCTTTTTTATATTAAAATGTTTATTTTTTCATAGCAAAAGATGTATATGAAAAGTAACACTGGTGAAATAGAGGTGTTCTTATGCCCAGAGTATAATACCAATACAATTTTACACCAACCACAAAGCCAGTTAAGGCCGTATACATCTCAGGTTAGTATAATTGTAATTAATGTTTCAACATTTGAATTAATTTTAAATTAAAATTTTTATAGGGGGCCAATAATTCAACAATTGGCAATACGGTTATAAAATCGCCTCAAAAATCTTCAGTTATTCAACAGTCACCAACATATTTGTCACACAAATATAAGATGGAAAACATCAAGGAATCTGAAACTGTAGAAAATGTAGAGAATACAACAATAAGAAAATTCAAGGAAGAGCCATTGGATGATCAGCAGTATATACCTAGTACAAGTGGTTCCGGTATGCAAATTATTACACATATACCACGTTACGTTTTACACGCACATCCTGGTTTATGCATGATATGGCCATGAAGTTCCAAACTGTTACTGTTGCTCGCTTATATTTTCTTCTACTTTTTTTTAGTTCGAACTAATATTTAACCTTCTTAATACTATACTAGCTTTTATATTTGGTTTCCACTTTTTCCTAACTATTTAAGTGAATAACAGTATGATGCATGATAGAAATATTATTCTAAATGAGCGATCGCTGATCATGTTCATTGGTTTACCTGTAGTTTATTTTGTTTTGTTTCGTTTTGTTTTGTTTTTGTTTTTTATTGACAGTCATTTACCACTCTATTTACAACAATATTATTACATAAAATACTATATCTTATAATTTGTAATGTTTATTGAAACATGTGATACCTACCTTATACCTTTTTAATGTGAAACATTAAATAGAATTTACTTATCATAACATTTGTTGTATACTCTCATTGGTTAGTGGCATTTAATCTAAATGATTGAATGCTATTCAATCAAATATTTTAATACTGAAAGGTGGCAATATTTGTAATAACCTTAAGTGGAATAATATATATAAATATGTCATAATACTATTTTATATTTAGTTCATTAGTATTCATAATATTACATGTTTGGTATGTGTATTATTCACATCATGTTTTGAATTTGTACAAGATAAAGTCATTACTTTTTAGTTACAATGCAGTATTATTGCCACCTTTTTTCTATTACTTTTTACCACTTAACTAATTTTGCGAGATAAATCTCATTATACCTTATACCTTTTTAATGTGAAACATTAAATAGAATTTACTTATCATAACATTTGTTGTATACTCTCATTGGTTAGTGGCATTTAATCTAAATGATTGAATGCTATTCAATCAAATATTTTAATACTGAAAGGTGGCAATATTTGTAATAACCTTAAGTGGAATAATATATATAAATATGTCATAATACTATTTTATATTTAGTTCATTAGTATTCATAATATTACATGTTTGGTATGTGTATTATTCACATCATGTTTTGAATTTGTACAAGATAAAGTCATTACTTTTTAGTTACAATGCAGTATTATTGCCACCTTTTTTCTATTACTTTTTACCACTTAACTAATTTTGCGAGATAAATCTCATTATATATAATAAATATTTATATATTTTTTTTTTGGTAGTTACTAGTTTATATTTATTTTTCTTGTATATAACTTATGGGTTCATTTCAGTCGTTAATCTTGACAAAATAAAAATTTTGTTTATTTGAATGTAATTTAGATATAATAATGTTCTTATAGATAAACCAAATTAAATGAATCTCAATGATACTTAAAAAGTAATAAATTATCATTTTGTTGTACAAAGTTTTTATTTTATTATATTATTAATAATACTAAATTTTTTTTTTTTATTTTTTTTTTGCTTATTTGTTATATTACCTAACCCTGTCTTGTATTATATACTTTTTGCTTTTTTAATCTTATAATAATACTATAACCCTGTTGTTACTTGTTGGGGAATATGAAAAGCAAAATTATACCGTTTACTGTAGTTATATTTTTGCTCATCCATCCACATTATCCGAAAGTTTAAAAAATTTGCCATTCATTGCTTCGGGTATACTGCTGTTGGGAAAACACAGTCATGTCGGTCGTCCGCTGAATTTTACGAGTGCCGCATGTAATGTATGTCTTGTAGCACCATGGAATTCAGCTGTCGCCTGGTGTGTTATCTGCTTCTGCCTTATGTACAATCGGCGCTTCTTCATATACCACATAAACACATTTTGATGTTGTGTATAACATGAAATATTGTACTTAAATAATATTAATGATGGATAATGATGTGCATCCACTTAATTCAGATTATGGTCCAGTGAAGCAGCTAATGAGAATGTTAATAATAGCTTTATATTAAACTGTTAAACATTAACATATTAATATTGTGTTCATGAGTTTATTTATTATTTATACAAATACATGTTTCATAAATTATAAATAGTATGTACTCATAAATATGTAATGTATATTAGCTGTTGTTTTTTTTATCAACCATTTCGTCTTGATATTTGTCAAAATTACAATAGTAAATTGTTTCTCATTGCTATAGTTAAATCATAATAATGTATTTATGTTTGGATTTACAATGAAAAAAGTGTTTGTTATTAGCCTAGCATTGTCTTACTGTTTTTAAGCTTTTTTTTTTCTTTCATAATTGCATGAGTTAGTTGCTTTATTGAATAAGTGCTTTTTTCATAATTTGTAGTCACCTTTTATTGTGTTTTTTTAGCCAAAGATACATTTGAGATATCTTGTGAACCTTTCTTGATGCTTGAACCTCCAAACGAAGATGACTACAACTACTGTCTGGACTCAGATGAGGGTCTTGGTGACTTGTTTGGCTTCAGGTTATAAATAGGTTAATACAATTATTCTTAGTATATATATAAATGTGTGTTTATTTTTTTTTGCTAATTGTAAATCCCTTCGTTTTCCCCCTTGTATAACAATTCTTTTATTTACTTACCATTTGGTATATCTATTTAATTAAACAATTTTTTATTTCATATTTTTTTAAACGAAATTTTAATTTATCCCAAGTTAAATTTTCTTGAATAACTATTATTTAAAAACCATTAATTTTACTATGTATTATGTTTTTATTTTAGTTTCCAATCTATTTTTTATTTTTTGGACATACAATTATTTTGATATCAAGGTACAAAAATAAGTATTTTCAAGTATCGTTGTATATTTGAAATTAAAAATTCGGTTATGAAAATGTGTTCAAATTATTATTTATTTTGTTTTAACCAATTTTATTTCTGTTTATGTCCTTTTCGTTAATGTGCAATTTTTGGTCGTTTATTTACTAGTAATTTGTTACTATGCTAAATATGCGCTATTTTTAAAAGAGACAAAATTATATTTTATGCTATTTAGTGCCTTTTATTTGTTAAAAATAAATTTTGAGCTTTCCCTTAAAACAAAACTGTTGTACAAGGAATGGGTATGCTCGCCATTCAGAACTGAAACACACCTTGTGTATTATAAAATCATCAATTTCTGTATATTAAAATGTCTAAAATATAAATTGTATATTTTATTACTTTTAGATTTAGAATTTACCTATAGTGATTAAGTGAAAATTAGAATTAATATTCCAAAATTAATTATGTAAATTTACCTTTATGTAAGTACTCAAATTTGTTTTTTTTTATACACTTGTATATTGAGACAATGTATTTTTTCCTCTTCATGATCTATACCCAATCCGGCGATCTCAATCGTTTGATACACTACATTATACCTGATGTCCATTTTGGATTAAAATTTATTTTAACACTACAAGTTGTTGGTTACTCAACATATACAAATGTGTAGTGTGTGTTGTTACAAACCTATTTGGTCTGAACTCTGAAGGTCTTTGTATGTGTATTCCTACCACGTATATTTACCGCGATAATGTTCTTACATAGATGTGAAATTTAGTTCAAGATCAACCAATTTTATAATTTGCATACAAATTTTTTTGAATGAATTAATCTTATCGATATTTAACATTAAAAAAATACTGTGTATATCAGTGACGACTCCTAAATTTGAAACTCTGTGGCGAACCTAAATAATCAGGGTATCGTAACCACCAATAAGAGTCCTCCCGCCAGCTGAGAATTGCTGATATACATCATCAGTTTCTAGTTTACTTTTTAAGTAGTTTTAATATAGTATATTATCTCTTGTGCTATCAATGACAATTTGGTTTAGCATTCAGTAAGATTAGTGAATTGGTTTCTGTATTAATCAAATGTTCGTCCAATTGCATATTACCATGCACTTTTAGCTCATTAAGTACCTATCAATTGCTTTAATGTAAATTTCACAATCTTCTTGAGTCTTATTGTTAAATATATTTTCCACAGGTCGGTAATTTTTGAAATACATTTGAATGAAAAATTTCAGATAAATATCTACCTTAAAACTGAAACTCACCTTTTGTTTTGGTATTTTTCTTCTTTATTATTATTATTATTATTATTATTATTATTTTTTTTTTTTTTAGGACAACATGCCAATGTAATTTATATATTTATTATTATTATTTTAGTTTAATTATTAATATACAATAGACATTTTTGATTTACAGTTTTATTTTAATACATTTAAAACAAGCTTATTGTCTAGTTTATACTAACCTAATAAAGTCAGAGGTTATAATAAATGGATGTTGAATTTAAAATTCAGAAAATGAGTGAATACCTATTAAAAGTTTGTTTCATATTTAACTATTTAAGTAATAATTATAGTTTTGACTTATTTATTTTATTGACCAACATTTTAATAATTATGATTAGTATTAGATATTTAATATAATATATACAGGAATTTTAAATTGAAATAAATACAACTTTGGGGTACCTTTATCTACTGAGCTGCTATAATTATACATAATTGATACATATTTTATACTGAGTGACAATAATTCTGTGCAGGACATGTTAATAAACCAGGACATCAGGTGTTGAATAAAATATAATACAACAATTAGTTTCATTTTTTTAAGTAACAGTATTCAAATACTTTTAATGTCACATATTTTAAATAATTTTTTTTTAGTATTGAATAGGTAGTTACTTAATTTTTAATTTGAATTATGTGATATGTTTAATTTTTTGGTATTGTTTATTACCTATAGGTAATAATAAAATGTAAGTACTTCTACAATAAAATAAAATTGTTCATAATAAAATATAGATACAAAGGCATAGCCAGGGGGTGAAAGCAATTGACTCGCCAATTGACTCGTAATCTTTCAGGCAATCCTTTGTAAATGATTTACGCCCGGTTTATTTCAACTTTGTGTCATATTCATATAAAAAAAAGGTGGATAAGTGGATGTCACTCTGCTGTACAGTAGGTTACAAGTGGGTCACTGTAATGGATGGTGTTAAATTTGAATTCAATGATATAATATCATTGTACAAGAAAAACGATTCTGAGCGAAAACTGTCAGTCAGTCTATGATTTTACCAAGTATATTTGATGATATTATTGTGAATAAAGTAATTTATATATAACCTATTTACGTGGAGCCTTGTTTTAAATTTTCAATCCTTAGCCATAAAAGTTAGAAATTTATAAATTTTTAACCACAAAATAATTAATAAATTATAAATTTGATAAATGTTGTCTAAATTTGAACTTTAAATACTTATAAAAAAAAATTGTGCCTATGTATTTTTCATATTTTTCAACTGCTATTAGAACGATAAATCAGGAGCCTTATATTAAATTTTCACGCTTTTTTACCCAACAAATAAAAATGTATTAATATTTAATGAAAAAAAAATTAAAAAAATTGAAAATTGACAATGTCCGTAAACAGCTCAAAAAGAGTCAAAATATTTTCAACATTTTATGGTGTATAGAAAATGTTAATATAAACATTCAGTGAAATTTTCAAGTATCTACAGTCATTCGGTTTTTTAATTACAATAAAATAAGAAAATTGTTACATGAGAAATCGAGTAAATATCAAATGTTGTAAAAATATAAATTTCAGACGCTCATAAAAATTTAATTTAAATTTCTTCTAGACATTTTTTTTTTTGATAAAGGTAGACAAACTTATGAGTTATCTTATATTACATTTTCAAATCTTAGATTTAAAAAGAAAAATTTTTATGAATTCTCAACTCAAAATAATTTGCTATTTTTCGTGATTTTTCCGTATTTTGTCAAAATTTGAACTTTAAATGCTTATAAATAAAAACTGTGACTAAGGATTTTTAATTTTTTTCATCTGCCTTTGAAACAATAACCTAGGAGCCTTCTATTAAATTGTCAAGCTTTTTTACTCAACAGATAAAATTTTATTGATATTTATAGAAAAAAAACTGAAAAAATTGAAAACTGACAATGGCCGTAAACAGCTCAAAAAGAGTCAAAATATTTTGTAAATTTTATGGTGTATAGAAAATGCTAATATAAACATTCAGTCAAAATTTCATGTCCCTATGGTCATTTGTTTTAGAGTTACACCAAAAACCAAAATCGATTTTCTCAAAAACAGATTTTGCGTAAAAATTCCCGTTTTTTCTTAATTTTTCTTTTGTTTTTCACGTCGCTTGTGAAAACTACTGGGAAATTTTTACTTTTGACCCCCCAAAGTACCAACTAGATTCACTTTCCTTTCAGAAAAGTTACTATTGAAGAAAATCCAAGCACTTTTACTGTCCTAAAAGGTGATGACAGACACAAAAATAATAAAAAAAAAACACATCATTGTAAAATCAATACATTCATCGCTTCGCTCAGAATCTAAAACGTCTACTGTACCAAAACTAATCCTATAAAAAAAATATTTACCACTGGTTGTTTTCCCAACTAGCATAATCAAATTCCTCTTTTTTTTAATTACTTAATGTTTTAATCTTTTCAATATTGTACTAATCACACATATTTTATCAATTGTATAGGTTACTCTCTATCTCAACCTTATAGATCATATACTATGGATGGAGCCACAGCGTATTAAATCAATACAAAAAACGTTGCCGATATAGCTTGTAGTTCATTAAAGGTTGCTGCAGCACAGACAAAAGTCCTTGGTAAGGTATTGTGTAGGTACATAACCCGATTTTCGTACTTATATAAGCATTCTTAAATGGTGGGAAGGCTAAGAAAAATGGTCGCAAAATGTCTATACAACATGCACGTAGGTGAAATAATTAGAAATCGTCAGTAATTTTTCAAAATTGTAAAACCGCGTTCATTGTTGATGAAAGTAAGAAACAAGCAACAATACATCGACCGAACTCAAAACTTACGTGTACCTAGTCATGTACTCGCGTTATAGTTTAATAGTTACTAGTTACTTGTTATAGGTATATATACTTCGTAATAGGTACTTCATAGAGTGGGAACGGCCACGTATGGGGGGGGGAGGGGGGATATACGTTTTTAGCAAACATGAATGGTCATTACTCATTAATCATTATCAATAATTTGATGAAAATGTTAACAGTATAAAAAAAGTTTTGGGGGGATATCCCCCTAATTACGCCCTTGTGTGAACGGTAGGTTGTAACATAATATATTATATACTGATTTCGAAGGATTTAGTGCCTCTTGCAGATAGTACATTACCCAGTACCTATAATATTGTATCTACATAATAGATGGATTTATCATTTACCTACTTCATATATCTTATATAGTTATATATATATATATATATATATTCAAATAGGATTAAGACGATGCAAATGTTATTTCCAGTTAAATAGGTATTAAATGTTACGTATAACTCTTATTTTAATATGTAATGTAAAAAAAATATGAGGAACCTATTGTGTTCAATTTTCAAGCTTTTTGACCAAGCGAAAAGTTTTTAACGAAAATGTCAAATAGGTAGATCAAAAAGAGTCGACATATTTTGAAAATTATCAGGGTTGTTATGTTTAAAAGTCAATGTTTTAAATATGTTTAAAACAGTGTAAAATCCAAGTGAATAGGTACTGTGTTCCTTTTTTTTGGTTTATTATTAATAATAAATAAAAATAGGTAGATGTATCCTTCAGAAAATAACTTAAAGTACCTATTAAATAATTATATCTAATACCATCCTTCATTTTATTTTATTTTTAATTTTATTGAATGAATTACTAAAATTTAAAATGTTTTTACTTAATAGTTTATAAATACCTACATAATATAATGTCCAAATATAACATCCATTCTGAAAATATTTAAAATAATACATTTCAAATACTTTTAAGATTTTAAATAAGTAATAAATAAACAGTGAAACATTTAAGCATGGCTGGGCACAGTGGCGCAACTAGCCGGTAAGTTAGCAAAGTAAAACTTTGGGGCCCCCGATTTATCGGGGTCCCCATTGTAAAAATTAGTTTTTAGTATTTTCTCACATTTTATAATTATTATAATTACCTATATTATTTTATAAACATCTACATTAAAATGAGAAGGTTATACTATAATTACCTAAACTGTTATTTTAATAGTTTTTTAAAGGTACGTTTTGTAAGGCGCGACATGTTGTCGCGACCGACCATCGTGACTTGTCGCGACGCATTTTTTCTGTTGTGTTTTAGTGTTTTACCTTTTACTAAGCGCGACATGTCGCGGGGATTTTGGTAGCCATAGTAGCTCCAAAGTACATAATGTTCAGTTCAATCGCAAACCTGTCCACATACAGACGCGTGTGTGATTTTAATTATAATTAATAATTAATACAGTTTTGTTTTAATTATTATGGAGATGTATATTAATAATAATGACATTTTGACTTTATTATTGGAAGAAGATGAAGAAAATTTTATATTTTCCTATCTGAAACCAAAAAAAAAGGGAACAGATGATATGTTCAAGTATTGCGATACAGAAGGTTTTTACGAAGTGTTAAAATAAACATTAAAAAATAATAACATAAAATTTCGTGAATTTTTTCGTGTCAATATTCAACAGTTTGATTTTTTACTTCCTATGCTTGAAAACGAAATAATTTTACCACAAAGTAAAAAAAATAAAAAACCAATTTCACCAGCAGAAAAGTTAGCGATCACACTAAGGTAAATTTTAAATTTTAATAAATTAAACGTACATTTTGTAATGATATGCTCACACACCATTATAATAAACTAACATTTTATAGAATAATAAACAACGGCTAGACTGTCGTTTGTAGAAATCGGTCGCATCAAATAAAACCATTAACAACGACAATTTATTAAGATATCGGCACGCACTCATAACGGTATTACGTAGGATGTGTGTGACTTTATTTTATGCTGATTTAACTGGTTCTGTTTACATTTTAATTTTTAATAGATATCTAGCTACTGGTGAGTCAATGCGTTCACTATCGTTTGGATTTCGCGTCAACTATAGTTACCTATATATAAGTGTGATAATCAAAATAACATAAGCTGTTTTAAAAACGAAATTAATTCCAATTTTTATGCCTGATACAAAAACTATTAACTTTATGTCAAAAGCAGCTAAATTTTTCACAAATGGAATTTTCCAAATTGTATATCGGCTATTGATGGGAAACATATACGAATTCGATGTCCCAGTAACTCGCCACAATTCAGTTTTCAGTGGTTTTGACATTTGAAATTTCTAATTGCACCTAAATCACGAGAGCAGTTAATTAAATTTATTATTAAATTTGATTCCTTTAAATAGGTTTCCTATATGAATAGCTTGTGTGGAAGACTAAGTTTTATAAGATCCTATTACCTATACAGGTTTTATAAAGAATTTGCTTGTTCAATTTGCCGAGTAAAGTGACTTAATTACATTTATCTCTTAGTAACGAGTAAAGTAACTTCATTATTTTTTAAAAGTAACTTACCCAACACTGTTAAATACTCTATACAGTCGTCTCAGATTACGGAAATCGCAGCAGATAATCGTTCGAACTACTGCGGAAGAATCAGCTTTAAGCGTCACACAATATTAATAGCCCATATTAATATATTATACCTCTATATATCTATATAGGTACTTCTTTTTTTATATATACTGTTTAGGTTATACGACATTGTATTTAGAAACCATCTTCACTATAGTTTTATTATTATTAATATTATTATTATCGTACATCATCTCAGCAGAGGAATATTTTGTCCAGAACGTATTTATAATATATAGGTATAAACGCATAATTATTTAATTTCATTTTATATGAAACGTAAAAATTATAATAATATATATTAAAATATAATTATTTATCGCTAAATAAATGTATGGCGTTTTAGTATGCTCCGGTCGTATAAATATAACTGTTATGTATTATAATCTATATATATAAAAAAAAGTGTACATTTTGAATAAATTTTATAGCTCAAGATCCACCTAACCGATTTCGATAAAAATGTCAGGACATATTAAGATTGATATGTAGATGGTTTCGCTGTTACTTATTTGTACGCTGTGGGATAAGTGGATCCGGAGTTATAGCCTCATAAGTGCACACCTGGTGACATGGCCAAAAACAACAACAACGTCTATACAATTATTTTTATCTATAAATATAACCCATAGCAACCATTAAAAAACAAAAATTTCTATCGTAAATCTCAAAATTCCTGTTTGAGCACATACCGGGGGTGATCGCTTCCCTTTTTAAATTAGCCTATGACACTCACAAAGAATGTGGCTTGGTATTGGTGAAAGCATTTTCGAAATCGGTTCAGTAGTTTCGGAGTTTATCCCGAACATACAAACAAACGCTATCATTTTATATATTTGTATAGATAAAAATGAATGTTTGTGTGTAGATTAGACCTCTGAGAAGAAGATAGGCTAATTTAAAAAGTGTTAAATTTGTTTTTTTTTATTCATCGAATTTTAGTACGGTTGCGTGAGGCTTTTGTATCTATTAATTGATTATATTATACCTCCGTAGGTGGAATTCAGTAAAAATAACAAACTTGGTACAATTTTGATATTTTAGAGTTAAATCATACACTTACGTACAAACAGCACGGGGTCCGCGATCTACCGCAGGTAGATTGCCTACCTGATAATATACTGCTGCGAATCAGAATTTTATTCCGGGCAACAGAAAAGTTAAGATACATTTTGAACACCATACACCATACACCGATTATTAAATAACGAATTGAACAAAGTTTGAGTCATATAGAATTGGTACATTTAACGGGCAACGAAGTGCCAGCGGGATCAGCTAGATACATTTGAACCGACTACCGAGTGCAGTTTATTACGAATCTATATTACATATTATTATAGTTTAGAGTAAACGCGATAAATATTTTGTCTTTTCCGTATAATATGATATAATTTTATAATAAAATTTTGCAGGCTATACAGGTACGATGAAATTTAAAACGACGACCGCACAAATGTTGCTAAAGGAAATATTAACAAATCATGTCTCGTGTGGGTGTCGCTGGTAGAACGGTTGCCCGGTAGCCGTGTATGGCGTTAATATGCGTATACACACGCTGCAGTAGACGTTTGCTGAGAAAATCCGTTCATAAATACTGTAAAAACCAAAATTAATAAATTGCAATATAGGTATATTATATAACTTGATACACGTGACATGTCACAGCACGTGTATACAGTGTACTCGGGCGATAGAAGACGTGTCGTGCGAGAGTTCATATTTTGAATAAATTTATCAAAATGTCGAAAATTATCAATTATTGTAACTATACAATTATAAAATGTTCAATTTTTATAGCTAAGGATTGAAAGGTTAAAACAAATATTCTCATAAACAGTTGTAACGATTGTCGTCATCGACATCGTACATTCATCCTTTTAGTGAATTTCATAGGTATTAAAACCAAGAATAACGTTTTTAGTTATTTTGTTGTGATTCAAAAATATTATTTGTGGGTATATGAAACTTTTAGAGTATATTATTATATTTTATAAGTCTACACAATAACATTTTCAAATTTGATTTTTTGGCAAAAATTAATTTAACCTACTTTAGTAGATATATACTAACGTATAATACTAAAATTAATCACAATAATATCATAAAATATACCTACTTAATAATATTATAGGCTGAAAGTCAGTCTTATATTAATTATTATACATTCACCTGACCAAAAATACCTATCATTATTATAATATTTTATTGATATATTTGATGCGTGACAAAAACATTGCTAGTAGGTAGTTAATAATTTGGTAAATAAATAAATATACAAATACACTCTAATACGTAAAAATGAAACAATATTTTGTTTTAGTAAAGACAATTTTATTGTATATTAACAAACAACAAATGTAATTTTGGAATATATTTATTATATTAAGTACAATCAAAAGTGTTAATAGATTGACGGCTCAAAGTGGCCTAATTTTGAACAATTTTTAATATATAAATGGCTCAAAGTGGCCTTTTAGATTCTGAGCGGAGCGATGAATGTATTGATTTTACAATGATGTGTGGTTTTTTTTTATTTTTTTATTTTTATTTTTGTGTCTGAGGACACCTTTTAGAGCAGTAAAAATGCTTCGATTTTCTTCAACAGTACCTTTTCTGATAGGAAAGTGAATTTAGTTGGTACTTTGGGGAGGTCAAAAGTAAAAATTTCCCAATAGTTTTCACAAGCGACAAGATAAACAAAAGAAAAATTAAGGAAAAACGGGAATTTTTACACAAAATTGAATTTGGTTTTTGGTGTAACTTTAAAACAAATGACCGTAGATACTTGAAATTTTCACTGGTTGTTTATACTTGCATTTTCTATACACTATAACATTTTCAAAATATTTTGATTTATTTTGAACTATTTAGGGACATTTTCATTTTCCATTTTTTTTTAGTTTTTTTTCTAAAGATATCAATACAATTTAATTTGTTGGCAAAAAGCGTGAAAATTTAATAGAAGGCTCCTAATATATTGTTTCAAAATCCTTAGTCACAGTTTTTTTTTCTAAGCATTCAAAGTTCATAAATTGACAAAATATGGAAAAATCATGAAAATTAGAAAATTATTTTGAGTTAAAAATTCGTAAAAATTTTTCTTTTTAAATCTAAGGTTTTAAAATGTAATACAAGATTCCTCATAAGTTTGTCTACTTTTATCAAAAAAATAATGTCTATAAGAAAGTCAAATTAAAATTTTTGAGCGTTTGAAATTCAAATTTTTACAATATTGGATATTTACTCGATTTCTCATGTAGCGATTTC